>NC_048295.1:3468230-4145802 GCF_009762535.1 Notolabrus celidotus | reverse complement strand
TTTTGCACACGACACGCAGGGGACTTTTGCACACACACACGCAGGGGGACTTTTGCACACACACACGCAGGGGGACTTTTGTGCGAACACACACACGCAGGGGGGCTTTTGCACACACACACGCAGGGGGACTTTTGTGCGAACACACACACGCAGGGGGGCTTTTGCACACACACACACACGCAGGGGGACTTTTGTGCACACACACGCAGGGGGACTTTTGCACACACACACGCAGGGGGACTTTTGTGCGAACACACGCAGGGGGGGGGCTTTTGCACACACACACACACACGCAGGGGGACTTTTGTGCGAACACACACGCAGGGGGACTTTTGTGCGAACACACACACGCAGGGGGGGGGGCTTTTGCACGCACACACACACACGCAGGGGGGCTTTTGCACACACACACACACACACGCAGGGGGACTTTTGTGCGAACACACACGCAGGGGGACTTTTGTGCGAACACACACGCAGGGGGACTTTTGTGCACACACACGCAGGGGGACTTTTGTGCGAACACACACACACGCAGGGGGACTTTTGTGCGAACACACACACGCAGGGGGGGGGCTTTTGCACGCACACACACACAGGGGGGGGGGACTTTTGTGCGAACACACACACGCAGGGGGGCTTTTGCACACACACACACACGCAGGGGGACTTTTGTGCACACACACGCAGGGGGACTTTTGCACACACACACGCAGGGGGACTTTTGCACACACACACGCAGGGGGACTTTTGTGCGAACACACACACGCAGGGGGGCTTTTGCACACACACACACACACGCAGGGGGACTTTTGTGCGAACACACACACGCAGGGGGACTTTTGTGCGAACACACACACGCAGGGGGGGGGCTTTTGCACGCACACACACACAGGGGGGGGCCTTTGCACACACACACAAACACACACAGGGGGACTTTTGTGCGCACACACACACGCAGGGGGACTTTTGTGCGAACACACACGCAGGGGGACTTTTGTGCACACACACGCAGGGGGACTTTTGTGCGAACACACACACACGCAGGGGGACTTTTGTGCGAACACACACGCAGGGGGGGGGGCTTTTGAACGCACACACACACAGGGGGGGGGGCTTTTGCACACACACACACACACACACACACACACAGGGGGACTTTTGTACAAACACACACAAACACAGGGGGACTTTTGTGCGAACACACACACAGGGGGGGGGCTTTTGCACGCACACACACACGCAGGGGGACTTTTGTGCGAACACACACACAGGGGGGGGGCTTTTGCACACACACACACACACGCAGGGGGACTTTTGTGCGAACACACACACGCAGGGGGGCTTTTGCACACACACACACACGCAGGGGGACTTTTGTGCGAACACACACACGCAGGGGGGCTTTTGCACACACACACACACACGCAGGGGGACTTTTGTGCGAACACACACACGCAGGGGGTTTTTGCACGCACACACACACGCAGGGGGACTTTTGTGCGAACACACACACGCAGGGGGGCTTTTGCACGCACACACACACAGGGGGACTTTTGTGCACACACACACGCAGGGGGACTTTTGCACACACACACGCAGGGGGACTTTTGTGCACACACGCAGGGGGACTTTTGCACACACACACACACACACGCAGGGGGACTTTTGCAAACACACACGCAGGGGGACTTTTGCACACACACACGCAGGGGGACTTTTGTGCACGCACACACACACGCAGGGGGACTTTTGTGCGCACACACACACGCAGGGGGACTTTTGCACACACACGCAGCGGGACTTTTGTGCGAACACACACGCAGGGGGACTTTTGTGCACACACACGCAGGGGGACTTTTGCACACACACACGCAGGGGGACTTTTGTGCGAACACACACACGCAGGGGGGCTTTTGCACACACACACACACACACGCAGGGGGACTTTTGTGCGAACACACACGCAGGGGGGGGGGGGGTTTGCACGCACACACACACGCAGGGGGACTTTTGTGCGAACACACACACGCAGGGGGGGGGCTTTTGCACGCACACACACACACACGCAGGGGGACTTTTGTGCGAACACACACACGTGGGGGGGGGCTTTTGCACGCACACACACACACGCAGGGGGACTTTTGTGCGAACACACACACAGGGGGGGGGGGCTTTTGCACGCACACACACACGCAGGGGGACTTTTGCACGCACACACACACGCAGGGGGACTTTTGTGCGAACACACACACAGGGGGGGGGGCTTTTGCACGCACACACACACGCAGGGGGACTTTTGTGCGAACACACACACAGGGGGGGGGGGCTTTTGCACACACAAACACACACGCAGGGGGACTTTTGTGCACACACACGCAGGGGGACTTTTGCACACACACACGCAGGGGGACTTTTGCACACACACACGCAGGGGGACTTTTGTGCGAACACACACACGCAGGGGGACTTTTGTGCGAACACACACGCAGGGGGGGGGGCTTTTGAACGCACACACACACAGGGGGGGGGGCTTTTGCACACACACACACACACACACACACACACAGGGGGACTTTTGTACAAACACACACAAACACAGGGGGACTTTTGTGCGAACACACACACAGGGGGGGGGCTTTTGCACGCACACACACACGCAGGGGGACTTTTGTGCGAACACACACACAGGGGGGGGGCTTTTGCACACACAAACACACACGCAGGGGGACTTTTGTGCGAACACACACACGCAGGGGGGCTTTTGCACACACACACACACGCAGGGGGACTTTTGTGCGAACACACACACGCAGGGGGGGGGCTTTTGCACACACACACACACACGCAGGGGGACTTTTGTGCGAACACACACCCGCAGGGGGGGGGCTTTTGCACGCACACACACACGCAGGGGGACTTTTGTGCGAACACAAACATGCATGGGGGGGGCTTTTGCACGCACACACACACAGGGGGACTTTTGTGCACACACACACGCAGGGGGACTTTTGCACACACACACGCAGGGGGACTTTTGTGCACACACGCAGGGGGACTTTTGCACACACACACACACGCAGGGGGACTTTTGCAAACACACACGCAGGGGGACTTTTGCACACACACACGCAGGGGGACTTTTGTGCACGCAAACACACACGCAGGGGGACTTTTGTGCGCACACACACACGCAGGGGGACTTTTGCACACACACGCAGCGGGACTTTTGTGCGAACACACACGCAGGGGGACTTTTGTGCACACACACGCAGGGGGACTTTTGTGCACACACACGCAGGGGGACTTTTGCACACACACCCACGCAGGGGGACTTTTGCACACACACACGCAGGGGGACTTTTGTGCGAACACACACACGCAGGGGTGGGGCTTTTGCACACACACACACACACACGCAGGGGGACTTTTGTGCGAACACACACGCAGGGGGGGGGGGCTTTTGCACGCACACACACACGCAGGGGGACTTTTGTGCGAACACACACACGCAGGGGGGGGGGCTTTTGCACACACACACACACACGCAGGGGGACTTTTGTGCGAACACACACACGCAGGGGGGGGGGGCTTTTGCACGCACACACACACACGCAGGGGGACTTTTGTGCGAACACACACACAGGGGGGGGGGGGGTTTGCACGCACACACACACGCAGGGGGACTTTTGCACGCACACACACACGCAGGGGGACTTTTGTGCGAACACACACACAGGGGGGGGGGCTTTTGCACGCACACACACACACGCAGGGGGACTTTTGTGCGAACACACACACAGGGGGGGGGGGCTTTTGCACACACAAACACACACGCAGGGGGACTTTTGTGCACACACACGCAGGGGGACTTTTGCACACACACACGCAGGGGGACTTTTGCACACACACACGCAGGGGGACTTTTGTGCGAACACACACACGCAGGGGGACTTTTGTGAGAACACACACACGCAGGGGGGGGGGCTTTTGCACGCACACACACACAGGGGGGGGGCTTTTGCACACACACACACACACACACAGGGGGACTTTTGTGCGCACACACACACGCAGGGGGACTTTTGTGCGAACACACACGCAGGGGGACTTTTGTGCGAACACACACGCAGGGGGACTTTTGTGCACACACACGCAGGGGGACTTTTGTGCGAACACACACACACGCAGGGGGACTTTTGCACGCACACACACACGCAGGGGGACTTTTGTGCGAACACACACACAGGGGGGGGGGCTTTTGCACGCACACACACACGCAGGGGGACTTTTGTGCGAACACACACACGCAGGGGGACTTTTGTGCACACACACGCAGGGGGACTTTTGCACACACACACACGCGGGGGGACTTTTGTGCGAACACACACACGCAGGGGTGGGGCTTTTGCACGCACACACACACACACGCAGGGGGACTTCTGTGCGAACACACACACGTAGGGGGGGGGCTTTTGCACGCACACACACACACGCAGGGGGACTTTTGTGCACACACACGCAGGGGGACTTTTGTGCGAACACACACACGCAGGGGTGGGGCTTTTGCACGCACACACACACACACGCAGGGGGACTTTTGTGCACACACACGCAGGGGGACTTTTGCACACACACACGCAGGGGGACTTTTGCACACACACACGCAGGGGGACTTTTGTGCGAACACACACACGCAGGGGGGCTTTTGCACACACACACACACACGCAGGGGGACTTTTGTGCGAACACACACACGCAGGGGGGCTTTTGCACACACACACACACGCAGGGGGACTTTTGTGCACACACACGCAGGGGGACTTTTGCACACACACACGCAGGGGGACTTTTGCACACACACACGCAGGGGGACTTTTGCACACACACACGCAGGGGGACTTTTGTGCGAACACACGCAGGGGGACTTTTGTGCGAACACACACACACAGGGGGGGGGCTTTTGCACACACACACACACACGCAGGGGAATTTTGTGCACACACACGCAGGGGGACTTTTGCACACACACACGCAGGGGGACTTTTGTGCACACACACGCAGGGGGACTTTTGCACACACACACGCAGGGGGACTTTTGCACACACACACGCAGGGGGACTTTTGTGCGAACACACACACACAGGGGGGGGGCTTTTGCACACACACACACACACGCAGGGGAATTTTGTGCGAACACACGCAGGGGGGGGGCTTTTGCACACACACACACACACGCAGGGGGACTTTTGTGCGAACACACACACGCAGGGGGACTTTTGTGCGAACACACACACGCAGGGGGGGGGCTTTTGCACGCACACACACACAGGGGGGGGGGGGGTTTTGCACACACACACACACACACACACACAGGGGGACTTTTGTGCGCACACACACACGCAGGGGGACTTTTGTGCGAACACACACGCAGGGGGACTTTTGTGCGAACACACACGCAGGGGGACTTTTGTGCACACACACGCAGGGGGACTTTTGTGCGAACACACACACACGCAGGGGGACTTTTGTGCGAACACACACACGCAGGGGGGGGGGCTTTTGCACGCACACACACACAGGGGGGGGGGACTTTTGTGCGAACACACACACGCAGGGGGGCTTTTGCACACACACACACACGCAGGGGGACTTTTGTGCACACACACGCAGGGGGACTTTTGCACACACACACGCAGGGGGACTTTTGCACACACACACGCAGGGGGACTTTTGTGCGAACACACACACACGGGGGGGGGCTTTTGCACACACACACACACACGCAGGGGGACTTTTGTGCGAACACACACACGCAGGGGTGGGGCTTTTGCACGCACACACACACAGGGGGGGGGCTTTTGCACACACACACACACACACAGGGGGACTTTTGTACAAACACACACACACACAGGGGGACTTTTGTGCGAACACACACACAGGGGGGGGGCTTTTGCACGCACACACACACGCAGGGGGACTTTTGTGCGAACACACACACAGGGGGGGGGCTTTTGCACACACACACACACACGCAGGGGGACTTTTGTGCGAACACACACACGCAGGGGGGCTTTTGCACACACACACACACGCAGGGGGACTTTTGTGCAAACACACACGCAGGGGGGGGGCTTTTGCACACACACACACACACGCAGGGGGACTTTTGTGCGAACACACACACGCAGGGGGGGGGCTTTTGCACGCACACACACACGCAGGGGGACTTTTGTGCGAACACAAACATGCAGGGGGGGGGCTTTTGCACGCACACACACACAGGGGGACTTTTGTGCACACACACACGCAGGGGGACTTTTGCACACACACACGCAGGGGGACTTTTGTGCACACACGCAGGGGGACTTTTGCACACACACACACACGCAGGGGGACTTTTGCAAACACACACGCAGGGGGACTTTTGCACACACACACGCAGGGGGACTTTTGTGCACGCAAACACACACGCAGGGGGACTTTTGTGCGCACACACACACGCAGGGGGACTTTTGCACACACACGCAGCGGGACTTTTGTGCGAACACACACGCAGGGGGACTTTTGTGCACACACACGCAGGGGGACTTTTGCACACACACCCACGCAGGGGGACTTTTGCACACACACACGCAGGGGGACTTTTGTGCGAACACACACACGCAGGGGGGCTTTTGCACACACACACACACACACGCAGGGGGACTTTTGTGCGAACACACACGCAGGGGGGGGGGGGGTTTGCACGCACACACACACGCAGGGGGACTTTTGTGCGAACACACACACGCAGGGGGGGGGCTTTTGCACGCACACACACACACACGCAGGGGGACTTTTGTGCGAACACACACGCAGGGGGGGGGGGCTTTTGCACGCACACACACACAGACTTTTGTGCGAACACACACACGCAGGGGGGGGGCTTTTGCACGCACACACACACACACGCAGGGGGACTTTTGTGCGAACACACACACGTGGGGGGGGGGCTTTTGCACGCACACACACACACGCAGGGGGACTTTTGTGCGAACACACACACAGGGGGGGGGGGCTTTTGCACGCACACACACACGCAGGGGGACTTTTGCACGCACACACACACGCAGGGGGACTTTTGTGCGAACACACACACAGGGGGGGGGGGCTTTTGCACGCACACACACACGCAGGGGGACTTTGTGCGAACACACACACAGGGGGGGGGGCTTTTGCACGCAAACACACACGCAGGGGGACTTTTGTGCGAACACACACGCAGGGGGGGGGGGGCTTTTGCACGCACACACACACGCAGGGGGACTTTTGTGCAAACACACACACAGGGGGGGGGGGGTTTGAACGCACACACACACGCAGGGGGACTTTTGTGCAAACACACACACAGGGGGGGGGGGCTTTTGCACACACAAACACACACACGCAGGGGGACTTTTGTGCACACACACGCAGGGGGACTTTTGCACACACACACGCAGGGGGACTTTTGCACACACACACGCAGGGGGACTTTTGTGCGAACACACACACGCAGGGGGACTTTTGTGAGAACACACACACGCAGGGGGGGGGGTTTTGCACGCACACACACACAGGGGGGGGGCTTTTGCACACACACACACACACACACAGGGGGACTTTTGTGCGCACACACACACGCAGGGGGACTTTTGTGCGAACACACACGCAGGGGGACTTTTGTGCGAACACACACGCAGGGGGACTTTTGTGCACACACACGCAGGGGGACTTTTGTGCGAACACACACACACGCAGGGGGACTTTTGCACGCACACACACACGCAGGGGGACTTTTGCACGCACACACACACGCAGGGGGACTTTTGTGCGAACACACACACAGGGGGGGGGGCTTTTGCACGCACACACACACGCAGGGGGACTTTTGTGCGAACACACACACGCAGGGGGACTTTTGTGCGAACACACACGCAGGGGGGGGGGGGGGCTTTTGCACGCACACACACACACACGCAGGGGGACTTTTGTGCACACACACGCAGGGGGACTTTTGTGCGAACACACACGCAGGGGGACTTTTGTGCGAACACACACGCAGGGGGACTTTTGTGCGAACACACACACACGCAGGGGGACTTTTGTGCGAACACACACACGCAGGGGGGGGGGCTTTTGAACGCACACACACACGCAGGGGGACTTTTGTGCGAACACACACACGCAGGGGGGGGGGCTTTTGCACGCACACACACACAGGGGGGGGGGGACTTTTGTGCGAACACACACACGCAGGGGGGCTTTTGCACACACACACACACGCAGGGGGACTTTTGTGCACACACACGCAGGGGGACTTTTGCACACACACACGCAGGGGGACTTTTGCACACACACACGCAGGGGGACTTTTGTGCGAACACACACACGCAGGGGGGCTTTTGCACGCACACACACACACGCAGGGGGACTTTTGTGCGAACACACACACGCAGGGGGGCTTTTGCACGCACACACACACGCAGGGGGACTTTTGTGCACACACACGCAGGGGGACTTTTGCACACACACACGCAGGGGGACTTTTGTGCGAACACACGCAGGGGGGGGTTTTTGCACACACACACACACACGCAGGGGGACTTTTGTGCGAACACACACACGCAGGGGGACTTTTGTGCGAACACACACACGCAGGGGGGGGGGGCTTTTGCACGCACACACACACAGGGGGGGGGGTTTTGCACACACACACACACACACACACAGGGGGACTTTTGTGCGCACACACACACGCAGGGGGACTTTTGTGCGAACACACACGCAGGGGGACTTTTGTGCGAACACACACGCAGGGGGACTTTTGTGCACACACACGCAGGGGGACTTTTGTGCGAACACACACACACGCAGGGGGACTTTTGTGCGAACACACACACGCAGGGGGGGGGCTTTTGCACGCACACACGCAGGGGGTCTTTTGTGCGAACACACACACGCAGGGGGGCTTTTGCACACACACACACACGCAGGGGGACTTTTGTGCACACACACGCAGGGGGACTTTTGCACACACACACGCAGGGGGACTTTTGCACACACACACGCAGGGGGACTTTTGTGCGAACACACACACACACGCAGGGGGACTTTTGTGCGAACACACACACGCAGGGGGACTGTTGTGCACACACACGCAGGGGGACTTTTGCATACACGCAGGGGGACTTTTGCACACACGCAGGGGGACTTTTGCACACACACAGGGGGACTTTTGTGCGAACACACACACGCATGGGGGGGCTTTGGCACGCACACACACACGCAGGGGGACTTTTGTGCACGCACACACACGCAGGGGGACTTTTGTGCACACACACACGCAGGGGGACTTTTGCACACACACACGCAGGGGGACTTTTGTGCGAACACACACGCGCAGGGGGACTTTTGTGCACAGACACGCAGGGGGCCTTTTGTGCACACACACACGCAGGGGGACTTTTGTGCGAGAACACACACAGGGGGGGGCTTTTTTTGCACACACACACACACACACACACACGCAGGGGGACTTTTGCACACACACACGCAGGGGGACTTTTGTGCACACACACACGCAGGGGGACTTTTGTGCACACACGCAGGGGGACTTTTGCACACACACACACAAGCAGGGGGACTTTTGCACACACACACACGCAGGTAGGGGGGCATGACTTTTGGGCGAACACACGCACACTGACCGCAGGGGGGCATTACTTTTGCGCGAACACACACACACATGCAGGGGGGTGTGCAGGGGGGTGTGGCATTTGCACGAACACACGCACACATGCAGGGGGGCGTGGCTTTAGCGCGAACACACACACACGCAGGGGGGCATGACTTTTGGGCGAACACACGCACACTGACCGCAGGGGGGCATTACTTTTGCACGAACACACGCACACATGCAGGGGGGTGTGCAGGGGGGTGTGGCATTTGCATGAGCACACGCACACATGCAGGGGGGCGTGGCTTTAGCGCGAACACACACACACGCAGGGGGGCATGACTTTGGCGCTAACACACGCACACACACACACACACACTCAGGGGGGCGTGGCTTTTGCGCGAACGCACACGCACGCAGGGGGGGCGTGGCTTTTGCACAAACACACACACACGCAGGGGGGCATGACTTTTGCACGAACACACTTACACATGCAGGGGGGCGTGGCTTTTGCGGGAACACACGCACACATGCAGGGGGGTGTGGCATTAGCGCGAACACACACACGCAGGGGGCGTGGCTTTTGCGCGAATACACACACGCACACAGGGGGGCGTGGCTTTTGCACGAACACACACACACGCAGGGGGGCGTGGCTTTTGCGAAAGATCTACAGAATGGATACATTTCTTTTGTAAAAAAAAATTTAAAATTTCATTTTAATGATGGAAAAAAAATGAAAATAATAATGTATGTGCATTTCAGTTGACCTTAAGATCAAGCTCAAGGGCGTATTGGATGCAGCAGGCACATGTCCCCTATGTGCCCGCTCTTTTCTACAACATGCATTGAATTGTAAGGGAACATGACAGGGAGCAGACAGCAGCAAGATCTCTGACAGTCAGGAGGCTTCACAGGTAAGGACAGGTGTTCAGTGACAAAAAAGTACAAAAAGCTAAGAACAGGGTGGTATGACTCAAAAAAGCCCCCCCACCAAAAAAAATTAAAATTAAAAAAAAGTTTAAATTGGAAAAAAAAAATTGTATTTAAAAAATTTAATAAATAATAAAAATTAAAGTAAAAAGTTACATTTTATTTTTTTGAAATAAAATGAATGAATAACCCTTAGTTGTCAGAATCAAGGTTTGAAGGAGATGCACAGGCATGGCATGGCATGGCACTTCAAGCCAGTGGCGCTGGCAACCCGCCATAGCCTGCAGAGCTTCACTGACTACACTGACATGACCCAGCAAGAGACCATCGACTCACTGTCTTCTACAAGAATCAAGAGTCTTACCTCAGAGCTTCAGCACAGAGAAGGCGACTCATGAGGTGCATCGGAGCGAGCCCACATAGGTCAGGCTGATCGTCAAGTCCTCACATCTTCACACCTTAACATGAGAGAGATAAAGCCATTAGAACTTGTGATTATTTCAGACTGACACATAAAAAAAAATCGAGATCTACAGAATGGATACATGTCTTTTGTAAAAAAATAAAATAAAATTTTAAAGATGAAAAAAAAAAAAAAAGAATTTGTTATACTTGGGCTGACTTTAAGATCGAGCTTAGGGGCGTATTGGATGCAGCAGGCACATGTCCCCTATGTGCCCGCTCTTTTCTACAACATGCATTGAATTGTAAGGGAACATGACAGGGAGCAGACAGCAGCAAGATCTCTGGCAGTCAGGAGGCTTCACAGGTAAGGACAGGTGTTCAGAGACAAAGAAGTACAAACAGCTAAGAACAGGGTGGTATGACTCAAAAAAGCCCCTCCACCAAAAAAAAATTAAAATTAAAAAAAGTTTAAATTGGAATTTTTTTTAAAAATTTAAAACATTTAAAAAATAATTATAATTAAATTAAAAAGTTAAATTATTTTTTTGACATAAAATGAATGAATAACCCTTAGTTGTCAGAATCAAGGTTTGAAGGAGATGCACAGGCATGGCATGGCATGGCAAGGCACTCCAAGCCAGTGTGGCTGGAAACTGGCCATAGCCTGCAGAGCTTCACTCTTTTCTACAACATGCATTGAATTGTAAGGGAACATGACAGGGAGCAGACAGCAGCAAGATCTCTGACAGTCAGGAGGCTTCACAGGTAAGGACAGGTGTTCAGTGACAAAGAAGTACGAATAGCTAGGAACAGGGTGGTATGACTCAAAAAAGCCCCTCCACACAAAAAAATTGAAATAAAAAATTTAAATTTAGATTAAAAATTTAAATACAATTTAAATTTAGATTAAAAATTTAAATAAAATGTAAATATAAAACATTTTTTAAGTTAAAACTTTTTTATAAAATTAATAATTAAATTAAAAAGTTAAATTATTTTTTGAAATAAAATGAATGAATAACACTTAGTTGTCAGTATCAAGGTTTGAAGGAGATGCACAGGCATGGAATGGCACTCCAAGCCAGTGGCGCTGGCAACCCGCCATAGCCTACAGAGCTTCACTGACTACACTGACATGACCCAGCAAGAGACCATCGACTCACTGTCTTCTACAAGAATCAAGAGTCTTACCTCAGAGCTTCAGCACAGAGAAGACGACTCATGAGGTGCATCGGAGCGAGCCCACATAGGTCAGGCTGATCGTCAAGTCCTCACATCTTCACACCTTAACATGAGAGAGATAAAGCCATTAGAACTTGTGATTATTTCAGACTGACACATAAAAAAAATCGAGATCTACAGAATGGATACATGTCTTTTGTAAAAAAAATAAAATAAAATTTTAAAGATGAAAAAAAAAAAAAAAAAAAAAATTTGTGTACTTGAGCTGACTTTAAGATCGAGCTCAGGGGCGTATGGGATTCAGCAGGCACATGTCCCCTATGTGCCCGCTCTTTTCTACAACATGCATTGAATTGTAAGGGAACATGACAGGGAGCAGACAGCAGCAGCACCTCTGACAGTCAGGAGGCTTCACAGGTAAGGACAGGTGTTCAGAGACAAAGAAGTACAAACAGCTAAGAACAGGGTGGTATGACTCAAAAAAGCCCCCCCATCAAAAAAAATTAAAATTAAAAAAAAGTTTAAATTGGAAAAAAAAATTTAATTTAAAAAATTTAATAAATAATAAAAATTAAAGTAAAAAGTTACATTTTATTTTTTTGAAATAAAATGAATGAATAACCCTTAGTTGTCAGAATCAAGGTTTGAAGGAGATGCACAGGCATGGCATGGAATGGCACTCCAAGCCAGTGGCGCTGGCAACCCGCCATAGCCTGCAGAGCTTCACTGGCTACAGGACAGGGTGGTATGGCTCAAAAAAGCCCCCCCA
Source organism: Notolabrus celidotus (assembly GCF_009762535.1). Classification (NCBI taxonomy): domain Eukaryota; kingdom Metazoa; phylum Chordata; class Actinopteri; order Labriformes; family Labridae; genus Notolabrus; species Notolabrus celidotus. The sequence continues at coordinate 4,132,807 of NC_048295.1, read as the reverse complement.
CCAAAAAAAATAAAAAGTTTAAATTTAAAAAAAGTTTAAATTGGAAAAAAAATTGTTAAAAGATTTTTTTTAAATTAATAATAAAATTAAAAAGTTAAATTTTATTTTTTTTAAATGAAATGAATGAATAACCCTTAGTTGTCAGAATCAAGGTTTGAAGGAGATGCACAGGCATGGCATGGCACTTCAAGCCAGTGGCGCTGGCAACCCGCCATAGCCTGCAGAGCTTCACTGACTACACTGACATGACCCAGCAAGAGACCAGCGACTCACTGTCTTCTACAAGAATCAAGAGTCTTACCTCAGAGCTTCAGCACAGAGAAGACGACTCATGAGGTGCATCGGAGCGAGCCCACATAGGTCAGGCTGATCGTCAAGTCCTCACATCTTCACACCTTAACATGAGAGAGATAAAGCCATTAGAACTTGTGATTATTTCAGACTGACACATAAAAAAAAATCGAGATCTACAGAATGGATACATGTCTTTTGTAAGAAATAAATAATAATTAAAAGATAAGAAAAAAAAAAAAAAAAAAAGTATGCAGATTTGAGTTGACCTTAAGATTGAGCTCAGGGGCGTAAGGGATGCAGCAGGCACATGTCCCCTATTTGCCCGCTCTTTTCTACAACATGCATTGAATTGTAAGGGAACATGACAGGGAGCAGACAGCAGCAAGATCTCTGGCAGTCAGGAGGCTTCACAGGTAAGGACAGGTGTTCAGAGACAAAGAAGTACAAACAGCTAAGAACAGGGTGGTATGACTCAAAAAGCCCCCCCACCAAAAAAAATTAAAATTAAAAAAAGTTTAAATTGGAATTTTTTTTAAAAATGTAAAACATTTAAAAATAATTATAATTAAATTAAAAAGTTACATTTTATTTTTTTGAAATAAAATGAATGAATAACCCTTAGTTGTCAGAATCAAGGTTTAAAGGAGATGCACAGGCATGGCATGGCAAGGCACTCCAAGCCAGTGTGGCTGGAAACTGGCCATAGCCTGCAGACTTTCACTGACTACACTGACATGACCCAGCAAGAGACCATCGACTCACTGTCTTCTACAAGAATCAAGAGTCTTACCTCAGAGCTTCAGCACAGAGAAGGCGACTCATGAGGTGCATCGGAGCGAGCCCACATAGGTCAGGCTGATCGTCAAGTCCTCACATCTTCACACCTTAACATGAGAGAGATAAAGCCATTAGAACTTGTGATTATTTCAGACTGACACATAAAAAAAAAATCGAGATCTACAGAATGGATACATGTCTTTTGTAAGTAAATAAAATAAAATTTTAAAGATGGAAAAAAAAAAAAAAAGTTTAAAAAAAGTTTAAATTGGAATTTTTTTTAAAAAAATTTAAAAGATTTAAAAAATAATTATAATTAAATTAAAAAGTTAAATCATTTTTTTGACATAAAATGAATGAATAACCCTTAGTTGTCAGAATCAAGGTTTGAAGGAGATGCACAGGCATGGCATGGCATGGCAAGGCACTCCAAGCCAGTGTGGCTGGAAACTGGCCATAGCCTGCAGAGCTTCACTCTTTTCTACAACATGCATTGAATTGTAAGGGAACATGACAGGGAGCAGACAGCAGCAAGATCTCTGACAGTCAGGAGGCTTCACAGGTAAGGACAGGTGTTCAGAGACAAAGAAGTACAAACAGCTAAGAACAGGGTGGTATGACTCAAAAAAGCCCCTCCACCAAAAAAAAATTAAAATTAAAAAAAGTTTAAATTGGAATTTTTTAAAAAAATTTTAAAAATTTAAAAAGTAATTATAATTAAATTAAAAAGTTAAATTATTTTTTTGACATAAAATGAATGAATAACCCTTAGTTGTCAGAATCAAGGTTTAAAGGAGATGCACAGGCATGGCATGGCAAGGCACTCGAAGCCAGTGTGGCTGGAAACTGGCCATAGCCTGCAGACTTTCACTGACTACACTGACATGACCCAGCAAGAGACCATCGACTCACTGTCTTCTACAAGAATCAAGAGTCTTACCTCAGAGCTTCAGCACAGAGAAGGCGACTCATGAGGTGCATCGGAGCGAGCCCACATAGGTCAGGCTGATCGTCAAGTCCTCACATCTTCACACCTTAACATGAGAGAGATAAAGCCATTAGAACTTGTGATTATTTCAGACTGACACATAAAAAAAAATCGAGATCTACAGAATGGATACATGTCTTTTGTAAAAAAATAAAATAAAATTTTAAAGATGAAAAAAAAAATAAAAAAATTTGTTATACTTGAGCTGACTTTAAGATCGAGCTCAGGGGCGTATGGGATGCAGCAGGCACATGTCCCCTATTTGCCCGCTCTTTTCTACAACATGCATTGAATTGTAAGGGAACATGACAGGGAGCAGACAGCAGCAAGATCTCTGACAGTCAGGAGGCTTCACAGGTAAGGACAGGTGTTCAGTGACAAAGAAGTACGAATAGCTAGGAACAGGGTGGTATGACTCAAAAAAGCCCGCCCACACAAAAAAATTTAAATAAAAAATTTAAATTTAGATTAAAAATTTAAATAAAATTTAAATTTAGATTAAAAATTCAAATAAAATTTAAATTTAGACTAAAAATTTAAATAAAATGTAAATAAAAAAATTTTTTAAGTTAAAACTTTTTTATAAAATTAATAATTAAATTAAAAAGTTAAATTATTTTTTTAAATAAAATGAATGAATAACACTTAGTTGTCAGAATCAAGGTTTAAAGGAGATGCACAGGCATGGAATGGCATGGCAAGGCACTCCAAGCCAGTGTGGCTGGAAACTGGCCATAGCCTGCAGAGCTTCACTGACTACACTGACATGACCCAGCAAGAGACCATCGACTCACTGTCTTCTACAAGAATCAAGAGTCTTACCTCAGAGCTTCAGCACAGAGAAGGCGACTCATGAGGTGCATCGGAGCGAGCCCACATAGGTCAGGCTGATCGTCAAGTCCTCACATCTTCACACCTTAACATGAGAGAGATAAAGCCATTAGAACTTGTGATTATTTCAGACTGACACATAAAAAAAAAATCGAGATCTACAGAATGGATACATGTCTTTTGTAAAAAAATAAAATAAAATTTTAAAGATGAAAAAAAAAAAAAAAAAATTTGTTATACTTGAGCTGACTTTAAGATCGAGCTTAGGGGCGTATTGGATGCAGCAGGCACATGTCCCCTATTTGCCCGCTCTTTTCTACAACATGCATTGAATTGTAAGGGAACATGACAGGGAGCAGACAGCAGCAAGATCTCTGACAGTCAGGAGGCTTCACAGGTAAGGACAGGTGTTCAGTGACAAAGAAGTACAAACAGCTAAGAACAGGGTGGTATGACTCAAAAAAGCCCCTCCACCAAAAAAAATTAAAATTAAAAAAAGTTTAAATTGGAATTTTTTTTAAAAATTTAAAACATTTAAAAAATAATTAAAATTAAAAAGTTAAATTATTTTTTTGACATAAAATGAATGAATAACCCTTAGTTGTCAGAATCAAGGTTTGAAGGAGATGCACAGGCATGGCATGGCAAGGCACTCCAAGCCAGTGTGGCTGGAAACTGGCCATAGCCTGCAGAGCTTCACTCTTTTCTACAACATGCATTGAATTGTAAGGGAACATGACAGGGAGCAGACAGCAGCAAGATCTCTGACAGTCAGGAGGCTTCACAGGTAAGGACAGGTGTTCAGTGACAAAGAAGTACGAATAGCTAGGAACAGGGTGGTATGACTCAAAAAAGCCCCCCCACACAAAAAAATTTAAATAAAAAATTTAAATTAAGATTAAAAATTTAAATAAAATTTAAATAAAATTTAAATAAAATTTAAATTTAGATTAAAAATTTAAATAAAATTTAAATTTAGACTAAAAATTTAAATAAAATGTAAATATAAAAAAAAATTTAAGTTAAAACTTTTTTATAAAATTAATAATTAAATTAAAAAGTTAAATTATTTTTTTAAATAAAATGAATGAATAACACTTAGTTGTCAGAATCAAGGTTTGAAGGAGATGCACAGGCATGGCTTGGCATGGCACTTCAAGCCAGTGTGGCTGGCAACCCGCCATAGCCTGCAGAGCTTCACTGACTACACTGACATGACCCAGCAAGAGACCATCGACTCACTGTCTTCTACAAGAATCAAGAGTCTTACCTCAGAGCTTCAGCACAGAGAAGGCGACTCATGAGGTGCATCGGAGCGAGCCCACATAGGTCAGGCTGATCGTCAAGTCCTCACATCTTCACACCTTAACATGAGAGAGATAAAGCCATTAGAACTTGTGATTATTTCAGACTGACACATAAAAAAAAATCGAGATCTACAGAATGGATACATGTCTTTTGTAAAAAAATAAAATAAAATTTTAAAGATGAAAAAAAAAACAAAAAAAAAATTTGTGTACTTGAGCTGACTTTAAGATCGAGCTCAGGGGCGTATGGGATTCAGCAGGCACATGTCCCCTATGTGCCCGCTCTTTTCTACAACATGCATTGAATTGTAAGGGAACATGACAGGGAGCAGACAGCAGCAAGATCTCTGACAGTCAGGAGGCTTCACAGGTAAGGACAGGTGTTCAGTGACAAAGAAGTACAAACAGCTAAGAACAGGGTGGTATGACTCAAAAAAGCCCCCCCACCAAAAAAAATTAAAATTAAAAAAAAGTTTAAATTGGAAAAAAAAAATTTAATTTAAAAAATTTAATAAATAATAAAAATTAAAGTAAAAAGTTACATTTTATTTTTTTGAAATAAAATGAATGAATAACCCTTAGTTGTCAGAATCAAGGTTTAAAGGAGATGCACAGGCATGGCATGGCAAGGCACTCGAAGCCAGTGTGGCTGGAAACCGGCCATAGCCTGCAGAGCTTCACTCTTTTCTACAACATGCATTGAATTGTAAGGGAACATGACAGGGAGCAGACAGCAGCAAGATCTCTGACAGTCAGGAGGCTTCACAGGTAAGGACAGGTGTTCAGAGACAAAGAAGTACAAACAGCTAAGAACAGGGTGGTATGACTCAAAAAAGCCCCCCCACCAAAAAAAAAGTTAAAATTAAAAAAAGTTTAAATTGGATTTTTTTTTTTTTATTTAAAACATTTAAAAAGTAATTATAATTAAATTAAAAAGTTAAATTATTTTTTTGACATAAAATGAATGAATAACACTTAGTTGTCAGTATCAAGGTTTGAAGGAGATGCACAGGCATGGAATGGCACTCCAAGCCAGTGGCGCTGGCAACCCGCCATAGCCTACAGAGCTTCACTGGCTACAGGACAGGGTGGTATGGCTCAAAAAAGCCCCCCCACCAAAAAAAATAAAAAGTTTAAATTTAAAAAAAGTTTAAATTGGAAAAAAAATATTGTTAAAAGATTTTTAAAAAATTAATAATAAAATTAAAAAGTTAAAAAAAAAATTTCAAATGAAATGAATGAATAACCCTTAGTTGTCAGAATCAAGGTTTGAAAGAGATGCCCAGGCATGGCATGGCACTTCAAGCCAGTGGCGCTGGCAACCCGCCATAGCCTGCAGAGCTTCACTGACTACACTGACATGACCCAGCAAGAGACCAGCGACTCACTGTCTTCTACAAGAATCAAGAGTCTTACCTCAGAGCTTCAGCACAGAGAAGACGACTCATGAGGTGCATCGGAGCGAGCCCACATAGGTCAGGCTGATCGTCAAGTCCTCACATCTTCACACCTTAACATGAGAGAGATAAAGCCATTAGAACTTGTGATTATTTCAGACTGACACATAAAAAAAATCGAGATCTACAGAATGGATACATGTCTTTTGTAAGAAATAAATAATAATTAAAAGATGAAAAAAAAAATAAAAAAATTTGTTATACTTGAGCTGACTTTAAGATCGAGCTCAGGGGCGTATAGGATGCAGCAGGCACATGTCCCCTATTTGCCCGCTGTTTTCTACAACATGCATTGAATTGTAAGGGAACATGACAGGGAGCAGACAGCAGCAAGATCTCTGACAGTCAGGAGGCTTCACAGGTAAGGACAGGTGTTCAGAGACAAAGAAGTACAAACAGCTAAGAACAGGGTGGTATGACTCAAAAAAGCCCCTCCACCAAAAAAAGAATTAAAATTAAAAAAAGTTTAAATTGGAATTTTTTTTAAAAATTTAAAACATTTAAAAAATAATTATAATTAAATTAAAAAGTTAAATTATTTTTTTGACATAAAATGAATGAATAACCCTTAGTTGTCAGAATCAAGGTTTGAAGGAGATGCACAGGCATGGCATGGCGTGGCAAGGCACTCCAAGCCAGTGTGGCTGGAAACTGGCCATAGCCTGCAGAGCTTCACTCTTTTCTACAACATGCATTGAATTGTAAGGGAACATGACAGGGAGCAGACAGCAGCAAGATCTCTGACAGTCAGGAGGCTTCACAGGTAAGGACAGGTGTTCAGAGACAAAGAAGTACAAACAGCTAAGAACAGGGTGGTATGACTCAAAAAAGCCCCCCCACCAAAAAAAAAGTTAAAATTAAAAAAAGTTTAAATTGGATTTTTTTTTTTTTATTTAAAACATTTAAAAAGTAATTATAATTAAATTAAAAAGTTAAATTATTTTTTTGACATAAAATGAATGAATAACACTTAGTTGTCAGTATCAAGGTTTGAAGGAGATGCACAGGCATGGAATGGCACTCCAAGCCAGTGGCGCTGGCAACCCGCCATAGCCTACAGAGCTTCACTGGCTACAGGACAGGGTGGTATGGCTCAAAAAAGCCCCCCCACCAAAAAAAATAAAAAGTTTAAATTAAAAAAAAGTTTAAATTGGAAAAAAAATATTGTTAAAAGATTTTTAAAAAATTAATAATAAAATTAAAAAGTTAAAAAAAAAATTTCAAATGAAATGAATGAATAACCCTTAGTTGTCAGAATCAAGGTTTGAAAGAGATGCCCAGGCATGGCATGGCACTTCAAGCCAGTGGCGCTGGCAACCCGCCATAGCCTGCAGAGCTTCACTGACTACACTGACATGACCCAGCAAGAGACCAGCGACTCACTGTCTTCTACAAGAATCAAGAGTCTTACCTCAGAGCTTCAGCACAGAGAAGACGACTCATGAGGTGCATCGGAGCGAGCCCACATAGGTCAGGCTGATCGTCAAGTCCTCACATCTTCACACCTTAACATGAGAGAGATAAAGCCATTAGAACTTGTGATTATTTCAGACTGACACATAAAAAAAAATCGAGATCTACAGAATGGATACATGTCTTTTGTAAGAAATAAATAATAATTAAAAGATGAAAAAAAAAATAAAAAAATTTGTTATACTTGAGCTGACTTTAAGATCGAGCTCAGGGGCGTATTGGATTCAGCAGGCACATGTCCCCTATTTGCCCGCTCTTTTCTACAACATGCATTGAATTGTAAGGGAACATGACAGGGAGCAGACAGCAGCAAGATCTCTGACAGTCAGGAGGCTTCACAGGTAAGGACAGGTGTTCAGAGACAAAGAAGTACAAACAGCTAAGAACAGGGTGGTATGACTCAAAAAAGCCCCTCCACCAAAAAAAAATTAAAATTAAAAAAAGTTTAAATTGGAATTTTTTTTTAAAATTTAAAACATTTAAAAAATAATTATAATTAAATTAAAAAGTTAAATTATTTTTTTGACATAAAATGAATGAATAACCCTTAGTTGTCAGAATCAAGGTTTGAAGGAGATGCACAGGCATGGCATGGCGTGGCAAGGCACTCCAAGCCAGTGTGGCTGGAAACTGGCCATAGCCTGCAGAGCTTCACTCTTTTCTACAACATGCATTGAATTGTAAGGGAACATGACAGGGAGCAGACAGCAGCAAGATCTCTGACAGTCAGGAGGCTTCACAGGTAAGGACAGGTGTTCAGTGACAAAGAAGTACGAATAGCTAGGAACAGGGTGGTATGACTCAAAAAAGCCCCCCCACACAAAAAAATTTAAATAAAAAATTTAAATTTAGATTAAAAATTTAAATAAAATTTAAATTTAGATTAAAAATTTAAATAAAATTTAAATTTAGATTAAAAATTTAAATAAAATGTAAATATCAAAAAAAAATTAAGTTAAAACTTTTTTATAAAATTAATAATTAAATTAAAAAGTTAAATTATTTTTTTGACATAAAATGAATGAATAACACTTAGTTGTCAGAATCAAGGTTTGAAGGAGATGCACAGGCATGGCATGGCATGGCAAGGCACTCCAAGCCAGTGTGGCTGGAAACCGGCCATAGCCTGCAGAGCTTCACTCTTTTCTACAACATGCATTGAATTGTAAGGGAACATGACAGGGAGCAGACAGCAGCAAGATCTCTGACAGTCAGGAGGCTTCACAGGTAAGGACAGGTGTTCAGTGACAAAGAAGTACAAACAGCTAAGAACAGGGTGGTATGACTCAAAAAAGCCCCCCCACCAAAAAAAAATTAAAATTAAAAAAAAGTTAAAATTGGAAAAAAAAATTTTTATTTAAAATATTTAATAAATAATAAAAATTAAAGTAAAAAGTTACATTTTATTTTTTTGAAATAAAATGAATGAATAACCCTTAGTTGTCAGAATCAAGGTTTAAAGGAGATGCACAGGCATGGCATGGCATGGCAAGGCACTCCAAGCCAGTGTGGCTGGAAACCGGCCATAGCCTGCAGAGCTTCACTCTTTTCTACAACATGCATTGAATTGTAAGGGAACATGACAGGGAGCAGACAGCAGCAAGATCTCTGACAGTCAGGAGGCTTCACAGGTAAGGACAGGTGTTCAGTGACAAAGAAGTACAAACAGCTAAGAACAGGGTGGTATGACTCAAAAAAGCCCCCCCACCAAAAAAAATTAAAATTAAAAAAAAGTTAAAATTGGAAAAAAAAATGTATATAAAAATTTTTAATAAATAATAAAAATTAAAGTAAAAAGTTACATTTTATTTTTTTGAAATAAAATGAATGAATAACCCTTAGTTGTCAGAATCAAGGTTTAAAGGAGATGCACAGGCATGGCATGGCATGGCAAGGCACTCCAAGCCAGTGTGGCTGGAAACTGGCCATAGACTGCAGAGCTTCACTGACTACACTGACATGACCCAGCAAGAGACCATCGACTCACTGTCTTCTACAAGAATCAAGAGTCTTACCTCAGAGCTTCAGCACAGAGAAGACGACTCATGAGGTGCATCGGAGCGAGCCCACATAGGTCAGGCTGATCGTCAAGTCCTCACATCTTCACACCTTAACATGAGAGAGATAAAGCCATTAGAACTTGTGATTATTTCAGACTGACACATAAAAAAAAAATCGAGATCTACAGAATGGATACATGTCTTTTGTAAAAAAATAAAATAAAATTTTAAAGATGAAAAAAAAAAAAAAAACTTTAAAAAAAGTTTAAATTGGAATTTTTTTAAAAAAATTTAAAATATTTAATAAATAATAAAAATTAAAGTAAAAAGTTACATTTTATTTTTTTGAAATAAAATGAATGAATAACCCTTAGTTGTCAGAATCAAGGTTTAAAGGAGATGCACAGGCATGGCATGGCATGGCAAGGCACTCCAAGCCAGTGTGGCTGGAAACCGGCCATAGCCTGCAGAACTTCCCTCTTTTCTACAACATGCATTGAATTGTAAGGGAACATGACAGGGAGCAGACAGCAGCAAGATCTCTGACAGTCAGGAGGCTTCACAGGTAAGGACAGGTGTTCAGTGACAAAGAAGTACGAATAGCTAGGAACAGGGTGGTATGACTCAAAAAAGCCCCCCCACACAAAAAAATTTAAATAAAATTTTTTAATTAAGATTAAAAATTTAAATAAAATTTAAATTTAGATTAAAAATTTAAATAAAATTTAAATTTAGACTAAAAATTTAAATAAAATGTAAACATAAAAAAAATTTTAAGTTAAAACTTTTTTATAAAATTAAAAATTAAATTAAAAAGTTAAATTATTTTTTTAAATAAAATGAATGAATAACACTTAGTTGTCAGAATCAAGGTTTAAAGGAGATGCACAGGCATGGCTTGGCATGGCACTTCAAGCCAGTGTGGCTGGCAACCCGCCATAGCCTGCAGAGCTTCACTGACTACACTGACATGACCCAGCAAGAGACCATCGACTCACTGTCTTCTACAAGAATCAAGAGTCTTACCTCAGAGCTTCAGCACAGAGAAGGCGACTCATGAGGTGCATCGGAGCGAGCCCACATAGGTCAGGCTGATCGTCAAGTCCTCACATCTTCACACCTTAACATGAGAGAGATAAAGCCATTAGAACTTGCGATTATTTCAGACTGACACATAAAAAAAAAATCGAGATCTACAGAATGGATACATGTCTTTTGTAAAAAAAATAAAATAAAATTTTAAAGATGAAAAAAAAAATAAAAAAATTTGTTATACTTGAGCTGACTTTAAGATCGAGCTCAGGGGCGTATGGGATGCAGCAGGCACATGTCCCCTATTTGCCCGCTCTTTTCTACAACATGCATTGAATTGTAAGGGAACATGACAGGGAGCAGACAACAGCAAGATCTCTGGCAGTCAGGAGGCTTCACAGGTAAGGACAGGTGTTCAGTGACAAAGAAGTACAAACAGCTAAGAACAGGGTGGTATGACTCAAAAAAGCCCCCCCACCAAAAAAAATTTAAAATTAAAAAAAGTTTAAATTGGAATTTTTTTAAAAAATTTAAAACATTTAAAAAATAATTATAATTAAATTAAAAAGTTAAATTATTTTTTTGACATAAAATGAATGAATAACAGTTGTCAGTATCAAGGTTTGAAGGAGATGCACAGGCATGGAATGGCACTCCAAGCCAGTGGCGCTGGCAACCCGCCATAGCCTACAGAGCTTCACTGGCTACAGGACAGGGTGGTATGGCTCAAAAAAGCCCCCCCACCAAAAAAAATAAAAAGTTTAAATTTAAAAAAAGTTTAAATTGGAAAAAAAATTGTTAAAAGATTTTTAAAAAATTAATAATAAAATTAAAAAGTTAAAAAAAAAATTTCAAATGAAATGAATGAATAACCCTTAGTTGTCAGAATCAAGGTTTGAAAGAGATGCACAGGCATGGCATGGCACTTCAAGCCAGTGGCGCTGGCAACCCGCCATAGCCTGCAGAGCTTCACTGACTACACTGACATGACCCAGCAAGAGACCAGCGACTCACTGTCTTCTACAAGAATCAAGAGTCTTACCTCAGAGCTTCAGCACAGAGAAGACGACTCATGAGGTGCATCGGAGCGAGCCCACATAGGTCAGGCTGATCGTCAAGTCCTCACATCTTCACACCTTAACATGAGAGAGATAAAGCCATTAGAACTTGTGATTATTTCAGACTGACACATAAAAAAAAATCGAGATCTACAGAATGGATACATGTCTTTTGTAAGAAATAAATAATAATTAAAAGATAAGAAAAAAAAAAAAAAAAAAAAGTATGCAGATTTGAGTTGACCTTAAGATCGAGCTCAGGGGCGTAAGGGATGCAGCAGGCACATGTCCCCTATTTGCCCGCTCTTTTCTACAACATGCATTGAATTGTAAGGGAACATGACAGGGAGCAGACAGCAGCAAGATCTCTGACAGTCAGGAGGCTTCACAGGTAAGGACAGGTGTTCAGTGACAAAGAAGTACAAATAGCTAAGAACAGGGTGGTATGACTCAAAAAAGCCCCTCCACCAAAAAAAAATTAAAATTAAAAAAAGTTTAAATTGGAATTTTTTAAAAAAACTTTAAAAACTTTAAAAAATAATTATAATTAAATTAAAAAGTTAAATTATTTTTTTGGCATAAAATGAATAAATAACCCTTAGTTGTCAGAATCAAGGTTTAAAGGAGATGCACAGGCATGGCATGGCATGGCAAGGCACTCGAAGCCAGTGTGGCTGGCAACCCGCCATAGCCTGCAGAGCTTCACTGACTACACTGACATGACCCAGCAAGAGACCATCGACTCACTGTCTTCTACAAGAATCAAGAGTCTTACCTCAGAGCTTCAGCACAGAGAAGGCGACTCATGAGGTGCATCGGAGCGAGCCCACATAGGTCAGGCTGATCGTCAAGTCCTCACATCTTCACACCTTAACATGAGAGAGATAAAGCCATTAGAACTTGATTATTTCAGACTGACACATAAAAAAAAATCGAGATCTACAGAATGGATACATGTCTTTTGTAAAAAAATAAAATAAAATTTTAAAGATGAAAAAAAAAATAAAAAAATTTGTTATACTTGAGCTGACTTTAAGATCGAGCTCAGGGGCGTATGGGATGCAGCAGGCACATGTCCCCTATTTGCCCGCTCTTTTCTACAACATGCATTGAATTGTAAGGGAACATGACAGGGAGCAGACAGCAGCAAGATCTCTGACAGTCAGGAGGCTTCACAGGTAAGGACAGGTGTTCAGTGACAAAGAAGTACGAATAGCTAGGAACAGGGTGGTATGACTCAAAAAAGCCCGCCCACACAAAAAAATTTAAATAAAAAATTTAAATTTAGATTAAAAATTTAAATAAAATTTAAATTTAGATTAAAAATTCAAATAAAATTTAAATTTAGACTAAAAATTTAAATAAAATGTAAATAAAAAAATTTTTTAAGTTAAAACTTTTTTATAAAATTAATAATTAAATTAAAAAGTTAAATTATTTTTTTAAATAAAATGAATGAATAACACTTAGTTGTCAGAATCAAGGTTTGAAGGAGATGCACAGGCATGGAATGGCATGGCAAGGCACTCCAAGCCAGTGTGGCTGGAAACTGGCCATAGCCTGCAGAGCTTCACTGACTACACTGACATGACCCAGCAAGAGACCATCGACTCACTGTCTTCTACAAGAATCAAGAGTCTTACCTCAGAGCTTCAGCACAGAGAAGGCGACTCATGAGGTGCATCGGAGCGAGCCCACATAGGTCAGGCTGATCGTCAAGTCCTCACATCTTCACACCTTAACATGAGAGAGATAAAGCCATTAGAACTTGTGATTATTTCAGACTGACACATAAAAAAAAAATCGAGATCTACAGAATGGATACATGTCTTTTGTAAAAAAAATAAAATAAAATTTTAAAGATGAAAAAAAAAAAAATAATAAAAATTTGTGTACTTGAGCTGACTTTAAGATCGAGCTCAGGGGCGTATGGGATTCAGCAGGCACATGTCCCCTATGTGCCCGCTCTTTTCTACAACATGCATTGAATTGTAAGGGAACATGACAGGGAGCAGACAGCAGCAAGATCTCTGACAGTCAGGAGGCTTCACAGGTAAGGACAGGTGTTCAGTGACAAAGAAGTACAAACAGCTAGGAACAGGGTGGTATGACTCAAAAAAGCCCCCCCACCAAAAAAAATTAAAATAAAAAAAAAGTTTAAATTGGAAAAAAAAAATTTAATTTAAAAAATTTAATAAATAATAAAAATTAAAGTAAAAAGTTACATTTTATTTTTTTGAAATAAAATGAATGAATAACCCTTAGTTGTCAGAATCAAGGTTTAAAGGAGATGCACAGGCATGGCATGGCATGGCAAGGCACTCCAAGCCAGTGTGGCTGGAAACTGGCCATAGCCTGCAGAGCTTCACTGACTACACTGACATGACCCAGCAAGAGACCATCGACTCACTGTCTTCTACAAGAATCAAGAGTCTTACCTCAGAGCTTCAGCACAGAGAAGACGACTCATGAGGTGCATCGGAGCGAGCCCACATAGGTCAGGCTGATCGTCAAGTCCTCACATCTTCACACCTTAACATGAGAGAGATAAAGCCATTAGAACTTGTGATTATTTCAGACTGACACATAAAAAAAAATCGAGATCTACAGAATGGATACATGTCTTTTGTAGGAAATAAATAATAATTAAAAGATAAGAAAAAAAAAAAAAAAAAAAGTATGCAGATTTGAGTTGACTTTAAGATCGAGCTCAGGGGCGTATGGGATGCAGCAGGCACATGTCCCCTATGTGCCCGCTCTTTTCTACAACATGCATTGAATTGTAAGGGAACATGACAGGGAGCAGACAGCAGCAAGATCTCTGGCAGTCAGGAGGCTTCACAGGTAAGGACAGGTGTTCAGAGACAAAGAAGTACAAACAGCTAAGAACAGGGTGGTATGACTCAAAAAAGCCCCCCCACCAAAAAAAAATTAAAATTAAAAAAAGTTTAAATTGGAATTTTTTTTAAAAATTTAAAAAATTTAAAAAATAATTATAATTAAATTAAAAAGTTAAATTATTTTTTTGACATAAAATGAATGAATAACCCTTAGTTGTCAGAATCAAGGTTTGAAGGAGATGCACAGGCATGGCATGGCATGGCAAGGCACTCCAAGCCAGTGTGGCTGGAAACTGGCCATAGCCTGCAGAGCTTCACTCTTTTCTACAACATGCATTGAATTGTAAGGGAGCAGACAGCAGCAAGATCTCTGACAGTCAGGAGGCTTCACAGGTAAGGACAGGTGTTCAGAGACAAAGAAGTACAAACAGCTAAGAACAGGGTGGTATGACTCAAAAAAGCCCCCCCACACAAAAAAATTTAAATAAAACATTTAAATTTAGATTAAAAATTTAAATAAAATTTAAATTTAGATTAAAAATTTAAATAAAATTTAAATTTAGATTAAAAATTTAAATAAAATTTAAATATAAAATAGGGGGCAGGTGGTGGCTAGGGGCAGGTGGTGGCTACGGGCAGGTGGTGGCTAGGGGCAGGTGGTGGCTAGGGGCAGGTGGTGGCTAGGGGCAGGTGGCGGCTAGGGACAGGTGGTGGCTAGGGACAGGTGGTGGCTAGGGACAGGTGGTGGCTAGGGGTGGCTACATGCAGGGGCGGTCAGTAGCTTGGGGCAGGTGCTAGCTAGTGGCTAGGGGCGGCTGGTAGCTAGGTGCAGGTGCGGGCAGGTGCAGGTGGTGGCTGGGGGGGCTGCGTGTCCAAATATATGCAGCTATCATTGTTGCAAAACGATTTGTAACTGTGTCAGATGATCCACAAACATTACGAATTCACTAAAGATGTGCAAATGTATATTTTGTTATTTAATGAATGGCTTTACAGTCTTTAAAGTCCAAGCACAGAGATAATTGTTTGCATTTCTGGATGCAGGTACACAGTTACAAATGCAACAATAATAGCTCCCCATATTACACAAAGACAGACTTCCAAAACATCTCAAAGTCACATTTCTCCATCTCTGTGATACTAAGTCTACTCAAGGACGTCAGTATAGTCTCTTCACCTTGTGTGTGTTTCTGTAAAGCTACTCAGAAATCCTTGCTATGTTCACATCAGCCAAACAGTTTGTATGGAGTTCACCCAAGCAACTGACCCTTATAGGTCTAGTCTGCTTGTGTTATTGCTGTGAGGTTTCCACAGACTAGTTCCAGAGACACCAATGTGTAGGACAAACAATATAAGCTTTATTTACGACAGTGACTGGACTTTAAGGCTGAGTAGATCCGTCGTCGGTTACACAGAAACTCGTCTGCATGCCACTTGAAGAGAACGTAATAACAAATCTCTGTTACTACACACTGAGCTCATCTGCTTTCTTCTGGGGCGTGGCTGTAGACCTCGTTGGCGACAACATCGTGGATCTGCAGCAGAGCCTGGTGGGTAAAGGCGTGGAAATGAGACATGGGTCAGACTCCACAGCACCTGGAGTAATTTCATCGCTCTGTAAATCCCACATTAGTGTTGAAACATGAAAGAAGGATTGTATATTATATAGTTTGATGTGATTTTGTTTATGCTTTGGCAATATTGTTTTAACTTTCATGACAATAAAGCTATTTGAATTTGCATTTGAATTTGTAGCTGAGCCCTCCCTGTTTGGCACCACAGGTTTGGGAGTTCACATTAACACCCCAGAGACCGTTTGTTGTGTTTAATCTTTTAAAGTGACCTCCTCACCCAAGTCCACCACTGTCCATGCTTATGTCTTCTGATCATAATAAGTGATTAAATGCAAGTGTGGCAAGGTGGCGGGAAGTTGAGTCTACTAAGGGTTGCCGTAAATAAAGAACAAGAAACAATTTCACCCCAGGACATATGTAAACACCTTAAATCAGTCAAAGACAACACAGGTTCAACCACTGAATTAAGACAGAGACGTGGTTCCAAAACACAATGTAAATTTATTTATCTAGACTGGAAGTATCTGTGAAGAGAGGAGTGTTAGTTATAACTTTCAATTTAGGAAGATGTATCAAAGTTTATAAAATAAATAAGTTAATTTAAAAATAGCCAAATGGGAGGGGGAAGTTAGGGGTGCCAGCAGCAGGGAGGCAGCCTAAAATCAAAGAATGCAACTTACTTACCACTCGTGAACTCAGGGCCATCGGGTCCGGTGCTCTGACCACTACAGACGGTGCAGGGAACCACAGAGTGCCTAGCCTCCACCAGCAGCCGGCAACTGCTTCACTACAGGAGAAATAAAAGTATTAAACCCATTGCATAATTTTACATCTTTACAACAATGTATAATATATGTAATCAACCTTCAAGTTAAGTTGCCCGACTAACTAGTTAACCAGCTTCATGAATACACCGACACAAGGTGACAGCAATAAACAGCAAAAAAAACACAGCAACACAGCAATAAACAGCAAAAAACCCCAGCAACACAGCAATAAACAGCAAAAAAAAACACAGCAACACAGCAATAAACAGCAAAAAAACCCAGCAACACAGCAATAAACAGCAAAAAACACAAAAAACCCCAGCATAAATCAGCAAAAGACACCAATAAAAAGCATAGAACAGCATTAAACAGCATAAAACATCAAAGACCACCAATAAACAGCATAAAACAGCAAAGACCACCAACAAACAGCATAAAACAGCAAAGACCACCAACAAACAGCATAAAACAGCAAAAAACAGCAACAAGCATGAATGAACAAAGACCACCAATAAACAGCATAAAACAGCAAAAAAAACAGCAACAAGCATGAATGAACAGCAAAGACCACCAATAAACAGCATAGACCACCAATAAACAGCATAAAAAACTATTTCTAGAGACACTGATGTATAAGACAACCAGTATCAATCATAACCTTAATATACGACCTTTACTGGACGTCCTCCTGAAATACTTCATGAAATCATCACCTGGTTGCAGGTCAAGCAGGAGGGTCTGCGTCGGTTGTGGGAGGGCAGCAGTTACCTGTGTATTACAAACACACACACATAAATCATGTAATCCATAGCTGAACCCTTTAAATCAGTAAATGGTTCTCGTTAGCAGCAGCCGCGCAGAGCACAGACCACAGGCCCGAGCACGCGGCAGCCACTGCGCAATCCCCAGCAGAACAGAAACAGTTCATAAAACCGCAAAAACTGCAAAAACTGCAAAAACTCGCTCCTTACCGGCTGCCTCCTCAGTTTCTCTTCTGCACCACGAGTTTTCTCCTCACTCCAGTCCGTTTAAGGTGCAGTGTTTTCGGCATGCTGCTCTCCAGTGCGCGCTCCGAGTATCTGCTCCAGGTGCGCTCTGATTACCTGCTCCAGGTGCACCTCATTAGACTGATTACGCCCTTCCTTCCGGGAAGACGCTAAACGGCCTGCTACATTCTACTTGCAAATGTAGTAGGCAGTAGGTATTGCCTTCTAACTACTGCATTTGAATTTAGTATGCAGTATGACCATAGACTGTATAAAATAGAGTATGACTGCTCTGTTGGATCTGTGTTGCAGTCATACTGTATTATGGTGGGTCAGACGTCACTGGATTTCCGGTTTCGGAAAGCGGAAGGTTGTTTACTTACTATACTAGCAGTAGTACTGATTTGGCCAAAATTCAGTATGAAGTAAGAAGCATTTGGAAAAAGTGCAAAATCTGCAGTATGCAGTGTAAATTATTAAATTACATATAAACCACTTCCTAACTTTTAAAATCATAAATTGATGCTAAAGAAGCATTTTTTTGGATCAGCTTGGTTGTTGTTTACTACCGCATTCCGAAACAGGAAATTCAGTGACGTCTGGCTCAGCGTACTACAACACAGATCGAACAGAACAGTCATTAGTGATGGCGAGATGAAGCTTCTTGAAGCATTGAGGCTTTCCATCCAATTGGTTCACTCATAGGCCGAAGCCTCATGGTGCTCCATTTGCTCTACTGCGCCATCAAATGGACAATAACTGTAAAATAAGCGCATTGATTATAATGACACCACCCCTTTGGTGTGTGAAGCATTGAATTGAATAAATGAATAATGTTTGTGATGCCAATACATAAATAATGAACTTCTTAATCAGGTACAATGGCCGGGTCAAAAGGGAAAGTGGAAACCATAGACTGTGAATAAAAATGTGGAAACAAATTGGGGAAAAGGTTGTGACTGTGTGCTGCCCCTTATATTTCGAATCGCGCACCAAACCCGCAAACCGGTTCCTGAATCAGTCCCGTGGTACAGGCGGCTCATGAGGCTTCGAGGCCTCGATATGCGCTTCACAGAAATCTTCCTGGATTACTCGGCACACGCTTTGAAGCCTCGACACAGGAAGTCAGTCGTACTACATACTTAATTCAATCACAGTATGTAGTAGGCAATATCTAATGCCTACTACATTAGTAGGTAGTATGTAGCAGGCCGTTTCAATAACAGCCTAAACAACGACGAACAAGGGAGAGGAGAGTTAAACAGTTGCTGAGATTGCTTTATAGTCTTCCTGTCTGAACTCTGGCTAGAGCAACATTTAGTGCCATTAAAATATGATTAAAAAAACAAAATGTCTCCCCATCACTCTGAATTCACCCATTGTGGCAATGCTTCATATAAAACAGAGAACACTTCATTATATATTCATCTCATGCTCAGTGTGTTATTCAGATCATCAAACAATGAAAAATCATTGCCTGTGTGGGAGCCATAAAAAGAGCTTTGTAGGTAACAGCAGCAGTTTATCTAACAGCAGTGTGATCATACAGGGAAACACACATGCCTCTATTCACCACAGTTATCGCTGTTACATTGCAATGAGTGATTTTTATCACGACTGAATGATCCCCACTTTCTCAATAATGGCCCAAATTGGGTTCTCCCCTCCCAGCATGCATTGCGAGGCACTGAGTGAGATGAGGTGCAGGGTGAAGAACGTCCAGCAGATGACAGTGTTTTGCTTTCAATGTCTTGCCTCTGCCACTTCCTCCCTGTGTCTTCTCATTGAGATGATGCTGCGAAAACTTAACGTGGTCGCGTTTTATTGTTCTAATTACTTAATATGATTTCATCTGCCACTTTTGATTTACTCAATTAAGACATGAAAACAGCAGCAAGTGTTATTTTATAAGCTAGCCCCCAGTCAGATCGATACCCAACCTCAGCTCCCCACACAGACATCCATACTATTGCAAAAAGATAAATAATTTAAGTTGCTCTTGGAAGCTTGGAGTACATTGACGAGCTTGGGCGGTGATCCATGACATGCATCTTCCTCTCATACACACTCACACAGCATGCACAGGCAATTATGTGGTGCTGAACCATGGTGAGTTCAGAATCACTCCAAAACTGGGTTAACAGCTGCCTGCATCCACTCTCCGCTCTCTCACACACACACTGCCTCCACTGCCACCTATCCATGCACAGACAATTGGCCTGGTTCTTGGAGTGGAAGACATGTCACACGGGGCAGAGAGCACACAGCGCCCGAGTAACAAGGCCCTGTGGGACACGGAGGGGCATGGTATACCTGCCAGAGTGAGTAATACTCCTCGGCAGCGAGTGAGGAGAGGAGGATACAAAACATCTGTGCTGGTGTGCCGTTAGCCTTGTGTGCTCTCCTCTTCCCCCCCGCGTCACATGCTTTTGTTCTGGGAGCTTATTACGCGGTGACACTGTAATGAAGTGCAAATGATTTCATTTGGAGGAAAAGTGCCAAAGCTGCGGAACCCCCCCGCCCCACGCACCCGCCTCCCCTTTTCCACAGACACACAATCACACACACCATATGGCAACATGTCGGCTGAGATGAAAACATCTGTCAGCTTTCTATGTGGCACAGATTATTGGAATGTAGCATCATGTTAGAGGCATGATGGGAGAAAAACGAGGCCGCTGGAGTGAGCATCATGCTTCCTCAGCTTCCAGGATGCAGCTGCTCTGCTCGATGCAGGAGAACAGAAGTCTGAGTCATCTTTATGGCTTCTTTCACCTGTGGGGGAAAAATCTAACTTTCTTTACCTTGCTGCTGCAGGATGAAAGGTTCCCTCAGCTGCTCTGTTGGACAAAGAGATAAGTTTAACGTACCAAAAATGCATGCACATACAAAACTACTGAGAAAAAAGCATCAGGGGTTCCCAAATATAGATGCCAAATAGTTGCTATCCCCAAAACATAGATGCCAAATAGTCACGATCCCTAAAATATAGATGCCAAAGAGTCCGGTGGTCCTGCTACGTGCTTTGATCCGAAAATGCAACCGATGGGTGTTGATGGACGAGAGGGCACGGAGCAGGACTGCAGCAGATCGGAGCTGGACCAGAGATGGATCTGGTGGAAGTCCTGTGTCAGCTGGAGTCAGTATTTCGTAACGCCTCTTCTGGATGTGTGACATCACTGAGACTGCATCCACGTTTTCTGCAACCTGATTGAATTCATCTACATATAAGGCATCCTGTTCAGCATTTCTTGCACAGTGTTTCGTGGCCTCCAAGAGGGCGCTTCTGCAGTCTTCTTTTTCTACTCCAACTATTACGTGACCAACTTCTCATCACAGAAGAGGAGCATGTTGAGGCTAATTAACGCTGTCTGGCAGCATTTTAAGATTCCTCCCCGTGTGCGTGCCTTCATTTTCTACTTCTCCTTCCAATACGGTTGCTTTGATCACAGCGAAATAAGTCAGTGGCTGCTCTATGGGCTGAACACTCCGAGGCAGAGGGTGAAGAATAAGAGAAGGGACTGTTTATCTGCCTTCGAGCATGCTGGGAGAAATGGGAGCCTGTATTCGTAGAGACATTAGATGTGACAGTTTAACTGAACAAACTCGCCGGAGAAGTATTTCCAGCTGAAAAAGCATCATCAGTTTTTCTCTGCAGACACACTGACAGTTCAGAGTGCTGGAAGTTAAACTCTTGGGCATGCATGATGATATAAAACACCGTCTCCATCTTTGACACGGTGCTGTTTGTGTCATCGCAGAGGTCAAACAACAATCAGAACACAGCGCTTTCCTCGATGCACCGACTCCTCAGGTAGTTTTATTTAGAAATGAGGCCGTGCTCAGTCAGAGAGGAAGAAGGAGACGTATTGATTGTTGTTTCAAGGTTTTTACGGGAGACGGCAGAGTTATGGGGCTGCATAGGCTCCCCGCCAGAATAAGAGATCCGGGCATCGTCAGCAATCTATGCAGCTGCTCCATAAACAAAGTGAGAAGGGCGGCGTTTTCTGCAAACAAACACAGCCTTCTCAATGAGAAATACTTTATCTAACTCTGAGAGGGAAATTTGGTCATTACAGAGCTCTTATAAACAGTATGTAAGAAAGACAAAATATGAATAGAGGAAGGAACAGTAACCTAAAAATAAAAATGAATAAGATAAAATAAGATAAAATAAGATAAAATAAAATATAATAAAGATAAAATATAATAATTAAGTACATACAGAAGCACAGAACAGTTAGAAATACCTATTTACAAAAGCACTGGGAATGAAGGATAGTTATATACAAGGATATTGCACATTGTATTGCATGGTTATTGTAGGGTTATTTTGCACAGAGTACAGGTTATTGTTAACTCTGCACACACACACACACACACACACATACACACACATACACACACACGAGACAGAGACATTGTGGTACCATAAATGTGGTTTTATTAATAATAACAGTATCTCTTTTAATGAACATTGCAGATACATAATAGAAAATAAATCAGAAACAGGAGAGACGTCTCAAGAGTCGTGAAAGTGCCTGGAATAATTCTGTGCTATATATTGTCATTGTTATTCATCATCATCATCATCATCATCAAAGCCAAGTCATCATCATCATCATCATCATCATGAAAGTAAAAGGTGTGTCGCCCTCATTAGTAAATGCAAACATCTGTATTCACACGGCCCTCTGAACCTCTGAACCTGCGTCAGAATTTAAACCTCTTCACCTCCAGGCCTCGTGAGTAATGACAACTGGTTTCATGGATATGGCTCGATTGTCTTCAACTTTATCACTTTATTGTTTCTGATTATATTTACACAATGCCATGTCAGAGAGCACAACCTCCTCCTGTCGTCAGAAATGCTGCCCTTGTTACCGTTAAACTGTCGTAGGGGGAAAGTCGGACTGATTTGGTTGAACTTGGAATAATTCAGAAGTTAATTGAGAGATCTAAATAAAATAAATCATCAACTTCAATCAAATTCCACAAAAACAACAGAGGGGGAAACAAATCTTCACTTATTGTTTACGAGCTCCACACTTTGCATATTTGACGGCACTAAATGAGACACCTCTGTGTGACGAGATGCTGCAGGTGTTTCAGTATGAGGTTAGTTTTTCTGTAGAGACAAATATGGCACAGCTGCTGGAGGAGGAGGAGTGAGTACGCTGGCTGCCTTCACAGGTCTGAGCGGATGTGTGAGAATAGCTCTTGTTTCGTGTGATTTGATGACGTCGTACCGGTCACGATGGAAGATACCTCTGAGGGAAATAAAGACTGGTTGGAAGTGGAGCAGGTTCCCTGTAGCTCGCTTTGGTCTAACTTGCTCTGAGTCGGAATTTAGATCTCTGAGTCTGAAGCTTTAATATCATCTGGTTTGAAAGGGTTAAATAGGATGATATGACCAATGATCACCACAGGTCAGTCGGTCAAGGATTAATATGACTTTCAGCAGCTCTTTCTCCCGTCCAAAGACTCGGTTGGAGGCTTCAAAACACGATCCTAGAGGTGTCCTGTAGTTTAGTTTTCGATGTGCACATTTGTGTTAAAAGGAACGTCCCTGGTTCCTGGGTAAAATTCCTCCGGGCGATAATCGCCTTCAGAGAGAAGCAGTCGTCAGGGGTTTGATATCTGCTATTAGCGATGCGTCCAGTTCGATCTGATCACCTGGTCACACCCATCTCCAAATGCTTCTGCAGAGATCACACTTCTCATTCTGCAGCTTCGGTTTCATCACCATGCACAACATTCCTGAGGTTGACCAGTGTGTGGATGTCGTGGAAGTGATCACAGCAGAGCAGGATTAAATCTGTGTGACATTCATTCTCACACTTGACCTCTTTAACACGTTTAAGTCTGCAGCTAATGGACTCAAATGGGTGAACCGGGCGGGAGTAGATCAGTCTGCAGGGACTGAGCTCGGAAGGCGGAGGGTCGACGGTTTAGGTCCTGGTATGGACCAAAATGTGAAGGTCACGCTGGTTTACCTCCTGGCGCTCGTGCATGTGAAGCCCCTTCACTCTGAATCCTTCATTTACTTGAATTCATTCATACATTTATTTTGACCTGCAAAGGGACTGCAGCATGTTGCATTAACGCTAGGTTATACTTCTGGACATGAGCACCGCATACTTGTGCGTCGTTGTGTCCGTGTCACGCAGCAATTCTCCTCCTAAACGCTTGAGGGCAGTGTGTTCTCTCTGATAGCCGGTCGCCTGCTTCCGGCCCCGCTACGATCTCTGTTCACTTTTTCACAGCGGTTCAAAGCGTGTTATGTTGATCTACAGCTGATACATGTTGCTGTTTATCATACAGACATGATTACATGAAGAATAGAAAGGAGGAGATAAAATACACGGCCGATGAGCGGGGATCCCAGAAGTGCTGTTAATGAACCAACGATCCAGAAGAATAAATCAGGCTTAAGTTTGTTGCATTAAATGACAGTTAATCAATCAAATGTATTCAAAGCTCCTGTGAGGAGTTTTTAAGTAGCTCTGAAGCAGACCGATGCCTCTGTCTGACTTCTTTAGACCACCAACAACAACGAGACCCACATTTTTAGCCTTAATTTTATGTACCTGACCCTTTTTAATTTATTTATTTTAAATATTTATATTCTTAGTATTAATTTGATGCTTTAACTTATTTTAATTACACACATTTCATTGTTGTTGGTGTGATTTAGTCTCTATTTTCAAATCCATTTCTGTTTTTTAATGTCTTGCCATTATTTTATTTCTGCTCCTTTCTTGTTTTCAGTCGCTGTAAAGCACTTTGAATTGCATTTAATTTGTATGAAAGGTGCTATATAATAAAGCTTGAATGATTTTTTCATTAAGTGCATTACTTTTTAATGTCTTTGTTGTTGTTTCACGTCAGACATGGGAAAAATAATGGATTTAACTGCAAAAAAGTCAATTGCACTGAGTGTATTCATCTTATCTGAAGTCAAAATATTTCCCTTCACTTTAATTAAGCTGCACTGACCCAAAAGTCCAGATACAGACATTATTTCAAGGTATTAAAAGACCAAAATCTGGACTTAGTTGGCCGTAATAAGTAAATGAAACACAAGGACCTTTTAAAGGCTTGCTTGTTTGCTGCATTGGCGGCCATTTTTACTCAATGTGAAGGTTTGTCTTGTCTTCAGATATGAAGTGAAACAAGACAAATACACTCAGTAGGATTTGAGGTTTGCAGTGCTGAAAGTTGCATATTTAATACTGCAGTATAAACAGACTTTAGTGCATTAATTCTAAGTGATTAGCATGACGCTGCAGGTGTACCTAAATCATCCTATTTTGAAGCCACTCACCAAGCTGCGGATTTGAGGAGTCCGGAGAAATAACTTGGAGGTATCAGATGCTCTCCGGCTCATTTTTCGGCTGACACTCTTCATCACTGTTGTCATTTTATTCACACACCTCGTCCTCGCAGCCGGCGCCACCTCAGAGCCGAGCTGTGAGAGTTATTAATCTGAGAGCGTAACTGAGCTGACCTGTTGACAGAAAGGAGATGGAGAACAAACACCAGCTGTCATTTAAGATTAAAACACGTGGAACAGACATTAAGTGTAGCCCTGGACAGCCTCGTTTGGTCCTACAGGAAAACCGGGTCCATTAAATGCTTCAGGTAACACTCCTCCTCCTCCTCCTCCTCCTCCTCCTCCGTCTCCGTTTTGGACTGACATCATGGATGGTGTAGCTCCATCACTGTGAAATCAACTGAGTCACTGCAATGACTGTTAAATCAAGGAAACATGAGAAGCCCTCTGAGCTGTGACCCGTGTCGTGTTGGAAATGTCAAAACTGCTTTTTTTTTTTAATGATGAAAACACAAAACTTTTCCTCTCTTGCGATATAAGGGTAAGACATTTAGTGAATGACCTATCGGTTTTTCGTGAGCTGTGCAGTTCCACATAACAAAACATTATTTTTTATTATGTTTCTTGTCGATTCCTTCTATCAGAAACTTTAAAGTTATAACGTCTCTAAGCAAATCTCCCTCAGTTACAAAAATAGACTCTTATTTTTTCATAAAATAATACACATAATTAATTTTCGGTGATATATTCATCTGTTAAGGTAAATAGCAAGGCTGTTTTTTAAAAGTAAATGTTATCATGTGAGAAACAGAGCGATGTGAAGCCTAGCACCATATTCTTCAGATCCTTCCTCCCGCTCTCTGGACTCCATGTTTTGCATAATCTGGTTGAGTCCAGATTCTCAACCTGCCGTAGCTGAAACTCCCAAGAGATCCACGCTGTCCTCTCCAGAGGGCTGGATCTTCTCTCCCTTCCTGTAAAAACTGTAAAACTACACCAGCCAACAAATGAAGAGAAAGGTAACAACGGTTTATCCAAAACATCTCACAGGCCATCGCTTCACTTTTGTACAAACTGAAAGGAAAGAAATCAAAAAAGTCCCAACTGATGTTAAAACATAAACAAGAAACAAGTCCCAAACACTGATGCTACAAAGAATTAGAAAACGTATGTACAGGACCCTGTATTCCTTGACTCTCTGGGTAAATGATCGCAGGTGTTGGCTTGTGTTACGTGAGTGTTTATACAGGCATACAAAAAGAGTTCTCCTTGCTTCTTTTTTTGAACTTCAGTTTCAATAAAAGCTCTTATTGGACCAAACTAAACAAAAGATCTGCCCCCGATGTGTCCAGTGTGTCAGACTCTGCCTCCTCCGGGTGTTTCCTGGTGCAAATTCAAACAGCAGCAAGCCACGTGGTGCCGTTCAGCTCCGTCTGGCTCCGGTGCGCTCAGGGTCCGAGTGCCAGTGTGACGGACATCTTTAAGATCCAGAGTCTACCCTGCGCGGCTCCGTCTCTGTCACCAGATCACGCTGGATATACTGGTCTCTCTGGGCAGCAGCGGCAGCATGGCGTTGTTTCCGTGGGCCTCCTCCAGACTCTGCTGTCTCGGGGACTTGGACTGAGGCCGCTGTCCGTTGATGAGGGTCATGGGGATGTTGCAGTAGGTGTGCTGGTTGCCGAGCGTGGAGAGTGGTGGGAGCGTGCCGCCGGGCGGCAGGTCGTAGTCATAGCTACGGTAATAGTGTTTCTGCCTCATCTGGGTGTGACAGGAATTGTGGAAGGTCGAGCGCAAGTCTGGGTGTGCCGTCGCCATGGCGGTAGAGGTGGCCGCCGCCATGGAGATGGCCGAGACGGTCTGGAGCTCGCTGAACGGGCCCTGCTCACTGACGTCCAGCACCTGCTCGTGGGAGATGCTGAGGGGCTCCATGCGTTTGAAGGGCATCTCGTACAGCAGCTGCTTCCAGAACTTGGAGTTGAGCTTGTTGCTGGACGGCCCGCGCCACTTGATGACCGTCAGCATCTTGATGGTGTGTTTGAGGGCCTCCACTTCCTGGTAGTTCATGATGCCGCGCAGCTCGGCGCACTCGATCAGGATGACTTTGATCTCGCCGGTCACCAGCATGTTGCGCAGCCGTGTCTCCAACTCAAAGATACTCCACCCCCTCCGCACCACATAGCTGGGCGTCATCACGATGATGAGACGCTTGCTCTGGTCCACACAGCGTGCAACGTCCTCGATGTAGGCTGAACAAACACACACAGAGATACACACAACAACGTTTAAAAGAACACGATACTCTGTTTGAAGACTTCTACCTCCTGACTTTGTGTTTCTTTATAATCATAAAAACAGAGAGAAGCTTTTTAAAACTCTTAAGTTCAGATGAAAAGAGGATTATTGTTTAAGAAATACTCAGATTGGGGTGCCATTGGCCTAGCGGTCTAAAGGCATTTTTCAACAGGTATCCTCATCAGATATTTAATGATGGTCTAAAGACGTTTATGAGGGATGCATCCGGCTGA
This sequence comes from Notolabrus celidotus, assembly GCF_009762535.1. NCBI lineage: Eukaryota > Metazoa > Chordata > Actinopteri > Labriformes > Labridae > Notolabrus > Notolabrus celidotus. The sequence goes on along the minus strand of NC_048295.1, from coordinate 4,105,562 downwards.
AAGTCTCCAGTCAACAGGGTCGCTGTTTAAACCAAAACACCGGCCGATCTCTGCCACGGCTTTTTGAGTTAAAAAGGATCTCAAAGCCGTGTTGAAACGTCTTTGCTACTCTCGCTTATCTCCTCTCACGTGTTGATTCAGTGAATCCATCTGTGATGAAATATAGCACCATCTAAAACAGCGCCAGCTGAGTCTCTTCATGCTAACAGGCTAACTATTGTGTTGCTAATAATGATACCTGCCTGTCCGTCTGCTTCTATGGTCTCATCTGTGATGAATGGCTTCAGCCGCGGCCGAAACGCAGACAACAATGGGGGCACAGGAACCTTTTAGTTCCAGGGAAAGTAGTTCTGGGGGCTAAAAGAGCCCAAAACTCTTGGTCGAAATGCACCTTAAGTGAGGCTATAGCAGTCATCGCAGAGGTTGTAGGTTTGATTCCAGCCTCGACCATTTGCTGCATGTCCTTCCCCACCCTCTACTCCCCACATTCCCTGTCTCTCTTCAGCTATCCTATATAATCAAGTCAAAAATGCCCAAAAATATATATATCTTTTTTTTAAATACTCAGATTAAAGCTGTTTTAAATAAAGGGCCAACTTTAAACACTATATTAAAACAATGAACAAGGAAAATGCATATAAAACAAATATTTAGCTACATATCCTAACATCTAAAGCTTCTGCAGAATTTAATAATAAGCTGTATTCATACAGAGTTAAAGACAAGAACAAGAGGAAGAAGGGGCTTTGGTTCTACTCTAAGATGAGGAGAAACAAAAAACACTCAAAGCCAAGCGAGTTACGCTGTACGACCAAAAGTCAGTGGACACTCTTCGTAAATGTGGAGTCCCGCTCATATTGAGGGAACAACCGACGCCATCAGTTCAACTCTTTCCTACCTTTCCAGCTGCGAGTACTCAAACTGTCAATTGGAAGTGCCTGGGAGCGAAAGCAGCTCAAGAAAAGCTCGACCGTGCAAATTCACGGAGCAAGAGGCCCGACAAACTGCCGTAATCTGTTGCATCACTCGGCAGAGTTCAACACCGCCTCTGGGTGCAACAACAGCTCATCAAAGCTTCTCATGAATTATTGTTTCGTGTTTCGAGCCTCGTGGTACGACGGGCTTCAGCTGGAGTGATGTAAAACACGCAGCTCCTGGACTCTGGAGCGGCGGAGAGGAGTTCTTTGAAGGGGTGAATCATGCATCGTTAGCTGGGCAAATCTGGGTTGGGTGGATGCAACAAGTGTCTCAACCAATGTGTCAGTTTTTGCAGCGAGTTCTGCGTCTTAAGAAGTTCATGATTCAACGAGATGTCCACTGACTATTGGCCGTGCAGCGTAAATGTGCATCTTAATGCCTGAAATTAAAAAAGCACATCTGCACTCATCTGGAGAGTTTCCCTGAGTGTGTCCTGGCGTGTGTGGCTGTGTACGTGAATGTGTGTGTGAGCAGCTAATGCCTCCTGTTAGCCTCTCTTGGCCGTGACAGAGGCAGAGTGGCTCTTCAGCAGCAGCGACATGGGATTAACCGGGCTTCACTTCCCAATCAAAGCTTATGACCCTCTTGTGTGTGAGTCTGTGGACCTATTCCTCTTCTCTCTCAGCGAGGTGTGTGTGTGTGTTTGTGTGTGTGTGTGTGTGTGTGTGTGTGTGTGTGTGTGTGAATATCTTGCAGGTCTTTAAGCAAACAAACGCCATATCTCCTCTCCTTCCATATCTCTGAGAACAAACTCCTTCTCTCACGTCACACTCGGCCCGAGGCGTCACGATGAATCAATCTCTTTGCCATGTGTCCCCGGAGCTACGACTTCCCCCCGCAGACTTCCACACTGCTCAGTTTAGGTCAAACTAATCAGGCAAAAACAACTTTTCCTTTATCTCACGCTGAATAAAACAACCAGGAATGGATAAATGGATACTGTATAATTAGCTAATGAGTCGTAGTTTCATTTTATGTTTTGGATTGATTAGAGCGAGAGTGAATCAGCCCTCTTGGGGTGCCGTCTGCTCACACTTTATAGCTTTATAGATTAGCCTCTCCCTCTCACAGACCTCCAGCTTTACAGTCAAAGTGTTGCATGTGTAATAATTGATTCCTGTCGACATAAAAACAAAATCAAAGCTAAATAACTTCAGGCAGAAAATCACTGACACGCTGCTTTCTATAGTTACTGAAATTGGGAACAGCCGCTTGAGACGACTACGCAAGGATATATAACTACCTAGTAGAAAAAGTGGACTCTTAAAGGGATAGTTCGTCTTTTTTGGAGTGGGATGCATGAGGTATTTGTCAAGGCACCAGTGAGAGAATAAGAACAGGACGTAAGCTTAACTTTGCCGTCAGGAAGCTACTACTCTTAAAGCGACACATGCATGTTAGTCCGCCTGCAGGGCACTGATCGGCTGTTTGGGTCTGCAGGCTTTGAAAGAGACAAAACTGAATTATGACCTCGACCTCAGACGAAAGGAGAGAGGGGAGAAACTTCTAAGCTAGCAGGAGAGCGGGAGAGATCCAGAGTTACCTGGTGGCCCATGAACCCAGAGAGCTCCTGCTGTCAGGAGTGAGACTTGGTAGCATCAGTACTTCAGGACCGCAGCATCAAGAGTTCCCAGCCTCACTGAATGATGCTCTTTCTTCACTTTTTTTAGAAGTTAAATCAGAAAGCTGAATGAAAGTGTGTCTTCAAAGTTCTTATTCCATAATGAGACAACTCATGATCACCACTACATGTTCACCTTTTTAAGATACTCTGGGTTAGCTGCTGAGGGGAATACTGAGCTGACAGCAAAGTACAGCTCAGTCCACAAATTGAGCTACCTGTGGATAATATACTCACCACACCTCAAACAACCCCACCTAAAACACACAAACTATCCCTTTAACAGTCCAGTGGTTGTAGGAAAGTGAATGAAAGTCTTGTTAGCAGGCAGAATTAACCGAAGATGTGACACAACATTACTTTTGTACTCGGCTCTGTTTCATCTAACAAGCACCTGAGGTCATAATGCAAAAAACATAAGAGCATTTGAAATGTAAAGCAGCATTTAGAGCTAACTCCTCACTCCAAGCAGCCGCCCACTCACATTATTCCTCCTGCAATAATTAATTCAAGTCGACACAAAAACAAATAGCACTAAATTACACATGGCAGATAATTACTGCGGCCCTGCCCTCAGTGGCTTCTTCACGATGAAGGAGGTAAAATGTAAATAAGTTAAAGAATCGTGTGAAACATCTTAACCCTGAGGTGAAGTACGGAAACAGTGTTTGCAAAGCAGCGTTTTAAATTAATAGAAGTTCATACTCCAAATAAATCTGCATTTTTAAGCCAGGAGGGTGTGCAGGAGTTTGCATTTTTGGATGGAGTTGAACTGTGGCTCTTTAGTAAATCATGTAAACACAACTGAAAATAATGTTTGCTGTTTTAAGGACGCTTCATGAGAAGTTAATTCTGCCCTTATGTATGGGGCCCTGTTTGTAAAGTTGTGCACACTGAAAATAACAGCAACAATTCTCAATATTAAGCTCTTAAAAGTATTAAAAATGTAGTGTGAATTTTTAAAAGTCACTTTTTTTATCTTAGACTTAGCAATATCAACTTAGCTTGGCTGTACAATGAACATGCAGCAGTGTGAATTTGAATGTTAGCTTAGCAGAGCAAAATTTTACATTTATATTTAACATTAATATTTAATATGTAACATTTGAATCTATATTTAACATTACATATTAAGATTTAACATTCAACATTCAACATTAAGATTTAAGATTTAATATTTAGATTTAACATTTGACATTTTGATGTAGATTTAACAGTGAGTTTAACTTAAATATATTTGTCACAACTAAAATAAAGTGAAAAAGATCACAAGTATTGCTCTGAATGTGATAAAAAAAGTGACTTAAAAATTCCCTCTAAGTTTTTATGATATTTTGGAGCTACACGTGGAGAAATGTTGACTTTACTTTCATTGTGCACAACTTTACAAACGGTCTCCCATACTTACAGGACAGAGTTTTCACAACCTTGCATATATAACTTGAACAACTCCTCATTAAGCCATTAGCATGTCTAATAAAGTGTAATCATCATTATTCTCTGATAACTGATTCAACAAAAAACTCTGACACGAGCGTGAAAAGAATCTTGGGAGAAAAGTACCTCTAAGTAGTCTTGTGTCATCCTGGAAATGATCATTGGTGAAACCTAAACAGATATTTACATTCAAAGGGTGAACAGAAAGTTGGCAGAGAAGCATATTTAATAAAAAAACACTGTCAATGTGGGGACTTGGCTCTGGCATAAACTGTGTGTCTCCACTGATGTACGATTTTAAAGTGGTAATCGCGCCGACCAGTTTATTCCAGTTTAATATGGGACATGTAGCATAAAAAAGCATAGGAGAGGCATTTATTTGAATTGTTGGAGATCAGCCAAGTTGTGCTTTTGCTGCCTGTTATGAAATACTGAATGTTAATTAGCTTTTTTTAAGAAATCTCTCAGATTAATGAGATGTGTAGCATGTTAAAAATAATCCAGCATACTCAAGAGGAGGATGTTAGCACATGCTGGAACCCGAAATTGCCAAACTGAGTTGATCTAGCGGTGCATTATGCTTCATTAATCGACTGTAGAGATGCTAAAACAACCCCAAAGGGAGCTGGATGTTTTTACGTAGAACAATAAGCAGCAGACTTACTTCAGATTCCTCTCAATCCTTGCTTTTTTATGCCATTTTTCCCATATTACAACAGCCCCCCTGCATCAAGCACATAATCACAGCAAGGGATTCAGTTTGTAACCTTGGCACAATGCCACTGAAGAGGAACATAATTAGTAATGGCGGTGTGCGCGGGAAGACAGGCAGATGCAAGTATTCAAATGGAGGCTAATAACATAATGATATTATCGGAGTCATCTGTGTGATGGGTTAGTCAAAGATAAGCACTGGGCATGGTGAGACGCTCCATTAGAAATATACTGTGGCAAAACATGCTTTAATACCCATGCATAAAGAGCTTTTTAATTGAACAGCTGACATCATTTCACAGCAGCATGCAGAGGTACACTTTGTATGGAGCTGGATCAGGAACACGGACTGCAATAATAGGGTTGGCTCTTTCTGCCAATTATGCTGCATATGTAATATAGGATATTATGCCTCCCACAGGTTCTACATAGAGGAGATTATGCACTTTAAATACCTCGGTACATAAGGAACCAATTAACAAGTCCAGACCTTTTCTACTGACGGAGTATTTTTAGGGCATTTGTTGCTGCAGGGGCTGAACTTAACGGATTAGCTGCTGAACATTTCGTTCTACTGTAAAGTTAACTGAGTTTGTTAACTCCTGTGGGGATAGAGGTATTGATACAGTCCTGCAATAAAAAGTGCTTAAAATGGCAAAGCTGAAAGCAGGGAAAAGTGTCGGTATCGGCATGTTTTAGGCTCATAGCATCGACAACAAAGCAGGCTGAAGAACCCCAGCGTTTAAGGTAACGTTAAAAACTGCACAGAAGTAGAAGCTTAATATATGTGCAACTTTATGCACTTTGTTACTTTGCATCAACTCTGAAGAAATGCAGATTAATGTACCTTCAGTCCTAATAATCCCTCAGTCTGTGATGATTACAGTGTTTAATCACTAATATCTGTTATCAGCAACAGTCCTCTGATTCATCAAGCTTCATATAAAAGTGTCTCCTCCTCACAGCTGCTTCAACACTTCAAATGAAGGGGTTTTAATTAATTCACATTTCTTTTTTTTAATGCAGGTGTTTTAGACGTGGTTGCTCTGAAGCTTGTTTTTCTTCTTCAATATAAGAAGGAACCATTAAAACTGGGCTTATTACACACCAAAGAGTCCGGTATGAACACAAACTGACAGTTCCTTATGGTAGCTTTAAGTTTTACGCACCTTTTTCTATCATAAAATTATGATCTTACTCCTAAAATTTTACGATTTAAGTCTTGAAATGTCACTTTTTAGAACCTTTAACCTTTTCCTTTTTGATAAAGCTTATAGTTAGAGCTGGATCAGGCTTGGACCAGCTCTTAGTTATGCTGCTATAGGCTTAGACTGACACTGGGATCCTGTCTTTCCCTCTCTCTCATCTCTCTGCCTGTCACTTACTTTAACTCTTCCTGTCCCATGAAAGTTACTAACCATAAACCTTTCTGGAGTCCCTGAGCTCCCTTGTCTCGTAGGTTCCTGATGCTGTGGACGTGCCAGACTCACCGTCTCTCCACTATCATCTCTCTCTCTCTCTTCATCTCCCTCTATCCCTCTCTCCAACACGGTCTCAGCACATGTGTGTCTAACATGAGTCTGGTCCTGCTGGAGGTTTCTGCCTGTTAAAGGAAGTTTGTCCTTGCCACTGTAACTTGCTAAATGCTGCAAAGTGCTCTGCTCATGGTGGATTAAGATGAGATCAGACTGATCTCAGACAGTCCTGATGTTGGGTCTTTGTTTATAATAGAACATAGAGTACGGTCTAGACCTGCTCTTGTTGTGATTTGGCGCTATATAATTAAAGATTGATGGATTGAAAGGTGTTCTCTGTGTCCCCATGTGCCTTAATCTGAACCTTCCCCTCTATCATATGTTGCTATAAGCAGGTAAAGATTAGTGTAGGTGTTTTCCTTCACTTTTAAAATAAAAATAAATAACTCAAAATAATGAAGAACCCATTTAGTAAATGGATCTGGTTCAGTTCAGCCAGCGGTTAGAAAAAGCTCAATTCACGATGATCAAATGAAAACAATGATGGTCTCACAGATCCACTTACGCCACAACACAAATGCAGAACAGAAAACCACAAACAAGGCAAGTCACCACTGCACTGACAGCAACGAGCAACACGAGCAACACCAAGCGACAAAACATTCGACACAACGTGACATCGCCGTGAGAGAGAGAGCTTACTTCCTGTGGGGATCAAGTCCCTGTCTGGAATGAAGAGTTTATACCCATAATGCTTCTCGAGCACGTCGGGGAGGATCTCCAGGGCAAAGCGCTCTTCCTCGCGGGTCTCCTGGCTCCACTGGTCAGGGTCCACTTTAGTGTAGGACAGGTAGGCGTCGTAGTCTTTGTTATCTGCAGGTAGAAAGAGATGAGAGATTGTACTTAAATTCAAACCGTCTTGTGCAGATGTTTGAGGAAATAAATACACACTGGTCTTTCGTCCTTTAAAGCTGCTGTGAGGAGTTTTAACTGGTTATGAAACAGACATAAAATCAGCATCACTAATTAGCACTAAATTTAGACCCTTGGTCCACCAGCCGAAACGCACAGAGTTCAGGGGTAAAGTTCTTGTGGTCAAAAAGGTCCCGTCTTTCTGTGGGAAACATTTAAATGTGTTACACATTTAACTTTGACCAATAGAGTCTTTAGACTTTGAATGCAGAAAGTATGGCCTCTTCTTTTTTAAGGATGTTAGCCATGATGTCAGAAAGTTTACCCTCGACTTATAACCTGGAAAAGGCAGAAACACGCCCAATTAGTGCACATAGCAACAGAAACACAACACTCCATGCACCTTATAATGATAAAGAATGCCTCTTTTTTGCTTTAAAGCACAGGTTAAGATGAAGTAGGGGTTCCCAAATCTACTTTGCTTCAATTAAATGGGTGGACATTACGCTTCCTGCTGTGGTCAGCAGAGTCGCCCCGCTGCTGAACCCCACACAATCTATTTTCATACTGCTGTTTAGAGAGCTATTCATTCACTGGGAGACTTCATTGAGACATGACCGCCTCCGTAACACTGACCTCCGTGCCCCTCTGCCCATCTGAGTGCTTTTCATTACATCTCCGTCCCCGCTGACGAATAATGTTACCTTGATAGCTACTTTACCCACCGCCAGCAAAACAAATTAGACTCTAGCCTGAGCTCAATGCCCACTGCTAGGTGGACACATGGCATGGCTCCATCATCCACATGAAAGCTCCGATTGATGACGGATTTGAAAGGAGGGTGAGAAGTGAAACTGTACACTTCAGTGCGATGAGTCATGAGGGTGGAAATGGAGGACGTGGAGGGGGAGATATCCCAGAACCTCTGACTACCACAGGGAGGAGATAAAAGCTGGGTGACAGCTGCGGCAACAGCTCGGCTCAAATGTTGTGCTCAAAGCTGTCTGAACAACCAAACCACTTCATCAATTACAGTGATTCAGTCTTTGACCCCTGTCTCTTCGGAGCTGCAGCCACTTTTTACCGCTCAGTCGCTTTACTCAAGCTCCCAGTTGGTTTGGAATAACTTGACTGGGATTTCAGCCTTCAAGTCGCCACTACAGAGGATTGTGTTTCCTCAGTTAGTCAGGGGAAGTTTTTCTTCTTCTATCAAAAGAAAACCTCAAATGTAACTTTATGATGCTCTGTTTCTTATTCTGCAACATCTGACACAATCTGCACAATATTAGAGGCCTACTCGTCGTACCTTAAGTCTCTAAAAGTAGTATGGGAGGTAGAGCATTCAGTTATCAGGCCCCTCTCCTTTGGAATCATCTACCAGTCAGGGTCCAGGAGGCAGACACCCTCTCTACTTTTAAGAGTAGGCTTCAAACTTTCCTTTTTGATAAAGCTTAGAGCTGGCTCAGGCATGGGCCAGCTATCCATCTCACAACTATCATCTCTCTCTCTCTTCATCTTCAGATGAGATCAGACTGAGTCCTGTCTGTAAGATGGGACTGGATCTTATCCTGTCTTGATGTTGGGTCTTTGTTAATAATAGAACATAGAGTACGATGTTTAGAAGAATGGGAAAATGGGATGACATACGATTGGATGCACAATCATAGAAAACACGTACAATAAAAGGCTTGAATGTCATCAACAAAAAGCCCAAGGGTTCTGGGATTGAATTATGGGACTCAAATGTGGTTGGTCAAAATACAACATGGACGACAAGAACATTTCAAACTCCCTAAATCTCGCCCATCGCGAACAGATTCTGTATTCATATGCAGATATCTTTCTAAAGAGATTACGCAGCCACAAATCAGACACAATGTGTGTCATATTTTGGGGTTATATTCATCAGAGACAAAAATATCAGATTCTTTGTGTTTCTCTATTCACTGACACCCTCATATCTGTGCCACAAAAGATCGGGTAAATCAGAATTGGGACACTTGGAGTTGCATCGGGAACGCAGCCTTTTGAGGTAAACTCATCAGAGACACAAGCCGGGTTTGGATCTAACAGTCCCCGCCGTCAGAACCACTCTGGTCCCTTTGCTTCACAGGGGCCACCTACAGTGCACAAGCCTTGAAGTCAAGACACAGTAATCAGGGGTAACTCGAGATGAGAGAGTCAGTTCCAGGAAAAAAACAAGAGCGGATGGGTTAAAGAGGAGGGTTTTTGGGATCGTCACATTTGAAGCTTTTAATACCCGCTCTGTTTAACATTCCCGATACTGTCAGCTCCATAAGACTGTCAGCAAGATTCACTCACTTCCAAGTGCGCCATCTTTGTGATCACCACTCTTACACGACACCATGTAATTAATCTAACTCTTTTTATATCCTGTGATTCATTTTACAACATCAGAGGCATGTAAGAATAATTGAAATGTAACCTCGTAATCACTCAGCGTAACTAACTCTGAGGCTGATATTCTCCTTCAGAGCCGCATAAATCTCCCTCTCTGTGTTTCTGCGGTAAATGGAAACTGTGTAGGCAGATCGAGGGCTATTACAGTGGACCTGACTCACTCGTCTGTAGTCAGGATGAGAGAGGCACCTCGAAGGCGGGATGACCCTCCTCGAGGAGTCACTCCTTACAGGAGACCGCTGAGGTGTATCTGAGGGTGCAGAACACCTCTGAAACTGCATCCAGCACTCCTCCGTCCCACATGCCTGCACAGGGAGCTGGCTGAGTTTACAGGGAGGGTGGGTAATGTATGCATTTGCATAGATAAATAGTGAACTCCTGAACTCTCGCTGGAAAGCGCCAAGAGAGTCGGAGGCGTAATTTCTGGGACATCTCTGAGCTCTATTACATTTAATGGAGAGTAGATTGGAGCGTAATACACACACTTAACGCCAAAGCTACAAAAGCACATGGGGTGGACTGCTAATGAGTAACAGAGCACTATTTTTTTAAATGGTTTTGTTTTCCATAATTTAATTTAGCCAGAAGATACAGCTTTGCATCAGGAAGTTCAAAGCAGGCCGCCTCTGAGACGCAGGGATTGAATTTTGTTGAAGAATTGAGTTTGGTCCTCAGTGCTTTGGCTGCGACTTTCCTCGCTCTGCAAACGTAAGAAACAAAAGTGACTTTTTAGGATTCCTGGTCTGCATCTTCTTAATAACTAATCAAAAGTTTAATGGGAGGAACTTCTCTTATCTAATATAACAGATTGTCCTGTTTTTAGGATAGGGAGAACAATATGAGTGAGTCCGAGGCTACGTTCACACTTCCCGCTCAGACACGACTTTTTGTTGACCTTCCTATCGTTACTTTGAAAATCCTCTGTGAACAAGTCCCGGTCCTGAACTGACCGGCACGTTCAAAATAACAACCACAAAGTCGTCACAAGCTTCACAGCGTTGACTGAAGTGAACACGGCGAATTGATGTGCGACGAAAACCAACTGATCTACCAGCAGAGGAGCGTGAGGACACTCTAACATGGGAGTGTCGGCTGGATTTACACATGCATATAATTCAACACACGCTGAGATAACACGTCACAATGATAAGAACAGATACACTGAAATGATCTGTTATTTTACAGGAAGTTTAGTCCAATAAATCCTCGGAAAAGCGGAAAAGTTTGGGAGCCCCTGTCATATGTGTACAGGAATAGATTCACCAAAATCTACAACTTCTACCAGAGATATCACCAAACGTCTTGACCTTCTGATGATAAAAGAGCATCTTCTCGATGTTTACCTCTGTGCTCTGAGTATGCAAATCCCACAGGATGCATTACACTCCCTTTGTGTGAGAGCTATGAGTGTCCGGTGTTGCTAAAACACCACAAACACATACCACATCTCATATTTCTCACGCCGCGCTGACGACGCTGACATGGATATTTATGGCAGCGTTGATGAGCCCCCGCCTCTTTGACAAGCTCGCTCGGGCTGTTGTCATCGCGAAGCCTATTATTGATTCCACTGACACCCACACAATGCGACAACTGAGCGGTCTTTAACTAAATTGCGGCGCTGACAAATCGCTGACAGTCCCTCCTATTGTTACGTAAAGCTTACAGTTTTACATCTGGCGGAGGAAGGGAGGGAGGCAGGCGCCCAATTAGTCGTTGCAGTGGCCGCAATCTTGGCAGCATGTGCAGATTTATGTTGGGGGAAGAAGTCTCTGTGCATGTGTGATACTAAAGAACTAAGAGTGCTATTAATAAAAAATGACTGTGTGCAGCTAGTGCAGCAGTTACCATAGAGATTTGGATCTCAGTTATCCACCTCCTGCCAATGTTTAGCCACTGTATGTCTCCAGTCAACCGTCGGCCGTTTGGCTTCTACTTAATGCCTTCTTCTCCGCCGGTGGAGCTCAGAGATGACTGGCGAGGTGCAGGTGCGAGTGCGTGCATGCCTGTGAATGAGCGCGTGCAGGAGGTGGCAGTGAAGTGATCTAATCGACCGCGGCGTGGAGGAAAGTATCGGGGGTCTCCAGAGAGCTCCGGAGGCAGCGTGCTGTGTCTTATTGAACCTGATCCCCTTTTACTGGAGAACAAATTGAAAATCTGTGTCTCTCTTCAAGCACTCACTCGGGTGGCACAATTAAAGGAGACAATTGCTGTTTGGCATTAAGTTCAAGGCCCCACGTTTTTTCCCTTCCTCCCTTTTTCCTCCAGGCCATCTATTATGGGGAAGCTCAGGGCCTGGAGCCCAATGCAGCCAGAGGTAATGACTTCCATTGAAATGTGTGATGAAGCAGCCATCACTGTGAGTGCACGAGGAAAATGCTTTTTACCTTTTAACACTCATAACTCCAGCTGTCTCTCTGCATGCTGCAGACAGTCCCTCAACCTCTCTCGACTAATCTCATTCCCTCTGAATTCACGGCCGCGCTGCGACTTGAGAGACTCATTACAGGGGAATCAAATTAAAACTTGCTCCTTGTCTTAGTTTGATGCATTCCCCAGCTTGAGACTCATCCACCAGGCCCAATCAGAGTTTTATTTCTTCTTCTATTGCTGACGAGGTCTCAGAGATAACGTTTCGTCTGGCATGAGGAGAGTGTTTTGATTGGTTTAAAAGTGTAAAGGGGAACATTTCATCCTTTCAGTGTCAACAATCAAGAGAGGAATCACAACACAACTATTTGAAAAGCTCACTTCTTCTCTCTTTTCACAAAATGTTCTTCAGCTTTGGAAAAGAAAACATATCTTCGCAATTCTGGACTAAGTTTTGTTCATATTGAACCCAAAAGCCAACAAATGCACTCTCCTTTAAGTGATCTCATTGAGCTCTCATTACTAAGGAGGGTGCTCATACAACCTGCCAATAACAACCCTTTCCAACAGCTGACTCGACGTAGCACATATCTTTACCTAATGCTGCACTTCTAGCATCACTTCCTGTAGTTTTTATGTTGTCCTATTGAAGTCGGAGGATGTTGCTTAACTTAATGGACAGAACTTGTTTCTTCGAAGAGAAACCTAACCTTCTCTACTTTCATCTTTCATTTGCATGTGTCCACCCAAACCAGAACCTTTTTAATGCATGCAAAAACTTCAGGTGTGCAAAGACAGACGTTCAAGAGAAGGGCGACTGAACCTGCTGCAGAGTCTGAAGAATATGGAGTTAGTACCTACACAGCAGAGCACAGACCTTTTGCTGCCCCGAGGGTAAGAACAGCTGAGAAGCAGCAGCGGTTTCTGATGCTTTCATGGTGCAGCTACACTCCTTGTGGAGGCTGACCTGAAAGAGCAGGGGGGCGGCCTGCAGAGGCAGAGGTCAGAGTCCAGTGCAAGCTGCTAACAGGCCAGAAGTGACTCTTTGCTGCAATGTTTGCTGCCTGTTCTGTGGAGCACAGACGCTGCAGGGTGTTGGAGTACTGACATCAGTTTATTTGTGATCAGGGACAGTGGTGCAATAACTTCCATTTAACACCTTCGGGGCTGTTTTGAATGAACAGCCGGCTTATTATATAAATGTAAGATACAGTGGGATGATCTTAAGAGCATATTGGTGTCTGATAAATGCTGTTAACTAGCATCCACATTCATCTATCTGTATTTTCCCTGGTGCTGTGTTTGAATAAGTGCCCTGGAATACAAAGCACGTCACCAACAGCTCCTGTCGTTGCCGTGTTTATGTGATCAAGGCTGCACTTTTTCTTTTAGAACTAAACTTGGAAACTTTTGCCTGTTGGGGGCTCTGGAACGCAGCGAGAGGAAACCGTTTGAAGGCCTGAACTTTATTAACCACAAGTCATGCGGTTGTGATGTCAGGAAGCAGCACCCAGCATGAACATCTTTGCAAGGCGGGGTTGTCATTATTTATTTTTTTTACAAGGATGCAAATACGACACAAAAAGGAGCAGCATCAAAGATTGGTGAGTCGTCGTCTGCGGCTGATTGGGAGACAGTTTACAGGATATTTTGCATCTGATTTATCTCTTGCAGGCTTTGAGAAGACTCCCTGAAATTGACAACAGAATTTCTGAGGTAGGAATGATGGGAGCCTCTTTTCTGTGTTACTTCCAATGATAAAACAGGTGCATATTTACATAAAAATAGTGCCACATGCGACTTTAAGATATGAAAAATAGCGCAGGTGTTCTCAGAATAAAAATAAATATGCATGCAGAGCAGCAGTGATACCACTTCGCTTTGGGATTTGATTCCTTCAGAGGAAAGAAAGGACGCTTTCACAGTGAGGGAAGGTGCTTTAGAAATCATCCAATACACAGCAAACACGGCCAAATCACAGCTTATGGGAGGTTATTATATGGCGGTGGGGAGTGAATTATGTCCTGCACCTTATCTCATCTTACCTCCATCTAAATCCTCGCTGCCAAAGTGGTTCCTGTAGAAGAGCATGAGTTCGATCCTGTAGCACTTGTAGAGCGTCACCAGGCAGATCAGCAGCAGCAGGATGGCTCCCAGACCTCCGGCCAGCTCCACCGTGTACATCAGCTCGGCTGAAACAACAAATACAGAGAGAGAGGGAGAGATTTTAATAAGATGTAAAAAAGGTGAGGAATACCTCGCCAATGCTGTTAAATCCTCCTGTGATTATCTCCATCCTCTCAGCTCTCAGAGGAAATCTAAACGCCCTCCATCAGCCTGAAAAAGTCTTGAAAACCGGAGTGTACATTTCCATGTGATTTCCAGCGAGCAGCAATCTCCAGGGCGGAAAAATGGAGCCAACGTGCAGGTGCCAAAAAAAGTTCTAGTGCAAGTCAGTTTCCATAAAATGCCAGACTCTGCAGTACAAATAAATTAATGAATTCAGAAATAAATATAAATGTATGTTTACAGCCTGGTGCATGAACAGTTTGGGTAGCTGGAGTTCATTTCTCTTATTGTGAGCTTAAAGACGATAAGAGCCTGAGGTAAAGAGGCGGGCTTTTAGCCTCATCGATAACACAAGCAAGAAGGTTCCTGGTTCGAGTCCTTGGCCGGGCAGGTGCCTTTCTGTGTGGAGTTTACATGTTCTCCCCATGCATGTGTGGGTTCTCTCTGCATTCTCCGGCTTCCTCCTACAGTCCAAAAACATGCTCTCCAGGTTAATTGGTCACTCTAAATTGCCCGTAGGTGTGAGTGTGTGTGATTGGTTGTCTGTCTCTCCATGTTTGCCCTGTGATAGGTTGGCGACCTGTCCAGGGTGTACCCTGCCTTCTGCCCACTGTCAGCTTGGATAGGCTCCAGCCCCCCGTGACCCCGAATGGGATAAGCGGTCAAGATAATGGATGGATGGATGGATGTATGCTTCTATTTCCAGTAAAAGTTTCTCCTATCATCTCTACACTGATGATTTAAACTGGTGTGAGCTGAGTGCTCAAAGTCATGATGATTTATTGCTTGTTTTATGAAAATTTCTTAAGAAGCGATGAATCAAACGTGTCTTAAAATCGTTCCTCTTTTTGCAAATTTGTTCCTATTGATCTGTGTGAATGATGCGCCGTCACATTCTTAAATCTATTGATTTTTTTATCATCTCTGCCGCTGACATTTGATGCAGAGAGACCTTTCTCTCTTTTCGCAGAAACTCTCAGAGTTGCACAGTCACACATCACAGTCCTCCTCTCCATCTCCAGCTTATTCCTCCAAGCGTGAAAGTTGCCTGAACACCAGCTGACACTTTGAGCGAGGATCTAAGTGCTGAGCATCAATAAAAGTGAAATAATGCATGATGCAATCATGATGGAGAAGAAAAGAAGAGGTTCTTATTGTGGAGTGACTTTGTTGTTTGCCTTTCTCTGTCTCACTCACTCAAAGCTTGCGCTGTGCTTCTCCTGCCTTCCTCTCCATCTTTAGTGTTGCTTACATTCTCACTGTGACTAAAGTGCATCCTGCAGGTCCACGTCTACAGCTGTCACTTTCAGCCTCCTGGTTTGATTGGATGCGGAGGCACCAGACTTATAAAGATCGGTTACACATGTGGAGGGCTGCCAGGCCAGGAAGAGGCAACGGCTGCCTGTTTGTCGATCGAAGCGCTGAACTCTCCCCGCCATCCGTCATCGCTGAAGCCTGACGTGAACTCATGAGAAGCATCAGTGGAGGCTAAATTCAAGGAACTGCAGGACTTCACTGTTGATATTTCAGCTCTCGTCTGCACTCTGTTACTCGCTGTGTTTTGAGACAAGCCTGGAAGACAGACATATTCAGTCGGAGGGTAAGAAGGTGATATTTTACACAGCAGGAAAATGGACTCCTCCATTAAGCTCCACGGACGAGTAATTGCCTCCAACACTGAGCTGTTTGCTTTCTCTTTTCATGCTCTTGTCTCTCTTTCAAGGCTTTTACTCTTCTTTACAGTGTTTTCCTTCGAATGTCACTCCATTTTTTGCTGTTCAACATTTCCTCCCGGCTATGCCTCACAAAATCCGGGTGGTCAGCCTTCATTGGCTGACTAATGGACTACAGTAAAAAGGCCGGAATCGCCGCAATGCCACACACGCACACACGCACAAGAGAGGACTCGCGTGCATCGCCATCCATCACGGTGCACATTTAACCTCGTTGGAGTGTGCGATGCCCATTTCACTGCGGCGGCCATCAGCCTGACAGCTCCCATGATGAAGGATGATGTTCTGGAGAGCTAACGAGTGTGGCCCGCGCCGCTTCATCACGCCTGTCTGGGCGACGACCTTCAGCCGAAGCTACGGAGGGATGTACCCGCGAAAACAAACTCTGGGGCGGATTGAACGCAGGTCCCTTCCTCGCCCCCCTCCGGACGGAGACAGAGGTGTTGCAACTAACAGGCACTGCTAGCTTGGACCCCCCCCTCTCCTCTGCCCTCTCGCCTTGCTGCTCCTCTCCTCTGATATCTGGTCAGCGGAACGAGCCAGCTGCTCCTCAAGCAGCAGAGATTACAGCAAGGAGGCCAATTCTTCTCTGCCTGGCATCCATATTGAAGAGGCGCTGCAGAGGGACGGATTAAGACAAATTAGCTCCTGACGTCGAGAAAGCTGGATTTGATGGAGCCACTTGGCAATGGGCAATTCATCAACGCCTTCCTCTCTGTTCATTTCTGCATCTCTCTCTCTCTTTGTTGTCAGAGGAGATGGAGGGAGAGAAGAGGAAGTGGCAGAGGTAGTTTCTAACTTTGACTTCACTCCAGAAGTTGAATCAGTTCCTCTTCATTCCAGAGTTCTGTTTAAACGTTCCTTTACACATGCAGCGGTCTGCTCCACCAGCTGGTTCTGCTGCTGGAGGAGAAAAGCTGATCAGAGGACAAACTGCAACACAGAGAAAGTTGGTCAGGAGGACTTTCACAGTCCAAACTTCTGTGCTGGAAGAAGAAGTACAAGAAGTGGAAATGAGGACAAATCTCCATGCTAACGCTCAACACAAGAGGAGACACGCTCTGATTGATGTGATGAGGCGACCAAATTCATTTGAAGTGTCGTGTGCTGTTTTCACAGCTTCAAGAGACGAGCAGGGAAGACTTTGACGCCCTTTGAAAGGGGGTGTAAACACTGCCTGGCCTTGCTCTGCCACACTACACCACGAACGCAGCAAATAAAAACACGGGAACCGGTTGATTTCTGGGAGACACGCAATCCTGCAAGGACTGAGCTAATCTTCTCCGGTTTATTTTGAGATTTCAGCTGTGCAGCATAAACCCCTTTAATATAGCAAATGGAGGGGAACTGGGCTGCCATCAAAGCTGGATCCAAAGCTGCAAGCTTAAAAGAGAGGGAAAATATCTTACTATGTAAATGTATTCATCTCTGACAACTTTAAGGATGCAGAACCCCCCTTAGTCTGCTGAAAAATACAAAATCCATCTTATATAACCTCGCTGGAAAGGGTGCATCTCTATTTAAAATCATCACGGAGCCGGCTTCCACACAGGCGTCCTCAGTGAGGCGAAATCACAGAGAAACCTCAGAGAGCGTGTGTTTGCATAAAAAGACAGGGGAGGGAGAGAGAGAGGAGACAGTAGCCGCTGATGAATGATGAGAAAATGTCTGAGTGAAAGTTCGGCGATCAAAGGAGGAGTGTGTGTGTGTGTGTGTGTGTGAGTGTGTGTGTTTGATAAGGGAGGTCACCGCAAGACAGTCAAACCACTTGTCTGGCATCATAACACCGAAGGCTGCCTCCCTCCCTCCCTCCCTCTCTCTCTCATTGAAAGCATTTTTTTCTCTCACTGCAAACGAATGCTTCCTCAGGGTGAGCTGGATGAATAGGCTTCCTGCACTATCTACAACACTGTCGCCGTTTTTTTTCTCTCCTCCTCCCCGAGGCGAGAAACAACCGGTCAATTCCCAGAATCCCACTCGTTGTTCTTCTTTGTGCAGAGTAAATTGCTCGGAGAGATTCCCTCATTGTCAGAGCGAAGGCTGTGGTATTAAATGGTGTTTTTCACCTCCAAAGCAGTAACATGCTGTTATTAGATATCAAGGCTTCTGTATCCATCTTCTGGATTCATGCTCAAACACCACATTCAGCTTTTTTTCCCTCCGTCTTACAAATGAACCCGTGTGCTTGTTTGTGTTCGCCTCACCTTTCTTGTTAAGCTGGATGTTGGCCTGTCGCCGCCCGTTGCCGTTCTCCACGTAGCAGGAGTAGTTGCCCAGGTCGTTCTCCTCCAGGGAGTCGATGGTCAGAGAGATGGAGACCTCCTGTTCACCGAGGTGCTCACGGATTGACCTGCAGGGGGTGGCAGAGAAGAAACAGGGACACTTAGATTTGTGAAACAAGTGAGACCACATTCATTCAGGATCAGGCTTGTACCAGCTCTTAGTTATACTGCTATAGGCTTAGACTGACACACTGGGATCCTATCTCACCCCCTTCCCCCAAACCACTTACTTTAACGGTCCCAGTCCCATTAAAGTTACTAACCGTAGACCTTTCTGGAGTCCCTGAGCTCCCTTGTCTCTTAGGTTAAAGGAAGTTTGTCCTTGCTGCTGTAAGTTATTAAATACTGCGAGGTTCAATGCTCATGTTAAATTAAGGTGGAGTAAGACTGAGTCTTATCCTGTCTTGGTGTTGGGTCTCTGTTAATAATAGAACATAGAGTATGGTCTAGATTGAATGGCCCCATGATAAATCACTGATGATGTGTTCAGGTGCATCAGAAGGTGTATTGAAGAACTAGTAACCTGAATTGAAAAGTGGTACACAAACAAAGTATTATTATTGTATTTACTTCAGCTCAATGGGAGGTTTTTGAACCAGTGAGGACGCCCCCTGCTGGTCAGTAGAAAAGAGGAAGTTAAAGCTAGTTCTGCGTGGTCTTTACTTTGGAAATCAACCAGTCACATCCATTTCTAACAGCCGTTCATCAGGTACGACACCTGCTGAAGATCTGTCGGACAGAAACATATGACTCAATAACATGTCAGCACAAAGCGAGACGTGTGCAGGAGCCTTCCTCATTGTGATGAAATAGCAGCAGTGTGGAGCAGCAGCAAGCGGCACTATGAGGCTGAAACTGTGTGTAGATTTGGACCCAGACGGATCAAACAACACTGGACTTCTGTGATGTGGATTAGAGGAGGATTCACAGTTTGAGCCAAAGACAAATGTTGAACACGGAAAAAAAGAGCGAGACCATCAATTTATCAGAAAGGGCTCGGAGCTGCGCCACTGCTTCAACATTTCATAACTTGTGGTCAAAACACGTTGCACGGTGGAGTTTGAACACTGTCTGACTTCAAACTGCGTCATTACCGACTGAGGTAAACATCAAAGTGTCTTAAGAAGTCAAAAACAGAGAAATCAAACCGTGCAGAGCGCCACGGCTGGGGTTTTTAATTCTGCAGTGTTGGGTTTGCAGGTGAACTCTGAGACTGCAGACTCCAGACAACAATGTCACATCAGATGTTCAGAATGTGCGCTGAAAATAAAATAAAATATGGAGAATAATAAGGCGTCAGTCAAAAAGTCATACGCAGGGAGTGTTGTCTCTCTGATAAAATATGGATTTCTTCAACAGAGGGAAAAAGTTTGCCCCAAGGTAATCCAAGTCTTAAAATCCATAAATCATGACCTTGAATTCTCAGCTTTGTCTGTTTCCGAGGTAGAGGTAAGATGCATTTGTTTCACCGCTTTGTTCCAGCAACAAAAAGCACACAACATAAAAGTAGTGGGTGCAGTCCGTGCCTGACAAGCAACCGGCATCATACGAGTGACGACAGATGAAGAAGAAACCCTCTTTGTTGACTCGCTGGAGCTCTTGATGTGTATCGGTTGTGACATGTTGGTACGGGGATAATAGTGTGACTGTCATGATGCTCTACAGCGCTGACGTATCACACAACATTTAGCCACAAGGGTTAGAGCAAGGGGGGATAAACCTTTTGATGTTTTTGTTGCTTTGAATTCAGCCTTTTTCTGTTGGAAGTCTTTACGCTTCTACTCCCACAACAAAACACGCAAAAGACTAAAAGCCTCTGCTTTGACTTTTTAATCTCTGTGACTGCACTGCGAGGACAACGGGACACTGAGACTCGTTGAAGCTTGGCAGTGTGTTGTGTTTATTGGCATAAGAGGAAGCCTGTCTTCAGTATCAGTGTCTTTTTTCTTTAATGAAGCGCTTAAAGGAGCAGCAAATACTGAAAAACCTTTCAAATGTCATGATACCTCTTGAAGAAATGAGGCACAGGAGCTGCTGTGGTCAGCACAGGACTCAGACAACGTGTCTTTGTCTCCTTAAAAGCTTTTTAAAACCTGATTCAGCTGATATGATACAGAGAAGTTGTTCCAGTGTCTAGACTCTGACTTTAAATGGATTGGATCAAAAGCGGCTCCCGCCTCTAAAGATGAGAGGTGATTCTGCAGGAACTTGTGTTTTAACACGCCGATGTTTGGCAGGTGTAACGTTTATCGTGTTTAACATGCTCTGGAGTCTTTGAAGAGACTTAAAAGAAAGTCTAACGCGCTCTCACATTCAGAGAAATCTGAGTCGAGGATATCTGCAGTGAATGACAGAGACCACTGTTTACAAGACGTGTTGATTATTTCCCACCATGCACCTGGAGGACATTTACAACAAGTAAAAGAAGATGCTTTAGACCACATTAATACAAGTTACTCAACATAGCTCTGTGAAGCTAACTTATGCAAAACTGTACAGATTCAGGAGCATCATCTTTAAAAATAAGTGGAGCCAATATTGTTGCTAACAATTAGCAAATGCATACATAGATCCACAACTGTGCAATCAAATGCACAAACAAGTAGACCAGTTTGTAACCACGCCTGTGGAACAGCCTACCTGAGATCTGAGGGCTGCAAAGAGCATGAACATTTATAAAAGCAAACTCAGGGCGCCAATGGTCTAGCAATGTAAGTGTCCCCCATACAGAGGCTATAGCCCTTGTTGCAGAGGTCGCATGTTTGGTTCCAGCCTCAACCATTTTCTGCATGTTCTCCCCTGCTCTCTACTCCCCACATTTCCTGTCTCTCTCTAGCTGTCCTATCCAATAAAGGCGAAAAGAACAACAAGAAGAGAACAACAGGGAAACAAGGATGGATAAAAGAGCTGCATCTTTCCTGCTGCGCGAAAGTAGGGATGATAAACGAGGAGATTACCGTTGTTAAGGTTACAAAATTTGCAGCTATTTCAAAGCTCTGTGTAATGATGCACGGGGCTAATGGCGCGAAAAGGTACATGTGCCACTTGGGCATTCATCTGCTGGCTGCCGCAGGGCATCTGAATACAAAAACTCCTCTGATTCTGCCTGATCAATGAGCGCACTACACAAAGCAGATTGTGGAGAGGTGGGAGGATAAAGACTAACTTTAATACAAGCAGTGCTGCCATGGCAATATCTTACATTAGTGCTGCTAATAAGTGATATCCCACAAAGAAAATATCACACTTGCTGTGAAATGTCTTTATTGACCCCGCACAATGAAGACCCATTAGAGGTAATCATTGTCTGGCTCTGGACTGGCTGCTTCATAAAAACTAATCATGAAGAAGTGCTCTCTGCAGGAATCACAAAGGTTTCACTAGTGAGCGTTTGTTTTGTTTAAATCCTGCAAGCTCCTCACACACTCATCCTTCTCCATTGTGCGCTCAGTCAGGCAGAGACGTGAGGCCACACAAGGTTGGAATATAGATCCATGTTGATGGCTTTTTAAAGAGGCGGCGCCCATGTGTGACTCCACATACTCTGAGCTGAAACACTGTAAAAAAGAAATCCATCACTGTTTGCAAAAAGACTCCATAATACATGTTAGTGAACGTTTCAGAGGAGGGGGATTTGTGATGGTGCATCCCGGTGAGGGTTTGTTTGTGTGATTAAGAGACACAGAGTCCACCTGACTGCATCACCCTGCTCCTGGACTCACATGTCAGCTTCACCTTGTTGCAGCTTCTGGATATTTTAAATCTCCAGTTGAATGTTTTGGATGTAGTTATTTTTAACTTCCTGTAGGTGTCACACAAGCATCCTGCAGAAACACTTATTTCACAGCAAGTATTCTCAAGATGTGACACATTTAAATCCAAAAAGAAGCAGGGTGAGATTTTAATTTAAAGGAAAACACCACAGGAGGTAAAGTTTTGTCCACATGGGGGTGCCAAAGTCAACACAAACAGAAAGTTCCTTATGGGAGCTTTAAAAAGACAAAGAGGTTCGCATCTCTGCCTTTTTATTACCAAGTAGACTGGAATTAATCATTTTTCTTTTCAATCTATCAGCGAATTAAAACTGCAAAATATCACAGAACCAGTGAGCTAGCATGTGACTAACCAGCTGGGCTCCAAGTCAGAGTTATTGCAGAAGCCTGAGTTTCCAAACTGCATTTTCCAAACAGGAGTTATGACCAAAATACTTAAATCCAGCTGTGCTATGATGAGTTTAAGCTAATGCTGCATTTCTCCAAGACTCATCAAGCCTCCCTAATGATTTCTATTATTTGTTACAAGACGTGACAAAAACAACATTTTGAACAGCTCTGAAGGCGAAACATCAGCTGGAATTTCATGAACAAGCCCCCAAGGTGATGGAAAAAGCTAGTTTAGTGTAAAAATGCCCTGTTGCTCTGTGACCCTGACCCACAAAGACACGGGTTAAATGGAAAACTGGCGTGCTGAAAATCCCTCAAGGCAAAGGTCAGCTGGTATGTGTGAAAACGGAGTGTGAAAACAAGTGCAGAGAAAGACTTGAGTGACTTAAACATGGTGGGAATTTTAATAGATTGCTAAAGAAACACAAGATTGTTCCTTTTTTATTCTACATGATTAACTCAGTACTTAAATAAAGCGCTAGAGCTACGGATGGTTAGCTTAGCGTGACATAGGGCTGAAAACAAAAGCGTGGAGCGTGCCTGGTTAACACAAATAATCTATTACTTACAACCTCTTTCAGGCTTTACTGTCCTGTCTTTGCATCTCCTGACAAACACCCAGTGAGTCTAAGTAACAAATAACTCAGTTAAAAAAAATTCTGTCTCTGCAGCACTAATCTCTGTACTCTAAATGTTGGTTTAAAATATCGTTCAGGTGTACCTTAATACAGGAGGAAAACTTCATAAATGACAAAAACAGAACCTCAAAATAGTTGTAAAGGGTATCCATAATCTGTCCCTAAAGGATGGTCAAAAAGCAACTTGAAGGTACCTTAAAACATAACAACATGATGTTTCTGGTCACCCAAACACTGTCACTTTAAAGTATCACTAGGTGGTAAAAAACGAGCACCTGAAAGGTTTATAAGTATACCTACATTGTTTCAAAACAGAGCCGATTACCAAAGGGTACCTAAAAACTGTCTGTACACGCTATGAAGTGCTTGTTTTGCAGCACTAATATGCAGATGGAGCCTTGCCGGACTCTGTAAGTACCCAGATTTCCCATGAATATATCTGTTAGAGAATTAATTAGAGCTAAAAAATGAGATTTTACACTTGAACTGCTGCTCAAAAGGGTGCTACACCACCATACACCAGGGACGGAAGCTTCCTCTGGTTTAAACCCTCAGCAGCACGGCCCCCACGTCTGCGATTTCACCTCTTAGAACCTTGTGCTCTTGTTCTGCAGCCACGAAAAAATCTCACATCAACGCCGAATCTCAGCGGCTGAAACATTGTGCCAAAAAAGCTCCATTTCAGGTATTACAGGCAGCTCTTGAGGGAATACTCCTGTGTGATTAATTTCCATTTCAAAGCTAAAAGCTCAGGGAGTGATGTCAGGGAGTGGGTTTTGAAGTGGCGCACATTCAAATGGGAACAAAAAATAAAATAAATAAATAAACACGCAGGGAGACGATGTCACGCAGAGGCACACAACAAAAATATGCACTTGAAAAACTTGAATGTGCACATACTGTGGGCACCCACTGTTTGCACAAAAGTCCTCACTTCAGACACACAAACACATGCTTTTCAAGAAGAAACTCAGGGTCATGGTTCTGATCTCTTGGCTGGTTACCTCATTTGACTATCATATGAAAAATACTGCATCTAAGGCACTCTCCAGAATCCTTCCCTCTCATCTTTATTATACCACATCTCTAATGCCACCACCTGCCGCCCCTCCACCGCCGCATCCACCGCCCCCCTAAATCCTGTAGGCTCTAATTGGCCTGGTGTCCTTCACGACAGAGAGCGGCGCTGAGAGCTGGATGAAGCGTCCAAGAAGGCTAATGGAGACATCTCCAAATGCCAGGTCACCCACCGGGCCGCTAACTCTCCTCCCAGCCTTGTCACGCTGCTTACAGTTAACCTTTTCATTAGACGGCATTTGTAGACAACAGGGATTTTCTAATCATACGTCGGACCCGTCAAAGAAGTACAGAGGTGCACGACGTGAAAAGATGTTGGTGTGTGATGTGTGTTTTGCTGGAAACACCCAGCGCTAACGTCTATCTGAGCACATAATTAGCTGGAAGATTCCTGAACACTGAACTTATCATTTTGAAAGCTTCCTCAGTAATTTCAGAGGAATTAACCACTCATTATTACCCCTCTCTAAACTTGTTTCTACTGTTTGTGGAGGAGTCTGTCATCCCAGAGCTGGATTCAAATTGCCTGCCTGCACACAAAGAAGGGAGGGATGATGTAATCCAGCTCTACTGATTGCAGTTTGAGAATGACATTAAGGATATATCTACACATTATGGCTCCCTAAATATCAAAACATACTGGCTTTAGTTAGTCAAGTAATTCGGTTTCATTTACCAAAGTCAAGGGTGTTTGTCTCTGGATAATCAGATATACTTTTTAAAATGTATCAAAAGTGTCTCAAATAAGAGCCTCAGGCTTCTATTTGAGGCGAAATCCATTTCACCTAGAAAGATTTGGAGAAGATTATACATTACTTTATGGGATGGGCAATGATTTTCGGATATTCGTTCCCTTGGTGAACATCGAAGAGTTACTTAACCCAAAACAACGTCTGTGTTACTGTCACTGGGATCTCTGGGAACTTGAAACTACCAAAACAAAACAGGAAGTCACTTTGAAAACCATTTCCAGGTGTGTGGATTCAGGTGTCACCAAGATATTCTAAGAAAGTAAATATTTGGCTTTTCTTTCTCTTAGTCAGATACAGAAATCTCAGTAATGGCTACTGCATGGAACAAAAACTCAAGATCAAATTCCCTCACTCTTTTCTATCCTCTAACTTATTCCTTGAACCTTCCAGTGATGACGTTTGAAGACGAAGGCGCTCAATACTGGATCATTTGTGTCTCATCTGTGAGACGGTGACCACATCAGCGCACAAACACACCACATCCAGTTACTTTATGTTAATCCTGAAGACACTCTGATGTCTGTGCAGATCTGAACTCCATCTCTCTGATTCACTCTTCGTGGAACATACTTTATAATCCTCTTTTCTTGGGGAGGTCTCTGGTGTTTATCGAGCTCTCACTTCATCTGAAATAATCAACCGTGTCTGTTTGAATAAGAGCGACACAGAGATAAATCAATGCAGTTTCTCAGCAGACAGAAAAGGTAAAAGTGTTGTATTGTGCTAACAGATGGATCTGCGTGATTCACAGGTTTGGTATTGATGGACAGAGGACTCCTACATTAATGAGGATAGATTTAGAGCAGATGAGGACTCGCCTGTAGCTCTGATTTGAAGATTAGAAAAAAAGATTGTTAGGACCCATCGTTAGTCGAGTCCCCGAAGTTACATAAACCTAAAGCAACGAGAGCTGCTTGTCGCCCAGCTCCAGGCAGTCTGCGTGCCTGCCTGCATGTTTGTTACCTGATTTTGGAACAAACAGACTTCTGATCGAGGCGCCCAAAAAACGGAGGTCACCCAACTGAATCTGAGACCAACACGGACAACCATTTGGACTCCCCATCTGCTGCGCCGCTCTGCTGTCACCGCCTCCACTCGCATTTTAAAGTAATCGCTGATCACTGATGGAGCGACGCCTGAACTGTGCATACATATTGTGCAGGATAAGGAATGCATAGCTGTCTACATTATTGAACAGACACATAAAGCATTCATGGATCATTTGAACCATGAGGGGTGCCTTTTGTTGTTCTGTGTGTTGATGCACTGTTTAAATAGGTGTTTACAAGTACAGCATCAGGGTCTTTTGAAGTGAGAAGAGGTACCTGCAGGTGTTTCTGCAATTTCTCTCAACCCATTTGGTCTACTTCCCCAAATTCCCCAAAGTCTTACTTGATGTCGGTCTCCTGAACCCGCTCCTCATCCAGATCCTCGATGAACTTGTCCCCTTTCATCCAGTAGATGAGTGGACTGACGTCTCCGCTGTATCCAAAGAAGGCTCTGCACGTCAGGTTGACTGGACTACCTGTAAGAAAAGAGATGTTCCCGTTTTAGAACTTCCAATTTCACTTTATTTTCTGCACAACAGTAAACAAAACTGCAACAAATGTTTTAAGCACAACAGGTGGTATCAGACTTTATAGAAACAGAGCGCAAGAAACTAGAGTGAAAAGCAGCAGTAGGAACAATGGAACCATTATACTACACCAGAACAGACGTCACTTTGATATGGATATGATTGGACATAATTTCCTGTGACAGTCTAACAACATCAACTTCAAAGCTGTGCTTTATTTTCTGCCTGCTAGACACTGATTCAGAAGAAAAGCAGCACTTTCTATGAGCCTATTGTTTCCTGTTTGATGGACTCTGTCACCCTTACATCGATAAATGTCAACTGTATGCAAACAGTGATTACATGTACAGTCTTCTGTATCTTAAAGCGCTCATGAGGTGTTTTTAACTCATTGTGAAACAGGTTAGGCTTCATAATGAGGACTTTAAGCAACATGACTGATAAACATGATAAACAAAGGGCTGGAAGAATCAGCGATGATAGTTTCTGGATTTCTTTTTGCTGAAGATTCACAAAGTATGAGAGCAAAACTACGGATGAAGTTGGGGAGATGGAAAGAAGATGGGCAGTACAGCACAGGATCAACTTTATATCATAAAACTGGGACTTTGCATACTCTAGTTGGACGAGGGGAAGTGGAACTATCTATCCAGTGATATGTACCCTACATAAGTGAAGACCACTGCTGTACCAAATGGCCGGCAGCCTCTGCGTGCCCCTCAGATGGAGGATAATTGATCTGAATTAATGAAAAACAGAACCCAGACTTCGATAATTACACATGCTCTCTTTCAAGTCACCCTTAAATAAAATAACAGCCTCCCTGAAACCATCAGCATCTCCTGAGGTGCCATCTTAAACTATCCTAGACCCCTTCTCTATTCCCTGATGGCCTCTTAAACTTTAAATCACTCTCTTGAATCCCTCTTTCAAGGAAACTCAGCAGCACTTCTGTACCTTCATAAAAGCTATTATACTCTCCAGCAGCCCCCCTTCTCTGTCAGACCATGCTTTAAAGTTTCAATCACTATGTTCTGCAGAAAGTACTTTGGAAAGATTCAAACGCAGAACTATGGCGGAGCTTTTAGGGACAGCAAATGGTGCTATTAATGACTACAAAGAGCCCGTGTGTTCATTCTGATTCCTTTGCTAGAGTTCAAATTGCACACCAACTCTATTATACTTGTGTACCCCTGCTAGTATTCCTGAAATGAGGGAGCGCTGTTTGCCCTTTTGGGTCCATTGAACTGGTTTGTGATTGAGTCAACCTTCATTCAACAAACTACACAGACACACAGATGCTACTTGTCACACAGAGCTTTCAGAAATGAGAAAATAAAGGGTGTGCATGTGAGCTGAGGTCGACGCTGCAGCAGGGGCTGGATTACATCATCACCTTATGGAGCTGTTGGTGAACGCTTTGGCTGTGGGTCGACTTGCTATTTGGACCGAGGCATGGATCCCATGATTAGTTTATCAGCATCTCTTGCAAATACTGCAACAGAACTGATTAAAAAACTGGCTGTAAACCGAATCATCAAAGACCTGAAACTATGTCCTGTAGAGGTGAAAGCTTGGGGGCTGTACCTCGACCTAAAGACCTAAACCCAACTGGGACTAGTGCGGGTGTGGTTCCATATTTCATCAAGGGTCTGTTTCTGATTATACATGTTACGCAATATGGACAACAGTTAAAACTGGGCTGCACTTTTCTGACCACTCATGGTGCTGTTACACTGTTTCACACACCCATTCACTCATTAGTTTAGAGCCATGCTTGGCTACTAATCAGGTAATCATTAATACACTTTCACTAACTGCCTTCAGGAGCAATTAGGGGTTCAGTATCTTGGCCAGAGACCTTTGGACATGTGGACACGAGAGGCTGGGCAGCAAAACATTGAGCATACAAACAGAGGGCGACCGACGCTGCACAGTCTTGCAACGATAACCCATAAATTAACCTATATTAAACTATTTGATATGACATGCAGTCATTGCATCTATTGTACAAATATGGATTGCTGGATGTGTGTGTGCTCACTTCGGCAGAAAAAACTAAGCATGAAATATTTAAACAGCAAGACTTCCAGTTGGCAAAGGAAGAGAAAGAGAAGAGTCAGCTATCAAGACAGTTGAGGTAGCTTTATCTGTATGAGCAGACGGAGTGATGTATAGATAGGCTTCCTGGGATGATGAAGACCGCTGGATCAGAGGGGTAAAGTGCACAGAAAACACATATCAACAGTCAAACCCCCTGCCTTCACACCAGCAGGAGCTCCTCTCTGTGCTCGGCTCATTCTGAACACATCCTATATGACTGCAGGAAGATAAAGCTCTTTTAAAAACCGGTTCCTCTCTCTCTCTGCCTCGGATTAGAGACCTCTCATTCTTATCAGACACACGCCGCAGCTGATGGCACATCCATAAGTGTGTGGCCCTGTGCTGCGACAGGCTCTGCGGAGGGGGAAGAAAGCAAAAGAACCACATCATCAAAGCCCAGGAATGACTCTGATCCATAAAAAAAAGCAGCGGATGATCAAGGAGCTTCCACCAAGTTGTGTGTCCAGGAAGGCAAAAAGGTGATTCAGCATCTCTTCATTAGCACTCCTTGCTCATTGGCCCTGTGGCGAGGACTCAGAAGTCTGTGAGATGGAAGATAACTGCGGCGTATAATTGGGTACTTGCTAGTTCAAAGATAATAGGGATTTTATTTTACCAAGGCCTGCTCTAATTTGGCCCTCTAGTGCAGTGTAGCGAGCTGAGATGATAGCTAAACCGTTAGCAGGGAAAATCTGGTTTGGAGATTCAAAAGAGGGCCCCCAGTCTGTTTGTCTCACGGCTCGACCAAGAATATTGTCCACAGCTGTGAGTGGAAGTGAAGAAGGGTAGGAGAGAGAGTGTCACACACACATACACCCACCCACCGTGCCACTCTCTCCTGCTCCACCAGGGGTCTCTGTGGTGCTGCAGAGCGGAGGAGGTCTGCAGGAGGAGCACATTATAAAACAACAACAAAAAAACAAAACAGCCCATTTTGACAGGTGCAGACAACAGTAAAGGAAACACGGATCCTTTTGTGTGCCACCTTTGATGTCAAGAGGCTTCACCCGTGGATCCAAACAGCATGTTGTGTTGTAGCTCTGACAGCTCCACTGCTGTGCTGACAACAGCCGCGGTGTCATGCTCCTCGACTTATTCCAAGCGGCCTCTCGTGTGTGTATTATTGCATGTTTCTCCCTTAACGACCGAGTGCTCATTTGTGCAGGAGAGGAGGTAGTGTGGGCTCTGCTTTGGGAGATGTTCCAACAGCCGTGCAGGGATTTAAGAGCAGATTGGAACATTTAAATCCCAACCCCTGGTCTTGGTCAGGGGGGTAAAGTGAGTCTTAATGCGATTGTCTCATCTCTCTTATCTCCTTTTGCCTCTGGAGCGTCTCTCAGAGTCGCAGCGGCTGCAGGACGGAGACATCAGCAAAGATTCCCACGGCTATGCAGACAGGCTGTAAAAAAAACCATGAAGCACCGGGAAGGAGAGGAGGAGGAGGCATGTGTGCATTTCTGCATCTGTTTGCATGTCACTGCAGAGGTGAGGGAGGGGAAGAGAGAGAGAGGAGTAAAGTAGTCTTCATGGAGGATTCAGAGACTGCCCACACAGCCTGAATAGAGCATTGTATCGCCCTGAAACATTACAGATCAGTGCATCCACATCCAAACAATCCAGCTCCTCAGCACGTAACCTCTCCTTTTTCTGCATTTAACAGCCTTGAATAAATGAAACCCTGCAGCCTGCTGGAATAATACTTCAGAGAGGGAACAGACTCAGCTTTAAATAGTTTCTTTAAAAGGGCATAATAGCAGCGAGGACACAAATAACTACTTGTTTTATGTTTTGGGCTGGATGGGCAGCAATTTTAAGAGATGCCAATTAATGATAAACAATGCTGCAAACACTTCGAATCATCAGTAATCTGACTTTAATATCTTATGGATGCTAATAGAGACAAATGGCTGCTTGGGAGATACAGAAAGGAAGTTTGTGAGTAAAGAACTGGAAAAGGAATCAATGACTACTCTAGTGAGCGATCGTCTCCTCCCTGTCAGTGGTGTCTTTGCCTTGCTAGGAGGCGTCCTAACAAGATGTCTTGACCGTTGCAACTGGCTGCTTGTATCTGTGATGTCAGTCTTTGTCACTACCCAAAGCTCGAGACCACAGGAGAGGGTTGGAACATGGATCGCCTGGTAGATCGAAAGCTTTTGCTCACTTTTCTGGTTACTTGGAACATGCATGAAATAGGACTCTGAAAATATCCGAGGCATATGTTGGATCAACACCTCACTAAGGCACTTTATGTTAGGTTCTTGAATTTGTTCCCCATCTGTGTTTCCTCGTCTACGCATCAGAGTACAGAGTCAAAGGTGTTTCTGCAATCAGAGAAGGTCTTAGTCTGCTTGCTATGGAAACAGTATGTGCTTCTGAAGCAAAAACCTAAACCCCCTCTCAAAATGTCAGGATGACACTTCTGTCACTTCTGGCGTTGGTGGAAAAACTCCTCTTTTATTTTCTGTTCTTCCAGCTGAAAGAAATTTCCTCTCCTGTCTGATTAGTTTTCTTTTGAGATCTGGGCCCTGCTTTAAAGGAGAAGACTGGCCTGTAGCTTCAGATCAAGAGGACTGCGAAGAAGCCCAGGAATTGGATCAGGAGGTAATAGGATTGTTGACAGTTGAAAAGGGGTTTCCCAGATTCGACGGGGCATCTGGACTCTTGAAAGCTCTGAATGAATCTCACTCTGCAGAGCATCCAGGCAGTGAGGGGTTACACAAGTGATGGAGGCCTGTAATTGCGGCGGCTGGGTACCCATTCACATCGCCGCCGCCAGATGCGGTGGTTTAATTGTCTCTCTGCTCAGCGTTCACTTTGTTCTGTTTATTACAGCCTGAACCTTTCCAATCAGGCGCTTTAAGGCAGCCGTCGCCTGTGCTGCAGTCTGTATTCATTTAGCCACGTCCCCCTCACGTATGGTCAGTCGCCTGTTTCTCATACTCTGCATTGCACCTCATTATCGCTAAGCAGGCAAACTGCTGCCACCTGGCGCCCTTAATTAAAGCAGGTAAAGCAAATATAAAGACAATGCAATGTTTTAACTCTGTTTTCATGTGCGTGTAAACATGGGGCAATCATAGTCGCCAATGCTCAACAACGGGATGTGAAATTACAATTTCCTCCGCCCCAAGCGGTGTGTGTGAATCATATATGGGAGTAGTGTTGGGTATTACGAGGCGGCAGGGAAAACAAACAGGCTGGAGGTCCAATTTGATCCTCGTGGAACAGAGCATGACATTTGCAAAGATCAACACCCACTCTGTGCATTGATGTTCTCGTAATACAATGTTCTTCAGCACAAAAAGCTGCACCTATTATTGCCGAGCGAAGAATCATTACCAATGTTAAACCTTGTGTTGTTTATAATCCTGCGTCGAGGAGTCACAGTTGAATTCTCCTAATGAAAAGCTAATTAGACATTAATGAAACACTTAAAGGGTACTTCACAAAACATTAGACAAATGCCAGGCTGAATAGAGGAAAGCAGGTTGTACCGCATTTAGAGGAGCATCAGACGATCGCCTAATGGTTCCTGAATACTTTATGTGCCGAGCACACGCCGGCGTTATTGGCTGCTTCTGTTCTGCATCAGTTATTTGTGTATTTTCCAGAATCATAGAATCATCCATCAATCAGATCTCATCCATCTTATTACTCATTCAACTCGAGGTTAAACAGCGTCCCCTCTCCTTGCCTCTGTGAAATCCTCGTCTTTTGTGGACTGTGATGCTGCTGCCATTAGCTGAGCGTTAACAAAAAGCTTCCCTCACAGGAGAAGAAGCCAGGGATTGGAGTACAAGACCCGAACGCTTACTGAGCTTTGGCGGAGGAGGGACTCCTGGTGGGCTTAGCGTAGAATGACGAAGCCATCTCGAGAATCCCTAAGCAGCACCGTGTACTTAAGTTATTAATGGAGTGCCAAAGAGCCGGGGAAAATGGACAGCATGGAAGGAAAGGGAAGGGAAAGAGAGGGATGCACAGTGAGAGACAGAAAGAAAGTGATGGCACAAAAAGCAGACTCCTTGAGGCCCTTGCTGGGTCACCTTTGAAGCGTGCCCACACCCCCAACAGTCCCATTTCCCAGCAGAGGCTCCCCGTGGTGAGACGCTCGGCTTGGGTCCACTTCGGAGCTGCTTTCAATGAATTCCTTTCTCAGCTATTGTCCAGAGGATCCAAAATATTCTTTCTAACTCCAGACAGAACAAGCTTTCACGCAACTTTCTTCAACCCTCACAGTCCACTGAGTCTCCACTAAACCATCTCCACGCAGCCTGGCTTCTGTAAACTCGAATGTGCTTGCTAATGATAATGAGTCAAGGCATTGCATGGCTGGGTCTCAGAAGCTGCAGAAACTAGCTGTCTCTGGTGTCAGTCTGGCTCTTTATTGTCAAATAAAAGTGGTTTGGAGTTGTTTCACTTTCACTTACAGCAGCTAACCAAAAGAGCAACTTGATGCATAAATATACAAAAATCTAATCAAACTATTCAGATGCTGCAAAAGCAAACATGCTCGGTATAAAGTAATCCTGACTGCACGGTGCTTCTGGAAATCTCACGGTCATTAGGAGTGGAAATGGATGCCAGACATGTCAGGTTCTCCAGCGTTAGGAGGCTCTCGAGTAAAGACAAGTGCACAGCTTTCTTAGTAACTCCTCTCAGGTTAAGGGAAGAGCAACATGGCACCCAGAGGGAAGTTTTTATGTTTTCAAGACAGAGCTGTTTGTGCTCACCACTTCACTGATGATACCTTTGCTGCAGAAACACTCATCCAACAGCATCCTCTCCTGACCTCTGAAAACTACAATATGCTTGGACCAGCTCTTGGTTATGCTGCTATAGGCTTAGACTGCTGCACTGGGATCCTGTCTTTCCCTCTCTCTCCTCTCTCTGCCTGTCTCTCACTTTAACTCTTCCTGTCCCATTAAAGTCACTAACCGTAGACCTTTCTGGAGTCCCTGAGCTCCCTTGTCTCGTAAGTTCCTGCTGCTGTGGATGTTCCAGACTCCAGCTACTATCCTTCTCACCACTATCATCTCTCTCTCTCTTCATCTCCCTCTATCCCTCTCTCCAACACGGTCTCAGCAGACGTGTCTAACATGAGTCTCTACCTGCTCAAGGTTTCTGCCTGTTAAAGGAAGCTTGTAATAATCCACCATGACCACTGCACCTCGCAGTATTTAGATAGTTACAGTGGCATGGACAAACTTCCTTTAACCGGCAGAAACCTCCAGCAGAACCAGACTCATGTTAGACACACATCTGCTGAGACCGAGTCTGGAACGTCAGGAGAAAAGACAGAATTCCAGTGTGTCAGTTCCCCCGGCAGTCTCAGCCTATAGCAGCATAACTAAGAGCTGGTCGAAGCCTGATCCAGCTCTAACTATAATCATGATATTCCAATCTATGTAAAAGTGGTGTGTGATGTATTGTGTGATCCCAGCATGCATTTGGTTCGAACTCCTGGTTGCGACCTATGGGCATTCATCTGCAGCCATTAGAGGCCTTTGAGGGTTTTAATGATTGCTATCTAAAGCATCACAAGAAAGGTTTAGCTGAAGGTACTTTTGAAAACAAAGTAGCTACACCATTGTCACATGCTTCAGCATGAAGTACTGAGCTGTCACGCACTTTGTGACATATGGCGTGCATTAATTTACCACATTTCTCTCCTGCCGCCATGCTGCTCGCTGCACATTCGCATGTTCAGAGGCTTACCGAAGCTTTAAACCGGATGGACCCGAACGTAAAGCAGCAGAGTGGCCCTTTTCTCCTAAGCCATGAGTGAAAAGATCTAGTCCCTAAATGGTCTAGTGGAGCAAACTTACCAGCTAAGATCAAGACAGCTTACTGTGCTCAGCGAGCGAGAGAGAATGACCGAGAGGGAGATAGAGAGAAGAGAGAATGGGGGGCAGGGGAGCGCCGACATATCCATACTCTCTCCCTGGGAATCTGTGTAATGAAAACAGGACACAGCAGAGCGGTCGGGACTGTAGGTGCTTTTCCCAGCGTTCCAGCAGACACAGTGTTGGATATGTGCAGCACGAGTGAGCTGAATGAACAAGGGAGCCTGGGCAGAGACGGCAGAGACTTAACCCAGGCGGCGACGTGAAGTGAATGAGTGGAGCAGGGTTCTGAAAAATCAGGAGGAAAAGCTGCTGCAACTTATCACCTCAAATCTAGCTGCAGAAGCAGGGATAGAGGGATGGAGGGAGGGTGGTGTTGGTGGGTTTGGAAATCATTGCATCACGTTTCTCATGGGAAAAGCAGGAAAAGTAGAGAGGCAGGTTTACATGGTGTGACTGTGGGACTCCCGCGGTAGGAATGCATGTACTGAGATGTCTCTTTTAAAAAATACATGTGGAGCCGAGGCGTCCGTGCTTCATCACATTTTTAAAAAATATTCTACCGCCTGCTCAAGGCTGTCGGGGAGGAGAGGGAATCTGGTTTTCCTTCAAGTCTTTCAAGTAAGAATTTCGAGAAGCAGAGCAGGAGATCTGTCGACGGTTTTAAAGGTTTAAACAGCATTAAACGAATATCCGCAGCTTGTTGTAGCATCTATGTTGATATTTAAAGCTTCTTTAGGCATACATTCATGGTTTAATCTATGTGTAACTGCTCTCATGTACTGGTTTCTGAAGAAGTATTTTGAAGCTTAAAGATGGCGGCCATTAACAGTGGAAATACTCGAGGAACTGCAGTTTCCCGCACCTCTGGCTCCTTACTCGTCACTGCAGTGTGTTTTGCAGTGCAGGTACAGGTGCAGCGGCTAACTGGCCAGCTACACTGTGAGTATCAATAGCTATGGTGACTGCTCCTTTCATCTCTCTCTCTTTTCATTCTTAATCCCCCTTTTCTATCTCAGCTCATCCCTTTCATCTCTCCTGCTTTGTCTTCTGCCTCACCTTTCTTCCTTATCCCTCATGCCTTGCAGCATGTCTTGGGAGAGCTCCGCGCATAAACAGGTATCTATAATGAGCGGCGAATCAGGACAGGGGGACAAACAAAAAAAGGATTGTGTGGTAACGACGCGAGGGGGCCGCGAGGAAGGAGGAGACTCTGCAGGAAGGACGCTGAGGGAAAGGTTAAAACTCTGGTGAGAGCTGGCATCGTCTCCACTGCGCCCTGCTGCTTTCTCGCTGTCCGTCATGTTCGCAGGAAAACACAGTGTGAGATCTCTTGGCCTTTGTGTGCGGCTGAGTGAGTGTGTGGTGTTCTGGTGCATGGGCAGGGTAATAGGAGTGATTTGTGTTACCTTTGTGTCCGTCCGTCTGATCTGCATGAACATACAACACAAGCATGTTGGGACATTTTTGTTCGACGCACAGGAAGTGTGAAAAAATGTGATAGGCGCTCACGATGAGAGAACATGTAGTCCATGTACCCATCTGGATAAATTACCATAAGATTGACACTGGAGTCTGGGGACGACAAAATGTCAACATGATAGGAAATATCCAGCGACGTGAGTCCTCCCTGGAGGCGCCGACACAACTGCCTGAATGGTGCATTTGCAAAATAAAAGAATCCACTGTTGTAAGGTCAGAGGGGTCATCGGGCCGTGATTGCTGAATGTCAGATCAGCAGACGAGAATCAGAGCCCTGTGAACGTCCACCTCCAGCAAATAACCTTTGGTGCATCCTCTCCAATGACCTGATATATACGAGGAAATCACATTTAACGCCAGTCACACAGAATAAACCCGCGGAGCCCGTAGCTCACCCTGTGATTATTCAGACATCTCAGCTTGGACTGTGGATAATCGAATTGATTTGCCTGTTTCCACCCACGACTCCTCGCTGCAGTATATTTCCTTTATGAAGCACTGTGGTGGTCCGGCTCGTTCGTGTACGGCCTGTGCTGCATGCATCCAACTACACATACAGGAATTAGCAATTATATGTGATATTTTTACACTTCCACATCATGAAATTGCTCAAATATCTTGTAATCTTGTTTCGTAAGACATTATGTTGAGCAATTGGGTTTGCGCTGAGCCTGCTACGACTCCATTTAATTTAAAGTTGGTCTTTATCAGAGGAGGCATCTCTGTAATCCGAGCCGGTTTCCTCTCTGATCCTGAGAATACACAAGCCAGACTGCAGGAGCTGTGAATCTGTGGTGTCCTGACGCTGCCTGTGAAGTTTGCATTCACCGCTATCCTTTGCTTTATTATCCCCGCTCTTCTCTTCTAAAGGTGACATTTGTCTAACTGTTCAATCCCTGTGCCGCCGCGCCGCAGTTTGGGACCTATTCAGCTTTATGGTTCCACTTTACAGTAGGTGTGCGCTGAATTTAGAATTCAGATAAGAAATGGCACGTCTTGGAACCGCCGGGCACTTAAACCCAGTTGCCATCCATTTAATTAAAAGCAATACGATAAATTACAAGAGGTGGGAGCGAGGGAGAAGAGGAAGTAACCCGAGGCGGGGTAAATTATGACCTTTGGCAGGAAAATATTTGAAGGGGTGGGATATCAGAGTGTGCATAAATTTAAGAGTGCAAATATTTATCTGTCAATCCATATTCCAAAGCATATTTCATGCTGTAAATATCTGAAACATGCTAATCTTAATGTTTGATAAATGAGACAGATTTCATAACATATGCAGTCTGGCTCAGTGAAGCTTCATTGATAAAAACAAAGATATGAGAGGAAATTCAAAGGACAGAGAGACAACGCAGAGATCTTCACTCTTCACCAAAACCCCTTTATCATTGTTTGCAGGCGCCACGTTCTCCCACCGAACCAGCCTGACAAACATCTGTTATAATCTGTAAACCAGCAGGCACATTAGGAGCTTTCGGGCTTATTCGCTTCATCCACTGTTAGACTACCAGCTCCTCTCCTGTAGGATTATGTCGCACTCTCAAATCCACCGTGTGATCGCTGCTCAGCGCTAATCCGCCACCAAAAAAAAACAAAAACTCAAATAGTGTATCAGCTTGATTTCCAATACAATCAGTAATGATATCATTTATCATTTAGCTGTTTAGCTGGAGCCAATAATATCTTCTGACACAAGGCTTAAAGGTTGAAGGGAAGGTTTTTAAGACTAAAAAGTGACGGGATAATAAACCAAAACTCCACAAAGGTTTACTGACCTGAGAGCTTTGTGTAACTAGATTGTACGATGAAACTAAGCGACAACCTCTAGAAGTGCTAAAAACTACAATTCATCAAGCGTCCACTAGAGGCTCCTCTCCTTACGTACCGACCTGAGGGATTTCATTATGAGAGGCACAGCTGACTTGATTGACAGGCGGGAACACTGTAGCTGTTGGCGAGGGGGCTCAAACTCTGCCTCTTTACGTCACACTCGCTCGACAGAAGTTATGTTGAGTTCAGCATTTCCAATATGGCTGCCACCAACGATTAGCTTCAAAACTAACTCAAAAAACCTTCTTGTAATCAAACTTAAGAACTCATCTTTGAAAATAAGTGACAAACAAGCACACACCAAGTCTAAGAATAACCCTGGACAGTGCGTGAGTAGTATTTTAGATGCATGTATGTTTCTATCATGTGTAAAAGCTAAATCTGTGAGACCATGAGAGTGATGGAGTGTTTACTTGATTGCATTAGTCTCTTATTTGTCTATCCTGCCTGCCATCCTTGTGCAGCTCGCGTGTGTTTGTGTTTGTGAGCACAGAAGGGTGGAGGCGTTCATGAGCAGAATACTGATGAGTTCCCGGCGTGCGCCGATCAAATTACACTGCCTACTCTCTTTCTGTGCCTTCGCCTGTCAATCAGTCAATCTCGCCCCTCCTTCACTGAGCTTTTCTCTCCCTGCAGGTAAATAACTTGGCTAATTCACAGAGTGTTTGTAGACTTGATGACCTGAGAGTGCTGCCCTGTGTGGAAGAAATACACCTTAATGTATCTGCAGCTGATTCAGATCACAAACTTTTATACGTTTAAAACATCCGCCAAATAATCCAATATATTCATAACACTCTGCTTTTCATTGGACAATTTAACACTGTAAAATTCCCCACCCTCGGTGCGACCACATCCTGGGTTTATTTCAGGTCAATTTTCATTTCAGCTCCTTTTTATTTAAAAATGTCCTTTTCCCCTAACTTATTTCAGATTTAATAACACACCGCGATGCTAGACGGAGCCTACGGAGTAGCGTGCGGTCCCTCCGCTTTGCTCTGGCTGCAGGGGGATATACTTTCAAACCAAACTGCTGTACTGCCACTGGCACACCTCACTCATATCACTTAGTCAAATTGACTCAGGGATGATATGAATCAAAACTTTGAAAGTGAGTGAGGTAAAGTCAGAAGAAGTGAGGGGAGGGGATAAGATGAGGCTAAAAGTCTGCAGCGAAGCTAAAGGCTATGTGAGGCTGCAGTTAGGTATTATAGGCTATTAACTAGTTTTTAGAAGGGTTAAGTGGACATGGCCAGTTTGATGCAGGTTCTAAAAAACAATAAGAGATCAGTTTTATTTTTGAAGTATAAGAAACTATGGTGGCTGACAAAGGCATGCGATTCAATGATCTGAACAATCTCCAAACGTGTTGCAAACTATACAATTTTAACAACCCATGCAAAAGCTTAGAACAAAT
The DNA here is from genome assembly GCF_009762535.1 of Notolabrus celidotus. Taxonomy (NCBI): domain Eukaryota; kingdom Metazoa; phylum Chordata; class Actinopteri; order Labriformes; family Labridae; genus Notolabrus; species Notolabrus celidotus. Next base: position 4,066,446 of record NC_048295.1, on the reverse strand, counting down.
GCAACAGTGGAAACACACAGCAGATGAAAAAAATGTGTTGCAAAAAAGCTGAAGCAACAGCATTAATATCAAATGTGCAGTAAATACACAAATGTTAATACATGAAACCACTTAACAGCTACAAATCCAGGCTTTTTAAGGGAAGTGCTCCAGGCCTGTAGGGGGCACTAAGTGAGACAGAGAGGGAGATCACCATAAATAAAATACACTAGGGATGGGTATTTCAAGCCAAGTTACTATTACTAAGTATAAATCAGCCTTTACTGATAGCTAATCAAAACATTCATCCTGTGGACACTTTTCACAAGACACAGACCAGAGATGTTTTTGTATCAGAAGTCAGCCTCAAGTGGATATTTGAGGTACTGCAGTATGCTTACTGCTCAGATGACAATGCTAATGCGCTTATATAACATTAATGATTTCAGGTTAAAGTGTAAATATGATGCCAACTAACCCTGAACACATTTTATGATTCATCTTCTGGCGGACCTCGAGCAGATCCATCTGTTAGATTCCTCTGGATGAATAAAAAGACTGACCTGCTGGCGGCACTAGATTAAAATTCAAGGGATCAGTACAGGCAGTTGCCTTAATCCTCCAGACACCATGAATGTCTGCACAAATTTTTATGGCAATCCATTCAATGATCTGGAATGTTTTTGTGATGGACCAGCCGTCCACTGTTGCCTTCCCTGGAGCCTGAGTGGCTGATAAAAAGACTTAGCTCTCTGCCTCCGAAAGAGGAGGGTAAAGAAGGAGGGATAGAGCAAAAAAAGAGAGATTGGGAGAGACTGAGTTAAAGCAATGGATCGATAGAGATAGAAGAGAGGGGCAGCCTGAGTGAGGGAAGAAAGGAATCCATAAAACACAGATTAGGCTTCCTAAACCGGTCTAATACAGAATCTGGACTCAGTTGCTCCGCGGTAACAAAGTTGGCGAGGGTCTTCACACAGTACAAGCTGGGATACAAGGAGCGTGACGAGGTGTTGTTCTGAATACAGACCCGGCTCGGTCCAGGGCCGGACACCGGGTCGAGGTCAAACGCCTCCAGCAGGGCTGTTCGACCCCGAGGTCAGAGGAGTGAAGTGCAGACGAAGGCGAGGTAAAGTCAGAGCAGAGGAGGAAAGTAAGAGGGTACAGCTGTTCCACGGGCTGTTCTGGGGGAATCCTGAGAGATTATGAGTCACATCTTACATGAGTCATATCTTTAAAAGGCTGATTTACATTATTATTTAATCTGTGGACTAGATTTTTGTTACATCATTCTCCTGAGCAGCGGTTCAGACCTGCATACAAACAGTTTTTACTGCTGGAGAACCAGATGAAGAGAACACCTCTATTCGTCACATTGTAATTTGACTGAATAGATGATGCTAGTTTTTTAATTTGACGAGTTCTGGGAAAGACTGCTACAGATACTTCTGTCTGATACCAAACGTCAAATCAAATCAATCTGTGGAAAGGAGTCTTGCGGAGACTCCTGAAGAGAGACAGGAAACGCGGGGAGTAGAGAGTGGCAGGAGGCTAACTCTGCGACAAGAACTATAGCCTCTGGATGTGGTGCGCTTAGACCGCTAGGCCACCAGCGCCCCTTAAATACAAGTTTGAGGATTTTTTTCAATATTAAAAAATAAAAAAATAAATAAAATAACGATATGGAAATAATCAGTCTTGTTGCTTGTGATCTGGTTTGCTTTTGTAGGTCATGCCGAGGCATATATATGTTTTTCAGTCTGTTACATAACCAGCTAAAACTCCCTACAGTAGCTTTAATAACACATAGCTCCCTTGTGTCCAACAACGAAGATGAGACACCTTTGAAGACATCCAAACACAATGAAGAAGCATTGAAATCAAGAGGCTAAACTAGCATGGTGAAGCCCTGAGCTGCAGCGAGGCCGGGGGTGGGGGTTAATCTGAGGCTGGGTAGTGAGGCAGTAATGCCAGAGCTCATGGGGAATTACTGGAGAGATTTGGAGGAAATCTGCTGGCAGCAATTTCCCTGTCGCTTTTATTAGCCTGGATGTGCAATTTGCTGCTGGCTGCTTTAATATGACAGCCTACGTCTTGCTTGTGTTTTTCCAAACAGCCCGCCACTCAAGAGCAGGGCGGTGATTCAACTGCAGAAAAAACATGTCACTGTGAGTTTGTTACATAAGGAGATATGATATTGTACTCTCCCCCATGGGGTGGTTTTATACAGAGTTGCCCTCTTTGAAATTGTTCAAAGGTCAGCTCCCAGGATTAAATTTACTGCTAAAGGCTAATTCTTGAACTTTGGTCATGTGGTCAAAGTGTGGGCCTCTTTTTCAGTCCATACATGACCTGATTTTTTTTTTGTGTGTGTGTGTTTGTGTGTGTGTGTGGTGAGAATTGTATCTTCACTATCCCCTCTTGGGAAGGATGTACACATCAAAGCATCCCCCAGCATCATGCTATATGTGCAGCTAAGCATATACCGTTCCCCCCTCTCACATTCACACAGTCAGCCCAGGCCCACAGGCTCTCTGCTGCTTAGTATGTAAAGCTTAAAGAGGTGAAGAGAGGAGCACTGACAACATAACTCTCACAGCTAATTGTAAAGCATCACGCTCAAAACTTGGGGTAGGAAAAGCTTGAGACTGGCAGCTGGGTAACCAGGTGTGAGTGTTTCTGGAATAATATTCAAGCCCTGCTGACTTACTTAAATATAACTTGGTAGGAAAGTCAATAGTTTCCGAAAGAGAAGCATGCTGGAGCTTAATCACTAAGTACTGTATCTCGCTGAGCCCTTGAAATAAAATTTGTTTCATTCAAAGCAAAGCAAATCAAACTCAGAGTGCGGCGAATGATTAGCAACGTGCAAAGATGTGAATTTGCAGAGTACATGTGCAGCGTCTTGGTTCTGATTGCTGTTTCCGACTCCGCAGATAAGCAGGCGTCCCCTCCCCTCCTCGTGTCTCATTAGACCGAGAGATAAACAACAATATTTCACTTCGCACAAAATGCTTATAAAAACCTCTCTGCGGTTCGCCTCGTATCACCGAGGAAGGCTTCACTTTGACTGCGGGGAAGGGAAGACACGACAGACCGAGCGGGAGTAATGTGCAGGAGATGTGCCAAGACAAGTGGGAGTGAAGGTGGGAGGAAGAGGAGCCGCGGCTTATAGCATCGCTATGTTTCAATCAACGGCAGCTTTAAGCTCTGATCCTGAGTTAGAGTCGCTGTGAGTAAGAGCAGGGATGTACACATGACAGTTTGAGGTGGATCATGTGTTTGCATACTCATGAGAGTATGCAGAGGAAACTGTGTGCAGGATTGAGCTCTGCAGAACATATAGCCGACTCCAGAATCATGCAACCACAGCAGCTCTGGACCGACTTCATGAGACTCCATCTCAGAGTCTTCCTCTTCATCATCAAACGATGAGTATCTTGATTCCCTGTTGCTCAGTTTGCTGGCTGTGCAACCACACATCTTTGGCACGCTGAACAAAGCAAGTCGTCTCAATTAAAGGCAGCCAATTAAGAGAGCAATGGGGGGTAAACACAATCACAGACAACATGTCAGCCATCTGAAACCGTCTTCGAGGCGTAACTGGGAGTATCAGAGATCCTTGAATACCTCAGATATGATGCGCTGTGTTTATTTGTTTTAATGAACAGGGTTTAGAAGTGGGTTTGAAGAAGCAGCTGTTGCTGAAAAGATGCTTCCTGCTGAGACTAGTTCTTTTTTGTCTGAAAGAAGCGTTTCATAAGAATTAAAATATACAAAACACGCCTGGTTTTCAAAAATGTCTCATAATATTAAGAAGGATGATTGAAAAACTATCATTTTGATGCAGGAAGAAGCATCAAGAAGGACTTCAAATGACCACAGAATCAAACTGGAAGATAAAATCCCAGCTTTTCCATTCTGTATTTATAATATGCAAACAGGCTTAAGGTTTCCTACATGCTCGGTCAAGCAGATTCAGTTCCTCGCCCTCCCCTATAGATGATATTTTCCTATTCCGAGCTGAAGCCCCTCAGGGGGAAAACGCACAGGAAACTGCCTGTCTGGCATTCGCTGGTCAAATTCCTGGGAAATGTGGCGACAGAGACGAAAAAGAGAAACACGGAGAGGTGCCATACCTTGAGGGACAGAACTAATGAAGCAGGTAATGAATGAACCTGCTTCCTAAAACATCAGCTAACACAGCTGGAGCATAAACGCACTGCAAAAACAAATGAGTCACTTATCAGCCGGAGTGTGTCTCGCCCACTGGTGTTGTCGGCGTAGGTACGAGAAACTATTAATGTCGTTATGAAAGAAGACAAACACCTCTTTGATATTTCAAGCAGAGGAACTGATGATTATTCAAATGGGCTGCAGACTTTTTGAGATGCAAATGGAAAGTGAGTAATGTTCTTGGAAACTCTGAGGCGTGACTCATACCTGCATTGGCGTTTCATATACATGGTTCAACGCAGATTTGCTTTCAAGCCATCGTGGTCTTACTGACACAGCTGAACTTACAAGGTCAAGAAGGGCGGCGTCTTTTGGTGCTTGAAGACGAGAGAGATCGTGGCATTCACATTTAAGTTGTTTGAATCATACAGATGTGTTTAATGCAACGTGAAGGGAGAGGTTCAAACAATGCACAGAAGTTGTTGCTACTTTGAAGGAGACACCAAACAGATGCCATCCTCTGCATCTTTAGGTGTTTTTCAACCAGAGGTACTTTACCCCTGAACTACGAGCGTTTCAACCGGCACAACCAGGGTCTAAATTTAGTTCAGGGGTAGTTAATCTCCCCCTGAAAAGCCCCTGCTTGGGGTGTAGTACTTTTCAAAGGTCCCGGGGGGCAGGGCCTGCAATACTGAACGATTCTGATTGGTGTAGTGTATTTACTCTACCTCTCTGGAAGAGAAGTTTAAAGGACAGTACTCAAATATCGATGCATAACTATTGATAAGATATCATGCAAACTCTTGTGTGTCAGGGCTCAGCAGGCTCACCCTGATGGAATCGCTTTGACACCACAAAGGTCCACATCCAAGAGAGGCAAGTCCTGCTTTATATATAGCAACACAAACATCCAGTGTATGTATCTGACTGTGTTGTGTGTTTGTGTAGAAGTGACAGTTTCCCCTCCTGGCAGCTGTCAGAGAGACGTTCCCAACAGAGGAGAGAAACGCAGCCGATTCATCACGGGTGAAACGGAGTGGCAGGTGGCCTCCCTACCGGCCCGGTCTTGCTGTCCTCTGGTGTCCCGCTGCCCCCCTCCCGGCCCGATGTGGCTCACCCGTCTGCTCCAGCTTCTAGCCCCTGTTACGCCCCATCAAGCTGGGGGAGCATAAGCCAGAAGTCTGGACCTCAAACAGCCCTGCCTGAAGGATACGTGTGTGTGAGTAGCGGCGGACCTTGAGGGCGTTTCCGCTTCTATCAACACATCCCCCGCTGAGGGTGACACCTGCGAATAACAGTTTAATAGCTGAGTAATGTCTCCGGCCTTCTCTCCAGCTGTGCCGGGGCGGCCTGCTGGGGCATGAGGCGGTTGAAATGCTTTTTCTGTCGTCATGTGTGCATACAGTGTGTATGTTTTCATGCACACACACACACTAAAGTCAGCTGATCAACAGTGAGGCGGCTGTAAACATCATATATCTTTATCCTCCAGCTGCTCCTGATGCTAATGCGTCCCCCTCCGTTACAGGTATATAAATATACAGTGCTGTGCATACAAGGCTGTTCTATCTCCTTCACTGTGTTGTGAAGCTCCTCTTTCTCCTCTTTTTCCAGATTTAATCCATCCGTTTTGCAGAATAGGACTCTAACAGAGTCAGCCTGTGGTGAATATTGATTCTGCAATCTGTTCCAAAAAAACCCTATTCATACAGTCTGCTTATTATCCGCCCGGCGTGATTATCAAACAGCCTAAGTCAACTGTACACACAGTCGAGAGGTGCTGGAGAGGATAAATATTAAAAGTATGAAATTAAAGATTTTCAATGCTAAATTGACCACAGAGGGATGCGAGGCAGAGCGTGTGTGGGCGGGTCTGCGTCTCAGAGCGCTCAAACCAAGGAGAACTTGCTGCACCTGCAGCTTATGTGTTATCTGTGAATACACCACATTTAAATAACGCTCAGCATGAGAGGCTTTATTGTGGTGTCTCACTGTGCCCTGGCAGCCTGTAAAAGAAGAACCAGGTGCATCAAATTCTTTTTTGTTGAAAGAGAAAATAAAAGATGACTTTACTCAGACGCTGAATGCAAGAAATCAAAGCATATTAAAGATATGAAAACGACTTTATGTCTCTTTAACTTTGGAATGATCAACGGTTATGAAACTGATGTTTGGTTTCACACCTGAGAGTGTGTTTTAGTCCTGATGTTGGTAATCTGTTTTACTGTAAGACTGAGGTATCTTACCAAACAAAATATTACTTATAGATCAACAATGTGCACATTTTCATTCGATGCCACGTTGATGATATAGACTTCTAGTTGTTCCTTCGAGTAACACGAAACAAGAAGAACTTTTACTGACTTGGATTTCCCCAAGAGTCCCAAAACTAAACAGAGACTGGGTTTCTACTCAGATCCAGATCCATCAGCGTCCGTCCCTCAAAGCCAATTTTTGCTGTGCATTAAACCTGGGTTTATAAAGCCATCTGGAGGAGCACTGAACTTCACAGCCCTCTACAGGAACCGTGCATGGATGAAACTATCTCTGCGTCCAGCAAGAAGCCTCATAGCTGAAGGTCTCCAGATTACAGGGTCACTTTTAAAACCGTAACACCGGGAGAGACGCATTCGCAGTGGGCTGAGAGAGGACTTAACTACCCCTGAACTAAATTTAGACCCTGGTTCCTCTGGTTGAAACGCAGGTAGCTCAGGGGTAAAGTTCCTTTGGTCGAATAACGCCTAACGCCTTTTGAAAAAGTACAAAAATGTTGCCACTAGAGGGGGACGATCAGATCCAGCACTGCTGAGAAGAGATAGAAAATGAAGGTTGTGAAAAGTGTTGAACGATTGCTCCGATTCTACAAGTTCTGCAGTTTTCTTTTTAAGTCTTTAATGTTTTATAACACTACTACAAGTTCTCTGAAGACCGTCATCATGTCCCCCTCCCTCACATGTTGATCCATGTGGAGTCTGGCTCTGTGATGGGGATACACTTGAATTAATGCGGCCCTGAATGAGGATTCATCTTACAGTATACGGGATAATGGGCTCTCTGGCATTTGCCTGCATAATTTGAGCTTCCTCGAGCAGTCAAACAGACATCAGCGGAGAGACCGGAGAGACAGAAGGCTTGGTTCAACTATCTCCTGCTTTGCATAGAGAGAATATTCATCCAGCAGCCTAATTATTACTGACAGACGGACTGCAGGGTCACAGCAGATGCACCCACTTAGTACTAAAACCACCACTGTACCAATTTGATCTGGATGTTCTTGTAATGTTGAAACCTTAGAGGGCTGGAATAAGAATGACAGCAGTGAATAATGGCGGTGTGTGTGTGGAGAGCAGATACTGACCGAGCAGACTAATTATGGAGGAGAGATTGAGTAAACTGGAATCACAGATGAGGAGTGAAATGGGTTTGATAGCTAATCAGAAAATCTGGTGATTTCCAACAAATGATAATTACTGCGTGTAATTTCTGCATCTCAGAGGAGAAAGTGAAGCAAGAAGCGACGCAGAGCAGTGGGAGCACTTCTTTACAGCTGTGGCTGTCAGCCGCAGGAGCTGAGTGGCATTCATCCTCCTCTCTGCTATCACCAGCCCGGTCAGTAAATCACAGCCTCTCTTTTTTTTCCCGCTTTTCCTGCCTTCTGCTGAGGTCAGCGCAGAGTGGTCCAGACGTTAGGAGGAGGCATCCATCACCGTTTTATACGTCCAGAGCCCAGGCTGCTTAATGCAGCCTGAGATGGAGCAAAAGACAATCCAATCAGCCGGCCGAGATTCAATCCCTGCCACATTCCTGAGATCCGGCTATTTTCAGACTGAAAATGCAGAGTTGCAGGAAAGAGATTTTGTGAAGACGGGAAAAAGACACCCAGACAAAAGAGGACATTTGGGATCAACACAGGTAAGTATGGGCGAGTCAAATATATTGTTTGATGAGAGGGACATCATTTCCCAGGTGACCATTCTCTTCAACATAAACTCTAAATTGATGAGACCTCTCGTCCTGTCATGGCGAAGAATTCTCCACACATCAGGCTGGAACTGGAGCAAGATAAATCTGAAGCCATTTTCTGGAAACAGCCTCTCGAGACTAATAAGACGTTCTCAGAAAGAGAATTAATGTCCACTGCGTCGCCCCCCTCATTCTTCATCCCTTCAGACGTGAGCACAGCGTCCACACAGGGAACAAGAGAGTCCGTGTAAACAGATTATGGCTACCAGAGACAATAGCAGATAGCTGACATTACGCCCTGTGCTAGAAGAGCATATTAACCTCAGATAGCTTGGATGCCAGGAAAACAGTGAATTATCTGCTGCCTCAACAATCTGAAACTCTCACATCCTCACACTGATGATGACACGCTGACCTCCAAACTCAGGCTGGGGAGGCGGAGCTCCAGGCTGATCACAGGTTGACTGATTTTGGGTAATGTGTCAAACATGCTGCCCGTGGATTATTAGTTTTATTGTTCTATTTATTTATACTACTCTGTAAGACAGCTTAGTGTGCAGTGTTTGAGTCAGACACATTTTTCAAACTAAAAGAATAAAGTTTGTGAAATTAAATTTAATCATGTTGTGTCATATCGTCTCGTTCTGTCCTGTCTTGTCTCAGTTTGGCTAGTCTTATCTGGTATCATATCCTGTCATCTCATCTCATCCCTTCTTCTCTCATGTCTTTTTTTTATTGTTCTGTGTATCTCATCATATTGTATAATAATATATCATAAAAAATAAAGACCAGGTTTGGGGATATTATTGTCCAGCTGTAAAACCCTCTCCCGTGTTACCTGACCATGAAATTGTTGCCAGGGTACTATGCAAGCTATAAAGGTTATTGCCAAGACAACCTTACACAGGTTGAGTCTGACTCCTGGAGGTCCTTTCACAACAAGACCTCTGACTCAGTTTCAATGGATGGTTGTGTATGCAGAGGGTAAAGAAACTGAGAACATGTAATACTTTCACACAGACCTGAAAGTTCCTCACAGGAGCTTTAAAAGAGTCACTGACGACTGAACTCCTTCATCACACAGAAAGAAGAATAACTTCATCAAGAATGCAAAATTTCCCAGATTTGGAACAAAGAACTCAAATCAGAAAAACAACTTTCAAAAGAAGGAAGTCTTTGAGTCTCAGAGGAGGAGGAGCAGTTTCTAAACAACTTCTCAGGAGAAGACCGAATGAAGCCGACAAATACCAGGGTGCCCAAGAGTAGAGTTTACTGATGAGTGATGAAGAGGGAGTTACAGGAAAGTGTATCGAGGTTGGAACAAAGTGGTGGGAGTATTCCAGTTTGGCTGTTTTTGCCCTCTCTGGATTTAAGGATTTGACTCTAACCTGACCAAGGAGGAGAGGCACTCAAGTCTCAAGAACTAGAACAAAGAAGATGGAGAAGTCCCGCCTGTCATGGACTCTCCTCAACCCCAAAGGGACGTTTACTGGGGCACCGCCGAGCTCTCTGTGACTCCACAAGCAGCTCTCTGATACATGTCTAATTATTTTGGGATGATGTGAGTCATCAAATTTAGTAAGAAGTTAGGGAGTCAGTGGCAGCAGGAGTTCATGCTGTCATTTAAGCAAAATGGGGACGCATCAAGTGTTTAAATATTTAGAAACTCCTTCACTCACTGCACCTTTAGAGCCTATTATTTGTATAACATAATATAATCATCCAAATGTAAATGTATTTGAATTATCGGTCAGGAAAATTAAACCTTTCGCCTCAAGGTGTTTGTCTTTTGTTGATGAACCAAGTCAAAGCATGCAATTTGCAAAATAAAATGTATTTCATATCCATTGATTCATCATTTATTCCCTTTATGATGATCCTCACTGCCTGTGTTGCAGCACCTTGATGTTTGGAGGTAACTTCAGGTGAAAGAGTGCATGCATCCGTTAGTCAGCAGCATTAAAAGTATCCACCTAGGTTATCAAAGATCAAACTTCTCTGCAGCTCCTCCCGCTGAATCACCATGCATCCGTCAACTCTGACTTTCAGAGTAGGAGTCGAGGAGTGGAGCGTTTGGGGGCAGAGACTATATCCATAATAAAGGCTGCTGAAAACAAACACAACAAAGCCGATGTGATAACCAAACAGCACTTTAGAAGACCTCTGTGTTCTCCCTTTCATCTCAAAAATGGAGTATGTGTGCACATATGCCGAGAGACCGACTTTGCCTGCATGCACTTGTTTGTATTCTGCCGCAAGGATGTATTAAGATTCAAATCATGTCCGCCTCCCATCTTGATAAATGGAAAGAGTCTGCAAAAACTTCCCTAAATGGCCCTCTGGCATGGCTGGGGAATAAATTGAGCTAATCAAGGGTGGCCTCACAATCACTGCATCCACAAAGTAATCAAAGGGTTGAAAAGGAAACACACTGTGCATGTAGATGTAGGAGTGTGAGTGGATGTGTGTCAGAGTCAGTTTCAAGATATCTCCTCCTCCGGGCACTAAAAGCCACTTTGGAGCATCGCTGCAATAATTGGCGCTTTTCCCTCCATTCATTGTAGGTTGTGCGTTGTCATTGCACAAGTAAAAGCCTTTCTGTCACAGCTGTATGGACGCGGTAAGCACACAGGCAAGTGTCTACATTAATAACCACCTCATTCAGCTGACAGGCGCTCAGGGCGACCCCGGAGAAATGTAGATGTTGAAGCAGCATGGTAAACTGAATGTTGACTCTCAATAACGATAAGCTTTTCCACTCCGACGGCTTCTTTGTGTCGGGAGCGACGTAAACAAACCACTGACTTTGCAAAGTCCTGAGAGTTTAACCCTCCTGGCTCCGTCTCTATATGCTTTTATTCCTGCTCAGAATGAAACAAGGCCAGATAACCATCTATTCCTCCGGGCCTGATGATCGTGGAATAAATCCTGGGATTTGGGTGAAACAGCACACCTGTTTTCCTCACTAATGGGCACGCTCGCACTCCCTCCAAAAAAGCGTTTCCTCTTCCTGCAGCCAATTTAGTCACCGGCGAGGATATTCTCAGAGGTGGCAATCGCAGCAAACAAATAGCGAGTTTAAATGTGTGTGTGCGTGTGTTTCTTTGACCGCTTCCCCCTGTGGAGATGGACTGAAGCGTGATGGATAACCACTCGGCCGAGCTGCTGTTCTTTTCCACGAGCCGCAGGTCCGGTCCCTGGGGTGTCGCTGCATAAAACTAGGCTGGAGAGGCAAATTCTGCACAAATTCAACTTGATCATCTCATGCATTTTCAGATCACCGTCCTGAATTGCACTTTGTTTCCAGAGACTAATTTTTTACACCATGCCAGCTCCTGCAGGTAAACGCCGGGTACCAACCTTGTGTCATTATCTATGCAAATCTTTCCTCCACTAACAAGCACAAATAGTCGCCGCCTCAAGCCTCAAGGTAGAAATATACGACTTCTGACATTCCACGCATCACCAGAGGCATGAAGCTACCGTGCTCCGAGGTGTCAGAGCTGCAGTTCTGCATCCGGATCTGAACGTCCTGATTTACCGGCGGTGTAATGCGTCGACTGAATATGTAAGTCACCTTCTCAAGTGTCATCAAAAAACAATCAGTTCCACCAAACCAACAGGCAGTGCTCAGCTGCCGCATAATGAAAATGTGACATTGGAGTCCGACGTGGGGGGAGTCGCAGAAAACTGAACCAAATCAAACCCACGACAGGAAGGACAAATGCTAATCGCTGATTTGAAAACCGGCAGAGGTAAATGTATCTCAGCTGTCCTCTCGCAGATTATTTGTTGAATGTCTTAAACGTCCCCGACTCTGTGCAACAAAAGACTGAGTCAAGTTGACACGCCGTGAAACACAAGGACTCGATCTGTGTTAGCTCAAATCCTTCTTCTGAGCTACAAAGCTCTTAATGATCAGACACCTTTGTATCTCAAAGAGCTCATAGTGCCCTATTACCCCTCTAGAACACTACGCTCCCAGCATGCAGGCCGACTGGTCGTACCTAAAGTCTCTAAAAGTAGTTTAGGAGGTAGAACCTTCAGTTATCAGGCCCCTCTCCTTTGGAATCATCTACCAGTCAGGGTCCGGGAGACAGACACCCTCTCTACTTTTAAGAGTAGGCCTCAAACTTTCCTTTTTGATAAAGCTTATAGTTAGAGCTGGATCAGGCTTGGACCTCTCTGTTCATAATAGAACACAGAGTACGGTTTAGACCTGCTCTGTTTGTAAAAGCATCTTGAGATAATGTTTGTTGTGATTTTGCGCTATACAAATAAAGATTGATTGATTGATTCTCTGCAGAAACCCGCCTCTCTCTTGCGAGAGTGCTCCGTCAGTCTGTTGAAACAGGCGCTGGCGAGCTGCACGCTGGTGTAATGGCTCTATGATGGGAGAGAGAGGCTTTTTCAGGCTCATAATCCCTCTGTTTGTAACAACAAGAGGGTGTATCAAAACCATGTCAGACCTGAAACAACTCCCCTGTCACCGTCCTCCACCGGCGAGGAGCTCCTGCTGAATGAGGGGGGAGCTGAAGCAAGAATGGACTTGCTTTCAGAGAGGAATTACACAGATATGCTCGTGGATATCCAGTGTTCAGAGGGCGGCTGAATCTACGCTGGGATTAAACGCGATGTACCTTCACAAATCTCCTCTGAATGTGGACGGCCTCCAGATACACAGCTGGATAACTCGTGTGCACGTAGATGGTCAGTCCGGCCTTTTATGGGTGACAGAAGCATCAAAAGAAAGCCAGTGACGCGTACTGCACACTCTCACCTGCACGTTCCACTCTCCATGTTCCTCTACCTTCATCCCCCTTTCACTGACTCCCACTGCATCTTATCTCGGTCGACCCATGCCTCCCTCCCTCCCTCACCTCCTTCACTAACACACCGCTTCCTCTCCTGTTAAGAGGTGGGATGGCTGCGAGTGAACAGGCCCTTCCTCTGTGCGGCGCTGATAGAGCTTTAATCTGAAGACTGATGCTCAGGAAGAGGCTGATTAAAGGGGGGACCCGGCGAGGAAGAGGAAGAGCCTTATCGCCCGCGAGTGAAAGCATCTCAAGTCTCCGGGGCTAATTGGCCGGGGAGCGAGTGGCCAGCTGCTGGGCAGAGATTGGGTCACCTGATGGCTCTCCTTTGACGGTGTGCTCTTACACATCCTCTCCCTGGAGTTGGCTCTCGTTTGATGAACTCGGCCTCCTGATCCGCTGAAAGTGGAGCCACAGGGAAAACCCGAGGAAGCCTAATGGGACTTTTTGAAGACCTCAACGACTGAAAAGCGGAGCTGGGACATGAGGTAAAAGGATTAAATGAGCCAAACAATAAGGGCGAGTGAATAACGAAGGTGGCTGATTAAAGCGACTTGTTTACACGGAAACATTCCCCTTGATATTGGACGAAATTGCAGAGATAATTCACGTGTCCGAACCTCTGGGTCTCGTGACAAGAACTGGGGCAAGAAATTGATTAGTATAGTGTTTCCCCAAGCTGAGCTCTGAACCTGTCATCATAGCAGTGCAGGGATGAGTTTATGTGCTTTGTAGACCCTCAATAGCATCCCCTTATCTGAATCTTTCAACACAGCATCACCTGAGTGGACTAGCTAATGTGTATTTATGATAATTGGACTCCTCCTTTATTCCTTAATCTATGAAAATTCTGCAGAGATATGTAGAGAGAACAATTCCTCCACAATCTCTCCAACCCTTGTACTCTACATTGTTACTTCCTGGCAGCTCGTGTATAATTAGGCCTTAAGAGGAGCAGTTTGGACATAAAATGAAATAGCTTAAACCTCAAATGAGGCAAGGAGCTCTGTTCTACATGCTACCAGTACAAGACGTCTGCTGGATGAATCCCGGTCCCTTGTCATCGCCCCTCACTCCCTCCCTCCTCCCTCCTCCTCTTCTCCAAACTGCTGGCATTAGCATAAAACTCTTGAGTAAGAAAGCTGGACCTGCTTTGGGTGAAAACTCATTTTCCCAGCCCGGATCTGCATCTCAAGCAGAACACAAGCAGACGTGAAGCCGCTCCGTTAAAACGTGCCAAGTTCAAGCCCATTTCAATATTCACTCTTCAGCAGATCTAATACCTGTGACATTCAAATAAAGCTGCTTTTGCTGGATTTGTGCTCCTGCCTCCCCGATAAGATCAACAGGGGCAAGGCAACACTTGAATACTGACAAAGAGAAATTGGCTGCGAGTGCACTTCAAAATCCACATGAAAGCGAGACCAGACACGAGGTCCCTGTGTGCAAATATGAGCATGAAATCAAAGAGGAAGTATGAAACACAGAGATAATTATTTAGATCTCTGAGGTGAAGTTAAAGCAGCCGTCAGCCACCAGATCTGTGTCCGGTCCATCTCAGATCCATCTCGGATCTGCTCCATTGCATTCCAGCTGTGTCTCTGATTCAGCAGGTCTGAGCTCTCCAGATCAGATACGCAAAACTTCTATTTCTGTCAGATGCCGGAGCACGACGCATCAATCTCAACAGAGCAGATGGAGAGGGACAGGAAGTCAGGCACCAAAACAAAATGAAAACATCCGGTTCATTTTCAGAATAAAACACTCTGTGTTATCACCAGATTGTATTTCACTTAACTACAACAACAAACCAAAGTCATGATGAGCGGAGCCAGGCCTGGAGTCAACAGGTCAGAGGTTTTCAGAGGACCAGAAAGACAACATGGATGAGGAGAGGAGTAGGAGAATCCTTGATTCAGGGATTACAGCAGGAAAACCTCGGTCACATGACTCCAGCTGTCCGGAGGTCCTGCACGAGAGAGAACGGAGCCGGACACAGATCTGGTGGAAGTCCCGTCTAAACTGAACTCTAAATTCAGAAACTATTATGCCTGCAGCGGGGGCGCCAAAATCCACAAGCACCAGAAGTTGCTTACAGGAGCTTTAGCAGCTGAGGCTGCAAAAAATGTAATCGCATGTGATTTTTGGATTCAGAGGTGGTCTGAAATGATATTCCAATTCAGAAGAGAGAGCATGGAACTGGACCGCAGTGGATCGGAGACGGACTGGTCATGACTGGTGGAAGTCCCGTGAGGGTGCGAAATATCTCAGGGATCCTGTCGGACATGAGAAGCTGCAGGGTGAATCTTTGTTGTATGATATAGAGTTTTATTTTGTTAAACTGCTGACAGAGTGTTCTCAGAGTTTTCTGAAGGTATATTTTTACACAAACTTTAACTATTCCCCCGTTTGAAGTTGAAAAGTGCAAATCAGCAGGAAAATACAGGAGAAGATATCAAAGATGAAACCGTCAACTGCCTCTGATTTAACAAGAGCACGGCGCCCCCCTCTAAACCCGGTGTGATGGCTGGTGAATAAAAATAATGAAAGGTATCCACAGAGGTCCGTTGTGTGTGCACAAAGGCGCCCGGTGCTCACATCCTACTCGTTCCACGCCACACTTGGAAGGAACAGTGTGTTTTTTTTTACTCACTCTGCCTGCCTGCGGAGCTTCTTTTATGGTGAAGATAATTGAGTCTATAAAGAGAAATGCATCACCTGGAAAGCAGTGCGACAATTCATTACCCGCCATGTACTTTTCCATAAATTCACACATAAACAATGGGTGTTATTTACCCAAGAGTCTGTGGGTGAATTATGAAACACTGAAACTCTTTGCTCGAGTTTTATAATTCCCTCCCTTCGGCTTCTTCTGGATTATCTATGATGATTTAAAATATCCCCTAATATCAACTCCACACTCAGAGAAAGAGCCTGCAGAGTTTGGGTGTTTTAAGTCTGGAGGTTTCTACGACTACTTCCCTGAAGGTTCACAAGGTGCAACTCAAAGTCTCAGAACTTTTAATGAAGAAGAAAGAAGTGAAGCTGCACCAAAGAGAAAGTTGATGACATTCGTTGAAGCTGGATGCCAAACTGCAAACCTCTAATGCACGAAGCTGCTAAACCCATATTCATCTTTGTGTTTGCAACAAGAACCAACAAATGTGAAAGATGTCACTCCTCCGATGAGGGATGTAACAGTGATGATAAACAGATATGTTCTAAATGATGGGTTACATAACAACAGGCTGATTTTGACAGCTACGATAATCCAGACAGTTGGAAAAACTGTCACTTAAAGTGTGAAGAATATGTTCTTTGTTCAGAGAATTAACATGCAGATATTTAACAGTCCCTGCAGGATTTCACAGGCCGGATTCTGAGCTGTAACATATGTTGATTCAGACTTTTTTTGGAGTAACATATGAAACATCAGATGTGAGCAACTGAGACAAACACAACAATAAGTAAACTACTGCCTTCTAACATCGTGTCCAGTCAGTTCTTGCGTCGAGGTGCAAAATGAAAAGTGTAAAACTTATATTTATCTTGTATTTAACTACCTTGTTGTATTTAAAACTTGTATTCATCTCTATTTATCTTGTGACATAATGTGTTATCCATGATGTTATATTTATTTCTACTTTACTTTTATTAATGGTTTTATCTTAATCATTCCTTGCAAGCTCAAAATGTCCCCCTGTCTCAATTTGTTTATTAGTAGTAGTATTATTGTTCATTATTTTACTGTTATTTTAAAAGTGTAAATTGCTATGAAGAATTAATATAATTTTATGCATGCTCAAAGTTTGGAACCCAGCCTCTGATTGGTCAGTGAGCTCAACACCTGGATGAGGCTGAGTGGACAGGGAGGTGGTGGAGAATCTGCAGCTGTTTGGCTTCACAGCACAAAAAAGTAAGACTCCAGTTTATAACCCATCGCAGACCAAAGAGGGAAAATATTATATGAGTACACGAGAACAGTAAGATGACATGCATGTCTGCAATCGTGGGGGAAGTTAGTCAAATTAGTGTAGCTGCCAAACGAGTCTCATGTTGAACCTGTTTCAATCAGATGTTATCACAGCTGAACATCTAGCAGTCGATGACTTTGAAACTGTTTCAGGTCAGCTGTCATTTTTAACTCTGACTTTGAACCAGACGAGAGATTTAAGTCAGCGAGGGAGCGAAAATTAGCAACTCACTCCCTGAGGTCTTGCCAAACAGGGACAGGGAGACGTTGGTTTTTCACCTGAGGCCATTTAATTCAGTGAAAATTGAAAATTGAAATAAGGAATCAGAATAAATTGGTGCTTACGGTGTACAAACATCAGAAACGTTGTTGCTTTTTAGTGTAACTGTGTTTTAACTGCTTTTAATCGCTCTCTCCTTCTGTTCCCAAGAAAAGAAGACCATAATGGATCATTTGGCTCTTGAGATGATCACTGAAAGGTCTTTATGAGACTCAGTTTGTAGAGGTAACAGTCTACCATGCTGGTGCTTCTTCAATACTGATTATGCATGCTGTGTCTCTGATTATTTCAATGCTAACTTCTCAGAGGTTGAAGGTAGCTTTTTGCTGAAATCAAGCATTTTATTCAGAAAGACGAGTGAAAAGAAGACACCAGAGCCTGAAAACAGGACTAATCATCCTGGCTGACTCTCAACAAATGACATTATTACTCCTCGGCATGTTTCACCGGCATGCTGATGCACCGCAACGTTAAATGATGGTTTGCACGGCGAGAGGAGAGAAGAGGAGAGGAGAGACCTTGCCCTGGTCGCACCAGTTTGTTTTGTGTTCTGTGAGAAGAGGAGAGACAAGCAGGAAGACTTACAGAGACAGAAACACTGAAAGAGGCCGACATTAAGAACCAGAGGTACAAAGACGCTGAGCCAGACAGAAATAGAGAGAGAGGGGCTTTGCGTGGCGTAAATCAGCGGGCCTGAAGCATGGTGCCAGGCCTGCCAAGCAGCTGCTTGGTATGCAGCGTGTAAAGCCTGTTCTCTATCGGAGCTGACATCCCGGGCAGAGGAATTATGATGAGAGATGATTGTATCATGACTGTAATTGTAAATGTAAATCCTGCGGCGCGGCCACCCCTCTCTTTTTTTTATTTTGTGCATAACGATGAGTTGCCCAAACAAAATTTACATTCCACTTCATATCGTGCGGGGACTGCATTATTTTGACAAACAATAACCACTGACAAATGAATAACATAAAAGGAGATGATTAACTCCCGAGCTGCAATCTGCGCTGATAATTTACGCTGTGCTCACGTGTGGAAGCTCCCCCGGGTGGCGCTTGTTTTTCTGTATGTACACATATGGTGCAGACTTAGTGTGCATGAAGCTGCAGACATTAACTTCTCTTTGTCTTTAGAGCACACAGAGAATGTAAGGTATGGTCTATCACCTTCCCAACAGGACTCCTGAGGCATTCATCTCATGCAGCCGGCATTGATACAACCACCGCAATTAGCATACACAAACAACCGCGTGCTGCTGCTCGTTTTTCATCAGGCAAAGAGGTGAACGCGCTAACTACGCCCGTTCAAATTAACCCTAATTAAAAAAAACTAATTGATCCGACGCCTTTTGTATTGGTCCTCCTGTCTGATGAGGATTAGTTATGTTGCTGCTCCTTGTGAACTTAAGGGCCTGAATCTATCAACCAGCTGCAGAGCCACCTGTAGGAGATGCAGTGGAAGTTAAAGGGTCAGTTCACGGCTTTGAGAAGTGCCTCCAAGACAAGATTTACAACGTTTCTGTGGAGCAGAAGTCTCTCATGGAAATCAGGTGTTATGAATCAGTTTCTCTCTGCAACAGTGAAGTGGAGTGGAAACTTTTAGAGGTGTATCTTAAAACTCACAATAATGAGACTCTCTGAGGTTTTATGGTTTATGCAGCAAAAGCTGACCTACAAAATCAAACTGGACCATCAAAAAACACAACTGCATGTTTATATATTGTTATTATTGAAGCATGTAACCACTGCTGCAGGTTGGTGTCAGACGGAGTACAGCATGCTACATAACGGGCAAATCCCACCAGATCCATAAAGGGATAGTTCAGTTTTTATGAGATGGATTTTTTTTCAGCTTTTTGTTTAACCATCAGAAAGCCCATTATTTTTGCACTACTCTCAAAATAACAAAACAATGTTAAACTGACAAGTAAAAACATTAGAATAGTTGACCTGATTAGCTGATCGGTGGGCTGCAGGCTAAATAACATGACAGAGTTGACCCAGTCTGCAGCCGTGGATAGCCAAGCTCCTCTGCCAGCTCTCCACTCAGTTTCTCAACATAGCGCCTGACATTTCCTGGAGGTAATACACTTACTATTGACATGTACCTCACATAACCCCACTTTTTAAAAAACAGACTATCCTTTGATAACAGTTTGCATTTCCTCTGTCTTCTATCTGCACTGAAAGTAAATGAAAGATTGTTTGTCGGGATTTCAGCTCTTGCATCTAAAGCTGCTTCACCGTGTTAACCTTTGATACAAGCTCATCGCTACAGCCGTGTGCATATCACAAAGGAGAAACATGTGCATGCTTCTCTTGACTTAAGTGCACAATCATTTGAGGGGATCAAAATCAATGCATGGTCTAGACCGTACTCTATGTTCTATTATTAACAAAGACCCAACACCAAGACAGGATAAGACTCAGTCTGATCTCATCTTAATCCACCATGAGCATTGCACCTTGCAGTATTTTGAAGTTACAGCGGCAAGGACAAACTTCCTTTAACAGGCAGAAACCTCCAGCAGAGAGAGAGAGATGATAGTGATGAGACGAGTTGTAATAGTAGTAGTAGCTGTGGCAGGCAGCTATACATTTTAATGTCAATAAATGTGTGTGGTAACAAATTAGCCAATGTACTAACTTGTTATGAAGTGATAAAAAGAAGATGAAAATTATGATGACATGACGATGATTTTAGTTTTGGGGTGATTATCAAGTGAAACATTGCAATACAAACTCGTATTAGTCACTATTTGAGTCGAGTATTCTGGTCATAGCTGAGTTGAAAAGTACTACAAGCCAACAAAGCCAGGTAAAAGAGAGACCCCTTCCATTCCTCCACTTTACTTTCAGTCCATATCCCCTCTCAATAAATTGATTGGCAGCTCTGGTTAAATCTGCGACCCAGAGTCCAATTACATGGGAGGTGTGTGAAGTATATGAGTCCGATTACGGGCCCATCTTCCCAGAAATAAGGACTCTGTCACCGGGGAGCTCCAGGCTCTCACAGAGCCAGCCAAGCCTGGCTGCAAACCAGAGTGGTATTCTCTCTTCTGTCACTTCTCATTGTTGTGAAGCAGCCACTCGGCATGCGAGCAAAGCAACCTGCAAACAGGCGGCGTTGCAGAAAACGCAAAGACACAGCCTGGTGTTTATTTTTATCAAACACATGCACACACGGACAGAGATGAACAAATAAAAACACACATACTATGTGTTTTCCTCATGGTTGCACATTCATGCATATTTGGACACAGCCTGTTTGAAGTGAATTCCAAAGGAGAACCCTCTCACGTCCCCAAACACAACACAGAGTGAACACTGACATTAATAATGCAGATCCCATCACTGTGGTTAGTCTTATCTACTTATAGAAAATGAAGCCCATAGCATGCCGCACCAAGAATACTAAAAAGCAATTATTGCTCTCAGCTGTGGTGAGTCCCAAATTAATGAAGGAGAGGGAGACAGCCGAGGTTTGGGGAGAAAATCTGCAGGATAATTTGTTTAGAGCGTTAGAAGAGGAAAAAAAAAGTTTTAAGAGTCTCGTTAATTGTATTCTTTGGCGAAGTTGAGAAAGTGCAAAGGTAAGAGCGCCTCTGGTAGAGAGAGACCCAAATCTGAATGCACACAGCTCTTTTTAAGACCACTGAAACATTACTCTCCCTGTAATTTGCATGCTAATGCTATTGTTGCAGTCAATTACACAAGAAAGCTCTTGTTTTACAGAGATTTAGCAGCGAAATGCGGCTTCATCTGAGCGCAATGAGAGGGAAATATATGTTGTCGGAGTGAATGACAAAACAAAGTTTGAGAACATTTCTTCACCTCTGCCGACGCGAGAACGATCGACTGCTGAGAGGTTGTGTCAGCAAAGAGAGGGGAGTGCATCCCGTACTGGTTCCACGGGGGCCAGAGGAGGCTGACTTTCAAGTACGGGGCGGCAAGTCAGGGCTAAAGCCTCCTCTGAGTCCCCCGGCTCTGAAGCTTAGGCTGCACACGCTCACTCTGTGCATAAGCGAGTGAGTGTGTATGTGGGAGGGGATGTGCATTGAAAGGTCAAGACTCAGCCCACGTCCTCCCTCAGAAGGAGGAGAGGAGAAGAGAGGAGAGCTGGGTGCTTGGTGTGGGTTGGTAACTGTATAAATACTGTAAACAGCGTGACAGTCAGCCTGCACTTTCTAAACTTATGGATCTGCAGCACACATGATGTGATGTGGAAGTGTTTTCATTATCTATAAACTGATGACATTTGACTCTGTGATCAAATCTGAGTCCGCCCACTGTTTGGATTAACTACCCACGATTGTTTTACACTGAGCCACAAGGTTTCATTGATTGATCAATTAATATACTCATTTATGATGCAAGAATGTAACATCTATTATTACTCAGCTGTGTTAAATACTTGATCCTGATTGGTCAAAACCCCTTGACGAGAAAGAGCATGATCACACACGTCATGCTGAATCAATCCGGACACTGAGGCAAAATGTAAGTTTCAGTTTGCATTGATCCATCCATGTTGTCTCTCTGGTCCTCTGAAAACCTGCCGGGTCAGAACCACAACAGGACTTTAAGACGATGACTGTGTCAGAAGGTAACAGGAAAACAAAGTAGAGCAGAATTATCAATACTAAACTCATCTAAACAGGCAAAACAGGAAACGTTAGCAGGGTTGTGTTGGACGGATAAAGATAAATAGATATCATGATTTCATCGTGGCTGGTTTTGCAGGCCTCTTGTTGGACCCTCGTGACATCTTCCAGCATATGTTGCCGCTGTAATAATCCACCATCTTATAAGCAACTGTGTTCCTTTGACTGCCCTGTAATCTCTGCAAACCACACTCCTATATCAATGCCATCGCGCATTACCTCTGACGCAGAGCGGGTGCCGTGGTAAAACATGAAATATGGACTCATAAAGGTCTTATCAGCCAGACAAGTGGACCTAAGAGTTCCAGACGAGTGCGCTAAAAGGCTCATGGTGAGTTTAAAGGATTTAATGACATCTGGCCTTGGAGTGATGTTCGCACGTGCATGCTTCAAGACTCTTGGGTGAGCAATTAAACACATGGAGTCCGGTTGCAAGGTAAATTTTAAGGAAGAAGAAAACAAATGACGGTGTTTTCTAAGGCTCTTTTATGGATCAGAGTTAAAGCCGGTGTCAGAATATCGAGGAAAGCCCAGACAGGAAAATTAGTCTGCTTATTTGTTTATGAGTCGTCTGTTTAAACCCGAGCTGTAATGATCAAAAGCCTCAGCTGCCATCTCCCTGAGCACACGAGACAGCTTTCAGAAGCTGTATTCATCTCATTAAGCGCTGGACGCCGACTCGCCTCCTGCTGTCCGACTGTTTGCTGTTTACCTGCCCTCCCAATCAACGTTTATTCATGTGGATTCCTCCAATAATCACTGATCTTTGTTTATCCTCCACCTCGCCTCCCACTTCCTCACTCGACAGGCTGTACTCAATCAATCCAGCATGAGGCAAATTAAACAAAGACGCACAATTACGGCTCACCAGGGCCGCGTTCTGTTCGGCTATAGCATCGAAGAGGCGCTGACATTTTCAGTCTCTCACATAATGTCCCGTTCTGAGCACCAGGGAGTCTAAAAATAGCACCGCAATGACGTTAAAGTTATGACTTGATACTGCAAGGTGAATGAAATAACAAAAGCAGCATCATCTCCTGGATTGCATAATTAAAGCTGACACAACACTCTTTGTATTGCCGTTTTTTTTTAAGAGAAGGATTGTTCTGCTCTGGCTGTGGCCTCGGGCTGCCAGCATCAACACTGTGAACAGGAAATCATGCAGATAAGCAGAGAGAGGAGCCTCGGTAGGTAGGTACTACAAAGCAACGTTAAAAGAGACCTTGATCAGGCTCACAAACAAGCTGCTGGTATATAATACGTTATGGATCAGGTAGAGGTGAAGAGGCTGGCTTTAATATCGCTTCATTATCACACTGTACTATTTCATTAAAGGGGGAAACGCAAGGAGAGGAAATGAAACCTCTGCTCAAGTCTCGTGAGCCTGTTCCATCAGAGCAGCATCACGTTAATAGAGAAAACCACGAGCGACTGCGATAGGACTCCAGAGCCTCCACCTGACTCAACTTTAAAGGAACAGGCTCCACTACAAGAAGTCCCAAGAAGCTCAAGGCTAAAACGCTTATCATTGAACTGGTTTAATGTTGTTTTCCTCGTAGGGAAGCACGAAATTAGCTGCAGATAAAGCTTAAAAAGTGATGCTTTCTGCAGATACAGCCATTAGTGTGACGTCTTAATTATGTGCACCAACAGTGTTGAGTGCATGAAAGTATTTCGCTAAGAAATATAGCAGCAATCATATTTCTAAATGTCTATATTTGAGAAACACATTAGTGGTAACATCAAATGTTGTTTGTTCTTTTCAAATTCTAGTAAAAGGAAAGACTTGGCCTTCTTTACAATGAGAGAAAAAAGGAGTGCATATGTCGTATCGGCGAAAATGAGTTTACAAATTGGAGCTATGTATCAACAAAAATCCAATATCATGCATAGACAATATAATCACGTGGCCATGTTATTGTTTCAGTAGATGCACTGTACAATGAGAAGGGTCAAATGTATCACGTATCGATTCCAAAATGCTAATTTGCACCATAATTCATGACTCTACACCTAAATATAATAAAAACTGATAAGTTACAAAAATAATCATCTCATGCACAGCTCTCAAAAATATATAAATGAGGCTTAGAGACCAAAACTGCTCTTGTAGCAGGGTGCAAACATGTTTATGCTGCTGATAATACAGGCTCTTATGGTGATTGCTTTGTTTTTGGGAGCAGCCTCTTGTGGAACTGCACTTTTTGGAACTTCTGCGTTGTCTTCATATTTCTGCAAGTGTTAACTACCTTTAACCAAACAGTGGTTTATCTGTACTGTATTGAAGCTAATGTCTATGAAAGTAGCTGCAAAAGACTGCAGAGATAAATAATGTTTTGCTTTCAGCCACGTTTGAGTTTAACAGACACCTGTCATCAGATATTCCTCCTGTTTCTTCGTTTGTTTGCACTCCCGCCCTGATTTTAAACGACTCCAGCTCAAAGTTGAAGTGTAGCTCAGCCGAAAGCTCGCAGCACTCCATCATTATTTGGTTTGTGAAATACTCCAGCATGCAAAGTCCTGACAATCTCATCAGCTCCCCAAAAACTGCTTGACCCACCCAATTGAAATTTCAAACAAACCCCTATCAGACCACAACTGCAGACCGCAGCAACATCTATTTTCTGTTAATTGGAAATACTTTTAATGCTCCCTATCTCCAAAGAAGGTTATTACAACAAGTGTGGGCTAAATTATTGCCCTTTGCACGCCCTATTGTTTGAGAAACCACTGTGTAATCAGCTTCTGTGTAGATTCATTCATTTGCATTGTATCTGCGCTCCGTAATAAGGACTTTGGTGGATTTTCTCTGTGCCGCAGCAGCATTTATGAAGAAATCAAAACAGGGCGAAGCGGAAAAAACGGGGTCACTTTGAAGTTGGACGTTTCCAAAGCACTAACAATCTCCTCAGAGCATAACTTCAAAGCTAATTCCTCCCAGAGTGCACGGGTGAATATGAAAGTTTCTCCTGGATGCAACCAGTGTTCAACACATGCACTCAAATCAATCTGCTTTCCTTCACACACCCTGAGTATTGATTGATAGGGTGATGGATGAAGCCGAAAATGCACTGAGAGTGACTTTAGACCAGGAGACGGAGAAGAATTCAGTGTGGTTTGGATGTAAAATTCAACAAAGGTGATGGAGGAAGCTGTGGAGACTTCAGAGAATTGATTTAATAAATAATAATGATTGAAGTGTCTGCTGCATTTCAAGCTGTGGAGAGGTTCAATAAGGGGAACAGTCTCCTGGCCTTCTCTTCCTGTTGCTCAGGGCTCTTAAGCATGCCTTATGTCCCTCATGTGGTACATTGGAGCTATTCAGCGGCATTGTGGAAGACTCTTCTTTGTCAAAGTCGGTTCCCAGGTGTCAAGGTTGTAACTATGAATGTGAAGCAGGAGGTTCCTGAAGAAAGAAAAGGCTGAATGCAGAGTTGAGAATTGGCCTCAAGAATCAATGACACACTTTCAGCCTTGCTTTTCAGAAGAATATAAGAAAAAACACGGCCGGAGGAAAACCTTTCAAACAGGATTCAGACTTATTCAGAAAACTGGTTAAACTTTAGGAGGAGGAAACTCCTGCCTTTGCTTTCTTTAAAGAAGAGAACCTGTTAAAAGCAACAGGATCATGCACCAAGTACTAAATATATTTGAATGATTTATAACAACAAACCTCCGTCCTTTAGTTCTCAAAGAGGAGCCTTGAGTATCAGATCATATTACACATGCTCTCCACAGTGGGTAGACAAACCCCAGGCGCTGCTGCACCCTTATCACTTTGAATTACTGTTATACTGTAACAGGACTGTAAAGTGTGGGGGCTGCAGCAGAAGTGGGATGTCATGAATGAGACACCCCGCCCCCCTCTGGGCTGGGAGATTATAACCCCGCTGCTAAACCCAGGGATAATCGCAATTTTCTGTCCTTGGGCGTACTCTGCTCGATAGAGACGTCCTTCAGATTCTGTCAATCTCCACCTGTGGCTATAGATAATTCCACAGAGCTGTCACAGCCCACTGTAATGTCTGCCGCTGAACAACACAGCAGAGTGTGTGTCTGCTGCAGGAGAGAAGAAGACCACTCTCGACGCAGACGTAGAAAAATGAGTAAGAGACGTGTTAGCATGTATCTGCAGTCTCTTCATATCTAATTTTGAGCTCTCTCCTGTGTCCCCGGTGCTTAAACAGAAAAATCAATGAATGCAAGATTACATTTTTATACCTGAGACGTCTGCATGGGTTTCTGTGTGACTTTTTGTTCCTGTCCACTTCAAACATATTAATCAAACTACTCTTTATAATGCCTTTGCACCTCGACTTTGATGAAGCGTCCCAAAAAGTCGAATCAGGTCGTATCTTTCAAGAGCTATATTTTAGAAAATGTCACAACTTTGTAATTTGTAGACTTGTTTTGAGCCTGTTTTAGAGAAGGGGGATTAACTGCAATCTGCCATCTCTCCAGGACCCTGAGGCGTGCAGGTTAGACTGTACCCGACTCCTCTCACCCCTGACATAGACTAATTCAGACCCTGGCCTCAGGTAAGATGTTGCCATCTATGAGGACCAAAACCTGATGCCACGGGATCAGCTTCCTGCCCTCTGCTACAAGCCTCAGACTCTCTCGGGATCAGACAGGTTGAAAGCTACTAACCATAGAGCCTCCTGGAGTCCCTGAGCTCCCTTGTCTCGTAGGTTCCTCCTGTTGTGAACGATCCAGACTCCAGCTACTACTACTACTACTTGTCTCATCAGTATCATCGCTCCCTCTCTCTCTTATTCTCCTCTATCCCTCTCTCCAACACGGTCTCGGCGGATGTGTGTCTAACATGAGTCTGGTCCTTCTCAAGGTTTCTGCCTTGTTTGCCTCGGTCGGAAAGCCCTCGTCCCGTATATAGACGTTACTTCCCTCTAATCAATAGATGACACTGCATTGATCCTAGATCAGATCAGACACAGACAGTAGCCCATCATGCAAGAGACATCATCCAATCACAGCCCCCCGCAAGTGCAGCAGATAAACGTGGAACTTTCCTTTGCATCTTTTGCACATACTATGTAAATGTTCTGCTGATCTACTTCCTCATTCTTTTAAATAAACGTCTCTAATCCTCTTTAAGATTCCCAGAGAGTCATACTGCTGTTGATGTTTCTCACCTCTGTCCTTGCATGGATCCAGACTGCACAGAAACAGCTCCAGCTCCTTCCCAAGTGTGTCTCTTGTTGACCTAACTCCAGCATTAATGTTTTGTTTACTACGCTCAGTGAGCTCTGACCTGAATCTCAAAGCAGGTGGACTATGGATTGAGCTCTGTCTGTCTGTCTGGAAGAGGATGCATGGTGCATGCAAGTGACCTGGATGCTCAGCGGAACGCTAAATGTGAAATGATATATTTAACAAGATGACATATGAAGAAGGAGGGAGATGAAGCGGTGAAAATTGAACTGCTGCTGCTTGATTTTCTGGGTTTATTTCAGATTGTCTTGGCTTACGACGACGATGAAGGGCTGCAACATGAGAAATGAGATCGCACACATGACCCAGGAGGCCTGAGACTGTCTCATAACAACACTGATGACCGGATCAATCCAAATCAATACTCATAACAAGTCTCCTTAAGGTCCTATTATTTGATCATTGCCAATATTCATCTAAGACCTGAACCCACAATCACAAGTCTCCTGCAGCAGCGTGATTAATGCGGTGCTGCTTAACTCCCCCCACATCACTCTCTAAATCAGCCGCTATTGTGTCCTGTGACGCACGCACCCGCCCCAGCACCTTGAATCGATAACCTTGGCTGTGTTTAAGCTAAAGTCACGGAGGCCGTAATGATGCTTAACAGCCCATTAAGGTGATGGAGACCTTCAGAGGGGTGTGGGTGACATGTCAGGGACGAGCCGGGGCCGCTGAAGACCCGAGGGAGGTCACGTTCACAAACGGACTTCAAACGTCTATATTCTCAGACCATCACTCAGAGGTTGGTTGTATCTGTGAAGGGAGAATAGACGGGACAGTTTTTTCTCTATTATGTGTCATTATGTTTAATTGCAGTGCAGGAAAGGGTTTCTATTCTCTGCATGCGACAAACACAAGGTGCCTGAAACACTGTTTGTATTTAGAGGTTCATGAAAACTCTGTGTTTCACAGATACAGAGTCCAAACAATTCACAGCCAAGTTTCTTTTATCTGCTCTCCATTGTTGCATGACCTCAGTTGTATAAGAGGCTGGCTCACTATTGTTTCCCTCTGTGGTTAAATTGATTAACATTGGGCTGTAATTGCAGCGAAGATCTGGGGGACAAACATTGGGCACTATTATCTTTCACACTGTGGGACCAAATGGAGCCGTAATTACCATCAAGCGTTCCAGAGAACAACACGTCTGAAACCGGTGGAAGTGCAGTCCATTAAGTTGTGCACACATTTGCTCCTGCATGTGTAATTGATGATCGTCCCCTGCTGATCAGAAGAGTCTTAATATTGCTGCAGATGGCGGTGAAAGAGAGGTAGGGGAGAGTGGGGCGTCATAAAAGATGGAGACAGAAAACACAAAGGTGGAGAGGAGACGAAGTTCAAGTGGATGGGTACATTTATTTGTTACCTGAGTGCAGGAGCTCTGCCCGTTAATTATGCTTTCTTATTACCTGGCTGTCTTATTGATCTTCCTGCTGTGTAATATGCTTGATTCTGATTGGTCCAGACCCCTTGACGATGGTTATTAACTTTTACTAACATGAGCAACACCAGAGACAAACTGTCATGTCAAATCAATCCACGGAAATTAGTTCAGACACATTTTGACACCATAGACCGTATGGTGAGGTAAAACCGTTAAAATTGAAGCCAATGTGGAAGTGTTAAAAACTGCAGTTCCTCGAGTGTCCACTTGAGGCTGGCAAGTACCGGAAACCACATACACACAAATTCAGACTGATCTCTGGTCGTGTGAAGTTTTACCAAAGGGTCTGGCTGTAAGTTTTGTGCAAATGTGATTAAGCCTCAGTTTTAACAGAGTTAATTAGCAGCCGGGTTAAAGCGAACCAATCAGGAGTGTGTGGGAGGAGCTAGAGTAAATCCTTCCACTCAAACCTTTACATAGAAAGCTTCGTTTACATCATCGCTGTGACGTGAGGATTAATCTACAGATTACTTGACTTGGACTTATTTAGCATTCAGTAATACTTGTTTTGTTTTGTCCATATGCTCGGCAGAATTACACAAGAGGCGACTTCTAATCCGAGCTTCACTTGTTTACATCGGGTGACGGACTGCGACGATAATCTGCAGAGACATACATTGATTTACACACTGTGAGATTACACAACACAACACTCGACTAATCCCAAATGGTGCATACAACATCTGGCAGATCCTCCAGAAGCCTCACTGTTCCTTTGAGTTTTAGCATAAACACAAGCCGTACACTGAGACAGAGCAGGTCAAGACTCTGTAGCATAAAGCAGGCATTACGCAACTGCTTGTGGACTGTCAGATATAAGACGTGTGTGTGTGTGTGTGTGTGTGTGTGGGTGGTTGGAGTACAGAAATGTCACAGTAGCACACAGGCTCTCTGCACACACACACACACTCAAAGACAAAGACACTCAAGCAGTCTGCTGCACCGCTCTTTGCCTTTATGCAGGTTGACACACTCGTTCCGCTGCTCCAGGCGCTGACCGCATTTCACTACAGGAAAAAGAAAAAAAAAAAAACTCTCCATGGCAACAGCTTCTGCAGTTTTTAGGCTGTATCGCGTGCAGTGACATCATTCAGACATCATCCAGCAACATGGATCAGAGATACCTGCTGATGCGTATCCGCCGACCCGTCAATCAAACCCCTCATGTGCCCTCAGACAAAAGGGAAGAAGGGAGGACGCCACCGCTAAGAGAGATATCAAGCTACTGAAGCAGCCTTCAAGGCATGTGAGGGATGATTGATACAATACGGCAGTGGCAGGAACATTCACCGTCAACACAGGAAGTGCATGTCGACGTTTGAAACAGGGTGATGCTAATGTAGGGCCCACTGTTTCTCAGAGAACAGAGAACGTCAAAACCTGGGGACCAATCAGATCTCACTTATGTGCCACGTGCATGGTTTTAAAGTCTCTGGAAACCCACATCAATAAAAACGTTCTACCTATGATATTTCAGACCATATGTAAATAATAAAAACTACCTAAAAATATTCATTACACATTTCATTTTGATATTCTATATGAATTTTAAATATGACATTTCCGTTTCTGATGCTTTAACGGTCGTATCAACTTCAGATTTAAACCTGCAATGTCTTTTTTCCTTGGAAGCAGGGGACGGGGGTTTAAAACACAAAGCTGATACATCACTGCCCAATAAAGTTGTCTTAAACATAAGCAAACAGGTGTTTGCTTACACAACCAGCAGCTCTGAGGTTCACCGACTCCTCAGAGACAAACAAACCCAGCACTTGCTCTCCTAGTAGAGATATTTTTATCACCCTCTGATGCTGGGATGTATATAAAGTGAATCTCTCTGGACCAAAGGAGCAACCACACGTATGCAATCTCTGCACATGCCTGAGGGAAATATCTGGCTATAGCTCCATTCTGCTGCATTATATTCACCTGCAAGTTTCTTTGTCTGCTTTTTCAGAGGTGTGCAGGTATACAGTCGATTTTTAGAACTTCTTTCACCATGAGGAAATGTTCTACCACGCATTTAACAATGCTACCAGACGAAGCGACTCTGAATGCCCTATGAAAGCTGACACAGAGGCCGACAATGAAGTGAGAGAAACACAGGAAACATGGCAAAAGGAAGACGATTATATAACAGGGAGCAGTGATAAAACGTTTGAGAAGAGAAGAGTGAAATATGGCAAGGAGGTAAGACAGATAGAGAGATGCCACAAGCATGAACAGATGGCAAAGAAGAGAGTCTGAAAGAACGAGGGAGGGAGCAAGAGAGAGAGAGGAAATCTGGATCAGGCTGAAAAAGGCCTCAAGTTCACTTTGGGGAATGCAGTAAGTAGGACAGGCGAAAACTTAAATTCTAAAAAATGAGACCCAAAAATAACCCAAAGGAGAGCGAGGCGCTGAAGCCTGCGAGCGATGCTGGACGGTCAGTCAAAACAGAGCAGGTTCTCCAGCTTTGAAGAAACATCCTCTCTCCTCTTTCTTTAGGATTCATTCTCTACCTGAGGATGAGCACAAAAAGAGGGGCTGGAATCTTAATGGTAATCTATGCTAATTCAGCTGTGATGGAGAGATGATAAACAGGGACAGTCTGGGTGCAAATGAATGCTCTTTCTTAAAGGGGACAGATTCATCATCCATATGCATGTGAAGTTATAGAATCTACTACAAAACGCAATCCTCTGCAAGACCTACTGCTTCTTCTTGCACAGGAGTTACTCACCTATGTCAACCCTGATCTTGTTATTAATTCAAGCCAGTGAAGCAACAGTTCCTCTTCCTCCCTTCATGCTCAAGGCAGCAGCGATATATACAGTAAGAGCTGGTCATTAACTCAACAATCCCTTCCTAACATTTAATCCCTGAAACCCCGTTTGAACACAGGAAATGATGTGACTCATTAAGTGGGTTGAAGCAATACCATTATATCGTAATATGAAACCAACCCCCATGGATGATATAAAGCGGGCCTGTGGTGCTCAGTGCTAAAACTCTGCGCCGCCTATCTCTTCTGTAAGTGCTTCACTATGCAATCTCTACCGCACTGATCTCACACACATGTCTCTGCACCCCAGGAGGTAGCTCGCATTGGTATTCTCCACCAGAGTGGAGCGGCGGGTGGATTGACAGCTGTTGCATGAGCGCAGATACGCTACATTATACTCTCTGACGAAAATGACATGCAGATATGAGACTCTTGTGTCGAGTGTGTACGTAAGAAGCCGTCTCAATCACAGCGTGAACCCCCCCGTAAATACGTCCGCACATGAACGGCATGATCCAATCTGATCCTGTGTTTACTCTCCGTGCCTTTAGGGAGGTGTTCGTTCTGCCTTTCACCTGATGAGTCATCCGATTCTGGGGGTAAAAAATGAAAAATGACGCAGTATATGATTTGTACGCCCTCCAGAGACCATGTGCTCGCTTTAAGGCGTTGACTCTTGAGGAGGGATCAGCTTCATGTGGTTGGTGACGCCTTGCAAAAGATCACAAATTCAGATCATGAGATAAATGTAGATGCCAAACCCACATTGGTTTTAAAATGCTGCAGCAGTGAAGTCAGTTCTGGTCTCAGGTCTGTGTTGATCAACCCCACCGTGTCCGGTCTCTGTGCTCTCTCGTCCTTAAACACCCACCACATTGACTAGAATAGAAACCTATCAGATCTGGTGCCGTGACGGATCAGAGACAGACTGGACATGGATCTGGTGGAATAAAGGACTTATTTGGTCCCACCAAAAGCCAGCCGTGCCTTCACCCCAGCAGCAAAATGTTCCAGCTCTAACTCCAAACCCTTTTTCTGTCAGGCTGACTGACGCTCAGCTGACATCACTACCCACCTTTAGAAAAGAAGCAGTAACATTAGCCAGTGAAGGCTGAGTTCATGCGGTAACAATCATGACAACCCGTCAGAATATGTCTCCTGGACATCCTGTCCAACGGGGAAAAATCAATACGGCAGAAGAAATAACCTATTGTCAGATTCTGTTCAGTTCTGTGAAGTGTGGCCTTCTACTCCGGTCGTGTGTGTGTGTTTGTGGATTTCCGAGTGTGTGTGTTTAAGGGGATTTTTTCACTCTCTCTCATTCCACTGTCAGACGAGCTGCCTCAAAGTTCTGACATAAATACAGAAGTTCAGAATAGCAACATTTACGTGATGTTGAAAGTAAACATAAGCAGTGTCTATAGTTTAGTGTGCAATGCATTGTCCATTGTGCTAAAGGTGGCACATAATGCAAAAGCAGCACAGGTGAGAAAATACTGAGAGGCATACAGAAGAAAGTTAATAGGGTACTACACAAAATATCATATGGAACCATAAAAGGAAGCCAGTGGTTAAATTGGCAGTGACATAGCTAATTAGCTTATATAGCTCATGCAATGTGCAGCTGTGTCATATGAGGACATAAATATGGAGACACAGCATCCAGCAGGTCCAGTGTTATACACATATTTGATGTTCCTGCTGCACAAACCACAAACTAACCACTCCCCACTGGAGCTGAGTGTGTGGACATGATATGCATTGTGCTCTCACGCACTCATCACCCAACACCAAAAGTGATGCATTGTGTTATCGTGTAAGTGGCTTCATGTAGCATTGCTTTATCGCTCTGTTCTGCACTGGAAGAAGTCCAGCATGCAGAAATTAGACTTAATTATATTTAATGGTGTGTTCTGCAGGACACTGATAATAATATAAACTGCATTTAATGGTGACTAATGCACTCTGAGCATCAACTGTACAAACACTGAGCGCAGGAATTAACATAAACGATTGTCTCTATTAGTGCTGCTGCAGCCATGTATGCAGCAAGACATTAAACGTTATGAGCACAAACATCAAGTTGGCGAATCCGCAGCTGCAGCTACGACGCCGCCTCTGAAGATTTGTGTCAGGAGAAAGTGAAAGAGCAGCGGCGGAGCTGACAGCACAGTGAGGGCGGCCGAGGACACACAAACACACACAAACACAGTTGTGATAAGTAGATGCAGGGATGTTTGAGAGATGCGTTCGCTGTATCGACTAACGCAGGACGAATCAAAAGAACGAGTGTGTTTGAGCGCCACCAGGTACAATAGAGAAAGCCCAAACAAAAACTGCCCCCATTGTTCTCAATCACTCTCCCTGTTCTTCTTTTTCCCCCCCACACGCATACACACTCGTACACAAATCACACTGACACACACTCTCTCTCACGCACACTCTCCCTCTTCTGCTGCCTGCTTTATTAGTTGATGAGTCATAGCTCTGGGTCTTCTAAACTGGGACAGTCCACACACTCACCACCTCAGCACCGCAAACACACCTCCATGCACACACAGGAGAGACACACTCACACACAAAAACAGGGGCGACTTGGCAGCGACTGACTTCACAGCCTGGGGACTGTGAGGCTGCCTGGTGTTGATAGGTTAGTGCTGTTTTTCTTTCACACGTCCAAAAGGAAAAAGGGAGCATGCTAAACATCGGCGCCACCTGGTTCTTCCATGAAAACGGGCTAATTAAGTTTACCCCTGAAAACCTGACTTATCTCCTCTACCTTCCTACCTCCCTCCCTACCTACCTCCCGCTGAGAGGAGGCCACTTATTGATTGTGCAAATGGAAGACAAGTCAATAATCGGAGGTGGGCGGAAATGCCACGCAAAAACAAATTTCCCTTGTGGCGTCCATGTAATCCAAATTTTGCCTCAGTGTGTTTTCCTCTTGAATCGATTCATTTATGATGCTCTGATAACACTTCTCTGTGCAGACGCGGTGCCACAGTAAGACTGCCTGGCGGAGTGTGACTTCAGCTCGCCAGATAAACTCAACATGTTTTCTTGTACCTTCGACTTTAAATGCTTCTGAACTGGCCAATCGTTGTGCTTTTGCAGCCCAAATTTTCATTCAGATAACTTCCAAAATCGAAATTCCCAAGACCGATGCATGCGTTGTGAGGAAGATGCATGCTCTGAATATTCAAATTTAGCACCTCTTGGTGCTGTTAGTCGAGGGCATGGTTAAAGAGCCTAAAGAGAAGCCAGAGTGATGGCTCAATTTGCTGCCAAAGATCTGCTTTTCAACTCCGAGGGATAGGGGGTGGTTGTATTTTTTCCGAAGTTAATTTCAATTTGCCAAAGTCTGGGTGTAGCTTTCCCGACATCAACCATCTTCAGAAGCCAGTGATCCAAATAAATACAGCAAATTAACTCTATAACATGACAGTGTGTTTGAATTCACAGTGTATTTGATGCAATGAATCTACAGCAAGGCAATCAAAGAGCTCAGCTTGAGTGACAGCGTGGAAACTGGATGATAAAGCCGATCTGTGAACTGCTCGACGTCTATTATTATTACAAGACGCTGAAAATGACGGACAAGCAAATGAAGACATGAGAGAGAGACAGATTGTGCTCTCTCCCTCTCTCTCTCTCTCTCTCTCTCTGCTTTGTTATCAGTCTGTGTGAAAGGAAGTAAACATTACAGAAGAGTAAGTCATGGAGCCTCATAAGGTGGCCTCATATGAACACTTTTATGATAGAGTAATTGAAATGTCTTTTAAATGATTGTTTGTTGCACTTGTCGCATATATATATTTACAGAGATAATAATTGAATGCCAGATTCAACCACCAATGGGAGCTGTAATTACAGCGGTGAATGTTCAGCCTGTTTTTGCTCTCCGTACCTGCTAATACAAGACTGGACTACGATCATACTCTTCATGCTAGAGAGAAGAAAACCACTTTTAAAATTATTGTTTGTTGCATCAAGGTGCAAAGAGAATTTCTGATGCATTCAAGGAGTTGGTAACTTTAAACGCTGACTGGCTTTGGTGACAGCTTTGAACAAATTTCCTGATTAAGTCACAATTTTGGATCTGCAAGAGAATTTTAGCTCAACTTTAATCAAGATGTCTGTGTACCACCAATGGGCGCTGTTTTTACGAGGGTGTTTGTTCTGCCTGCTTTTGCTCTCTGTACCTGCATACACCAAGGCCTGCTAATACCTGACTGGATCATACTCTACTTGAAAAGAAGAATTCTTCCTGTACTAGAATAAACTGAGATTACTGTAAGGACAATTTAATCAGAAATAAAGAGGATGATTTATTAGCTGCACAAGCTAATGGAGCAGGGACCCACCAGTGCTCGAGTGTTCCAAAAACACTTTGTCTCGACTGTGCTGCTGTCATAATTGAAATTAATATCAATCCTCTGTCACTGCATGCAAGGATGCTCAGTATCTTCTATCTGGACACTGGTTGGCAGACGGAGTAAATAGTCTGCTGTGTGCTTGCTAAAAAAGAGAGAAGGAGGCTTTCATGTTTCCGGTTAGGCTGAGTCTCAGAGATTAAACCTGAGCGCTGCCAAGACAGCTGGCACAGAGGCTGTGGTTTATTTCTCTCACTATAGGAAACCAGGAAAAGAAATGAAATCTTTTCACAATATAACATTTTCTGGGCACTTTGGTTTCATTGTTGGGAACATTTTTGGAGCCTTCAAAAAGCAATAAGTTGTTCTGTGAAGTAAAAATTTTGAATTCCATGTTGGCGAGTACATCTTGTGATTCTTACCCAAACAGCCTGAGGAGGAACTGCCTACTCATGAGCTCGGTCCCAACGGCACATGACTGTATGTACCGACTGAATTCAACTGTGTTTTGACAGCGGGACAACAACAACACTGAGAACCCTTTTTCAGTCCAGCTGTTTGAGATGTAAAACTTATATTTTCATTTCCAATAACTTGTCAAATTAGAAAAAAAAACACAAGCTGCACTGATGTTGAGAAGTTGAGCATCCTCCTAATTTGGCGGTCCTTTAAAGGCCCTCTGAGGAGATCTCTTGCAGGTTATGATAGACGAGTCATAACAATGATGCCTGACCATCCACAACAAGACTGATGATTCCTATATTGCTGTTTTTAATGCCTGTAACCATCACGAGGTTACAGGCAAGTAAAAGCAGGATATTCTTAAATCAGAAAACACTAACTTTCCCTGTCCCATTAAAGTTACTAACCATAGACCTTTCTGGAGTCCCTGAGCTCCCTTGTCTCATAAGTTCCTCTGGATCTCTGCAGATGTGTGTCTAACTTGAGTCTGGTCCTGCTGGAGGTTTCTGCCTGTTAAAGGAAGTTTGTCCTTGCCACTGTAACTTGCTAAATGCTGCAAAGTGCTCTGCTCATGGTGGATTAAGATGAGATCAGACCGAGTCCTGTCTTGTTGGGACAGAATACATTGTTTTATTATAACACAATAATTCTAAATGACCATAAATCACAATATGAGAGATATTGTTTAAAGAGACAGACACAGAGATGAGATATGAGTGCATCTCTATCATATTATTTCTGTTCTCTGTTATTCTATTCTTCGGGGAGGTCAGGACCTATCCGAGCGTGTCATAATCCCTCCCACTGCCGAGGAGAAAATATTGTTTCTTTACCCTTGGTATAGGAACAAGGTGTTGCCTGACTCATATCGGTTATGAGACAAATATCCGCAACATTCCTTCTGACACATCCCCTGTTGCATGGCCGCCCACGAACCCCACAGAGGACCACAACTGTATGTACAATGGGTGAGTACAGTGTCTGTTCGGAGGAGGAGGCAGCTGACCAGAGCTGATAGCTTTAGCACATGCAAATCCCCTGAGGTGACAGCGTGAGGTGGTAAAAGCTGCATGAGATCTTTGTGTCTGAGTGCGAATGTGTGGACGTTTGAGTGACAGCTGAACATTACGTTGTGATTCTTCATGCATTTTGTCAGGAAATAAGTGTAGCAGCCGTAAAGTGACATCATAGATCTGTGCTCTCATGGTGTTATGATTTGCTCGCCAAAGTTTGCTCCCTCCCCTCCTGACAGTGATCCTGGCCCTCTGGCTTTCTGGCTGGATATCAGACGGCCCCCCTATCTCTCTCTCTGTCTCGTACGCACACACTAAACTTTACTTACACAATAAAAAACCAGCCAAAAAACCCCAAGGTGAGACCAAAGACAGAGGGAGAAGCAAGGTCGTGCTCCGGGCGCAGAAGAGATGCTGTCATCTCCATCCAACCTGGATGCACAGTCGCATAAACACAGCCAGAAGGAAACCAATATGGCCACCTGTTTGGCTGCAAACACAGCGAGGGCAATTAGTTCAACCAGGCAACACATGCGCTGCCAAGGGAATGATGATGAGGGGAAAGTTTGCAGGGTTTGCAGGGTTTGCATTTTGGCTGTGGGGTTTGCAGAGAACTGGAGAGGTGGATGAATTCTTGAAAAATAAAAGCAGCATGCGATTCTGCTTCTGCAAGCATTCGAGGGACAAAGGCTCAGCAGAAAACAGGGGTGAAATACAACTTTAACAGGGGAAAAAAAAGGGTTTAAACCTATTAAAATAATTAGAATGAGTGATTTTCTCTGAGAGCAAATTAACGTCTCCTCGCCTGCTAGCAGTTCAAGTTCTCTCGCTCACAAAGAGCAAGGTGACACCGCTGTGTTGAGGTTAAACTGAGGGCTAATCTAATGGCTGTAAAAAAAGATGGCTGTGCTTAACTGCTGCACTAAAAGGTGCTTTTAACTTTAAAGCAGGTGGCTCTTTGGTAGCAAGCTGTCACAAGTCGCCAGGTGAGTCTCACTACTTTGAGTTAATCCATATGGCGGCGTTTAGTGACGATCAGGTGGCATGCTATCGCTGCTACTAGTACCTGTTCTTAGTGGAAGGAGTATGAGAATGAGCATGCCGTTTAAATATCAATCAATCAATCTTTATTTGTATAGCGCCAAATCACAACAAACGTTAACTCAGGATGCTTTTCCAAACAGAGCAGGTCTAGACCGTACTCTATGTTCTGTTATTGACAAGGACCTAACATCAAGACAGGATAAGATCCAGTCCCATCTGACAGACAGGACTCAGTCTGATCTCATCTAAATCGACACCGCCATGAAACATACAAAAAGTAGAAGAGCAGAAAAGAAGAGGGAGAAGAAAAGCGCCTGAAGCTGTAGATGAACTCAAACATAAGGTCCTGCACACAACACTAGCAGAGTTTCGACAGCCGGAATAGTTGCCCGACAGCTGCTAAAACTTCAAGTGTGGTGAACTTTGACATATAGTCTACTCCACAACATGCAGAAGGTACAAGATGTTTAAGCCTCAACTAACAAACTTTCTTTTTTGACAAAGCTTATAGTTAGAGCTGGATCAGGCTTGGACTGACACACTGGGATCCTATCTCACCCCCTTTCCCCCAAAGCCCCCCTCATCACTTACTTCAACTCTTCCTGTCCCATAGAAGTTACTAACCATAGACCTTTCTGGAGTCCCTGAGCTCCCATGTCTCATAGGTTCCTCTATCCCTCTTTCCAGACCCAACAAGGTCTCAGCAGATGTGTGTCTAACATGAGTCTGGTCCTGCTGGAGGTTTCTGCCTGTTAAAGGAAGTATTACTTTGCCGCTGTAACTAGCTAAATACTGAGAGGTGCAACGCTTATGTCGGATTAAGATGGGTCTTGGTGTTGGGTCATAATTTGACATAGAGTGGTCTAGACCTGCTCTGTTTGTAAAAGCGTCTTGAGATGACGTTTGTTGTGATTTGGGCTATACAAATAAAGATCGATTGATTGACTGAACTGCACAACGTCTTGACGCGGCTTTGTAAGCAGAGCCTTCTCGAGTACCTCGATGCAGTCACCCTGCAGGAACACTTCAGCCCTTAAATATAGAACAAAACAACACAGACGCTCCGTATGCCAGAGCCCAATTTATGATTTATAGGTCACCCGAAAGACAGGAAGCATTTCTGGCACGGACGACGGGCAGTACATCTTAATACTCGAGTTCCTTGGCTACTTCTTGATGCTTTTGTTCTGCACATGCCTTCAGCTGTTCCCCCTCCTTAGTTTGCAGCGACAGGGACAATGCTGCAGAGCATGGAGCAGTCAATGAGGGACTATAGTTTGACTTTTGAGGTCCACGGTGAAGGCCCTTTGGTCACACTCGATTGAACCGCCTCAACTGTTGAGTAAAATTAGCCGTCTTTGGTCCAGTGGGCCGATCAGGTCTCATGAAGCAATTGCACCGACTGTCCCCCTCATTACCTTACTTATGTAAAACACTAATGGGACCATTCCTGTGCCAAGAACCCCGTCCAATCACTGCCAGCGACCCCTCTTCTGATATGACAGCCCCGATTTATGCGTCCACGCTGCAGGGCATATTAACCATTTGGGACAGTGGGCCGTCTTGTATCCACTTTCATCTGTAATAACTCAAGGTAAGACACCGTCATATTTCATCCTCTCTGTGCATCTTAAACCACCTCCCTCTCTTCCTCCCTCGCCCTGACTCTTCTTCTTTCATTCTCTTTTCCTCTCTTTCTTCATCTTTATCTCACTCCGTCTTCCCCTCCCCTCAGGGCCTTGACTCATCTGGAGACTTGCCAAGAATGCAGATAGGATCGCTCGCAGATGTACAATAACTTGAGGGGAATAAATATGCCCTAATTGAGAGAAATGATGTAATATTGATCCTGGGGCCTCTGAACCTTTCGGCATTGTTGGAGCGTTCTACCGAGCCTGTGACATTTAGAGGGCTGGCTGGTGTGTGTGTGTGTATGTGTGTGTGAGAGAGAGTGTGAGATATTGGGGCTAGGTGTTGCTGAGGCTGTGTTACATTCTCTCTCTCTGAGAAACTAAAATGTGTCTCACGGTTTGATGCAAACCTCTCTGCTTTAAAGCATGAGACGACCCAGTTGCGAGCTAGACAGGGATGTTTTCCTGC
The DNA here is from genome assembly GCF_009762535.1 of Notolabrus celidotus. Lineage (NCBI taxonomy): Eukaryota > Metazoa > Chordata > Actinopteri > Labriformes > Labridae > Notolabrus > Notolabrus celidotus. The sequence continues at coordinate 4,026,166 of NC_048295.1, read as the reverse complement.
CTGCAGAGTGAACTTCATATAACACCGAGCTGCTGCAATGCATGGAGTCCTTCTGTATAGATGTGTTTCATTTAAATCCAGAGAGGTTAAATGTCAACCTGTGCCATCTACAAAAAATGTTCCAGGCTGCTTCAGGGGTTCGAGTAACAACAAACATGAGCACCAAGTTTGCAAAATCACGAATATCAGGCCCAATATTTCCAATCCTTGTCCTTATCTGCTGTTATAAACTCTATGATTCTGCACTGATGATTCAGTTTGTGATATAAATGACATAAGAGGTGTTCATCTGCACCACCTGGACCCTCTCCTGTAAAGATCTCCTCTCATGATGCTTGTTTACTCAACACCTCATGTAAAGCATTAAAAATCATCCATCTTATGCTTTGAAAGTTACTCCTTAAAGTGGGAATGCGTCATGTGAGGACATTACAAGTGAGAAACAAAAAAATCAATGAGCCATCATATGATCATTGAGTCTCCCTGACCATTCGGCATTCACATCCCTTCTCCAGGACTCTTGGTATTTACCTTGAACGTGATCTATCACACACGTCTACCAATGAGGCTGCAGTCCTCCCGCAGCAGGGCGTCCAAGACGTCGAAACCAATCATTAATTATTGAAAGCGGTGTTGTGAGAGGAGGTCTAGAACATCTCAGCATCAGAAGATGAAATCCATGCAGAGGCAGGACCTAATCTGTCTCAGGGTAATGGGGTGATCAGCATTCAGAGATTGATAAAGTCAAGTAAAGGTTAGACATTTCAAAACCATCTGTTGGACTGACTTCACATCGTATTTTCACAGGAGGCAGATCAAATGTCAACTTTCACCCTGCAAGTGCAGTTCATCACTCAACCTAATGGAGGTCTGTTTGACTCACAGAGGGAGGCGGGAGATCCTCAAAATCACCGCAAATTCAAACATGATATGGCTGCAGACTCCGAGTCAACTCAGGACAATGACTGTTCTCTTATCAGGTATCCTCTGTTCGTATCATTAGACCACGTAGCTCCTTCTGACAAGTCCCGGAAAACCAATTTCCAGTCCACACTGTTATTATTCACCAACCAACAAATGAGGAAGCTCAGCCTTCAGAGAGGAGGTTGACAGATTGGTTTATATACGAGGGGATGGAGAACAAAGGGATGCCTTTCAGAGAGGGTGAGGCCCGGGTCTCATAACCATGGTGTTTAAATAATGCATTTATAAGGAACTGACCTGTATGACTGATTCACAGTTTCACAGTTTATATGCATCAGATAAGTGCTAAAAGGGTCTCCATTGAGGTTTCAAATGGCACTGCTAAAAGGTATCACTGGACGAAACCTAAAACAGTAAAATATATTTAATTTAACAGCTAAAGGTAAACGGATCTGAGGGGGTTGCACTATGAGGCAGGGATGTATCTGTGACCTCTGACCTTTTCCCTGTGTCAACAATTTGTTCCTTGGTTACCGCCAATCATTAAATGCAAATGTATTCACAACTCAAGGGTCCCAAGAGGGATTGTGTGGTACAAATATAAGCAGTCACTGGGGCACGAGAGGACGAGTGGAGAAGGTAGTTTCAGGAAGATGAATGAAGGGAGTAATTAAAGGAAAACTGAGGATGAATTGATTATTACAGATTGATGATAAAATACCCCATGGCTTCTGGAAGTGAAAGCATTTATGTGAGAGTCTAAAAGTGAATTTCTCAGACAACATCGCTGTGTTTCCTCGCCGCTGCAATTTCAGAAAACTTGCAGCAGAGTCGTAATGTCAAGTGTCAGGGGATGAAGTGTGATGTCTCGAGGAATGGGGCGGTCGAAAGGGCTCCAAGTTTTAACAGCCAATCAAGATCACAGGAGAACCTGCTGGAGTCTCCCAAAATGAGCATCACAAACAGAGCACAACAATGGTTAGGAATTCAATCCACACCATAATCAAGTGTCAGGATAGGTAGTCTGAGGAGGCCGTGAGAGGCACGTCGATGCTGCGTGGAAAACAGCAAATCAAAGCAGGCAGCAGGATGAAGAGAGAGGAGGAGGGCTGTGTGTGGAGGTTGGTTTGAATCCCCTCTTGGGTTGGGTTCAAGAACAAACATTTTCATTCTTTTTAAGGCATTCAGTGAAGAGGGACAACACAAACAAGTTCATGCATTAAGGAAATTAAAGACCCCGTTGTCAAAGGGTTTCGTGTTTACAAATCGTAAACATTAGCGCTCTACTAGAAACAGACTCGCACTGCAGTTAGTCTGCTCGGCTAGACTGCAGTCAATTATTCTACATCTGCACAAGACGAAGTGAGAGCAGCGTGCGCTGAACTGTCAGGCTGAATTACAGACCCAAACGGCATGTGATCGCTCCCACAGAGAGAGCTGCAAAGACGTGCACTCCAAGGGCTCGAAACGCACTCTGTACGCCATGTTTCCACCCAGCAATTTGAATTCAATCAATTAAAAGTGAGGAACTGCAACCATTAGGAGACAAAAAAAAGAGGGAGGAGATAAAAAAGTGTGATTAATTAGGGCCACACATTTACAGATCCCCCGTTCATCTGCTCATCCCTGGAGTTCCACAACAAGAGCTTGAAAAGTGTGTCTCCATGTTCTCCTTCCCCTCCCGCTCACCTGCCTAATTAGCTGTCAGCCGAAGAAGCCATTTGCGCTTTTATATTTCATGGGAGAATGAATATTAAAATCACGCCAAATCCGCCACAACCCCGGAAAGGACACACTGCGTTTGACTGCGGATGACAGGAGCATGCTAGCCCGGCACAGACACTAAGAGAGAGAAGGGCATGAACAGACAGGGAACCAAATAGGTGTTCATATTTCATGTGAGATGCTAGGTGTGGAGAATGAACAGGTGCAGAGGTGGAGGAGTATAAAAAACAGGTCCTACTAATCTGTCTTTACTGGAAAATCAAGAGTACAGTTAGCTAAGTGGAAAAAATACAGATTTAAATAATCTAACTCTCAAAAGAAAAACAGCTCTATCATTTGATGTAGATTATCACATGTGGTTTTTTTTTCATTATAATTATTACTATTAATATTATTATTATTTACTTTTTTCTTTATTATTATTTTCTTTAGATATTTTTTCTTGTTTTTCTTGTTGCTTTTTTACCTTTTGTATTTATTTATTTTTCAAATATTAACCTATTAATCTTATTGTAGTTTCACTATTTTTTATTTTCCTTTTTATTTATTTATCTTTTATTTTAAATCATTATCATCTTTTATTATTGGTTGCTTTTTTGTTCATTCACTTCTTGTGTTTCTTATAAAAAAACATCACTTGCTGTAATTGTTTACATTGATCTGTTGTATGTCATATGTACAAATTCAAATAACCAGAAAAAGAAAAACAGCCCTTTCCCTCTTTTGCGCCATTATTCCCGGCTCTCTTAGCTCTCAGGTAATGGATTCTGAAAATCACCATCATCCACTACGAAACACTTAATCAGATGAAAAAAGCCATCCAGGCTTTTATCCGTCATCGATTTAAAGCTACAACCATTTGCGCCTATTTTCTGATTGCCACCTTTTACCTTTGCGAGCCAGTTGTGTTCATTGTCCGTGACAAATTTACTTCAAAGGAAGCCTTCATCATGACCCATTTTCCGTTCCATCGACAGCTGAGCTCTCGCCCAGTAAAGCACAAAGCGGGAATTTTCCCATGAGCCCCCGTGCATCAAAAGCTGGTAAAGCAAACGAACAAACGGCGGCTCTGATGCAGTCGTATTAGACAGAATTGGAGGCAATCATTTGATGTAATGCTGACATAACTGGAAGGTAATGTGAAGGGAGATTATGATTGGTTTTCTCAGAAGTGCCACTTTGATCCATTAGAGAGTCATTACAGCCGAACAAACACAAGCTGCATCCTCGTCGCACAAGATAACCGAAATAGATCTGATCAGTGTAATCACAGTGACGAGGCACCAAACAGGAGAGGACGACGACAAACAGTGGACATGACTTTCACACTTTCTTTTCCAAAGTGACTCATCCTGTTCTTCTTCTTCTGTCATGATGGAAACTCAACATCCATTCATAAAGAGGAGGAGGAAGACCTTATCAGAAATGCTGTACTTCACATGAAGTGGTATTAAAGGAAGGTTTGTGGGATCAATGCGGCTAATTTCCCAAAATACACATCTATTTGACCTTAATGTTTCCAACAATCTGTAGTTCCACAACAAGAAAGAGACAGGAAGTAGAGCTCAAAGTTATGAAGAAAGAGACTCTGACAATCTCAGAATGACAGAGTCCAAACGTTTCATCGAGGGCCAGAAAATAAGCCATCGACGCAGGGAATAAAACATGCTTCCTTACCTATTGCCATCTCGATGACGCTCATCTGGCTCTCCGGAGGGAAGAGGATTTTCGGCGGCTTGTCTGTCAGGGGAGCTGTGAAAAGACAAACACGGAGAGAAAGAAGAGCACAAATTTAATTCCACATTCATCTTCCCCGTGGACAGTGGGAGTATGATTTATTCATTAAAGAGCACAATAAAAGGCTGCATTAAAAAGGGAACAAATACACAGAATATAATATTTAAAGAGTGGACAGAGAGAGAGAGAGAAAGGATAGATTACTATGACTCAGAGTTATACTCATTCAAAGCTTCAAAGCAGCAGCTGCTTCAATACCAATGCTATTCACTCCTCCAAAAGCGACTGTGTAAGCGATGATTTGGCTTCGACATGGCCCGCAATACAAACTCTACTGTATATACAGCAGCTGTGTAACTAGTCAACCATTTCTAAATGTACAGTATCCCCTACGGTGGAACTCATTCACAGCTGCAGTGGGCATGGGAAGGTTAAGAGCTGCTGCAGGAGGTGCAGTATTTCCAGCTTTGTGGGGCTGGAGAATGGAGGCTGGCGATGATAGAACGACGGTGACGATAAGAAGTCAGAGTATCAGCAATGTGCAGGATGCTGATTTTAAAGTTTATCACCGCTGTATTGGATTGTCCCAACTCCCTTTTGAAAACACACCAACTCCAATTAGACAGCTGCTGAGTAACAAAAGACGTGCACTTAGAGGCTCCTTATTATAATGATTCCCTAATTGGTTCTAGTCTTCAAAGTGGCATCAGAGAGGGTTTCTATCTTCACACTGCTCCCAAATACTCGGAGGGATGAGGCTCGTTTCAGTGAGAACGGCTCGCTGGTGGAAACGTGGCGACTCTTTGATGACAGGAGAGACTAAATGGAGGCTGACATCGAACTGATTCCTCCATAACACCGTTTTCGGGTGACATGACTCATCAAATAAAGGCCAACAAATGGAGATTAAAAGGGCAGATGTTAAGTCTGATTAGCCTCCGTGGTTGTCTGACTTCATGACGTAACTGGAAATCCCAATCAAGCACTTTTGTATTATTATTTTGATCATTGCTTTAACAACATGTATTTATCTTATTTAATTTTCTATTTAGTTATCTATTTATTTCTTTTCTTTCTACTCTTAATTATTAATTTTACTGTTTTGATTTTATTTTAAAGTATTTTATTTATAATCATGCCTTTTATAGTTTAACCATCTCAGTTGAGTACTTTTTGGGCAATTTTGTGTATAACAACATATATATAGCCAGCATGCATGCTTCAATTTGATCTCTAGGTACTTCTTATTGGTAGGGACTCCTAAAATAAATGTTTCATCAGTAGTTTCCACTCATTCGTGCAATTTGAAGAATACTACTGTCCTAAAAATGGTGCAGATTACCAAAGAGTGGGGTTAAAAGCTGGGATAAACACTAAAGTGAGCTTATTAATTATAAATATCTGTTACAGACTGTGCCTTTCCCGCTGCCTGGCGTGTTCCTACACTGAGTAAAGAAATCTCATTACCTTAATTACCATTTCCTAATGAAATATGCTCAGATTCTTTCGATCATAATAGCTTTAAGGGGGGGGGGGGTTCCACTGTAGTGGTTTTATTGCTCGAGACAGTGCTGCAACAAGAGAGAGGAGCTGGTGCACGTGCAGGGAGGTGGCTGCAGGTATTTATAGCAACATGAAAAGAGCTCAGACATCAAACGTGAAGCCAGAGCTCAGAGCTGATACCGTTCAAGTCGTTACATTATCTGTTTGTATTGAAGGGTAGAAAAAGGGAACATGTAACGTCTGGAGCCTGAAGATACACAACTAATGAACCTGGATCATCAGAATGATTACTCGCTGATAGATAAGAGCAGCTGTGTTTGTGTTTCTGTGTGGAATGAGTCTTCTCTTCTTCTCTCGCATGTGTTATTGTAAAAGCGTTCTGCATTATAGAGAAGCACTCTTAGCAAGAGCCTCCAGTAGCACCTGAAGCTACAGAAGCATCAGAGTGTTTCCAGTTACACAATCTACTGCCAGGATGTTAAAACACAAAAGAAAGGGATGAGCAGCGCAGGTTGAAAATAACCTAAAAGCTTCAGAGCGGCTCCTCTCCCAGAGATTTACTCATGTGCTATTTATACAACACAACTGTACTTTTGTGTTTACCGAAGCAGCCGGGCTCTGATACGTTATGTATACGCAGGCTGAGGAAAAGGAGCCTTGGAGGAGATTAAAGATTGACTCCTGAGTTTAAACCTGTACCATGGAAGAAAAACCTACGAGTAGAAACTAAGCAGCATCTTGTTTAAATGAAAAGACACAATACAGTTGGTGGTTGGAACGGACCCTCCTGCTGCAGAAGCCGCCATCTTGGTTGTTTACAAAAGGCTGAAGTTGAGCTCCTGTGCTGGTGTTGGTGTCTTAAGATAACGTTTGTGTGATATGGCGACTAAAGCCATGGCTGTGAATGTGCCCTCACTAACATGTCATAAACTTTTGCAGGCATGGAAATCAGATTCTTTCAACACAGTTATTTGTGGTTTCTATCATTTCACCACCTTGATCTCTTCTGTCCATTCCCACATCCAGCATTTTATCTGAGCGAGCACGGTTAATCTACTGAGTCTCAATTAAAGAGCATAACTCATCGTGGTAGCCTCACTTTGCATTTAAGCAAAGAAGAGGAAAATATGAAGAGTTTTTTGTGCAGAAAGTCATGCTAGGACGGGTATTCCAGGACACAGAGGCTGTCTCATTTAAATTCGGATTCTGGTTTGATTTGCAGTTCACACTGAGCCAGTTGAAGGTGAAATCCCAAACCTGGAAGGTAATCAAAGTTCTGGCACATTTTTCCATAATCTAATTTCACAGCTTAAAGTAAGAAAGTAGGAGAAGGCTGTTTAACTCTTGTCGAAATTCTGCCCTTCATCCAAATCAAGGGCACGCTGCTGAAACGCTGTTCGTTAGCAGGGTTCGCACCGCGCTGGAAGGCAAGCAAATACACGCAGACGTGCAAATTTGAGCTGCATTAGAAGCTGGCTGGTCTTCAACTACAAAACCATAATTCTGTGGTGGGTTATTATGAGTGGGAGTGGGCAGGCTTTTCGCTAAGGGACTGAAAACACATCCATCCTGACCTGCCTCCCTACACACAAACACACAGACTGTATAAGCACGTTACACACACTTCCACACCACACACAGATGTAGGTATCAGCTGGGGAGAAAATCTTTAAAGTGTCCCTCACAGGCCCTGTGATCTGCTCCGGCTGTGATCACATGATGATGGATGGGGGGATGGAGTAATGAAAGAGAAAAAAAGAGACCTCGTTCTCTCCCATTAACTCCACCATTGCCTCCCCTCCCCTCCCCTCCGCCACATCTGTCCGTTGCTCGCCATGCGTCTTTGTCGCTCTGTCTGTCGGGTTCTCTCTGGGGTGCGAGTGAGGGAAGATGAAAAAAGAGAGGAGAGGAGGATTGAGGGAGGGAGAGGGTTGTGGTCCTGTGTTCACACCTCATTAAAGACCACTTCAGCAGACATAGATTAAGAGGAGTGGTGTGTGTTTCTGCGTGTACTTGTGTGTTTGTGAGCATGTGATCGTTAAAGCTGAGATACTGCAAGTTCCAAGGGGGAAAATAAATGAGAGCACTTTTTAAAGTGACTTGAGAGAAAAACCATCTGAGTCACACACATGTGAGGAATCTTTTTTATGGTGCTGCCATGTTTCAGGTCCTTTAACCCCCTGACTATAAAAAAAAAAATACATCTGCATCATTGGTGCCATTTCCACCAGGATGAATTCTGCCTTCAGAGTTCAGGAGGCTGAAATTTACTTCAAACATGGTTGAAATTCTTTGTTCTTATTGTGCATATTTTTTCCCATCATAAGATGCAGGAGGATGTGCAGCTGGTTGCAGCAGAAGAAGACTCAGCAATCAGCTATCTAGCTAGCCTATACTGCAAACTATGTTGAGTTCAGCCTATCCAATATGGCTGCCACCGACGTTTGTCTTCAAAACAGCGCTCCAGAAACAGATGGGTGACGTCACGGATACTATATCCATTATTTATTTGTTCTGGCCTTTCCTTAATTTGATTGATAGAGGGTTTTTTTCCAACATTTTTCCTAAATTTCGCAACATCATTGTGAAAATATAATATCATGAAAGCCCTACATGCTATATTAGCAGGTGTGGAATTAAACTTTACTTTAAAGACAAAGTAAGTCTCATGGACTCTAATGTGTTGGATGAATGACTAAGGATGTTCTGCACCTGAAAAGAGCTCTTAAACCAACAAACTGAACTTACTACAACATTAAATACATGCTCTGCCAATCAAACCCACATAATCACCTTGAGAACACAATGAGGGAACGATCCTAGAGTTTAATACTGGAATAAAAAACTGTTTGGTATTTGGGAATAAAACCTCCTGCACTCATTTTGTAAAGTGTGTTTTTTTTAAAGGTGTTTCCAAGCACTTACTAACTTTTATGAAGCTCTTTTCTTCTTCATGGCTCAATATTCAGGTCAGTCGACTGTAAAAAAGGCTATTGTAAATTCTTAATGCGACCCCAGTTGAGGGAAAAGTGCTTTCATTACGGAACACCAGAACTAGTAAAAATGTTCCTTCAGCAAACAGATTTCACAAACAGCAGCGACTGCATGAAAAAGAGGAGTCCAATGATGCTGCTGTTTGGAGAGTAATGAAGTTTATGGTTTTAGTAAGATCACTGTTATATTAAGAGGAGGACCTTGTGGCTGTTGCCCTGAAAAATCTGCTTTCAGGGTAGAAATGGAGCAGAGGAAAAACTGAGAGGAACAGATGATCTCTGAGGAAGTAGACGGTGTTTAATGATTCAAAGAGCAAAGCAGAAAGATGCTGCAAAGAACCAGACAGTTCTTATTCCCAACTCATTGATGGGAAAGTCATGATGGGTGATAGTTTGAGGGCCTGTTCTGGAGTTCACAAACCAGTGGCTAATATCCACAGTCTGCAACTCTTACAGCCGTTCCACATCTGACAATGAAAAACCAGACCCAGTAGGGCCGTTTGATTGGACACATCAGGACATCTAAGAGGAAAACATGATGGATTTTGTGCAACACATGTGGGAAAGAGTTAGCTGTAAAGGGCATGAATCCAAAGAAAGCATCCTCGCCTGGTTTCTTTTCTTTGGGTCTGGACTGAAGAAGTCTCTGAAAGCCTCGGCTGAGTCATCGTGTTGCTCACCGTGTGGCCAGAGAAAAATAGGCCGAACCCACAGCCTAACCTGCCATATCACGAAGCACTCATCATCTCAGGATGGGTGCAGGAACATGACAGTGAAATTAGTTTACTCCAGTATCCTACACCGGCTACAAATCTATGGCCAGCAGAGCTTTGGCAGGAGCTGGAGCACGAGGTTTGAAGATGAGGTGCAATGACAGGTGATAGGGTAAAAGATCCAGGAGCATTTCGCTTCGATGCTGACATACAAGTGAACAATATGAAGATAGAGTGTTTCCTGAAGAGCTGCCAAATGGTTTCTGTACCACACTGAACAAGGTGGGCACAAGAGGCTCCTACTTGGCTTCATTATGCACCTTTAAAAAGGTTAATGTCACAACTTTGAACCCTGCTGCTATCATCACCACCGCTCATGGTTTAACTTTCTTTGTAGAGATTGCTAACCTAAAGTTTACCTCAACTCTATGGTGTCAACAAGCAGAAGCTAAGTGCTCCAGAACTCTTTTCCGCGGATTAATTTGACTCCTGCATCGACTTCAACTTCTAAAACCAGAATCAGAGATCCCTCTGCACACCACCGTTGTGCTGCACTTTAATTCACACTTCCTTATATATTTATGTGTCTAGGCAGCAATAACCTATAGGACTGCTGCTAACCGCCTCCATACCCTGCAACGACTGAACACCACACACACACTCATTTCAGAGATGCTGCCAGACCACGCCTGGAACAAACAGCCACACCAAGCAGATCAAATCCTTCCCTGCTTGTTCTAATCTGCGGTCCAAATGTAACTGAAACCTTTTGCCTGCCTTGTCGAGTCACAGCCACTTGTTATGATGGATATTTTTCGAGGTGAGAGAGATAAATCTTTCATCTGAGAGGGGACGCTGCTTGTTAAAAATGAGCTAGATGCCGTGGGAGACTCCCGGAGAGCTCAGAGAAATATACTATTGGAAAAAAATGAGCCCTAAAGAAATGACGGTGTAACACTCGGAGGATACTTGTTGGAAAATACCAATAAAGGAACACTGAACAGAACACAATAAGGGTATATTTCCTTATTGAAAAAGGTGTTGCTTTCGAAGATCCATCAAAACAATTGAATAGGAGCAGACTCAAAGGATGGGACGATGCATTCAGGGGAAATCATAAATCATATGACTGCAGGCTTCTGGAAGAGCTTGAGTGACTTTGCTCTCCAGTGGAAAACAAAGGCCCTCCACATAATTACTCACAATGGCCGTATATTGTACACTGAGAGTTTCTGTTGTAATGAGATGTCTTGTTAAATCTGGCGCACGGTTTTTGAACCTTCAGCCACTGTAAACATTTACACGGTTGAACAGAGCTGTCCACGCGCGGATCATGTGCGGCCACTCATGCATGCTGCAGAATAAGTTGCTTGTTAATTAGAGAGGCCTGTACTCATTATTCACCTGTTTCCTCAGCGGAGGCCGGCCGCCTCTGAAACGTGTTATTCACTTGGCGATAAGGAGGGTGGGAGGTGGGCGAGGAGGCAGGGAGGGAGGGAGGGTGATGTGTTTCAAGCCGCCTGGACTAAAATATCCCAGAGGGGAGGAGTTGAGGATGACTCAGAGAGAAAGGAGACGGTGGTGGAAAAGAAGTCGAGCAGCGGGGAAGCTTTGGGTGCTTTATGAAAAAGGTTTAGAGAAGGAGCTAAAGAGACAGCAGGAAGGGGGGGAAGTGGACATGTGAAAAGAAAAGCTGATGCAAAGATGATGCTGCTTCTTACAGAGGGAGAGTGCATAACTCGGGGGTCAGTCCGGGTCACTGCATGGGTGTGAAAACGCTCTGTGATGGAGATTAAAGGAGGAGAGCAGGCTGGGTTAAGATGTGCCTATGTATCTTGCTTACAGCTTTCATCCTCCTGCTATCCTGTCCTGAGTGAGTAATAGACACAAAGGAGCAACAATGGATCACAAAGTGTAATAAATGTGCAGTTGAGAACACAGGCTGTCTTTTGCATGTTAGCATTTGTGCTACCTTTAAAGATGTGCAAACTGGTCATTAATGTGCAAAGATAGATTCAAATATTCACAAAGAAAAGAGTATTTTTACACTAAAGACAATAAATGTAAGGAAGAAAAATAAAGCAAATAAAACAATGTTGGAAGAATAAAAACAACACAAGATAAAAGATTAAAACAAGAAAATAATCAGATATATAACATAAAAAAATACAAAAATAGGAAGAAAAAAATATATTAAAAAAAACATAAACAAATAGATCATTAAACAATAATGTAGAATATTTTATATGCTTTATTTCTAAGCTAAATAACTTTAAATAAAAAGTCTAAGGCATGATTTTTGTAAAGCTTTTCTTCTTGTGTTGTTTTTGGCGCCCCCTGTGGTCAAAGCTGTATCTCTTACTTGTTTCAATTACAGTGTAAAAAGTACAATAAGTCTGTTTCATCATTGCCTGATAACACAGCAGCAAAAATCTGCTGCGTGTGTGTCCTCTGTACACGCCTCTGCAGGGTCTCTTGTTTGTAAAAAGACATGCAACCATGACAGGAGGTCTTGTCGGAGCTATAAATTACACATGATTACATGACACCTTGTTTAGTGCTGTCCTTTACAGCAGCAGGCACCAACTGATGGAACATGTGACTTCTGACTGAAATGTCAGCTGGCCTTCATGAAGGATGAGGGTGCTGAACGCTACGTGAAGGTTATCAAACGTTCTCTGTGTGATGAATGTTCTTTGGATGACATCGAACATCCAACACATGATATAGGAAGAGTGTCAGGAGTTAATGTTTGTGCTGCAGATTCAAGAAGACCGTCAGTATGTTACCCTTTAAACAACCTCTTCACTTGTCTTAAGAGCGTCTCTGGTGTGAAAACAGACTTGAGTAGACGGTCGTCCCCGGCTCAGAAGCACTAAACTGTGCTAGCATGCAGGTTTCTGCTTTTGCACTGCTTACAAAATACATTAAGATTCAGGAGAGCTCTTTCCTCAGCAGGGGGATTGTATTCTTACAGCATGAAAACAACAGAAGGAATGTTAAGTTATAAAAAAAGAAAGAAAGAAAGGAAATAAAGTTACAGAAGATTTATGAAAATGGTGCGCGGGGAAGTCAGCGAGACAGTTTTTAGGACACATTCATGCAAAGCAGAGAAGAAATAATGGAGTTAAAGCGCACGCAGGAAGCAGATTCAGCTGCATGAATATGCTTCAGAATCTAATACAGACACAGGCAAACTCTAAGAGGCAGAGTTGAGGAAAAATGTGCTATTGATTCATACACTTTCCTCCATATACTGCGTTCTCAGCAAGCATCGCTCGCCGTTTGTCTTAGCTTTAAATTTAACTACTCGACAGGCAATACCCATGTACTCCCCTGTAATTAAAAAGAGAGTTAATCTGGAGCTCTGGCTGTCATAAATTCACAGATTTTTCCCCCAGCGTGCTTCCACGTCTCCTCAATAAATATATCCAGAGCAATCAATAGTGGTATTACTATGTATATACCGCCGTGGGAATCAGCTTGGCAGGTTGCCTTTGGCAGTGCTACACTTCCCGTTTGCCCATGTTAGCCTCCGAAATGGCCGTCTCCACTTCTATATGAGGACTTGGCTGCAGAAGAGGGAGCAGTGGGAGGATCATGTGTTTTGGGCAAGTTGGATTGAAGTTGAAAAAAGTTGAGGAAAGATTTTTTGGACTTTACACGGCTGCAAGAGAGAGAGGAAAGGAAGGAAGACACTCGGCTAATGTGACAAGTTGTGCTTTTCACTTATTTACCTATTTTCACAATTTTTGAAAGTGATGCTGAGGGCGGCAGACCAACCATTGATTTTTTAAAATCAATTTTATTGTATTTTATTTATTTAGCTATTTATTTATGCATATATTAATTTGCATACACTTCTCTATATACTTTAAGTTTTCATATAATCTGTACTATTATTATTGTTGTTGTTGTTATTGTGTATCACTGTGTCTGTGTAAAAATGTTGAAGGCTAGACTTCCCACAGCTGCAGGAGAGAGAAGAAAGGAAGGACGATACTCGGCTAAGTTGTGCTTAGTTGAAGGTTTGAAATAAAGTGAAGGAAAGTTGTAATTAGGCAGATGTGTATACACGCTTGTGTGCTGTAATTAATCATGATTGCGTTAATTACACTTTGTTTTTTCGCCATAATGAGGAGTAAAATGAGACAAACAGCAGAAGGAAAATATAGAAATGAGCAGTCTCATGCCAAATGACACTCTGCAGCTTTACAGTTGCTATATTGAGATTTCATAGCCGTGGATATTAAAAATGCCAATTCTCTCCCTGCGGCAAATACGTCCTCTTATTCCAGCAGCCCGAGTACAGTGAATTACTCCTCCGCTCTGTGTGTAAAAACTCCTCTTTTAAGTCCATTATTTCCCTATTTTCCATAAGCAAAGCCGCTTCTGATACAATCTTTTAATTAAGATTTTACAAGTTGCTTCCTCCAGCTGGAAAAATGATTTCTCTGCTGCTACCGAGCGCTTCCCAAGGACACCTTATAATATCTTTGTTTAGTGTGGCAGATCACTCATCATGCAGATCGCATCTGTGGAGCGGACTACTTTTATTTACTCTGCGTGCACAGCGAGGATACTGTGCAGATCTACAACCCTCTGATGCAGATGTTTCAGTAAAGTTATCAGTGTGATCACAGAGTCAAACTTTGATTTGTTACAATCATTTCACATGCAAAATTATCCAAACATTTTAAAGTTACTCAGCAACTTCTCCCTCCATTACAGTCCATGCTCTGTAATCCTGCACAGTTTCAAGTTTCCACCCTGTCCACACACCAGAGGCATGTAATGACATGTGAAAAGGGACTCTGTCAGTGCTTACACAAGCCACCTACAGTACATCAACCTGAGTGCCAATCATCAGTGAGTCAGAAAGTCTGGCAGCTGCTGCTGTTATGAGCTTTAAAAGCTGAACTGATGAGAATGATCGCATAGGGAGACGACTTCAGACTTCTTGCAGCAACACGGTGTTCAGATTGGAACGAAAGCACCTTAAGAGAATGATATATATCTAATGCTGGGACCAAGGCAGGTGAAAGGTGACACCTACCATGGTAGATATTAGAAACATTCAACCCATACTGAAGTGGCTCAAAATGTGTCATATAGGTTATTTCTGGTGCCTTATTGTGACATGAAGTAAAGCCAACACATTATCGTTTCTCTCATTTTCTCCACACTTGAAGTCCTGACAATCACATAATTCAAATAAACTGCCCACGCTGTGTAGGACCATCACTCATAAATAATTTTCCACATGGATGAATCTCACATACCAACTCACTTTACTTTATCGCAGGCGTCCATCCCCTCTATGCATGTTAGTGACCGGTGTATAAATCCATACTGCGCTACAGGGCATGCTTAGCTGTGATGGTGTAATATAATACAGTCTCTCCACAGTCCACTCTGAACAACTAAAACCAAACTGGACTTGAGCAAACACATTCCCCCTCCAAACGCTCCCGTCAAACAAACTGGGTTGATCAAATATTGGCGTTTGACTTTAACCACGGTGAGGTTTGACTGCTGGTGCCTGAAGTTATTTGAGCCAATGCTTTTGGCACTCAGGACTCAAACAAACTTTGGGATGAGAGTAGCACAAAGCTTTTGCATTATTCAGTAACGCTGCTGTGACATTCCTCTGGACAAAAAGTCTGATTACACCGATGGGCTGAAGCACTCTGATACACGAGGATATGATCTTTAATATTAAGAGCTCTCAAGTGGGTGTTACGTAAGCAAAGGAATACAGTCTTGTGTTTAGGTGCAGCATGAGCCTTGTACCCTCCTTTCAGTTCAACCTTTCTTATCACACACACATACACACACATCTGACCTTCTATACAGCCCTCTGGCTCACGACCAACATATGAACCCAGGCTGTCATTGACATTCTCTTGCATCGCCATCCTGAGCTCCAAATGACTCTGTGACCTGGCGGGCACATGATTTTGATCATCACAAGGGGAGGCTATGACCGTGAGATAGTGGCTGCTTTACCTCCTGCTCTGTCAGTGCACAATGCGCCCCACATGGTCTACTTCTTGGGGACCAAAGTCTAAGTAAAGCATTGGACAAGTCCAGGTAGAGACACATTGAGTCATCATTTTGATCCATTTTAAGACCAGGTTTGAGTCGCCGAAGGACCCTTTATTGGTTCACTTATAAACCTCAATTTCAGTTCAGTCCTTCATGGATCTTTTAAGAATGGAAGTCAAGCAATAATGCACAAATAATGCATGCAAACACAAACACAAAGCTCCAACTCTGTCCCAAGTAAGACACCAATTGCGCTTGTTCCTCTGACATTCTACCCTAAGTCTTTCAGCTAACACACCAACCCCACTTGTCCCTCTTAACCTCCTGCCAGTGACTTCTTACTTTTGGTTAAACTGCTGCTTCAAGCGACTAAGTGCTCCCTTGTGTGAGTCAGTAATGCTCCACGCCCCCCACACGCCGTCTGAACCCCCTTGAAACACATAGACTCTTTCTTTCTCAATGGAAAAGCAAACAGTTGACATAAAGGCGTCTCAACAATCTATTTATTATTGCCCTGGTCGCCCATTCATTGCACTTCCCAATAAAGTGACCCCCTCCTCTGTCCAGCCCCCCATTAAAACCGTGTCTATTTGACTTGAACTCTATTCCACCCTCCTCCTCCTCAGCTTGTTGCCAGTGGCCTGTTTAATTCCTGCTTGGTGCCATTTCTGCACAGTGGCTCCCTATTGCCCAGCGATGAATCCCTTCTCCCAGCTTGGCCGCCGTGCCTCCCCCTCTCTCTCTCTTCATTCTGCCCTCCCCTCACCTCCTCCCCTCTCTTCCTTCCTCTCAACCCCTCTGCCAGTGGCCCTGCAAATCTCCGGAGGCGGGCAGTGCCAAGCGTTCCAGCTGTTTAAACAGGTCAGTGGTTGGTGCCATGTGCCAGCAGGGGTAGCGTTGCCATTGTGGTGCCCTACATCGCTGGTTTGTGTTAACCCCCCCCTGAATCCGTTGTTCTCAAGGGAGCTGCAGGGCCAACACTGAGCTGCTGCTCAGCTGATACTGGATTTAAATAAATTGGACTGTCTCCACCACTTTTGTGTTTCTGTCTTTGGTGGAAAGACGACTTTTTCTATAAGTTCCTTCAAACTTTCCAGATAATGATTCTGAATTAGACAGATTTCCTTTGTTTCTTGAGGCTACATTGGAACGGGGGATGACATGATGAACCTACAACTGTAGCCTCTGTACATAGGGTGCCCTCTCCACCTCCGTAGCTACACTGGTGCCCCAATAAGACAAAGCTAAGGTGGATATTTATCACAAAACACACAGGGAACTTTCAAAGGCAGCTGTCAAGATTTGTAGACCAAGCTCGAGTGCATACATGATGTCTTTTTGACGGCTTGAGATCCTTGAATGTTGACCTCAGGTGACACATTTGGCAGCCAAAGCTAAGCAAGGTCCTTGAGCTCATTTCTAAGGTTGGAATTTATCAACACCAGACGTTTCTGTTGCAGAAACAGTCAGTGTTATTATTGTTATTGCTACATTGCATTCATTTTGGATTCATAACTCAGAGAACAAATCCCGGACAGCGAATGCATTTTCTAACTCATCATTCTGTGAATAATTTCAGATGCCGAGACTTTTTGCTTCCTCTGATTCAGACTCTGGTGACTCAAACAAACTGTGGTGTGCTCCACTTTAATAATTCTCACATGCACCATTGTTGTGTGTGTCATTCAAAGAATGATCTGAAAATGTGGAACAATTGGACGTAGTATAGTTCGCCATGTTGGAAATGCTGACTGGAGATAACTTTCAGTTGACCTAGAAACAGCTGCACTGTGAGAACCTGTATGTAACCTCAGCCACATCCCTAATCATGCAAATATATGCAGAACTTTTTGTCTTAATTATCTTCAAAAATGATACCTTGGGCATTATTAGGCTTCAAACTTTCCTTTGGCTGCCAGCCTCAAGTGGACACTCAAGGAACTGCAGGTTTTTTGACTCCTGCATTGGCCACCAAGATAAAAAGAAGGCTAGACACATTTTAAAAGGTAAGAAACACACTAATCTAAAGCAGCACTTTGAAACCACTGAGTGTGCAAAATGTTAGCACAGCCTGCTTGGTCCATGAGCTACAAAGACCCAGGTGAAAGCTGTGAAACTTTATTGATTGCACCTTTCATTCAGGGGGAAATAGCTTTAAATAGAGAAGACATGTATGTAAGATTTAAGCCTCTGCAAAACAGACTAATGCTAAAGTTTCTGCAAAAATAGAGAACATCTCATAACTGGAGCAAGGCGGACATTTTCCCTTTTTGCAAAGACACATTGATATTCTACCACCACATGCAGTCATAACAGTGAGAGATTGGGCAATTTCCGCACACTGCATTTATCCCACTTTCTGTTCCATTTAGAGGAAAAAAAAAAATCTCTTAAAGGACAAGAAACCTCCTGCGAGATGTCCTCCTCACTTGAAAATTCAAATTCGCCTTAAAATGTCTTGAACAGGTCAGCCGGCTCTTACGAATCTGATCACAAATTTAACAGAGAAGTTAAAGAAATGTGATGAAAAAGGACGTTTTCTGATAACTCAATGGAACTTACACTTAGTCTCAGACGGGCAAAAGTAAAGGTCACTTCTAATGTTTGAGATAGAAATCAGAGTTTAAAAAAACGAAGCAGAGGAGGTGATGTTGTCTGAGAGTATAAGATGAAAGGGTTGAATTATGCAAACAGCTTCAGAGCTAGTTTGATCAGTGGGGTATAGTAGAACCATCTGCAGGCCGACTCCTGTTTAACTCCAGTGTAATTTAGAATATTTGAATGCTCATAAGATCAGTCATTTTAGGTAGCCCGATCCTCTCACTGCTGAATAACAGTGGCTCATTAAAATCAGACCTGAAGCTCCTGGGGCTGCCGAATGTTCTGTTTTTTTCCCCTGAACGCAGCTGTTTGAAAACAAACTGTCGCCCTAAAGGAGAGATTTCTAAAAACGGAATCAGTAAGAAAATATATAATAAAGCCATACATGTCTGGGGTGTTTGCAAAAAAAATGCAGCAGGATGGTAAAGAGAGGCTGCTCTGTCTGTGTTTCCCAGACCTCACATGGCCTCCAAGGAGTGTACCGCAAACATTATTCATCGTGGAGTAATGCAGACAATTCTGCAGGATAATTAGCACAAAACACGTCTGCGGTCTTGTGAGGGGAGAAGGAAAACTCCTACCTTTCTGTGCAGAATGTTTGTGACGAAGCTAAAGGGAATTATTCTCATAAGATCTTTCATTATTATGAACTTTTTAATCTTGATGTCAGTCTGCAACCCCAAGAAAGTTGCACCAGCAGGTTTATGCTTATTGTCGGCCATCTTTAAAGGCACTGTAAGGAGTTTTTAACCATCTGAGAAACAGACTGCTGTTTCTGACATGTCTTGCATGTACCTGCACGTCTGTATCAAACAAACACGTGGAGCTGTGTTAGCTGCATGACTTGCATGAAGGTTAACCCCGTGCATGTTTCAGACATTACAGAGTTACATCATTAATCTTCACTAATGCAGTCAGAACTCCTGGAACAGCTGATTGAATAAAGCTCACAGACCTACACTTTGTGAGGTGAGACAACACAAGAAGTACTCTCTACTGTCACAGCAGGGGGCACTAGGTGCTAATGGTAGGTCTGCCCTGTGTATATTGTTGGAGATAGTTCATTGAAATTACAATCTAATTTAGACATGCTCCAGATCTGTCACAGGGGGAGCTGAGATGTATTAAATCCAGCTCTATAAGCCCACAACGCCGTGTGAGAGGAATATGAATCAGGCATATCTGAAGTAGACGAGTGAGTCCTCATATGGGGGTGGCTTCTCTCTCTCTCTCTCTGTCTCTGTCTCTCACACTCTCCTTCTCTCTCATACTTCTGCATGTGGCAAACACATTTTCGCCCACAGATGCAGCTGACCAGCCACCTCTCCCCCCTCGTGGACCTGCGCCGCTCGCCCACAGTCGTTCCACATCAAAGTTAATTTCCTGGATGGTTCCGATGATCAAGCGGTTTGTGAGTGAGGTCTTGGCTCTGCTGACCTGAGTTATGAGGCCTGCTGCTGTGCGTGGCAGACTGTGACACCGGCAAGGGCAGTGAAACCTACACGTGCGTGTGACCAAAACCTGACTTGATACCTTCATTACACCTTCAGAGATCACAATCGCAATCAATACACCCCCCCCCCGTCCCGCAGTGGGCGGTGACGCCGGCTCCCACCCGAGCGCTGGGTTTTAATTGTCTGCTTTAGCCGTGGAGGAGAGCGGGGACCTTTTGATTCGGCCAGGCTGTCACACGGTGAGCTTTAATTGGTCTGCGGACAAAACATGAGGGAAAGGCATTACTTGATGTGCTCATGCATGAGCCATCGTAATTTATTACAGAGGCATCGCAATCTCAAATGCCATTAAACTCAAAATGCCATTAAGCTTTAAAGTAAATGAGGAGCTGATTGTGTTATGAGGCTCTTAAGTACTCATCGCTAAGTCCTGTATGTCTTTTTCTTGTAATATAAATCATTTTGTTTATTATACGGCAGCTAAAGAGAGCAGGGAGGAGAAAATACTGCTGCAAGAATGTGAGGAGGAAACAGGATGGCAGACTGACAGTAAACAGCTTCTGCAGAAGTTTGCCCACGGCAAAGAACAGCCAAGTCTCCTCCAATAATGCAAACACACACGTCAGCGAGCCACAGATGACCTCCGCAAGACTGTGACATGTTGACAGGAAATGACCTCACCTGTGGAATACACAGCATGCAAGATACAGACGACTAAAGTCTCAGTTTGTGACTCCACAAGACTCCAGCTGATACGGACGTGCTAGACTCCAGCGGCAACAGCTACTACTACTCGTCTGATCACCATCACCGCTCTCTCTCACTCTTATTCTCCTCTATCCTTCTTTCCAACCCAAACTCAGTCGAGGCAGATGTCTGTCTAACATGAGTCTGGTTCTGCTCGAGGTTTCTGCCTGTTAAAGGAAGTTTGTCCTCGCCGCTGTAGCTTGCTAAATACTGTGAGGTGCAAGGCTCTTGGTGTTGGGTCTTTGTTAATAATTTAACACAGAGTACGGTCTAGACCTGCTCTGATTGTAAAAGTGTCTTGAGATAACATTTGTTGTGATTTGGCGCTATACAAATAAAGATTGATTGATTGAAGAGAACTTCCATAATCCATGAGAAGCTGACAAACAAAGGATTTCCTCCCTCCACACAGCTCGGCACGGTACGGTCACAGAAGTGACACCTAAAAGCACGAATCATTCTTTAATTATAACTTCTGTAGCTCGCTGCAAACACATCTGAGGCACTAACTCTCTGCCTGGCAGGAAAATGGCTCTGTGCACTGTCAGCCCCATCACTTGTCCTACCCTGCAATTTGACTCTCATTGAAAACACGTCATCTTTTATTTATCCTTTCTTTAGAAACACTCTCATAAATAAATGAAAAGCTTTGCAATGCAGAGAATACGCCCCTCCTTCTTTTAAACTTCAACATAAGCCCGCTTTAGTGCCATTAAAATAACTTGTCATGACAGTGTAGCCTGGGAGCTGTGCAATCAATTTCCATTACATCAAGGCCCAACTGGGCATTGCCACTGAATTAAAGGGGGGTAAACAATCTCCACGTCTGGGAGTGTGTGTGCACGACGTTAAGCGTGTTTAAAAGGAGGATTTAGTCCACTTATTCATTAAGTTCCACGCTCTACCAGCAGAGGGACGCCAAATATCACTCCAATACTCCTCAGTGTGTTCACAGAGATCATTCTGTCCTGTGCAAACATTCTGGTCCTCTTCCAAACAACGATACAAACCTAATTTTCCATCATACCATCAGGTGAAATTATCACCAGCTGAACAATTCAGCCCGGTCTCGGTGCAGCGACTTGCTCCCTGAAGTGATTTAGAATGCACCTTTTGTAAAAGACCAATCTGCAACTAATTAACATCAGAGTAATTTATGCTACAAAATTGATTTTTGCTCACTATAAATTATGCAAGAGTCCCGTCCGGCCGTCCCTTCCCCTCGCTCTTATCTCTCCGGCTGAATCAGAGGATTGACACGTGGCTGAAGCGTCCTTGATGGGACATTTCTACAAACTGTCAGAGACGAGAGGAGAGGCCATAAATCTTAAGTCACTCAAAATTAACCTTGCTTAAGAAACACAGTGTTAAAGTTGAATATATACTTAAGACGGATGCGTGTCTCTTTAAAACCAGACTCTCCGTGGTGAGGCGTCACATTAACACTAGTTTAGCACCGATTTTCACATCTCCAAAGCTCAGGCACTAAGTGAGCGCTAATTAGCAGAGTGAAGGCATTAATTATGTAACACGTCATCTTAATTAGCAATCCCAGATGTACGGTGTGGCAGAGGAGCACTTGTAAGCACACTTTGCTAATTGATAGATATTTGACAAGATGTATGACAGCAGGATGCTGCAGAGGTGACGCCTGATTGGAGGTGGCTACATCAGCTCAAACAACATTGGATCCTGTTGTCAGGAGAAAGAAGATGGTGTTGATTCACGTACTCATCTTCTCCCCATTAGACTACTGCAACTCTCTCCTCCCTGGTATCACCCATAAATCACTCTCTCGCCTCCATGTGGTCCAGAATGCAGCAGCTCGGCTTCTAACTGGTTTTAACAGACCACATCACATCAGTCCTGTCCTTTCCTCTCATCCTTCTAACTGTTTTTACTCCTACTTTATTATTATTTTCATGTTCATCCAAGTAATTAATTGTTTTCAATTTTATTTGATACATTTTTTTTTCTCTTTCATTTATTATTTTAATGTTCCTTATTTATTTTTTTCACTTTTTCTAATTTTCCCAATGTGATGTCGTCCTATTATTCTGAAAACCTCTTTTATTGTGCTTTTTAGTGTATTTATTAAATTATCAATTTGCATTTATCAATATATATTTATATTTATTTATTTACTTATTTATCTGTATTCATATTGATTTATTTATCTCTATTTATGTATGTATTTATTGTATTTACTTATCCATTTTGATTTCTTTATTTTATATATTTATTTATTTATCCTTGGAAAACCTCTTAAACAATGATTTATTGGTCTATTGTCACATCATTTCTTCTGTTTAATTTCCATGTATTATTTTTAACCTCATGTTGTATTCTGTTCTGCATTGTTAAAATTCCTCCTCTGTGTTATTCAAACTAGGCCTGGCTTGTCAAAGCACTTTGTAAACTGTATAATGAATGTATTATATTAATTCATCTGCAACTTCTCTTATTCATGCATGAACATTATTAACTGAGCAAACTTATTTGAGTGGAGTAGATTCAGAGAAGTGCTGCAGAGATGTGTTTGTTATCTAAGAAAGCCCTGCTCATCACACTGCCGTCCAATCAGGAGCAATATGTGAAATAGCTGCCCACTGTTAGTAATTTGGATTTAAAAGCTCTTAATCCCTCTTTCATGTGGGGGGATTATTGTCAGGGATTCTGTCTTCTGTCTGAAAAAAAGCCTAATCAATGAGCTGCATTAGCAGCGAACGCACCGCACCACCTGACCCTTTTTGCATTTCTGCACCATCTGTTCAAACCGGCATCACATCTGTTGCTCGGTCTCACCTGCTCCTGGAAGACCGGGTCTCTCAGGCAAACAGGTCTCAGTAAATATTCATCCAGAACAGTTCTTGATGCAGTTTTCTGTATGCAGGCTGATTTAATCACACGTTTGACAAAGAGAAGCACGAGCAAGGTGTCATGAGGATGGAAGATACGCACCTGGCTTTTTCTGTCGTTCTGGGCACACACAAGCACCAAGGACTGAAGAGAGGGCAAATATATAACACAGATAAATAGACAGATTTAGTCTCTGTAGTGGTCATATAATGAGTTTTACAGCTTTTGCATGAGTCCTGCTAAAAAATGCAGTGACTTCAATTCAGCCCACTTTTGAGGGACAGACGGAATATTTACACTGTTGTTTCCATTCTAGTCAATGTGTTAACTTCCACTGGATCCACTCCGTTGTGTTCTGGTGGAAGTCCTGTGTTATCTACAATCTTCACTCTGTTTTCCACTTCCTGGTCATGATTAAAACATCAAAACCACATTACATGTCCGACTACTTGGCAGGAAAACAGCATCTAATTGTCCAGTCCACCTTGTGAGCCCTGTGTCCTAAATCTTGTGACAAAGCACCGAGGGAGATAGTCCTTTGTTTGCTTTAAACAGCATTTGTGCCCAGAAAGTGCCACCTCATCAAACAAGGGGACACTGATCAAAGTCATCTCACCTTGTGGAAAGCGGGCCAAGTCAAACTAAATCCTGGAGCTCCTCCTCGGGCGGTTTGTTCATGGGGCGCGGCGGATCAGCCAGCCCGTGCCAAAAACACAAAAACCAGGCAACCAGGAAACTGTTGCCAGTTACCTGTCAGTGTTTGAGAGGAGGAATCAAACACAGTGCACGACCTCAGGATGAAGAGGGATACCACCGAATCAAAGTGTTGACACCTCCTTTTCATGCAGTACACCCCTCTCAGAGAAATAACAGCCTGCACTCTTATACAGTAACCAAGTAACCACTCCACTCTGAGAACACGCTGCTCTGCACACGCTTCACACTCACATATTTTCACTCCTGCTTCGCCCACTTCCACCCCTGCTCGCTGTAAGCTCTGCAATCACATCTCCTGCGTGCCACTCCTTTGATGGTGCCAGCAGGTGGAAACCCACTGGGATGTTGAGTGTGCACTACAGTCTACACACACACACACACTGCTACTGCTGCTGCTGCTGGATTGATCAGGGCTCAGGGGTGAGTTGACTCGCCGAGGTGGTAAGGGATGGCAGGGGAGCGCATAACAAACAGGCTGCCAAAACCACAGGGGACGTGGGCGCCGCTAAAAACGCGGGAGGTATGGCAAACAGCTTGACACAGCATAGAAGTGCAGAATCAGAAAATCTGCAGGGACGAGTGAAACCACAGAGAGGAGGCCTTATTTCAATATATTCTTTAAATAAATCAAGCAGTTGTAATGAGAACTTAATGGAGTTGAATATTTAACATTTCACTAAAGCAATTAGTCAAACAGAAGGAGAAGAATGAACCATTCACTCATCAAATCATTGTTTCATTGTTACAGCAAGTGGAATATGCTCCATTCAAACATTTGCTCCACCTTACGGCCAAATTCCACCAGATCCATCTGGACTGCTGGAGTCATGTGACCAAGGTTTTCCCTTGGTAATCACTGAATCAAGGATTCTCCTCCTCCTAAAGTGAGAACATTTTCTTCTTTTGCTTGTCTAATTTGAAAAACCTAATCAAAGGAAAATGTAAGGTGTGATAAGTAGTGACCAGCCTGATGCATCGATTTGTCAGCGTATAGATTCTCTGCATCACAAACCTAGCTGTGCTCTCTTAAAGAACATACTTGAAGCTGAGTAAAGAGCTCTCACTGCATGATGGATTTCTCTTCATGTGTTCTGCTGCTTATTGTCCAAAATGAATGCCCGGCTGAGGGTCTGGAGAGAATACAATGATGGTAGAATACAGCAAAGATAACTTTATCTTAGCATTAGCATTGTCAGATTTATAACACTACCTTTTCTACCACCTCCTTTTGGGCCTCAGCGTCGGCCTTGCCATTTGTCACATCCCACGTCTGCCGTGCACTCACACCCCGGTCATGACCAAGTATCAATCAGAAGTGAAAGGCACAACCTCGGGCTCTTTCTTTACAGCCAATAATGGAAAGTCTCAAGCTGGGATCTGACGCTGCCACCCACTAAACCGCACAGGCAGCTATAGAAACACGAGGACATACCCATGGTAAACACATATGAAATCAATACAACATACAGCAACATGAGACGTGTCTCAGTGAGCAGACATGGTGTGAATAGAAATACGAGAGGTTTTGGCTCATCTACAAACGGTGTTATAAAATAATCAAGCTGTGTATTTCCCTGAGACCTGCGTCAGACCACACTGCCCTTTAGAGAGTCTGACTTACAGCATCTTTAACACTGTGTCCACTTTATCACCCAAAAGTCACATGACCAGCGTTTTAGTTTCTTAATGGCTTTAAAGGCCGGAGGTCATGAACAAATTATTTTCCCAGAAGCGTCACGCGCCGGCTCGCTCATCCGCTGCTTTATTAACAAGAACGTTTCTCCCTCACTTTCCACTCAGTCGCTCCAGTGAAGATTTCCCACTGCTGACCACGCCACATGTCAGGATTTAATTTGAGTTTATGACATAACTGGGTCTCATTTATGGCGGAGAATGAGCGCTCTTCACCACCGTGGCTCTTATTTGTGATTTAGGTTGATGAGGCAGTTGTATTTTTAGAAAACAGTAATTCTTGTCGGGTTTAATTTGGAGAGGACGCATCAGCCTGAGATGTGCTGCTTTGAGGATGATCAATGAAAGATGGCATTTCACATTTCCTTTTACTCTTTCTTATGTTCTGAATCACTAAAAACAATCAGTCAGAGGATGATTTTAGCTCATTTTAAAATAATAACACCATTACGTCTGTAAATGTCAGCAAATTCTGATAAGCTGTGTCCATTAGAGGCTCCAAAAGCCCAAGATGGTGTCTCTGAATGTCTTGTTCTGGCTTACTGACATTCCTGTAAGGAGGCTAACACCGAACTTCCACCAGATCTGTGTCCGGTCCGTCTCCAATCCGGATCTTATGGGTTTCTATTATAGTCAATGTGATAACTTCCACTGGATCCACCCTGGGGGTATCATTTTAGCAGCAGCAGGTTGCAACATGGACTGTAATGGATAAAATGAACATCTCTAGCTGAGGAACAAACATCTGAAACTAGAAACTGAGACCACAACTTATACAGTAGAAACCTTTTTTGTGTCCACAAGCTCAGGATGTTCCTACTCTCTGAATCCTCTGAGCACCAAATGGTCAACAAAGTTAGAAACTAGCTGAACATGATTAAATATTTAAGGACTAAAAAGCGGGACGTTTTCATCAGTAGTTGCTGGAGAGCAACAGAAAGCTTACAGTAGAGGGTAATTTACTTCATGTTAAAAACTGTCAACAGCTGGAAAAACGTTGTGAAAGTGACGTAATCAAGATATCTTTTGTACGAGTGTAACAATGGAAAGGTATCGTGTAGTTAAATGCTTCCCTCCTCTTCATTTGTGCTTTGCTCTGCTTCATTGTGAGACGTTTACACAAGCAAGAAAACAGACCAAGCGACGCTGTGACAATCGTATAAAATGCCAAGGTTAGAACATAGTGTCACTGAGAGTATGACAAACAAAGCGTCAGAGAGTGTCAACAGATGTGAATCTAACGGCTGTGATACAAACAAGAGAAGGGATACGATAAATAACTCCCGACCCATCAGGAGCCACAGCAGGAGAGGCTGCATTCAACTCCCAGAATAATGACCTGCTTCATATTTATTCATAAGCTTGCTCTCTAATAAAGTGACGAAATATCAAAGATAATGATATAGACAAATTAATAAACCTCATCAAGCACCCGCTGATTACACGTGTTTCAAACTCTAAAGGAAAAAAAGAAAGGGTTACTTTCTGAATGTGCTGTGTGCGTCATGTTCCCCGCTACCAGCACCTTGGCCAGATTAATTATCTTCCATCAATTAGAGGAGCGATTATACTCCAACCTCCTTCATATGTTAATGCATCAACTCAGAGAAGGAGAGGGGATTGGTACAGCCATCGAACGGGAGAGGTGTGTGTGAGCGGTGAGTTCAGAGTGAGGTAAACAGTGATGGGATTGATAAGGACATTCTGGCCCTGTTAACATTTTACTGATCACTAAATGAGTTCAGACTGCGGTCGGTATCATACTAAACGGCTCTTTAAAGCTGCTCCTGGTGCGCCATGAGATATCTGCCACCACCAAAAACACTGCTCCCCTCCTTCTCCTCTTTTAACTGATTCAGCTGCTCCTGGAGAACAATAGACTAGACTCAAGTATACAAAATCAATATGTTTCAGCCTTCACAGCATTCATCATGATGACAGACTTGCATACATTATTGGTAAGATGTGCCAGTTTGGGATGCAAAAAAACCCCCCAGATGATTCCAATATTGAAAAGAAAGCAAACAAAGTTTGGTCTAAAGCCTGTGAGCTCATATCGGAGGGACTTATGATGACTTTGCCTTTTCAGTGCGGCTTTGTTTTGATAATTTCAGTTTATTAGCTTGCTAACGCAGCATGGTGAGCATTACTGCCTTCTAGTGCAGAGTTACGTGCTTAATTAAAAAAGTAGAAGCGAGAGAAGTGACCAGAAGTGGAGCAGAAGTGCTGAGGTCCTCTAAACCTGCAGTTTTTCTTAGAACCAGCAGGGGGCGAACATGGTACCCTTTGAGCAAGGCACACTCCAGCTGCTCAGGGTGCCCTCTCACTCTGTCACCTCTCACTTAGTGCAACTCCAAGCATTAGCCAATATCTCATTCCTTTGAATCTTGCTCCTCTCCAGCCCCGGCTCTCCAAATATGGTCTGCCTGTATTTACTTCCTGTACATTATGTTCAAAATCAACTCTGCTATCATTCTCCACAAGTTCTAATGGACACTAGAAGGTAAAGAAGATTCATTTTGAAGCAATATTTAGATATTAACATGTGACTGTTTGCTTCTGCACTTGTATTTAAAGCGGTACAATCCTTTAGGGTTATTGGTGAGTAAGAACAAAACACTACTGATCTGATTAATACTCATCATGATGATTAAATCAGTGGTTTCTTTAGAAGCATCTTTAAAGTAATGTGCATTTTATTGACATGACTTCCTCCACTTGTTCCTGGGTTTGTCCTTGTCACGTTTCTTAAATCTGAGTCTGAAGGATATATGAATCGGCTTGTCCTCTACTTGAAATTCATGTTCCCGACTTGTTCTGCACTTTTTGTTATTCTTTATTGTCTACATTTGCAGAAAATAGCCTTTAGCTTACAAATGCATGGCAGAGAACACAAAGAGGTAAAGTTTCCCATCATTCAAACGCAGCTGCTGAGCTGAGGAAGCAGAATAGTCCCTTTTCATTACCGACCAGTCGCTTTGCTGTGCAGTAATATTCAACAGAAAGCAAGACGCTGACACGGAGTGGCGATATCTTGGAGGAAAGTATTGTTCACTTAAGAGGAATTGGTTTTAAATGTGGAAGACGGAAAGTGTGCTGCAGTGGGAAACAAAGCTGCCAACGTCTGGTGCTACAGAGGGACATGATAAATATCAGGTTAATGCATCTGTCAGTTTAAAGAGGAAGGAAGACATCCTCTCCTCAGCCAGCAGCTCATCCTGTGCTGCTTCAACATCAGAAAAGCAGGTTAACAGCATCAGTCCCAGCTCATTAGCTACAGCCACACTCCATTTTACACACCAACGTTGCTGTTCCCCTGTATATCTATTTCATCACTGCTTCTTTATTCTGCCGTGTTTAATCTGAGACATCAAACGGTGCACCTTACAAAGAAGTCATAAAACCCCAAATTTCATTTAGAGAGACTGTCGCTTCCAATCACCCAGCAAGGGAGCTCATTATGATTTTAGCACTGCTCATTATAATCAAATGGTATCTGACATTTTGTCCCGTCGCACTGCTGTGAGAGGGCCTGTGGGCTGTTGATAAAGAGGGGAGTGACAAGGGTTTTGATGCTGAATTGGAGCTATCTGTGGGCGGTTGATGATAATATTACATAAAGGTCCATGTATACTTATTTTAGATATGAAGACAGAAAATATGCAGATGAAAAGGTCAGGACTGAGCATCAGATCTCTGCAGGGTTAATAAAAACATTTCCCCTTTGCAGGAGAGATGGGAATTAAAACTTAATGCAGAGACTTTATGACAAGTGCATGCTGCATTTATCATCTCCTTGGGTTAAAGTTGTTCAGGAGATTCAATATTTATGCCTTTAGTTGTATAACAAATGGAGGTAGTATCCTCAGTGGGAGCCATATAGGAAATGCTGAACTCTGCTGAACATAACTCGTTCCAAGCTTGTGTGAGGTAAAGCACAGCTACAGTGTCCGCCTGCCAATCAAGTCAGCCACATCCTTATTTGGGCAAAACTTGTAGCTTTAATATCTTCAAAAATAACAGTTAATAAAATAAGTTACCCCCATACAGTGTGTGCCAATAGAGAAATGAGCTATTCAGACCTAAACTGTTGTTCGTACCATGCTATTACGGCCAAATTCCAGCAGTTGCAGCTTGGGCTCAGATCAAAAGAGTGGAGACACTCGTGCATGCTGCTGATGTTAAAGCTCTGGACAAACCCGAAGAGAGGAGAGACACTTCTTTTAAAATGAGGAGGAGGCGGGGCATGTTGGTCCACAAAACACCTGCATTAGCTACCTAGCAAACAACACACCCTGGCTGCAAAAGAAAGATACCAGAAAGATTTAAAAACTCAAGAAGAAAACAAGCGCTGAGATAAAACAGCTCTCCAGATGCAGGAGAGAAAAGTATGAGGATTTATATTACTCTTTGTTACCTGGAGGCAGAACTGTAGCTTGTAACTTAAACTCTCAGTCAATTGGGGTGAAACGGTTTATTTGCTCTCTGCATCTTAAAATGTGCTCTAAAGTGTACCAATAAAATCTCTATCACGACGTAGCCTCCTCCTTCATCACTGCCAACACGAATACAATCACTTTCCACTGAATCAAACCATCCAATGAACAATTATGCATCCAGACATTCTCATTATTACTACATCAAAGGATTCTCAGGACTGAACAAATCCCAGATATGTTGCCTGAAAAGAGAAACATTCACACCTACGAGTTCTGAAGCCGAGGATATTTCTTTCTCAAACATCACAAATGCCGCTCTTCCTGCCATCGCCAAAATCATCAATCATCTTTAGCCACCTGTTTGGAAATGCTGAATGTCTCCAAAGTAGATAGAGAGATTAACACTGTTCCTCCAAGACGACATTTTGAGGCTGACGAATGAATGATTTACGACGCAGCTCGCCGGAGTCTCCGTCTGCGGCTTTAATTAAAGGGAATATAAAGTGTAATCAGGTAGCAGTTAACAGTCACCACCGTCTGACCCTCAAACTCACTGAACGCAACATCCCCCCTCATCCACCTGAAACCTCTTCACTTGGTTTCTCTCTGTCTGCCTAATATCCGGGAATATCCAAAGAGTGTCAGGAAAACATGAGTGACAGGAGCCACGGGATACAGCAGTTAAAGATGACATAGCAGTAACAGAGTCTGTGGAAACTTCAGTAAAGGTACCAGAACGAGCATCAGGAGGAAAGAAGTGGTGTAAGAACATCTCCAGTCTAATTAAGCTGTAGATTCAGTGCTCTGCCTTGCCGTTGTCACCCTCGGCTGTGACACTGTCACTGACAAGCTATCTGTCACCCACTTTAGCTTTCAGGCTTAAATATTTCAGCAGCCCTAAGAAAAAGTGCTGAAGAGGCTATGTGTGAATTCCTCTACTTAGCAATTAAAGCAGCCGAGCCGTCACAGAGACGACGGGTTATTGACTCGGACGCTTTGGCAAAAGGTACATTTTTTTTCCTCGACAACATCCTGAAGCCACAATCTGCAGACAGCGTGCACAAAAGCAGGAGGAACAATGAGAACACCCCTTTGAAATGCAGTAAATATATTTGCATTGAAGCTTCCAGGGTACAGTTACTGACATTATCTCCGTGCCTCTTTGAGTAAAATGCCAGCTTCAGAACGTCAACGACAGTCGAGCAATCAAAGGAGTCGCAGCACTGAGGGCATTTCCTCTTACCTGTGACGGACAGCTCGGTAGTCCTCCGCACCACAAAGCTCCCAAACTGTAATTCACAGGTGTAATTCCCAATGTCATCTTCCCGTACTTCCTTGATGGACAGAGTGTCTCTCCTCCTCTCGATGGTCGGTCTCCACAGCTTTGACTTGCATTCCTTCAAGTGGAAAGAGGAGGAGGAGAATAATGAGACAGGATATTAGAGTTCATACATTTCACCTGATGTCACAGACTTGTGGACCCCCCTACCGGGTTCTAACACATTTATCTGTCTGTACTTTTATAGGCGTTCATCCTGGCAGTGTTGTAAAGGGAAGGATTCTTGTTTAGATTAATGTAAACATCACCAAAGTGAAGTTCTGGGATATAAATATGCCTTATTCTGAAGAGATGGACGAGCATTCAACAGATCTGTCATTCTACTACGCTCTTTATAACCTCCAGACCACCGTGCTGCATGGTCACATGACTGAAAACTATGAATATGTGAACCTCTAATCGTGAGAAGAAGCGACTTGAAACAGGATATATCGTCTGCTTCTGATGTTTCATCTCAAATACTTGTTTCTGTCAAAGTAAAGAAAAACTCCTCACACTTCTCTCTATATTGTTTTGATCTCCTTCTATTATTTTGACGCTTTAACCGTTGATTAATTGATTATTAATGTAACTAATTTTCTTTCATTACTCATCACAGCTGCAGGGTGAGCTGTGGATGTGTTTAAGAGCTGAGTTTAAGGAACTTAAATGATTTTGAAAGCTGGATTGTTATCAGTTTTAAAAGATGAGGATATCACAGTTTAATAAAAACCTCAGGGCTCACATCACTTTGGACGATTCATAACTTCACTTATAATTAAGATTGAAGTAAAGACTATAACTCTTTGTTTGCGCATGCAGGTACTAACTTTCAGGAGCAGCCCAGGCTTCTCTGATTTTGGGCCACAGATCACCTGAGGCAAAAGAAACTGGGGCACTGTGGGTTTACTCCGGAGCTGCGGTCCAAGAAAGGCCTCCCAGAATCCAATCGGCCCCCGCTGACAAAGCGAGAGCCAATAACTGGAGGGTGTGGAGCCCACAGTCATTATCTGCTGTTTTAATTTGATTCAGTGGGAAACCGAAGACGCAGTGTGGCCACTTAATCCTGCACACTTTGCACGCTTGATGAAGCGGCCCCCGGGCTTCACCTATCAGCTCCGCGGAAGGGAGGACATTGGACGCCAGAGGTTGAAATGTGGGCGTTACATCGCACCGCAAGCGAGCGAGCGGTAAACAAGAGATGTTATATATTTATTCTGTTGATGGTTTTAATTTGATAAGTCAAACAGAGGACAGGATTTGAAGCTGATGAGCTGTGAGTGTAGCTGACCTTAGAGAGGTTTCTCTTCGAACTCATGTGAAGCTGCAGGTTCAGTTTCTAATTCTGGGCATGATGGATTTAAAGCAACAAAGAAAAGACAACATGGTGGTGTATCTTACCTTGTACCACACGATCTCCGGCTCCACCCCCGGCTGTAAATAATCCTCAATGCCCTGACAGGTGATGTCTTTGCTCTTGCTCAGCTCGGCCTTCTCGAAGAACCTCATTTTGGAGTTGAAGCAGAGGTCCGTGTCGTTCTCCGCCACCGTGAGAGACATGGACACCTTCATGCAGTATGTGGAGTTCCTGCAAGAAGAATCAAAAAGTTAATGAATCAGAGGGAAGATTAAATGAGTTTGTGTCGTTTTGAAGCCCTGCCAGATGCAGCGGGGGAGAAGCTGCCAGCGGTCCAATCTCAGGCTTCACATAAAATCAGAGTCTGTGCGATCAAAATCTCCACGAGGCTCGTTCATTAGATTTCATGTGGAACGTTTAATGCAGCAGACGGAGCTAGGCAGAAACCTTGTGGAGGGCGATAAATCAATTTCACAACTTGAGGAGAGAAATGTTCCTTTAATGCTGAATGTTGAATCGTAATCTTAAATATGACGTTTTATCTGCACGCTTACAGTTTAAAAAACACGGGGATGGAAAAGTGAAGGAATGGTGAGAAGGGCCTTAATACGCTGTGACAGCTCTGAATGTCAACACTTGAAGATT
Organism: Notolabrus celidotus; assembly: GCF_009762535.1. NCBI lineage: Eukaryota > Metazoa > Chordata > Actinopteri > Labriformes > Labridae > Notolabrus > Notolabrus celidotus. The sequence goes on along the minus strand of NC_048295.1, from coordinate 3,992,694 downwards.
GATTGAGGCTTTTATTTTCACGTGTTGAGGAGATACAGCGCAAGCTAGCAGGAAACGACTTGCTCCATTGATGTCGTGGCCGTATATATAAAGAAGAGGATTTATAACGTGTATAAAATGTGATGTTTGGAGACTTCATGCTTGCCTGGGCTCACGGATACCACGCTGGAATAAACATTTCATCTCTCTGCTGTACACCTTCAGTGTGTTTGTGCTGCCTCCATCGGGAGCACTTGTCTTGTAAATACTAAACCCATCAGGGTTGTCGTGTGTATCAAGAACCTCGCCGTGATATGATGTACTCCTGCACAGTCACAAGGGAGGAAGAGATACAGCAGCGGAGCATTTATAGCTATCTGTTTGGGTCATTAATGGTACAGCGATTCTCAGATTGGATCTGCTGCTTGAGTAATTCTTAACAGAACATGGGAATCAATGAACGCATCGATCGGCTGTGAAAGTTGTGCTATTTGAAGGAGGGGAACAGAAGCAGAGGTCCGTGATGATCAATGAATTCAATGAGAGCACCTTTTATTCGCCCAAACCGGCTAATAAGACTGTCACAAATGACAAGCCCTGCAAATCCCTCCTGGTTAAGAGACCAAACAAATTGGCAGTGTTTAGTAAAATCTCATTGCTAATTTTCCAACTAAAGCTGGTTACACAAATTGAGCTGAACCAACAAACAATTACAAACATGTTAAATCCTTACATAATTGTGCAGCATTAACAGCCTCATGGATTAGCAGAACACACGCTGGTCTTTGCTACAATGTCGGTAAACACAATCCCTCGCCCTCCGGACTGGCCGAGCTCTCTCTCTCGCTCAGAGTGAGAGTGCCGTTTTCACAAAGGCAGGATGCAAATGTGACATGATGTGGAGATTATCCTAGACAACTTCTACCAGATGGACACCTGTGCAAATGAGATCCCACGGGTGCGCTCTCCTCTTCCCTGTTAAATATTCTGGGCAGCGCTGATAAACTCGCCCTGCCGGAGGAGAGGGAGAGAACTGTGTCATCTGCTCTGCATGAGTGATCGATGGCGTGGGCCAACACTTTGTCCTACGATGTCTTTCCAACATTTCACATCCATCATGACGCCTTTTGAGCCTGAAGAGAGCCTGGTGATCTCTCGGCTTCTCGCCCTGCAGGTGTAATATTCACAAAGCCATTTCGGAAGAACTAAGCAGGGAAACTATCCGCACTCCTGAGACCGCACTGCTGAAAATGAACACTCGTCGTGGACCTCTTCTGCAGCGATAACAAGCTAGGTGATGCCAGGGCATTAATAGGCGAGGGTGTCTGTCAAATGTGTCAAACTGAAGGGGATATGCAATGTCGTGGCAATGATAGATAGCATCCTGCATACATCAGCTGGGGGAAGCGTCAGGCTGACAGTTACTGTATACAGCTGGAGGGCAGGCGGAGGACTCCAGCTGCAATGTGCAAGGTAGGCACACTGGTCATTCAGGAGTTAAAGTCTGCAGAGAGGATTATAATTGGCACACATAGCAGGATTCTCAGGGGATTCAGCATTGGTTAAATTCAGGGGTTAATTCTTCAACAGCAGCAACTGTCGGCTTCAAGAGTTAATTGGCACCAAAGGCAGCCGGCATGTAACCATCAATAAAAGCAGATGAAACCTGGCCGTTATCTGGGTATCTGTTTGCTCTGATATTAAATAATAGGCAGCTGAATTGATTTGAAAGTCTCCGGAGGATCCGCGGCACCTGTGGGGAAATTAATGAACTAACTTAATGAATCTCTTAATTAAAATAACTCTTTTCTAATAGAAATTGGGAGATGAAGTAATTGCTGATTAGTCATTACAGCTAACTTTCAAGGAACAATAACCGTGTGAGGGGATCGTCAAAGCAAAGGGAACACGGCGAGGTAGAAGGTTCAGAGGTTGATGGGAGGTGACGTCAGGACGGGGAAAGAAAACGCCACGACTATCAACTTGTAAGAGACAGCAGCATCAAGGGCTCGACTGGGGAGGTGGACTGGATTCAAACAAAGAGGACTGGAGTCGATGAATGCTCTACTTTTAAGAGTAGGCTTCAAACTTTCCTTTTTGATAAAGCTTATAGTTAGAGCTGGATCAGGCTTGGACCAGCTCTTAGTTATGCTGCTATAGGCTTAGACTGACACACTAGGATCCTATCTCAGCCCTCCTCCCCAATAACTTACTTTAACTCTCCTTATTGCATTAAAGTTACAAACCATAGACCTCGTAGGTTCCTCCTGCTGTGGACGTTCAAGACTCCAGCTGAAACGGACGTGCTGGACTAATGTATTCTGTTTTAAATAGTTTTTATGTACAGCACTTTGTGTTACAATGTCATTGTATGAAAAGCGCTTTATAAATAAAGTTTGATTGTATTTATATTCATGTATATGAAGTCAGGTAAAGGTGATTCTGAACTCTCAAGGCCGAGTTAAACTGAGACTTGATCAAAAATATACAACTTAATTAAATAACAAGAAAGTGGGATATGTACTAGTAAAATGTGTCACCTTACACTTTGAGGTTTTTGCTTTGATGACACTTTGATGAGTGCATTAATTCCAGTGATTCTGATGACTCCATTTCCCATGAGCACCGTCACCTGCTGTGGCCAAAGCATGCATTTGTTGAGGAAGCAAATGCATGAATACAGATCTTCTTTTTATGATAACCTTTCTGTGTTCAAGACAACTTTTATCAGGATGTAAATATGCACACAAGTCCTCGATGTAGAGTTTCTCCGTCTAAAACTTCAACTAAAAATCAGTTTGCTAATCCTGCTCATGCCAAAGAAAATGATCTGAAGAAGAAAAACTCCTGTTCGATAACTTATTCTCACTGACAAACTTTACCAACAGAACTCTGAACAGAGACACAAATGCAGTTTATTTCAACATCAGTTAAAAACTCCTTACTGTGTCTTTAAAAAACACAACTTCTGCAACATTAGCACCCACCAGTCTCACAGCTCTGGCCCTTCAAAGCTCCTCATGTGGAGATTTGTTTGCAGCCTTGTGTTTGTGCACAGAATATCAGAATCCAGACTCCCACATCAGCTCACTGAAAGGTTCTCAACAGTCCTAACATATTTTACCCTGACAAATTTCTGTTGTATTGATCATTGTGCCTTTGTGTTAGCTGGCTGTGTGAGGTTTGCACTTCCTGGTTTGGAAAAAAAAAGGCGTGGCCAAGGGCAGACAGGAGTCATGTGCTGCAGCCAGGTGGTTGGAGCAGACCATGTGCTCAGATTTGACGGGGGGGGTTTAGGTAAAGTTAGTTTGTTTGGTTCACACCTTATATTTTGACTTGTTGATTTGAGTTATGTTAAACTGACCTCTTTTAAAAGTGTAGTTCTTAAAATTTTGGTTTTCTTGATTTTCTTTAAAAATGACTGCTGTGTCTCGTGCCTTTCTGCTCACGTAATATCTCTTTAAGGAACTGTCATAGCTCTCAGAAAGCATCGAATTGTTGGCTTATCTCCAAAATCAAATCAATTCTATCACAAGCTCGTTACGTTGTATTCTGTTTTGCATTTTTAAAATTCCTCCTCCCTGTCTGTCAAAAGGTAAACATTTGTCTATAAAGTTTTTATTATTATCCTAAATTTTAGTAAGTGTTTCCTGTTTCCTCTGAGGTGAAAATGAGTCTCCTGGAATAAGGGATCACTTTTTATCAGAGTAAAGTAAAAGCTAAAGTCAATCACATCGACAGGGCCCGGGATATGACCGACATCACTCCTCCCATACTGCGTCAGCACATAGCTGAGATCAGAGCTGAACGTCCACCCAGCCTACGTCAGGCTGTGGAGGGCAGATGGAAGATCTTTCCTGAGAGAACACATACGCAGCAGGTAATGCAGTTGCAAACTCTGCCGCATGACTCGGAAGAAGTCTGATAGGTCAAAGAAGAGGTCTGGAGACTGAGAGAGAGAATGAGACTGGACTCCGAGATGGCCCAGTTATCTTAAATCAGTATTTTATGGCCCCTTCATAATTTATGGTCGGAGCGAAGGTCACAGTCAGCTGTGGGAAGACTGGAGCTCCTACCTGTAGCACCCGCTCATATCTCACCTGTCAACTCCAGCACCCAGCCCAGGATGATTAAGCACCCCGGCTCCCCAAATCTGACTGCAGGCCAACTTGCTCCTACTTAGCCTCTGTCTGAGAGTGTGGCACTTGTCTCCCATGCTGGAACAATAGACTCCTGCTTCAATTATAATTCATCCCCCCTTCTCCCTCTCTATCTCTTTCTCTCTCTACCCTTGTGTCTGCTTGTGGTTTGTCTCTGTCCCTTCCTCCACCCGCCATGCCACCCTTTTCTTTCCTGTCTTGTAGTACACAGTTTCCTAGAGAGGAACACGCACCTCTGCGGATAATTTAGTTTTGCCACGCTGTGAGAAACACACGCCTGCTCCTGTCTCCCCACTTATATCCACAGAAACGAGGCAGCAAATACAAATTTCAAAATAAAGACCGACTCTGCATTTATGCTGACATTTTAGCAGTCCGTTTTATTCACTCTGCTGACTGTTTTTATGAAAAATACACACCAGGCAGTTCCTTTAACAATGCTTTAAGAACACTGTGAAACTCCTTTTATGAATGCAAATAATGCAGCTGCAAAAGCAATCATCTCACCCCCCAAAAACCCACATAACCCAAGTTATTCTCCAAGCCTCCCCTCGAGTTGTGTGTCTCAAACTGACAGCAGCCCTTCTTCTGCACATTACTCATTCATTCTCCGGTTGAAGCCTTCAGGGAGCTCATTTTCCGTTTCATGACACCCTCGACCCATCGCTATGCTTGCAACCTGATTCCATAACAAGCATAAACAATTTGTCTCCATTGTATTCTCTTCCAACTCCGGCATGACCTTATTCATTGGTCCCCAGGCCATCTGGGTGTAATGTATGAGCAGCCATACTTCCATGCATATCAAACACAAACTGTCTCATCCGAGCAATACAGCGTTCAGAAGAGGCTTGAATCTGAAGACTCTCTCCAATCAGAGCAGGTCTAGACCGTACTCTCTATCCTCTAGGGGAGGATGATGATTTAGGTGTTACAGACTAGTCATGAAACTGTTCCAAAGCCTTACATGTAGAAACTGAAGTTTGGAGACTTGCTAATTTGTGTAACTGCAAACAAACTCAAATTAAACATTAGGCAACAATGCAAAGAATCAAAAGAAGTTTCTGTCCCATGTTTAAGCCACTTAGCCGTCACTCTCCAATCCCTAAGGACTCAGCCAAGCTGTGAGTTCTCTCCTATCACAGTTTGACTGATGGCTGAGCATTGCAGATGTCTCCAGAGACGCTGCAATGTCCACGGTCTACGGGGGACTGGAGAGGAGGAGGGGGAGAAAACAGGGGAGGAAAAGTTGGCCCTGGTGCCAAAGTGATTGTGCTTGGGGAATGGTATTTCTGACATTTGTCTGGCAGATAAAAAGCACCATCAGATATGAGGAAGAGAAGGTCAGTGTCCCTGCTATCAGATAGCAATGGTTTGGCATCTTGTTTGATGACTTGCTCCGCTCAGCGTGGATCAGGAGAGCCAACAGGCGAGATATATGGGGAAGCAGTGCTGGGGATGACACTAAATAAAATCCCTCAGCTGGGGATGCAGGGATATGTAATACGTGTGTTCCTCTTGCTCTACATGGTGTGTTTAAAATTGTTTCCTCACCGATAACACCCCTCCATATATCACATGCCCGCCTCGGATTAACAGCAGATACTAAAAATAAATAAAGAACAAGTGGGCGTATGTGGCGTTCAGCTCAATAACCCTGCAGAGATTATGCCACAGACTCGAGGCGACTCTCCTAGAATAAAACCTCTGCAGCCGGTTTCCCTGTATCCAGAAGCCATTTGAGCCCAACCTAATCAAACGGAATCGAGCATGGGACAAACGTCCAATCAGGGGGAGCGTGAAGGGCATGCACAGAAATTGGCTGAGACCATAATGCAGGCACATGGAGAATACGTTCCAATTTCTTCTCTGAGATCCCAACATACATCAAACTGAGTGCGTGTGTTGGCAAGTTTATCTGGGTTATTGAAAAAATACAACCAATATCCACGCAGCATACCAAATAACTCGTCCCCAGAATATACACTCTATCCTTTTAACATTGGAATAAAGAGGAGATGACTTTTGCTCTATCTTGAAATTAAAGGGACTTTCATATAAAATACTAAGTGCATCTGTAACTCAAAGGAATTTACAGTTTGCAGCTTTTTCAATAAATGTTTCCATAAAAAACTTCAACAAGGTCACAAATCAAAAACGTCCAGATAAAAATGTTGATCAGTCTTCCTTTCATGTAGGTTAACTCAAAATGCATGAGCAGAAACAGAGCACAAGAGTCCAGGATTCACCTGCAGACATGGATTCAGTAAAATGATTCTGTACAAGGCCTTAAATGCACTTTATAGACATGAGTCAGGTGACGGTCTCTGCTACTTTAATTATGCAAAAGTGGAGAACATACAAATGAGAACATTTTAAAAAAGTTGGTTTGCACAATGTTTCTGCAGAATGACCCTGAACCTGTGTCGAGGGTGCGGTGACTCTGCGGGGGGATAATGAAATACATGACCCTATGTTTATCAAATTATGTCGCCTATCTATTAACTCTGTTGTTAATTAATTTAATTAATGAAGGACTTTGTCATCCAACTTATTTCAGGGCGTGTTCTCGTACAACTTTAATTTGCATCTACTGTGATGTAATTTCTTGGGGTTTCTTTAGGGCAACTTTACATGAGACTTATGCAAGTTATGCTTTAGCTGTAATAGTTTGTATTAATGATAATATAATAATAATTTAGTTGAATAAAAACAGGATTTTGCAAACAATCATCTTCAAAGGCAAGTTCGTGGCAGCCTGCTCATTATTGCTCCTGTTTTTAGGCAGAAACAAAAGCACCACATTATGAGCTGCAGATAAAATGTTTCACTTTTTGCTGCATAAATGATAAATGTTGTAGAAAATATAGTTTTTATGTAGCAATATAAATGAGATCAAGCAAACAATACTCTACCCTGTATGCCAAGACAGCATCAGACATAAACACGACTCATGTGAAGGTCTTAAATAACAAGTAGTGTCGCATTTTGAATACAAGTTATGACAATTTGAGTTCTACAAGAAAGTCTGCAACCAGACTCAAAATGGTTTCATATCCACCGCTCTGACACCGCCATTGTAGCATCAGACATCCACAGCGAACATCAGGCCAAGTTCACAGCACCACATCACCCAGCTGAATGAAGCAGTGTGAAAGGAGGACTGAACCTCCACAGCCGTCCATACATCATCAGACAATGGCCGCTGGAAAACAGCCTCCACTAAAGCACACAGAGCCAGCTAAAAGGCTGTCCAAACACTGAGTCCACAGAGCGCTCTCTCTGCACAGGTGGAAAGAATACTGAATATAAGGGAACCTCATCAATAACCTTTGGCTGGTGAATGAATCAGCTTGGCAAATCCATATCAAACAATTATCTAAAACCCACCTGGGCACCGTGAATAACTGCTGCCAGAGTCCTGGCAACTCTCTCGGATTAGTTTGGAGTGGTAACGTGGAGAATCCCCATCTTTCTCCCATCCTTCATCGCAGTGCTGTACCCGTGCTGATTACTTTTTTGAAGAATCTGTAGATGAAGTTTGTGCAGCTTCTTTTTTCATTATACATCACAGCTTAAGTTAACCCTACACGTATTTTATTTCTGACAAACAGCTGCTGACGGGGATGTGGAAACATCACGGGGACTGCGTGGGCTGTAAACCGCTCGAGCAGTCAGAAGGAGCTCAGAGTCTAGTATTCTAACACTTCAGGTTAGTAGCATGATAGCGGCTGTGTAAAGGAAGGGTATATTTCATGTTAGGTACAAACAGTAATTTAAACTCGTCATGTGCCTCGGCACTGTGCAGCACTTTAATAAACTGCATTAATAAGGAGCCCTTTGTTATAGCCCCCCTTTGTGAGGCGATCCCACAGAGCCACAGACTGATTGTCTCCTGCCAGGTAGCTTATAACACAAACACCATCCTTATATTATACATCATCCATAACCCATGGCAGCACAAAGCGTCCCTCCTGCTCCTTAGTCTAGCGTCTCTCATTGGCTCTGACAGCTGGGCAGGATCAATTGGACAGGCCCTGACTCGGGCTGAATGACAGAGTGTTCCAGACGGCCCATTCTGACTGTCACTTCCCTGAGAGATCACCAGCCACTCCTGCCCACGAATACTAACACAGGCAACATGGCTGCAGTCTGGGACAGGTAGGGAGAGCTTCTTAATGCCTGTGTGTTCTGTGTGTTTGTCTGTGTGTGCACAGGTACCAGGTGAGGTGCACTCGCAGCAGCAATCCAGGCTTAAGTAAACAAATGGAAGCACACACAGAGAGATGCACAGTCACTCCTTTGTTATCTTCCCCTCCTCTCGTCCTTTGCCGGTGACAGCTCAGGCATTGCAGGACATGCAGGAAACCCATTAATAAGCCTGAGCGGTGGCAGCATGCCAGCCCTGGTGAACAGGGTCAAAGGTGAACCATTAGCTACCTGCCAAGCAGTTGAATCCTCCCTGTGCTGCTACATCTGTCCTTAATCCGTGCAGTAATCTGCACGCTTTCCATGCCTATTGATGCACAGTGGATGTGCAGGTCTGTGTATGTCCACACTAAATGCACTAAATTTCATTGTATTTATCTATTTTAAGTATAGCATCTTATTTTCTTCTATTTGTTTAATATTTTAGTGTTTTAATATATTTTTTTTTGCTGAGTTTAATTTCCTGTTGAGTTTTAATATCTTATTTTACCTCCAGTGTTTGTTCATTAAGATCTCATGAGTGTTTCCTCAGTTTGCTCAGCAACTTCTTTTTTACTTTTTAATTTATTCATTTTATTTTCATCATTATTATCATTGTTGTTGCATATTGTGTTCTGGACCTTAGAATTGTGGGGTGGGTTTAGGGTAGGGACTGGCGTGGGGATTAGGATAATTATTTATTCTATTTTAAGTTGTTTTTATATACAGCACTTTGTGTTGTGTACAAATAAAGTCTTATGCAGCAAAGCAAGAGAAGTAAGTAACCTTATGTAGAGCTGAGGAACCATGCTAAGAAACTGAAACACCCAGAGATAAAGGATCTCACACGTAAAAATTATTTCAGCCTGAGCTGTCAGAAAAGTTGATTAAAGTGACGTCCCCAGACAGTCCATGAAATTCCACCACAGCCCCAGATCGTATCAAAGCAGAATTAGCAGATGTAAACAGGCATCAAATCAGTTAGCTGCGCTTGTTGATGCTGCGTTTGGTGCATGAAAGGCGGATAAATGGAGAAAATATGGCGCATTATGGTGTGAGAGGGAGGAGGAGAGATCAGAGGCATGGACTTAACTCTGCAGAGAGCTGGCAGTGATTAAACTTCATAAGATTGAGGTGAAAGTCAGGTTAACCTGGATGAACTGGATTATACAACAATACCCACTCACTTATAGCACACTGCTCTGTGTTAGCAGCTGCTGTGTGATAGAGGTGGTATGGATCACCCTGCTGCTAAAATGAAGGGAGAAGAAACAGACCTGCATGACAGGAATTAGCATATGTAACGTGCACATGCTTACAGAGAAACTTGCAGCAGTGCTAGAAAGTAAGTTGTATCCGGAGAGATGGCCCATGTGTATGTGTGTGTGTGTGTGTGTGTGTGTGTGTTCTTATCTCTCTACAGTAAGTGACACAGTCTGCCAGTGCAGATGTTTTCGCTCTTCATACGACAGAGGTCCCCGAGGTTCAACATCTGAAACGCCTCGATCTGAAACACAGGACTGCTCATCTGCTCTCTTCCACTCCGATGTATGTGGCGTGAGTGCTCCCTCATCATATGTTCATAATGCGTGTTCATCTGTGTGTGTATTTGTATTTGTGTGTGTGTGTGTGTGTGCTGGAGTTGGCCTGCTTTTGCATTCAGATTGGAAGCACATTAAGGCCCCGTCAGTAGCAGCTAGCCTCAGAGGAGTGGAAAAGTGACACGTCGAAGTTGTGTGTGTGAACATGTGTGACTGTGTGTGAGCGTATGACGATGCCCTCTGACACTTTAAAGCACAGCTGAGCAAAAACACAAAGCTGTGATGAAGCACTGTGCTGTATGCTAACGTTACCAAGAAACCTGAATACATGAAAGAGTCATGTCTGTATTTAATGCAGGGACTTCCACTACAGAGTCATGTCTGGTTTGAACATTGAACCTCATAATACTCACACAGATCTCAGAGTGAGTTTGACTTCATAAAACATGCCTCTTGATAATGAAAGCATTTAAAACAACATGATTTGAATTGGAAATAATCATTGTGTTTATCTGCTTCCCATTGGCACATTTCTCCAGCTGCTGTTCAGTCTCTAAACTTTGCTAAATACGAAACTTATTAAGACGTTTGTGGGGGGGTTTTCACAGCACAGATGTGTCTGTCATCATCTGTATTCTGCCACATGGTGTCCAAGCTGCTCACAGAGTGTTCCTCTATTATACCTCACAGAGCTTTCTTTCACAGGGGAAACATACACTGATGCTCATGTTGGAAGAACAGTCACGTCAAAATGAATATGCAAACTATTCCATGTTGCAGAATGCACGTAGTATTACTGCATAATGATATGACTGTGTTTAACTGAGTTTGTGTTACATTGGACAAAGAATGGAATACAAACTTGGAGAAACATAATTTAGGTCGACAACAACAGTGGCCTCCAAGTTTTACAGCAGTAAACTGCACGAAATGGCCAATAATCCCGGAGCGGTGTGTGTTTACTGGCTGAAGACGCTCTGATGTGGGTGTCTTATGAATATTCTGCCTCCACTGTTAAGCTCTGCTCAGGGCAGTAACACCTGTGACAGACAACTGGCAGACACAATCTCTTCCTGTGTTGTGTCTCTTCCAAGAAGAGAAAGGAATAATGCAGCAGAAACAAAGGGAGCTTTTGGCCACGGCTACTCTAGTTTGTGTTAGCTGGGTTCGCATGGTGAGGTAGCAGGCCACAAGTGGGTGTTTACTTTCTTCTGTTGCTTTAAAATGTTACTGGTGCGCCAAAGCTAACTGCCTCAAATATAACCGCAGAGTCCGCAAAGACAAGGTCTCCCAAGAGTCCCCTCCAACTTTACTGTCCACCCTTGTTCCTGCTTTCTTTTTAGTGCTGGGAAGAGCACACCTATAGAAATATACAGACCCAGGCCAGCTCAGACTGAGCTTTATGTCCTCCTTACAATAAATGATAACGTTTAGAGGTGATAAATTCTACTTGGAAATCATGGACACTGCAAACTCTGGGAGCTTGCACATATGGGAGGGAGCCATTTATGCTCAACAGGATGGATTTGGAGCATCAAGACAATGCAAAACCACATTCTGCATGTATTACAACAGTATGGCTCAGTAGTCAAAGAGTCCAGGTGCTGAACTAGCCTGCCACTGACCGTCTTGCAGCAGACTGAGACAGTTTTGCACTATCTACTCGGGACTTCAGCCTGCGGTCGAAACGCAGACAACAATGGGGGTACAGGAACCTTAGCGGTGGCAGCATTACCTTTTTCCCCCCCTTAAACTACTTGCCAATAAATGTGAATCATTATCATCATGACAAAGCAGCAGCAGTTGTTGCAGATGTCCTCTGTGTCTGCAGGGAAGAGGCTGCTGCAATTGCAAAATCTGTTGTTCTTGTGTGATGTAGTTGTTGGCCTGCAGGAAGTTCAGGTTACCCAGGCAGAGATTTCTACACTCCCCAAATGCTTGATTTGCAAACTAGGTACTAAACTACGCTACAAACAGTACAGATATACATCTGGAAATATGAGCGTGGAGGTTTTCAGGGAGGGGGAGAAAATTTATGTTGCTTTGGCTGACTTGCTTTTTAAGGCTGGAGAAATACAGCAGGGCTGTTGCTGCAAACGTGCAATGCATCCTGGGTTATGTAGGCACTAACAACCAGGAAAACTCAGCTCTCCCCAGCAACAAACACGGATAACCAAAGAAAAGGGCAACATTTTCAGCATACTGTGATTCTTGCTGTTTCACTCTGATTCTTCAACAGAAGAAGAAGTATCTCCAAATCCATGTGTGACGTTCTTGGATACACCAGTCTCTATCAATACTTGCTTTGAGACAATAACATCATGGCAGCCATTTGTAAGTGAGATTGAATTGTTCTAACATGCTCAAGTATGAAACGTATCCAGTGAGAGATGATTTATTGTTGTGCTGTGATTCATTCGTTACACTGCTGAGAGCTCTAATTCCCTGGGTCCCTTCATTTATCAAAGGGTGAGGATCCTCAAGTAAGAGAAAGAAGGTAAAAAAAACACACCACACTGCCAGGAGCCTTCTCCAAATGTGATATGTTAACATATGCAAGCGCTGATCATCTATAGGACCCACGCTGCTGAGACAAAAGAGATGAGCAATCCTCTGATTTGGCGGCGGTGGCTGGAAATTAAAATGAGTCACGGCAGCAGAACAGGTCGACGCGCTGCTGTGTGTTTGTACGACAGCGCAAATCCATTGCTGCAATTTTTAACACATGAGGCGGAAAAATGAGGCGAACGTAGCAAAAGCACAGTCAAAGCTGTGTGGTTAATAGCTCAGTCTTTTACAGGAAGGGTTCAAGTGTTATTACTCATACGTACTCTGAAGTGGCTCTATTTAACCTCTGCCTTTGAACAGAAATACGTGACATATTTAATTTGAGGACATTTTCCGCTGGTTATGGATTCAGTTTGAAAACGTTGGAAAGAGAAAGCAACTCTGCGTCTGTCAGTCACCTCGCCTCAGCCTTATTATTCCGGCTCCACTCAACAGAACTCAGAGTATATGCTAATACAGCGCCATAACTCATTCTAATTTGATGGTCCCATGTGGTCAGTTCTGATGCATTGCTGTGCACTTCAAAATGCTGCATTAAACTAAACATGTGACACACACATACACACAGCATCCAATAGCCTTTAACGCAGGCCCTTCCCCCTGTTAAAGCCACCTTATGCCGCTGACTAATGAGCCGGCCCTGAGAAAACGCCCTTTACCTACAAGGTTAATAAGTTATTACTATATAATAAAGCATGTTCAACTGGGCACATTATTCAGCTGATTTCGTTTACTCAACTGTTGCAAGAATCGACAGTAAACACCTTGTGACAAATGAGTGTTTCTCCCGTTTGTTATTTGTTCTTCAGGGTGTTAAATTAATGCAGCTGCTGGATTTATCCTTTAGAGGAGGAAATGTAACATGCTTTGTTTTAGAGCTTTGTTATTTGGGGAAACTTGTCAACCTTGAAACTGTGTTTTTAAATATTTGAAGAGTTTCCATTGAGCTTGTTCATTCAGCTCTTATAGTTAAATCAGCCTTACTGTGCGTTTATTCTCTATTATTGTTGCCCTTGAGTTTGCCTTTATGGCGGCACAATGCTGGGAACCACAGGGCGCCTAGGTTGATTACTATTTTACCTCAAAACAGCTTTTCTTCACCTTAATCAATTGCTGCTGGTGAGCAAAACATGTGTCAGAGTTATCCCCACATGAGAATGTAGGCTGCTGAATGGATTTCACACATGGGAATTTACTGAGAAGACACCAGACCGACTCAATTTGTGATATAGAAGTCCACAAACTTTCTGGTGGTCCCTTTTCTAAACTCTCTGGGTCAGATTTGGGGTCCAAAACATATGTCATAATTTGTCATTGAACTTGAACAGGTAAAGGAAAACAAGACTTTAGATGATGCTGCGCAACACAAACAATATCAGCTGCAATGCTTATTTGCAAGAGTGGATAAGAAAGAGTGGATAATTCAGCTCTACAAACATCATCAGGGGATATACTTTCTTAAGTTCCTAATAAAGTGTTCATTAGTGACAGTGTATGTGGTGGGTTTGGTGTCAGTTTCATCCCTGGTTCCTCATCAATCACATCATGGTCTTGTGGGAGTATAGACTCACTGTTGCTTTAGCTAATCAGTATATCAAGTGTCTGTCAGACGGAACACCCCCAGCTTTGAGTAACACTTAGAATAATCAAAGTAGTAATCATGCAACAGTACTAAAGTCAGAGTTCTGTATATTAATATAGTGGGAGATGTTTACAGCCTTAAAGAGTGAACATCATTGTCCTGGTACATTATGTGAAAGCACAGTTATAGCCTGTTAGAGTTCATATGGGCAGCAGTGATTTGAAGAAATGCCTGCATGGAGAAATCCTGGGTGCTGAAAAAGCGCTCTGCATTCAAACTATTGTCATGTCTCCCCATGATGGGTAAATAAGTGTTGCCCCTTAATTTGGTTCTGAATGGCTGAGACTGGCTACAAAGCAACACTACTTGTCCAAATCAAATCTCATGGCTCTACTTTCTGCATGATTACACAATAACTCTGAGCTGACTGATTGTCTACCTCCAGCAAATGCTGCCAGCGTTGCTGAATAGAGCCATGAGAATTGTTGGACTGGTGCTGACCGTTTCTATTCATGGCGGCCGCCATTGCAAAAGGGGGGACTGCTAATGGGGATGAATAGTAACGGCTAGAAGAAGCAGTGTCGCTTGTGAAACTCATGGGACCTGGTGCTGAATGCAACAGCTTAAGAGTACATTATTCTTCGTTTTTTCAGGGTAACAAATGTCCGACATTACAAAAAAGATTACACTCCTATCTCCCAAGAATATGTGTTTCAGTCTCCCTTGTCCTTGGAAAATATTTTTCTGCCTTGGGTTCTGCCTTTTCTTTCTGACTCCCTCCACATTAATGAAACCTCCTGCCAATATGAGCTCAGGAGGCAGAACTTTCTCCACATTATAGAACTCATAAATCAAACAATTGTCTACCTCCAACATCAGGCGAGGGGAAAAGGAAGATAGAACAAGTACTCTTTCCTTTTTTCCCGTCTTATCTGAGCTGCCTTTTTCCTTTCCTCAATCTTCCCGTGCTGAATTACCCTCCATCCTCTTTCATCTCACTCGCTTTTCAGAAAGAAGGACGTGTGAGGGCCAACGACTTATGGATTTACCAATTGCACCTAATGGCTTACTGTCCCCCAGAGGAGAATAGAGAAATAATTTTGCATATCAAGCGGCGCAAAGAGGCTTCATGCTGTTAGATGATGCTCTGTGGACCAAGGACCAGTGCTCTTTTGGCCAGAGATGAGAGACTCCATTAGAAATCAACAGGGAATGACTTAAACGTAGCTTTGCTTGCACTCACCAGGCGCCAGAGAATGCTATTTACTCCATTATTTCACCGACACACTGCTGGGAGAACAAATTCCAAACTGGGGAATGGTTTCTCAAACACCACTTCACATTTGGGAGCAATAAAGAGACCATGCCTCCAGGTAAAGACACAAACTCACCTTAATACGCAGGAATAGTACCCCACATCGTCCAACTCTGCTGGTCGAAACCAGATGGCGTCCTCCTCCTTGCTCATGCGTGTCCCGTCAAAGCTGATGGGTTCCTCAAAGTCCCCGTGTCCTGCACTTTTGTACCACATAAGGCTAAGTCCCGCAGCCTGTGCATGGGTGTAGTTGGCCCGGATATATCCATAGAATAAAGCACACTTAATCCGTACAGGTTCCCCCAGAAGCACCTTGTATTTCAGGTAGTCCACTGACCAATCCGTGCAGCCTTCCACTGAAAGAAGCAGAGAGAGGAGAGGAAACATTAGGCAGGAGTTACAGAGAGGAGATTGGTAATCATGGAAAGGGTTTGTGGCAGCCGGAACAAGACTACTTTCAGCACTGGCATCCGTCTGTTGGTTTGAGTGCTTTGCCAGCAATGCTTGTATCACAATCAGTCATGTTGCTCTTTTCCTTCATGCTTTGGTGAGCTCTAAATCTCCTTTTTCTCAATCACACAGCGACCGAATGAAGCTGCCGTTACCCATCTCCGACTCATGACTTTCTGAGTGTGTTGAAGCCACGGCAACACTAAAGTGGGCGGAGTCAATCTTGCAGCGGTCAGTCAAATCAGCCACACTCCTTATTATGCTTAATTATGCATAACTCTTGGCCCCCACAAGTAATCACCACTATACCAGGCGGTATACATGTATTTATGCAGCATATATGGGGCTCTAATGGGGGTTCATTGGCTTTTGGGCCAGCCTCAAGTGGACACTTAAGGAACTGCGGTTAATGGCTTCACTTTTCAACACTGAAAGTTCCCCCTTGCTCGCTCCTTTACGTCCAAACACTGGAGGCCTCAAAACTGCTTCATCACAGTTTCCCCATTACTAGCCTAGCACAATGTAACCGTGGTAAATCACGATGTTAACTTCTGCTGCAGAGAAAACCAACAACAGAGCAGTTTTAATTAAGAGGACCCAATCAACACGGCATCTTTGTACCTCATTTAGGAGGGGGGACAAATGACTGTATAGATGACACCATCTAGTGAATGGTTATTAAATCTGCAAGAATGTGCTTGATTGAATCCCCCAATTGGATGCTTGGCAGTCATTCTTCACTCCTGAAACCTTTCATAACCCTTTACTTCACAGACACGTTTAGTACAGATAATTGCATCTAAAAAAAATTGATATTTTCTGTGCCCTTTTAATAAACGAATACAAAAGTTGTCTTGCATTTGAGAACTAAACTGGGTCTTCACCGAATCAAAAACAAGCTCCATCTTCCTTATCAGTTTCTCCTTCCTGTGCCTGACACCTTCTCTTCCCCCGCTTCACCTCGCTGCATCACTTTTCCTTTAAAAACAGCTGGCGAGCACAGCTGCCGCAGACTCAACAGGCTTCGCTAATTGAGCCTCTATAAATGTTTTATTTACCAAAGAAGCAAGTCGGCCGCCAATCAGCGAGGTGCGGCGTGTGCAGCAGTTGTTGGGGGTTACTAGGGGAGGGTTGCTGGCTGGTGGGGAATTGATTTAACCCTGCTGATTTGACGTTATTGTATTGTATTATGTGGCACAGTAAGGGTCATGCTGGGAGCAGCAGCAACAGCACTGATGGGTGCCTAAGGAGCTGCAGAAAAGATGACAAAAATAGGGAAAAGCTTTCTCTAAATCACTTGAACACTGAAAAATGAGGCCGACATAATGTCACATTGAGAAACTTCCAGGGCAGCAGCGGTGGAGTTTAATAGCTAAAGATCCATCAGTTACCAAACACTTGCAGTGACAGATTTTGAGATGATCCATCAGAATCAAAGAGCAAAGTTCAATATTCAAATATTGCCGGGGAGAATCCATCACCGAGGCTGAAAGAGCAATTTCTCCACTTAAAGAAACCTCAATAAACCAGTATGCACTGCAGTTACTGTGGTTGCATGTGTTGTGGGTATGTGAGTCTATGTCCATCAGTATGTGTGCCTGACTTGCTCAAGGCGGAGATGTGCACATGTATAAAAATAGGTGTGTGCTGTCACATGGTTCACCAGCTACCAGCGTGATGTTTGACTCCCTTAGATAACATTACAAGCAAAGATGACGCCCCTTAAGGCTCATTAATCAATCAATCAATCTTTATTTATATAGCGCCAAATCACAACATGTACTCTATGTTCTATTATTTACAAAGACCCAACATCAAGCCGGGTAAGATCCAGTCCCATCTGACAGACAGGACTCAGTCTGATCTCATCTTAATCCACCATGAGCAGAGCACTTTGCAGCATTTAGCAAGTTACAGTGGCAAGGACAAACTTCCTTTAACAGGCAGAAACCTCCAGCAGGACCAGACTCATGTTAGACACACATCTGCTGAGACCGTGTTGGAGAGAGGGATAGAGGGAGATGAAGAGAGAGAGAGATGATAGTGGTGATACAGTGGTAGTAGTTATAGTTGCAGGAAGTTTACGGCAGAGGAACCTACGGGACAAGGGAGCTCAGGGACTCCTTTTAAATTTTCAAATATACCCGTATGTTTTAAAGAATATAACCATCACATCCTCTTGTGAGTACTTTACATACGGATGAATGTTAAACACTGCAGCCTCTGGTAATACGCACCAGCTCTACGTTTCACCGCCCGCCTGCAGCATCGGTGTAAAATCTGCGACTCCATGAAACCAGCTGCTCGTAAGGAACTCTTTTCTTTCATGAGACTGAGAGCACAGCTTGCAGATGCACCACTTTGACGTCATCCTCTGCACCTCTCTTTGATTTCCTCAATTAGGTGGGTTGCACCAGGAGCAATACAATGAAAAGCAACCACAACCGTACAAAGAGTGACTCACCGGCAGCGAAATCCAGTGCATACAAGAGCGGAGAGCAGGAGTGGGTAGCGTGTGCTCTGAAAGCTACTAAACACCACAATCCTTTCATTGTGATTATGCTCGACTGTTGCTATGGCAACAAACGGTTCTACCCTGGCTTATCAGAAACTTGCTAATTAGTTTGTGCACGATAATAACTTGAAGGCTTAAGGTAAGACAACCACGGCCAAGATGGTTTCATTTCTAATCATGTGTCCTAATTGAGACTCTGAAGTGTTTGCAGTCGCACCTCTAATAAAAAACAGCAGGAGGAGAGGGCGAGGGGTCAGGGAGGCAGGGGGGGATCAAACATAGAACAAGATTAGTTTGGTGGAGGTGAGGATGCTGGACTATCATGTTGAGAGATGCATAAATCAAGCTGAAATATGTTTTTATCATGGGGTTAAAACGTCTGTTTCTGAAGCCAATCGGCGGCAGCCATATTGGAAATGCTGAACTCAAACTAACTTCTGTCGAGCGAGTGTGACGTAAAGACGCGGGCTTTGAGCCTAACACTATAGTCCCTGTAGGTAATTTGAGACTAACAATATACAGTCTATTTCTGCAACACAAGAGGTCAATCTAATAGCTAGATTTAAAAATACTTGAAGGATGGATGGATATTTAGTCTTTGGGAAACAGTGTGTGTGGGTTTGTTTTTGGTTTGTGTGTCATTTCTTGAATGTTTGTTTAATGGTGTCTTTGTTTGTTTACCCTCTGTCTTTGTCAAACATACTATGTCTTTTTCACACATAACAGTGTATGTTCATGTAAGATGGAGTCCTTCTTGTCTGAAAATTAATAAAAACTGTTGAACACATAAAAACTAAGAATATAAAATACCCTGGTCTGGAACAAACACATTGCTATGCACCAGTAAGAATAATCCAAATGACAAGATTCAAAAAAATGATATCGATGAATGAAACTAAGAGCATCTACTGTCCAAATATGCTCCTGCAGCCGACCAATAAACCAGTTTTTACAACCTGAACACACTCTGCCAGCCCAGACAGAAAAGAAATGGACAAATTTACCCACAAGTGCTTTGTGTTTGGCGGCCCAGACTGGATTTGGGACCAGAAAAAACACAGTCAGTGCATCACTGCCAAACATCAGACAGCCCGGCTCTGTCGTTTCTTTTCCTATCAACACTGCAAATAAACACTCATTCACCCAGATTTTCCTCTGCAGCTGAACGTTTCCTTTCTCAGCGAGCAAAAATAACGTCTTACAGTCTGAGATTTTCAGTTTGTCCAGGCTGCACGGCTTTCCTGCAGCAGTGATCGTTTGTTATCATGCAGTATTAAACTAATGCATATTGAAATGTTTGAACTTAATAATTGAATGTTAGCATGCATCTGATAAAAAGACAATTGAGGCATCAGTGATGAAAAAAGGGGGAAAAATCGGACTGAAAATGTACATTGGTGGATAAAAGTGAATCTTTAAGCTACCCCAAGGTTTTCCATTATTGCAGTTTCTGAAAACATTCTGTTTTAAAGCATCAAAAGCATCACATTAAGTTCCCCAGTAGAAGCAGACTTCAGTCCAGCTGTTTCAAAGGCTCTGCTGGATTTATCTCGCTTGCCAACGTCATACCCGTTATCTTCCACCTATCCTTAAAACCACCCGTTTGAGACTCCTGACTGGGGTTATCATTCACTTCAGCGGGCAGGGGTGGGGATTGTGCATAATCAGTTGGCAGGAAACAAACATGGTACAAAGCCTAATTGAACTCGATTAACATTTCCCTGCTCACCAGATTTCCATTCTGCTGGATCACAATCGGTGAGGGAATTGGCCAATCTGCTGAGTGATAACAACAACTCGGGCTGCTCTTCAGCGACCAGGGTATGGAGCAGACGCAGCGTTTGCAGCTGTAATACACATGACCAGGCAGCGAAGAGGGGTAATTCCTCAGCCGCTGTCCCCGAGTGTGTCCAACAATCTGTTTGTCAGCCTGAAAAATGGTAACCGTTATCAGTCAGTTGTCGTTGTGTTGGCACATGATCACAGAAGCGGTGTTTGCGCGCCGCTCCGTATGGAAATCGGGGTTTAATAGAGTGACGTGCACTGACACCGCATTGAAATGGGGTCTTCCATATCCGGATTTAACCAGGCCATTAAACAAAGACAGGGCCATTTGTCAGGCCTGCCTTGCTTTTATGTTTGTCATGTTTGTTGCATCTGTCCAATTGTGTAAAAGACATGAGCCTCATTTGTAAAAACAGTCCTTCTCCACATTTTCGACTAAGCAGAACAGCCCAGTTACGATGCTGCAGCTGCTTCATGCTGAAATATAGCAGTGAAATATAATTTGGAGTAAAAATATTGCCCACTGTGAATATTTAAACCAAGGTCAAGACAAGGAAGGCGCTCTTTAAGGAGGTCTGTGGAGCCTTAAAGCTAATCATACTTGCTAATATGGAAAAGTACAGTAATTTAAAGCTTTTCCTCACAGGGAAACAGCTTCTTGTTTTAATTTGACCCTCACTTTTTAATGGATCTCACTGGAAGTCAGCTTCAAGGCTTTTTCAAAACGTCTGGAGTTGTGTTTTCTGGATTTAAAATACACCGCGGATCATGTGTACTATATCGAAGCTACCTCTTGTTGGATTTAGAGGACATGCTCGACTAGAATATAATGGAAAAGGTAAATCTCAGGCGCAATCGATTGCCACGCGAATGTGAACATGCATAAAAAATGAGATGCTTTTCTGGTTTAAAGGCCACCTCAATAAAGCTAAACAAATGTTATGTCATCGTGTTCATAGTACGTTTTTACTATCACATGAGAGCAAGCGTGTGTCCCTTCTGGAGAGGAGGTGATCAGCTCATAAATTGGGTTACAGGTCTGCTGAGGGGTAATCGTATGCAGATTGAGTCAGGTCACCACACAGACTCCTGCAAAGTGTCTGTTCTCTCATAAGCACTCAAGGAGATGGTTCACTACCATTTTTCTCTATAAAAGCTCCGGTGTAATTCAATCAGAAAGGCGTGCATACATTAGACCTGGGCTGATTAGATAAACACACAAGCATTGGTACACACACACACACTAGATCTATGAGGTGACGCGACATCAACCTTTACTTGCCCTCATGAAGTGTAGTGTCTTAGCTGGCCTGGCTCCAGGGTCCCTAGAGGAACTTATCAACTTCACAGCCACGGGGAAGACACGGGAAGAGAGAGATGTCTTGGATTCTTGACCTGCCATTTTCCACCTTGTGGAAAACGCTGTCGCAGCAGAGCCGGTCTCAATTAAGAGGAATAAGGCTCTGATGTGTGGGAACGCCAACCTCTCGGCTGCCCGCGTGCAGGAGGAGATTACCTGCCTGATTGAAGGACCTCCAGCAGGTTGAGAAAGGGAATGAGTCATCAGCCAATAAAGCAATCAGCAAAGCCCCTCTGCATGTGTGAGGATCTTCCCATTCACTGTGTACACACACACACACACACACACACACACACACACACACACACACACACACACACACACACACACACACACACACACACCATAGGACCTCTGGAGCACTAAGAAAGACCTTGTGCTTACACAGAGACTCATCTATTTCCAAAATTGTGGGAGGGGAATTAAGGGCTGAATACGGTTGGTGTAATGGAACTGCAACAATATGGGACTGCAAATACTAAAATGACCAAAGTTAACGGCCATATGGCGACATAAATGAGCTAACCACCTGGGTGTGAACACGGGTCTATGAATAATCATACAGAAAGTGCAGAGGAGGATTGTGGGTGGAATAGCCGGACGTTTGGGGAACTTGTGGGTTTAAGAGTGAGGGGAATAAAAAGGATCCAGCTTATCTACAACCAGCTCCTTTACACACTCTGACCATAACTGCACAGCTGTGTTGAATACTCAATTCTGATTGGTCAAACCCAATACAACCTCAGTTTGGAAAGGCAGGGAGCACGCATCAGCATAAATTAGTTTTTTAAAGATATAACAAAAGAAGTATGATTACATGTAGATTAAAAGATTGATATTTTTTGCATGGCGACAAGAGCTGCCCAGCATATTCCATGATTGCATTGACATTTACCTCCCACCCTCCTACTGGTTCCTCGCTAGCAGATAAAGCAGCTCTACCTCCGCCCGTCTCGCCTGCACTTTACTCTCATGACACTTCATCTTCATTTGTCGTTTGTCTCTCTCCGTCTCCCGCCAGCTCCCTCTCTTCCCTGACGGCCACAGGGCTGTCATTTATATGCAAATACGCACATATGATTGTGGGAAGAGAAGAAAAAGGAAGACTTTTCCATCCTATCGCAAAATAAACACGACCCACAATCTTTGCCGGCATCCCCTTCTGTCTGTATCAGATTCGGCTCTCCTGATTGGACACGGGCTCCAGAGAGAGCGCGCCTGCTGTCACCAATCACGGGTTAAACGCAGAAGGGGACAGGGGGCATAGAGAGGTAGCTGATGGGACGGGGAGCAGGGGGAAATAAACACACACACACACACACACACACACACACATACACAAGCACAAGTAGGTACGACTAGTATGGGTGAGATCGCTGAGGTAGAGTACAAGCTGTTCTTCACTGTCACGGTTTATGAAGGCGGCAGATGTCTCCACTCAGGCAGCGGCGACAGATACACATCATTTGATGACTTTGTGAATCAATTTGACAACTTATCAATTTGAGCAGACTGTTAAGATTTTCTTATCTTGTCTTCAAACGGATGCACACCCACTTCATGTTACTTTCTTGGAAGAGATTTTACTTCCAAAGTCACAAAAGTAGGGTTTGTCTGGTGGTTTTAAATGACATGAAAGGCTAAAATGCACCAAAAAAGCTAAATAACTGCAACTGAATTTGATGCAAATTGCAAATCTTATACCATCGCATGGGTCCAGTGCAACAGAGGCAGCCATTTTTGTAGTTTCCAGCCACTGGTAGAAAAAGATGCAGATTTACTTGGATGCTTCAGTTATCAGGCCCCTCTCCTTTGGAATCATCTACCAGTCAGCGTCCGGGAGGCAGACACCCTCTCTACTTTTAAGAGTAGGCTTCAAACTTTCCTTTTTGATAAAGACAAAGATTGATTGATTGGATCACAAAGAACACCAGGCTTTGTGCGTAGGTTTCGAGCCACCATGTAACAACATTTTCTCATCTAGAGAATGAGTTTTTCTATAAAGTGAATTCCGGTTTAGTAAACTTGCAACAGAGTGACTGTAAAATGTTGTGTGTTAAGTACATCCCTTTAAGGATGCATAAAAGGAAGGAAACTTCTAACAGCACACAGCTCCTCAGAGCAGGATGTGAATCAGCCTGTTTGTCTCTTTATATGTGATTAGCCTTGTTTTCCCTTTCATGCTCAATAGCACTCATTTCAAATGTGTCATTCAACACTCATCTGCAACCAAATCTGACAAACCGTCTTATCATCCCATCGGCTCATCAGTGTGAGAGTGTGATGACTTCGACTCTGACTTAAAAAGAGGTGATTATGTCTCCTGAGCAGCATCCTGATTCTCCCGGCGATCAGACTATGAGGACTGACTTGTATCCATATGCTTCCTCCCGGTTCGTGCCTGTTTCGGGGGACCATTTGACAAGGAGCAGATGTAAAAGTGATCCTGTTATGGCAGGGGTGTCTCCTCCAGAGAGAGCACTATATAATCAGAAAATCATCCTTCTGTTCCCAGAGGCGCCACTAATCCTCTCATCCAACAAACAGCCTGAGGAGGCGTCAAGACACACAACATAAACAATCCTGAGTCCTAAAAAAACACCCGAGTGCTGCATTGCAGACATGACTGCGCACATAGGACGAGAGTGTAGATAAGACATTTTTACACACACCCACACAGGTGCAAAATACACACCGGGAACACACTCACACAGAGAGAGAAAACGGGCCACACACAATCCTCGCTGCCTCCGCTGGCAGCCCTGTCAGCCTGTTATTCTGTGCTGTATCATGGCAGTGTGGGTGCGTTAAGCCGGTGACTCAGACCCTCGCCGGTCCACTACAGACACCGACACACCATTTGGGCGTTGTGCTCCGGTGCCCTGGCGAAATGAGCGTTGGTGAAAATAGAGCGTGCCCAGATGGATAGTGAAGCCTTGTCACATCAGCCTGCAAGCCAGCCGTCTGTGAAATGATAAGATGGCGAGAATATGTAACAAAGCAAGCAGCGGGCGCCATCCTGATGGGCGCTGGTGTCAGCTTTCATACGTCAACTCTGACCTTATTTTTTGTCCCTCATTTTTTCCCACACTGTTAAACGCCAGCATCATCAGAGCATCGTCTCCCTCTTTGTTCTTCTCCTCTATCTCACTTGTCCTCTATCTCAAAGCGGTTCAGTTCTCAAGCAGAAGAGTGGGAGGGTGAGGGGAGGCGGCGCCGGCAGTTCAAAGAGGGAGGAAGAAAATTATGATGGAGGAATGATTCGAGCTGCAGATTACAAGGACAGAGAGGTGCCCAAAAGCCACAGAAGTAGGATGCCAGAGCTGTAAATCACTTCGCCATTGGCAATCACCAATAATTCAAGCAGAGTGGACGGTGAGTCAGTGTCTTCAAGGTCACACATTTAAAAAAAGGAAGGTTTTCAGAACCTTGAAGGATTTCAGAAGTACACGGCTGCTGCAGAGTTTCTTCCATTCAATATGCACAAAAACACACACACACACACACACACACACAGAGGCAGCCAAGGATCCTGGGAAACCTAGTGGCCTGGAACAAGAGAAGAGCCAGAGCTTCCCATTAGAGGACATTACTGTCAAACACTGGAACGAAAACTACCTGCTGTACACTGATTACCAACCTACCTCCCGCTACAATTCAATTACAAACTGGATAATATGATGCACTGCACTCATTCTCTGTGACAGTGTTCAGCCGCTGACATGGGGAGGTGAGGACAGCTGCCGGTTTCCTGAATGTGCCGATGCTGGTTCGCCTAACTTAGATTTGATTTTGAGATGTGATCGCACGGCTCCAGGAAACTCAAAACTTGAGTTTTACCTCAGAGATGTCACAGGTAAGGTGTGCATTTTCACTCGCTGTTCCTGCCATGGTGAGTTTAATATAATTCATCTGATCAGAGCATCATTAAGACCGCAAAAATGCAATGAAGAAGACATATTCACACTGAAATCAAGTCAGATTTTCATCCCACAGAAGTCATTTGATTAATTATTCAAGGAAAAAAATCCTGTTTCTGTAAAAAGAGATGAAAGTGTGCCATTACTCTGACATGATTTCAATTAGAAGTCAAACGGCAGATTAAAAAATCAGATTTATTATGTGACGATCTTTCCTCCAAATTGGAAATCAAACAAAGTGCAACTTTCTCTAAATCGGTAAGGTGAACGTTGAATGCTGTGACCTTCAGCATGCATAATTGAACGCTGTTTGCAAAGTTTGCAGTTGGAAAGCTACGTCTTTGTCTCAACACTTGATTGACCTTGATAAACAGTATCTTTCAACCTGTTGAGGCTTTGATGCTTTCAGAAAAGCTTTTGAGTTGGATTAAAAGTTGAACTGATTCGGCTCCTGTTGGGCGGCCTGGGAGCTGATACATCTGATGTAACTGTGCAAAGAAAGTTTGAATTTGTTTGAAACTGACAAGGAGAATTAAGATGTTGGTTCAACTTGTGCAGAAGAAAATTGCTCGCCACCTTCCAAAGGCCAAGACACGGAGTCATTAATGTCATGACCACAGAAAAGGAAAAGGAAATGCAGAACATGGAAGTGGGGCACACACTTCAAGGCAGATTTCGTGCCATTCCAACAAAAGCAAGCAAAGGCCTGATTACTTGGAGGGATAGCAGCGAGAGTGCTGTGGGCCTCCGACCATATTATCACAGGGAGATCTCACATGTCATTCTGGTGGCTGTTTACATCCCCCCTCTGCCAACCTGACTATGGTGTCCAACGTTCTCAACGCTGCCATAGCCAGACTCCAGAGTGCCCTCTTCCTGATCTCTGGGGACTTCAACCATGTTTTTATTTTCTACATAGCTTATTATTGTATCTGTATAACTTATTGTGTATAGAGCAACTGTATTTACTGAATTCCCCCCAGGGATGAATTAAGTATTTCTGATTCTGATTCTGATTTTCCTGTGGTGTAAGGTGTGTTAAGATGCATCAGTCTTTCCCCGATCTGCTGGGAATACAATCAGTGCCGCTGCAATTTGAAATCCAGTTGACACAAGGAATCAGGAAACAAGCTGACTAAAGAAGGAAGCAACACAAGGTTTCTGCCTGTTAAAGGAAGTTCGTCCTCGCCACTGTAACTTGCTAAATTAAATTGTGATATGGTGCTATACAAATAAAGATTGATTGATTGATTGATTAATTGATTGATTGATTGAAGGAGAGAGGACCAACTTGTTGATCTGTGGGAGCAACCGTCCCCTTTGTCGGCCATGTTTGTTGACTGAAATCGCCTTTGACCACATTGTGCTGTGTTGGCCATGCTGTTGCTCACCACACTATAAGGAAAAAACTGTGAAATCCATCATTATTCGTCTTCATGTGTGGGCTCTCTCTCATTTTTAAAAGCGGTTGTGATTTTAAAAGTCTTTGAGTGTGCACCGGGATGAACAGACCATTAGCAGACAAGCACAGACTCTCCCACCAGTCGATCATTTCCATTTTCTCTCCAGACAGAAGATGACTAACAGCCTCAAACGAGCCGTTTTAAAACAATTTTACCTCTGGGAGGAGATTCTCCTGACATTAAAACTCCAATTATGAAGCAGACTGTGGAATAAAGCAGGTCTGCAAATCACATATTAGCTTATTCAAACTGTAAATCTAGAACGGCAAGTGAGTCATTTGTTGTAGCAGTCAAGCTGCCAGCCTGCAGATAATGAATTATTAAGTTGGTCTGAATGTAAACTGCTCCAAAATCTAACTAACTGAGAGGAAGTACAATGCACAGGCTTCTAAAATATAATATGGTTTTAATTTAAGAGTTTTTTCCCTTTGTTGGAAAACAAATAAATAAATTATGAAAACTCAAAATGAATTATGTTAAAACAGAGCGAGGAGGGAGTAGTTGTATGTGGGTCAGCAACACTTTTAACTTTGAAACTAATTAAATAAGAGATGATGGTCAATTTGAGCTACTTTCTGGTTATATAACTATGCAGCATGCACACAAACACAGCTTTATGTTGCACTCAATACACACGTTAAAAAAACAACTCCAATTCCCTCCCCCCGCAGCCGACCGCCTGATAACAAGCAGTTCATTTTCCTGATTCCAAATAAGCCATCCTATTCTGCTCCAATTAGAAGCTTAGAAGAAATTCATTACTATGTGCTGCACCCCATCCTCTCCCTTCAAATGCAACCAGAGTTCAGGGAGGGGGCATGTGGGGTGAGGGGGTCCCGGGTGCTGAGGTGCATAACAGTTTAAAAAATGACTTCATGCACGGTGTCAGCAAATTAAAAACCTTAATGCAAATTGAATTTACAATAAATCCACCTGGAGCGGCTGCACATGAAGGAAGAAAGGGTGAAAAAAGGCAAGAAAATGAAAATGGAGATCCTGGCAGCATGAGTGTACATTTGCATATTCATAATTAATTAAACCGGGGTTCACTTCTTTAGATGGATGACCGTCTGAAGGGGAACCAGGGAGCGACTGAAAGTAGAGCAGTGATAAAAAGGTTAAAGGAAAGGTGATTTGGATTTCTAGAAGCGGAATAATAACCATGATTCAACCCACTGACTCATCAGTGTTGGTGTTTGCATGCACTTTCAATCCTATGTGCGCCAACAGATTAACAATAGGGAGAGAAGCAATAGGCGGCATCACTCAGTCAGCCTGACAGCAGCACAACAAAACTCAAAACGAATCTAAAGCACTCCGGTGAAAGACTCAGTAGGCTTGTTAGTGAGAAGTGCAGGTTCGGGGAGGCAACAATGGGGTAATCCAATACAAACAAAGTATCCGCAGAGGTGGTGGAGTACGCTGAATTAATGCAATTGTTCCTCAGCTGTTCAGACTGCCTCTCTCATTTGGTAAGTGCTACCACTGCAGCCCGCTGAATGTGGGCATGCAGAGAAGCGAGGCCTTTGAAGGTGTCACCAGCTCCCCCCAAAAAACAACAGCAGAAGGGTAAAAAGGGATTTCTGTTATTTCCATATTTCCTTCCAACTATGCTGGCGTGTGATTTGTTTATAGCTGCAGGAGAGAGAAAAAAGGTTGTGGTGTTTGGGAGCTGCTGCAGAGGACGATGAGTGTGTAACTCCTCCCCAACAAGCTGCATTGAAAATTCATGAATGCAGTTTCAGGAGGGAACGTCAAAGCAGGAGACACGGCGACGGCTTATATGAATGTGATGAGTTATTCTCAATGTGACTTCTACATTTAGAGCGCATTCAGGACGTCTTAGTATCTGACAAGAGGCAAGATTGTGACACAAGGAGAAACCAAAAGACGAATAGAAGTGTGATAAATGCTGCGAGATGATGACAGAAACATCCTGCATTAAAGACAAAGACTGAATCCCCGTTATTTGGCACTTTAGCTGCAGCCATCTTGGTTTTCACATGTCATTTTGCAAGTTACCTTAATAAGAGGTGGTCACATAAGATAAAGTATATGTTGCTGTTAGTCTGTGTTGTTTGAAATAACTTCAGGAGGTTTGAAGAATTTGTAGAATGGCTCCAGGAGGCTTCAGGAAGGTCTATAAGAAGATCACCTTCACCTTGCCAATAAATGTGATTGACAGTGACTGTTGACGTCTTTGACATGTTCGAAACAAGGTCTTCAGAGTTGGAGTCCAAAATAACAATGTTGTACTGGTATTGAGATGTCCATATATGTGTGTGTTGTGACGACACCTACATCCTTTATAAGACAGACTTTGGAGACATAAGAGAGGAGACTTCATCTGGCCCGGTCGTCCTCCCAGCAGTCGCGATGCTTGTTACTGATACTGATGCTATTTGTTGTGATTAAACATATTGCAATACGAGCAAGCCAGTGTCACGAAGTTCATTCGGTTGCCACATGATAGATTAAGAGGTAACTAGGATGTTGATACTTGGAGTTCTTTCTCGTGGAAACTTCTTTTGTTTTATTTATTCTTTTCAAGGTACTCCTGCACTCATTCCCCTTCCCAGTCCTTGAAACACAAATTCCTACCGCTGCACTGATAAAGCTACTCTGGAAACCAGAGTGTTGAATCAACATCATCTGACCTTGCAGACTAAGACCGAACGACTACGTGTACATTTACAACCCGAACGTGGGAGGTTATAATCGCACTTTCCTTCCGCGGATAATAGAGTTATCTCCGTTAAGAGAGAACATTTGAAGTTTAACCTCTTGAACCTGCAGAGCTTCCATCTCTCCCTCCTTGGGCTACTTCATCTGATAGCGCTGGTCGGGAATGGAGGTCGGAGTAAAACAACTCAAAGAGCAGCATATCTGTGCGGGAGCTGCACTGGATAAAAAGCAGTGGCTCTGATATTGATCAAATGCTTAGACCGGTGCTCCAGCGTATCAATCACAGCAAACCAGGTCTCAGTAGTTAAATAAGCCTACCTGGATGCAGTTGGAACACATTACAGTCCTTTTGAAACTACTGGAGATGACTTCTTCTTTCAAATCTGGATCTATCTCATCCCTCCTCCCTCCGCTGGTAATCAAGAAAATCAAGGAGGCAGCGCCCTTGGTCGGACTTTGGACTAAAAAAAAAAAACCTTACAATGCCTCCGGGCTGTAAAAGAGCCGTGAAAACTCTTAATTTCCCTGCTGAGATGAAGAGGATGTCATTTAGAAATTGAATTAGATTCTTCCTGCAGTTAAAAAGGCCGAAGAGGTGTGATGAGATGAATAAAAGTCATTATTAGCGGCGGAGGTTTGACGGAGAAGCAAGTTATTTTAACTCTCCGCACACTTACGAACGAACAACACAAACATGCAGGAACGTTAAAGGATGACTTTAGATGTCAGTCACGCCTACATCTTCCTCTCCCTGTCAGTCTGTTGGAGTTTAAAGTTGGTGCAAATGAAATGTGGTAGCAGAGTTGTCATCTTTTTCCCACTGCAGGGGAAATTATAATAAGAAATGCAGCGTCAGGGTTTTAAGGGGGACACTGTCTTCTTCTCTCTTTGCACTGAGGCTGAAAGTTTGCAGCTTTAAACCACTGTCACACTCGTCTGAAAGCCTGCCTCTGGTTTTCCAAATGTGGAATAGTAAAACAACTCCGGTGTCCTTACACAGACGACTCTGACCTCTGACCTCTCTTTGAGGAGATCAAGGATTTCCCCTGAGATGACGTGTGAAATCACAAGTCCAGAGTTGTAAACACTGACAAAAGACCGCCGTCATTCGTCATCCCTCTTCTTCTTCTCTTCTTCTTCTTCTGTCTCTGCCGTCTTGCTCTCTGCACGTTATCTAATAAAGCAGAAATGTCATAAAAATAACCTTAAAAACCCTTCAGCCTGCCAAATTCTGACATCGGCCCCGATTGAGATGCCATCGTAAATTCTGGAGTCTGTGATTCTTTTATAGACAGTTTGGGAAGAGGTGGGCTAAATGGATGAGAGAGACGGCTGCCAGTAATGTATGAAAGGGGGAGGAAGATGGAAAGAGAGGGAATCAGAGCCCATCTTCTGACTGCGTGCATATTAATGCAGCACTGCGGAAATCCAGCCAGCCAAGGCAGCTGCCAAGGTCACCAGAGATTACCAGGACCATGACTAAACAGGCAGGCCAACGATTACAGAGGGCGCCCTCTTCTCCTCTTCACCACATCCAGGCCTTCATCCCTGGCAAGGCGTCCATCCGAGTCCGAGCTCAATCCGATGGGTGATCCCTAATAAACCAACAAGTCGCCCTTTTTCCTCAGTGATCCGTGTGAGTGGAGGGCGGGCTGAATACATGAATTTTGAGCAGTGAGCACATTATACAGAGGTTGTGATGATGTAACAAGACCGAGTTTCTTGCCTCTTCCTCTCTCTCGTCCCCCCCCCCTCTGCCTCCGGCGCTGTGGGTGGGGATGACAAAGAGGTAGGAGGAACGGAGGAAGGAATGGGTTGGTGTTCGTATTTTTACTTGAGCTGCTAACTGCACACGCTCCAGTCTCTAGTTTAGACCTACTACTTCCATTTGGGATCACCATGCATGCTCACTTTAGTAGCATGCACTGTGGGAATAACTGCAGAAGTCACACGTGCTTTCAAAGATTGGAGTGCTGCAATAAAAAGCCTTGTACACAGCAACACACCTTCGTACCAGGTTCCTTCAGACGTCCTCGGCGCTCGACTCCCTCCCGATTAACAACCAAAGTTTCCCTCAGACTTGGGATATATACGGCTCCTCGCTGAGCCACTACGACACAATCGATCCTCCACTTTGATGATCTTCTAATGAAAGCAGTAAACATGCAGATTAGAGACTGTCGGTAGCCGTTCTTAATGTCTCTGCTCCTCCTGCTTTATCTACTCTCCACCGTTCAGGAGGCCACGGAGAAAAATACATCCTCGGAGAAATGACGCCGTTAGTCAAAGTCAGAGGAAAAGGAGTGGGAGGAAGTTTACTCTCGTTTATTCTAACAACTGGAACACACATTTTCACCTGATCAACACCAAGTTGGTGCTCTGCTTGAGTTCTCTGTCTGAACAACAGACTGAACAAGACACGGATGTAGTCTCAGTGACGTCACCCATTGGTTTTCAAATGCTGACTCAAGCTAACATTCGGTCGACCTAGCAAGAGGTCAAAGCTAACGGCCAAATTAGGTTTTCAGAGGACCAGAAAGACAACATGGATGAGGAGAAGAGGAGGACTGAAGTCCTGTGTAACAGCTACTTTATTCCCGCCTGTCAGTCACATCAGCTGTTACTCTCGTTATGCAAACTTAAAACCTTAATAAGTTTAAAAATAATGAGTTATGTGAATGCACCGGGCTGTAAACAGCTTTCTAGAATGGTTGTATCACCACAATCAAACTCTCCCCTCGGTACAGTTTTGCAGTATTTACACGGGCTTTTTGACTGGTCTTATTTCCATTTGTTGCTAAGCTACTGCTCCACGACATCTCTCAGGAACACATTGAGCTTTTTCACTCCAGTATTTTTAGATGATAGATAACAAGGTGGACGACTCCAGGAGGACACAGGATGTATTTAATCCTATTTGTCAAATTGTAGGTTGTTGCACGGAGGTCTTTTGTGCTGCTTCTCTCCACCTGTGGGGATTTATTTTGCACTCCTCTAGAGCTATAACAGAAGTGTTTGGTACATCAGGTTCATCCTCGTAAAGGTCAGCGTAACCCGCGTAACAGGTTAGGGTCAGATTCCCGGGTCAGGACGCTTGTTTATTGAGATGGAAGATAGATTTATTGAATTTGGATTTGGGAACTCTGGTTTCTTTTTCTGGAGAAGTTTCCCACCAGGGTATGAGGACTGTAATGAGGTCCTGCAGTGCATTTCATTCTCACTCCTTATCCTATGAACCTTGTAAACAGCGTCTCAGATCAACACATTGACAAGTGTAGCCGCCAGTAATGACTTCTCTTTTTTATTGGAATTAATCTGTCCTGCAGAACGTTGGAGGAGATAATTAACTGGTGCTTTCATCTTCATTTTAACTGGCATGTTCATTAACAAATTTCCGTATCCTGTAAGAAAAGAGTCCTAATGTTTCTGTTAATGAAAATAAACAAATAAATCACTCGGTCCGGAGGCAATCGAGTTGAGGCGAGGTTTTGGCAGGGTGACAGGTATCAAGGCGTGCAGAGCCGGCTTCATTAGCTGGAATAGGGCAATCATGTAAGGATCATGCAGGCGGCACGGACGTAATGATCATGATAATGTCAGCCGGAGAATAATAAAATAAACAGGTCCCTGAGGCTACGTTTACGCCACTGTTTCAACTCCTGTCCTCATTAATTTCTGTGCATTCTGACATGGAATAATAATCATAGAAGTATTATTTCCAACGCAGGAGCAGCTCATCCTGTCCTCAAGAGTAAAAACACCACATTCCAGAGAGAGAGAGAGAGAGAGAGAGAGAGAGAGAGAGAGAGAGAGAGAGAGAGTAAAAAGCATTTCCACATTAAATATTCCTGAGGGAAGATTTACAACCCGCGAGGAAAAGACAGGACTCCTGGGCCCTGAAATACACCTGGAAAAAAGTCAAACTGACTCTGTGTCAGAGCTCGTCAGATGACTTATCTCCCTCCGTGCTTGCCCAAAACCCAATATTGGGTAATGGAGCCCAGCTGTCAAAGATGCTCAATCTTTCTGTCAAGAAGGCGGATATATTCTAAGAGGGGGGGACATATTTCCTCTATCTATTCCCTAAGTAGCTTCTATATCACCGCTCAGGCAGTCAGAATGTATCTGAAATATCGTATTAAAATAATAAGGTTGGATAGATTGGCAGAGAGATGGCTGCTTTTGAAAACCTGCGTGATAAAGTCCGGATACATGGGACTATTTTTACTTCTTCTAATGATTCGAACAAGAAAATGCACGAGGAATAAACATTACAGCTTTTAACTCTTTGAATCCAACGTTCCCAAACATGAAACAGTGTTTGTGCAGCAGCTGCAGCACTGTGCAGTAAACACTCATGATAAAAGAGCAGAAAGTTGGTCGAATCTCTTTCAAAGCCTACTCTTAAAGAACTGCAGATTTGTTTTTGCTCTGCACCAGAACATATTTCTCTTTAATTACCACTCTCTACCATTATACTCCACATCTTTAATTCTAAAACGCAGGTTTGATTAAAATACCAGCAGAAATGGGCTTTTGAATACTTCTCTCACCGTCCCTGGAAGCGAGCCACACGGCCGGTCCTTCCCCCTGAAGATGTAAATCTTTAAAAATGGCTCAGTAATAACAATTAAAAAAAGTGCTTCCCTAAAACAGCTGGGCGCTTTACTTTATGAGGAAACATTACTCAAACAAATGCTTTTCTTTGGGACTACTTTCAGCCGTGGATTTATACGCAGTTAGTGCTCTCGAATGCAGGAGTAACACTGTGTTTGTGGGACTGACTAGAAATGAACTGCACCTTATGGTTATGACAGGATTTGTCATCCAGAGGAGCAGATATGTTTGCACGGACAAAAACAACATCAACATCTCAAACTTAATCAACCCTGCTCTTTAAATAAGACTCTGTACTGTAGGCGCACAAGAGCAGCGCCCTGCCAGAAACTGGACTTGGGGGCAGGACTTGTGTCTCAATGATTTGTTCGTCAACTTAACATTTACTTTGATCGGCCATGTTTGTGTCACATGACGTCAAGTCTGTGAAGCTGGGTGCCTTCAATTTTCCCACACAGCATCCTGAATGAACGTGTGCTCCTCTGCATCGGAGAGGAGCTGCAGCCTTCTGTTTATGCAAAGGCGAACACCCAAATGAGCTGAAAACTTAGCTCGTACTCCAGCTAATGCACTCTCAGCAAATGCAGAAGATATCTCACCAGATATTCTCACTTTGTATACAATCAGCATCGCACTATTTGCATATTACCTTGCATAACCCAGAAAATATCTCTAACTGGAAACTGGCTCTGTAGGATCCCTGTCGCTCTTTGAGATATCTTTCCACACAATGCCACTGAACTGACTTATCTCCTCCTGTCCCCCCCCCCCCCTCTCTCTCTCTCTCTCTCTCTCTCTCTCTCTCTCTCTCTCTCTCTCCTTAAACCCTTCTCTTTTGACTCCCGTGTCCCTCCCTCCTCCGCTCACTAAAGCTCTGACACAGTATTTGTATATCAGTGGCTGAGGAGCTGTTTCTCTGGTGGCAGCGGTTGTCGCCCTGGAGTATTCTTGTCTGGCATCACAACACAACTCTGAGATCAGAGAGGCGAGCACTGTGCCTCTTAATGGGAAGATCTCCCCCCACAGGCTCCTCTACCGCATGCATTCTCTCCTGCTTTCATTTAATCCTCTCTCCCTCTTCTTCCTTCCGCTCTCCCCTTCTGCAATCTTCTCCCTGCCTGCATCTCTCTGAAACCTCTCTTAACTTTTATCCCCCTCCCCTCCTTCCATCGCTTTCTCTTCCTCTCGTGTGCTTGTTTTGAACACACCAGAACCAGGACATGGGTCTCTAGGGGTACTGGGGCTTCTTATATAACATTATAAAAAATTCACACATTGCATGTTCTTATAACAGAGGGGGGAAAAAGGGGGAGGAGAGATGTGGAAGGCAGGGGGTGGGGATTGAAAGCACAAATTAAAAATAACTTAGGAGTGCAGAGGGGGTAGGGGGTGAAAGAATACGGGTACAAAACAGCCTTCAGTGTCGTTTTGGCAGCCGGGATGCTGGATCCTGCCATCCGTCGTGCAAGCTAGCAGGCTTGTGAACCCCCACCCAGAAATGCAGCACACTTCCTTCTCATATCCAGCACCACATCTACATAATGCATCGTGCAGACTCATTTCTTCCTGATATTACCTCCTCGATGGAGGAAAAAACAATACAATTACCATTAAATTGATGCCTGTCACGCCGCGGCCTTATTCCCACATGATCAATCATTGAAGCGGAGTTATTGTGGAAAGGATTCTGGTGCACCGCTTACAATATTCCCCTCGTCAACATATATGAAAAGCAGTCCAAGCCTGACTGAATCCAACTACCTATTCATGAGGTGACGCTTTTTTCCTCCCTGGAACAAGTTGAATAGAAATTGTACCAACAATGGAGTCATTGGTCATTTCCTCTCTGGTGCAGGCGTGTAATACAGCTGATTTAAAAGCTATAAAAGTCTGTTTACCACTGCGATTCACAGATCGTCATCTGCAGAGCATGAATTATTAATCCACCAGAGTGTCTCTTTCTCCCTCTTTCTTCCTCTCTGTTTAAAACAGCGTTCCATAATGTCACGCATTTGTCAACTACCTGCTACGGGGTGGAAGGGACACAGTGAACCTGTGTTGCCAAATCATTTGACTCACAAACGCATCTTCAAGGTCAAGTTATAAAAAAAGAAGAAGAAGAGGAAGAAGAGGGCGGAAACAGCTCACATAAACCATGATTCTCCTCCTCTCTCTCTCAAATCTTTCTCTGTTTTCATCATTCGGTTATTTTTGTCTCCTGGGTTGAGCAGAGCCTCTAAATGCGGCCTAGCATGGGTTGTTTCTTAGCAATGGAGCCCTCATGTCTGCAATGTTAATGAGGAATTATCAGAAATTAATTAAGATTAGAAAAGGTCCCAAGGTGAAGGACTTGCTTATTACAGTGCCATGTAAATCTTCTATAATCCGCCGGCACGAGACCGAGCCAAACACTGCGGAAACTGGGAAAACATGCTGCAGTGCTCACCCCCATACTCTCTGCTTTACATGAACCACTGCTACGTCACAGAAAAGCAAAGATAACCTGAATCAGAACTCACTCTACCCTCCATACTGTCCTCTTATTGTTCCATGAATTACCTATTGTGTGGAGGTGTTGGAAAGCACAATGCAAATCCAATTTTGGAGCCACAGGAGAGAGCTGTGAGAATTGTAAATTGATTGGATAATTACAAACCAACACAAGGTTTCATTTACATGCTCTTAAGTTCTTTGATCAGAAGGTACAGAGCAGAAAGAGAAAGAAGTGCAGCAGCTTCATGAACAGTAGCTGTTTAACTTGAACCATTACTGCAGAGTTTATTACACAGGGGCGTCATATTGGGAGAAGACAATCAACTCCCCCTCTATTTATATGAAATGGTTCAGTCCTTCATTGAAGCCCAGAGTAAGCACTTCTACCTGGCAGTAGTCTCAGTGAGGAGTGCTGGTGCAGTCTGTAGCATCTTTGAAAGGGAAATATAGCAAAGTCCATGTGAAACAAACTATACATGCTCCACTAACATGAGTTATTTTTGCAGTTAAGTAAACTTTGACTTTAAGTGATTGCAGCATCCTTTCAAAACATGCTCTGATGTTGAAATCGTGTTTAAAAAGTGAAAAACAGTCAGGTCATTGTGTTGCAAGTAGCATATTAGTGTGCATCTACATTAGCACTGATTCCCTTAAAATGAGTCAAAATATATTTCTTGAATTAAAACAATATTCGTATTACAAGAAGCTTACTACTTTCACGACTCACTATATTTTTCTTACCCCATTGGCAGACATGTTTATTCAATAAAAGCAATTCAGGCCTTATTTTTGGCTTGTATTGAATAAAAAATATATTTTTTCTGGGCGTGTGAGGTGATTGTGGCTCATATTAAGTCTAATAAGATATTTTAACTCAAAATAAAATGCCTAGTTTATAGTTTTTGCAGTGCTTGAAATCCCTGGCAGTGTGCCGATATATATAAATATGTTTCTACTACTACTACATGAAAAGTGTACAGTTGAGCACATTTTTAAGGACAGTGAATAAAGAAGCCCAGTTCTCGTTCTCATTCCCTCCTGCCTCCAAAAGGCTCACCCCAGTATAAGAGAACATGGAGGAGCAGCTTTGGGGCGCTGGGACAAGCCCCCGCTCTCTGCTAATGAACAGGTGAGGAAAACAGCAGCGGCGGTGGATTACACCGTGTCATGCCGGGCCACAAATCCTGAATTAGCGATCCATCCTGTGCCGTCGTGTGCTGATTTGTTGACTAATGGACAAAAGCCAATGACACATTTTCCACTTGCCGTACCTGTTTGTATCATTTGCCGCAATTCCGCCAAACCAGGAGAAGGTCGCTGTGCAGCAGTCGGGCTGACGACCTCCTCTTGCAGTGCTTTTTAACTACACTAATGCATGCTGGGACTCGTGTCAGGGGCTTTCCTTCTGAGGTGGGTTTGTCATCATTCAAACGTGGAGAGAACCTGCTGCGAGGTCAGAGCGGACGGCAGCTCAAGGTTAATCAGTGTCTTACAAAGAGTAGCCCTCCGATGTAATCAAGGCTTTGTTTCAGGCCTGCTGGTGGCACATTATGTGGCGGACACCAGCAGAGTCATGTGACAGTTTACATCAAACATCTCTGTCTCACCCATCATGCATCTCTGGGGTGCGGGCCAAGTCCTTGTTGCGATCTGGATGCCCGACATGGAGTCGACAGCAGCTCGGGCTCTCACCACACAACAAACTCATCTCTTGCAGACACATGCACACACTGACACAGCAGTATTCCTCCTAATAAATAAGAGATGAAAGCATGAAGTGCTGGCTGGCTGGCCTCTAAAAAGTTTAGCATCAAAGTCATCCGCTGCTGGCTTTCTCTTTTTCAAAGATTCTCTTCTTGTGTTTGCTTTTGTTTCTTGGGAGGAAGACTTTTTATTGATGCTGACATCGTGCTGCAGTGGATGAGGAGTGTCCCAGAAGGAAAGCTCAATATCACAAATCTGTCCAATTTGAGCACCTATGAAGTGCAGCAATGTGACGGATTCAAAATAAAGTGTCAAAGTTTGCGACACTGTCCTGAGACCATCTCGGTTCATGAGCTGTTGTCACCCAATGACAAGGGGAATAAAAGGCTCTGCACCTGTCCAAGCCTCCTTAAAGGCACGGTTACAGCATCACGTCAAAGCAACATTCACAGACACCTTGATTCACTGTGAATCAAATGTCCCAGTTCTACCTTGACACAGACTTTAAAGAGCTCATAGTGCCCTATTACTCCTCTAGAACACGACGCTCCCAACTTCATTCTGATTGGTTGAACCCGATAATAATGGTAATAAAGTAGAAGGATGATGTAATGAACAGGAAAAAGCAGCTGCAGGACACATGATGTCAAATCAGCTCTGTTGACACTGTGGCAAAAGTGTTAGATTCTATTCGCATCCTCAACTAATGGAGGATATTTGAATACTAGATCCTGTCCTGTGAGAGCAGAAGACGTAGTGATGATAGCGTTAATGTTCAAAGTTGTGACATTGTTTGTTTAAAGGTGAGTCAACGTCAAGAAGAGGGGAATGAGGACAGAAGTCTTTTGTTTTGGGGTACCGACTAAAATTCCCTGATACAAGTATGTTAAGTATGCGTCCTTCAAATCAATCAGCATGACCTAAATGCCAAAATAGGCTTCTCTCTGAAATATTTGACCTTCTGATGCTCTTTTTTTATGACTCTGAATGCCCCACATAACAAAGCAATGATATCAAAGTGAAACAAACAGGATGTTGCGCAACGACATTGCACTGCAGCATAGTTCGGATGCCAAATTGTGCAGATTTTCCACATACTAACCCGGCGCTCTGACACCCCAAAGCCAATAAGGCTTCCATTGTGGAGAGGAAGCATTCTGTGAACTGGGTAATACCAGAGCAAAGGCATGTTAAGCCTGTTTCTAAAATGGCTGAAAGACTTCTTTTTTTTCTTCCTCCCCTCTCAGTCCTGTTTTAGGAAGCAATCTAGCGTTTGGAAATTTGCATTTCTTTGCAGGAGAGACTCATTAATTCGGAATGATTGTGGAAACTGTGCCATTTGTTCCACTCT
Source organism: Notolabrus celidotus (assembly GCF_009762535.1). Lineage (NCBI taxonomy): Eukaryota > Metazoa > Chordata > Actinopteri > Labriformes > Labridae > Notolabrus > Notolabrus celidotus. The sequence continues at coordinate 3,953,018 of NC_048295.1, read as the reverse complement.
TGTGACTTTTAATGCACCAGAGAAACGGGGTTGTTGCACAGGGGAATGATAATCTCAAACCACGCTGTAATTCTCTGCTTCTAACAACACATTTCAGCTCAGATGTGGACGTATGCATGCACACCTGACAGGAAAAACACTCATCATCACTACATTTACAAACGCCAACTGCCCGTTTGTTCATTATCGCACATGACGCTTTTACAGCTCCTGGTCTGACATTCGGTTTAACTGATGATGGAAATAATTTGTGTGTTTACCCTGTCTTTACTGATCAACATTTCAGGGAATTGATCTTCTAACAGGCAAGAAATCAAATCAAATGAAACATAATCAACAGTTTCTAATGAAGACCGATATGTGATTTGAATTTTAATGACGTTAACTGTGCTTGAATTAGCAGCAGAGGACGTCGGTGGAGGAAAAGGAACAGGAATTTCTCCTTTTCGGGGAAGCACTTGTGCAAAGTTGAGCCACCTTCCTCTCCATACAATGGACTCCCATTATATACAGTGCAGTTACAAAGTAGGAGGGCAGTGACGATGCATTGGCTCAATTATACGGTGCTACATCAGCCTGAATCTTCACGGCTCCTTTAACAATAGCTGCCTAATTTAAGGGAGAAGAAATTAACTTAAAGTTCTAATGCTTTATACTTGGAGGGAACGAATCCTTCTAAAGACATATGCATGCTTATCTTATCCTCCAGGTGATCCTCCTGTGAGGCCACTGTGTCCTCATTAAGAGGTCTAAGTAGCAGCTAAACTTATGCCTTTTGTTTTCCAACTCCAAGCTGTAAAATAACAACACTTAGTCCACAACAGGACTGTTTTTATACTTCATAACAGAGGTTAAGGGGACTGTCTTGGGCCAAAGTACTAGCTTGACTCTTTTTGCTGAGTCATGGATTCATGCAGCCTGAACGTAACAGAGCAGATCCAGTGAGAGTTAACACATGGACTAGAATGGAGCCTACCGTGATTGACAGTAATGAATAAGAGGAGCCTGTATGGAGCCAGCATCTCTTCAGACTCTGTTTCTGTCTCAGTCTGGACCTCAGCGGAGGAACAAGCAGAAAAGGTCAGGTGACCTCAGAGCCAAACAAAGCCCAACTGTTGCATGTGCAGTCCTAGCAGTGCTACGTGTGTATGTGTAAGATCATCATCCCGCTCCACCGTTAAATAACCGGCTCAAACAAAGACGTTACTCTTGGGAGGCGTTTGTACCTTTTTTGCAGAACCACAGAGACGAGAATAGAGCTCCAGCCAAAAGAAGCAGAGCGTGTCACATACAGCACAAAGTCCCAAACTGCAGCGCTTTGAATTCCAGCCAACAGAAACCATTTAATCATAGGTGTCATCAAAGCAAAGCTGGGAACCATCAAGGCCACACAGCGTCTGCATCCAACCAATTTACCCACAATGCTACCTGAGCTGAAAATAGCCCCGTGCTGCATCTTTTGCTGCTTAACTACACAGAATGGAATATTCAACATATCATTTTTTGATAAGTTATCAAATTACCCCTGCAAGCTTCAATGCATTTAAAGCCACTGCGTATTATACAGCAAGCAAATTGAATAATGTGTCCGTTTATATGCAACTCAAGGGAAGCAAAGGCAATTTATTCATGCCGCATGAAGCCAATTCAAACTCTTTAATACAGTGGATGTTTTATTTGGATCCTTTGGAGCTTCTTTGAAAGATGCAAACACAGCACAGATTTCTCTGATTAAGTATCCATGCACTAAATATGTAGAAGGAGAAATCAGACGCTCAAATAGAGCGTCTCTCTCTTTCAAATAAGAATGCAATTTAAGCCAATAAGCACTTACTTAGGTCTCGCTGCTGAGTCTCACACCTTGCACATCCAAAAGAAGCAAGAGTGATGAGAAAACAGCAACAGAGTCAGGGTTGTTCAGTCAACCATCTTGTGTTTTTAAATCTCCTCCGCCTGTTATTCTAACCAGATACAGTTTGAATACACAGCAGGATTTAGGCACACTCTCTTGGCCCTGGTCCATAATTCAACCAGAAGCTGATACAGAGCACAGCCTAAACTTTGATTACTGAATACGAGAACGCTTTCTTCCTTATTCTCAAAACGCTGAATAAAGTTTTGCTCGGCTGTGAAAAATTCTGTTTGTGGAGTCAACAAAACAGCTTGGCCTGCAGATAGTCCTCACAGGCTGATGCTTCCTCCAGTGTCGTGTGGCAAAAAGGAGTTTGTGTGACTGAAAAGGATAAAGTGCTGAATATATTCATTTACAGCGAAAATCTACCGAAACCGTTGGAGGGCCGTAACGCGGCGCATTAAAACGGTAAACAAACATTTGCACCATCTTGAGATGAAAATGCTGATTCAATACGACCCTCCTGAATTGTTTTCTGCCAACTCTGCAGGTGTGTGAAAGATTCTCGTTTTTTTTCTGGGCCATTTAAATGATTCGGTGTCATGCATGGCTGCCGCCATCAAGACTCGATGAATACTTTTGCACATGAAAAGCGAAGGTGGGGAAGAGGCGGCGGTGAATCCATTAGCCCTGCTATGTCTCACTGACTCCATTGTTTTATTCTGTTTCCTGGCAGCAGGAGGATTCACCTCCGCGATGCTGCAGCGCGGAGAAGAGTGGAGGCGATGAAAAAAGCGTGAGGCTGGGCCACACACACAGATCCAAATGAGAGAGCAGGCAGCGCGGCGAGGAAATGAGAGTTAGCGGTGGTTGTGTGGGCGGCTGTGCATATGTGTTGAGATGGTTTGAGATGGTATGTTCTGGATATTGTAATTCAACATCAGAGACTGAGCTGGGGATCACCTACGACCAATCAAAACAGCCCCAACAAACACGCCAAATGATTACCTATTAAAGGGAAAGTCCACTATTTTCCTGATTGGGCCTTTTAAACCAATTCTTTAAACTACCTGATACATCAGTGATTAATATTCGTGATGTTTGTATACTTAGCTCAGCAAGACTTGACCAATTCAGATAATCAGCCAGGCCAATTATCAGTCGACCCCTGCTTAGCACTGTTCATAAGGAGAAAGAGTAAGCTTAGAAATTTCTGTCACTTCTGCAAGGAAAGGAGATGATATGTGCACAATTGTGCTCCAAATCAAGATCATGCTCCACCATTCTTCAACAAGTAAATGATCCCTGATGCTGAATCTAAAGCGTCTACAACCCGCCCTCCATCTGTGATCGTCTTCAGTAAAGTGAGAATCTGTTAAGAAAACTTCAGATCAGTGCAGCGGGGCAGCTTTGTTGTAGCACCCACTGTGTCAAGCTTTAAAGGGGCGCTTGTGACATTTATACTGACTTGGAACACTGATTGCAAATAATGATATTGGAGCCACATGCAGACTCAGGATGGACAAACTTAATGACAGCAACGCGGGATAGACAGGATGTTAGTGGAAGATTCAGGGCTTCCAAATGTCGAGGTTATCAGAGAAGAAAAGAGGCGGGTTGATAAATATCAAATAAAAGTCAGGAAGATAATGAGAAATATTCAAATTAACCTACTTTCACAAAAACTGACACTTGTAATGATTCATCTGATTGGGAAGTTAGCGCCAGACGAGGCAATCAAAGCCATTCATCATTAAAGACATTTGATTAAATTAACTGTTCTGTCGGATTCTGGACGAGGACTGACAGTGGTTGGTTCCCTGATTGAGCGATGGTCCCTCCTGCTAATGTATTCACAATGTGCAGCGGACAGATGTAACAAAATGAAGGCCTGATGTGATGGAGAGGGACGGGCGCAGCGAGGGAAAGGTCAGCTGCAGTGATGAACTCTTCAGGTCCGGTGGCATCAAACCGAGCATTGATCACTCCCCGGTATGGATCGGTGTAATCAAGCTGGTGCCTTTGCTTAATACACCGGCTACATTGCTCATGTCTACAGAAAGACAGGGAGGAATAAGACAACCACATACAGGCCTTCGTCCAGGCCTGCAGCCCGACACGCTGGGCTTTACTGCTGGGTGTCGCAGTCCAAGAGTCCAAGAGCCCAAATGGTAAAACTGTGACTCCTAAATGAGGCATTACTAAAAGAATTTGGATTCCCCCCGCTGCACACAGACAGGCTGGAGAATAATATTTTATTTAGAGTTTAACTGCAGCTCGTGGCCCTGAGTGCCCCATCAGACAAACTATAATGGAATCTAATATGATCGTAATGGTTACTGTCTTCACTCGGCTTCTTCGCGTGATCCTGGAGCATATGTTCTTTTCTCTCACAGGAAGCAGGGACATCTCTGTGGCAACAAGACGGATGCAGAGATAACTCTTTTAGTTTGACTCAGGGTCTGGAGGACTAGTTTGTGCAACACATAGAGCTTCAAAGTCCATAACTGGGCTCGGTCCAGGTGTCTTAAAACAGCACATTGAAACATTAGTTACAGTTATGTGTGCTTTTAAAGATTCAAACTGCATTGTTTACATGGTCATCATACCTTAAGTCTCTAAAAGTAGTATGGGAGGTAGACCCTTCAGTTATCAGGTCCAGTCAGGGTCCGACACTGGCTCTACTATAATTAATGCAAAATACTGTCTCCCAAGGTCACCCAGAGAGGTTGTTGAAATCTCCTGCCCTCTGGAACCCTGCTGGATTGAGAACCCTCACCATTTCATTTCATTTTCCACGTGCAGTCAGGTGCCATTGGAGCATTTGTACCTGCCTTTGTATCCTCTAGTTATTGCTGCTCTTGACCGGCTGTTGGAATCATGAGCCTACGGTGAAGTCTGTGCTGCAAATAAATGGCCAAAAATTGCTGCAGCACCAGGAAAAACCATGTGCCTTTTCTGTGCTCATTATAGCATGTCTGACTGTGAAGCCCTCAAGTTTCACTCACAGCAGGATTTGTCATGGGGCCGCTGTCCACTTGCTTCACTTTCAGCTGCAGTTGTGAAGAATTCATCACAAGAGTCGCCTTTGACTCGGCCCTTTGTTACTGCGGAAAGAGTTTGGATAAAAGGATAAAAGGCCAAGAACAGCCAGCATCCTGGAGGCCTTGTCGGGGTCTCAACAAAAGGATCCTGAGCTCATCAAAAGGTGAGCGCTACAACAGTAACATGAAAAGAATGTTGTTTTGACATCACCCTTTTTTTAAAGCCAGTCTCACCCTTTTTTATTCACGCTGGAGACGATAACAATGCCGAGAGACAAGACCGCCCGAGAAGTGATTGTCAGGAGGAGGGAGGCATGCCGCAAACGACACGACACGCTTCCACAGGCATGCTGGCGGAGACAACAAATCCGCCCACATCTTTATCTGTGATCAAAGCAGAGATTTATGATTCTCTTCGTTTGTAGTCCACCCTACTTCCTCCTATCTCTCCGCCGCTCCTCGCGAATTATCTCCCCCAAGTTAGGGCTATCAGAACGAATTTGCCAGCTGACATTTTTGACCCTCCACCAACGCGCGGAGGAAATTTCCCCAGAGTGACACTTTCATCAGGCCACTTACTGTCTCGACCTTCTGCAACCCGTGCCCTTCTCGCGGTATAAACACGGCTAATGCGCGTTAGCCTCAGAGCCTGGAGGCTATGTGGAGATGCATGGGAACAGAGGGCATATGCTGGAGTCAGAGCCCGTCTCATTCTCTCCTCTGGATTGACTGACGGCCAGCGGATGGGGTGGATGGGAACAGTGGCAGAGAGAGTGATGGGTTCAGTAGGTTGGTGATACTCAAAGGAGCAGCTGTGTGGGTTGTGAGGAGCTCACTGACAGTCGTCTTTAGTCTACTTTCTTGGACTGAGCTGGTGACACAATAACACCAACATGACACTGAAATAAAAGTCACATTCCTGACTCATACGCCCCAAAAAACTCTCCCAGTCATTCACAAATTCTAACATTACGACGTCTGGCCAATCAGCTGCTCCTTGAGCCAAACACTCCTTGGATGCTGCTCTTAAAACGTCATTAAAATCAAATGATCAGCCTTTCAAGAGAACTATTGTGAGACCATCCCTCCTCTATCATTTCTCAAAGCGTATTCATCTTACCTTCACGGCCGTAAAAACACAGTCTGAGCTGCTGTAGCTGATTAAGGTTCGAGGAGGATGTGGTCACAGGAGGAAAACCACAGCCGACAGCACTGCAGTGCAAAGTCTCAAGGATCCAGGAGATATTCATTCTCCCCTGAGGGCTATTTGTTTTAAGTAACCGCATAACCAATAGAGACATAATGAACAATGAATACAAAGACGCACAACCTATAACAATTGCATTAAGTTCTCTTAAAGGCCACGGGCAGCGGGGTTAAATGAGTCGAGTGGTCTCTTGGCAAACTGGATCTGCAGCCGAGCGGGAGCAACTTCTTACAGAGAGGGGTCAGCAACCTCTCTGACTTCTTCCCCTTCCTGACTCTGTCTCCTTCTCTTGTAAGGCTCCATACAGCTCGAGTAATCCTTCCTACTTCGTCTCTTAAATAGCTCATAGTGCCGTATTACCCCTCTAGAACACTACATTCCCAACATGCAGGCCTGCTCGTCGTACCTTAAGTCTCTAAAAGTAGTATGGGAGGTAAAACCTTCAGTTATCAGGCACCACTCCTTTGGAATCATCTACCAGTCAGGGTCCAGGAGGCAGACACCCTCTCTACTTTTAAGAGTAGGCTTCAAACTTTCCTTTTTGTTAAAGCTTATAGTTAGAGCTGGATCAGGCTTGGACCAGCTCTTAGTTATGCTGCTATAGGCTTAGACTGACACACTGGGTAACTTGCTAAATGCTACAAAGTGCTCTGCTCTCATGGTGGAATAAGATGAGATCAGACTGAGTTCTGTCTGTAAGATGGGACTGGATCTTATCCTGTCTTGATGTTGGGTCTAGACCTGCTCTGTTTGGAGTCTTCAGATAACAGTCTTTGTGATTTGGTGCTATACAAATAAAGATTATAAAGATTGGCAGATGCAGAGGAGAGTTAAAAATAGGTCATTTGTAGCATCTAGGTGTATGATCAAAGGTTCTGTTTGTATTCTGCTCAGGGATATGATATAGACTGTTACACTATTGATGGCGCTCTGTTTGTTTTGATGCTTAATTCCCTCTTCCTCCTTGCGAGGGAGTACATACACAAAAATGATTCAAGGTCCAGAGATGAGAGCATAATCAGCACCAGAGCTTTAAACCCACTTCACTGCAGCCTCTCACTAAACACAGGGTGTATTATCCTTGTTGTTCCAGGGATGCCCTTTCCCCCAGTGGACAGAACAGCTTATCAGCAAGAAAATGCATTAGCACAGCTAATAAACTACTCACCTGTACAAAACTTGGAGTGACACTCCACCGCCAAGGTCTAAACTTTATTTAAGCAGGCAGGTTGACTAACAACACACTTTTATTCACTCTGACAGCCTGGCAGTGTTTCCGCAGGGTGAGGAGGGTTTGCACGACCGCTACAGTCTTTCAGAGTCCTGCCACAGGGGTTAAAGCCTCACCCAGGAGCAGTTTGAGGTATAATTTCTTCAAATTGGAGGGAATATGCAGTGCATATTTCTATCAGTTCTTGCATGCAGAGTTTTCATCCTGCTTTGGGGATTTGAAAAAGCTTCTCTTTAAAGCACAAACACACTTCCCTTTCCATTAGGCTATCACTACCGCAAAACTTCATATTGGTTCTCTAGCAGACTGGAACCAATCCGCACGACAGGAAGCCTTCCCCTAAAGCTAGTCCCGGTCTATCTCTGTCTCACAAACAGCTCAACAGGCCTCTATGTCTGCCTACACTGCTGCAGCTGCATGTTGTTGAGCAGGTAGTGTGTGAATGTGAACATTTACAATTGTTATGGGTGTTTTTTAGAGATTAAAACAGCATTTTCAAGATCTTTAAACAAAAATAAAGGCTTATTTTTGCAGAAAATGCTTTGGAAAGTATGAAAGAAAGAGTATAATCAAAGGAAAGATTCAATCTCCGTCTGTCTTAAGTGGTTTTGGCTTTTTTACATGTTTATCTGCAGAAAAAGGAGTGAATTCATTTTTTTTTAAAGATAATTTTATGCCTTTTAATGCCTTAACTTGCAGATAGAGTAGGAAACTGGGCAGAGAGATTTAGGACTACATCCTCTGTATCCAGAGTGTGATTTAACGCTAAAATGCAGGGTTGACATTTTCATGATTCAGTCTATCTTCTTTGATACAGATTACCGTCAATCTGTTTGCTGTGCTTAAGAACAGACAGACCTTGTTTCAAAAGCTCTCTATAGCCACCCTGTCCACATATCTTGGACAGAAAAGGACAGGCATGTTGCATGCTCACTCAGGACATTTACATCTTTTAATATCTCTATGGATGTGTTTGTTTTATCCATGTGTCATATTGTTACAGCATGATTTGAGTCTAAAAATGATGGACTGAGGTGGTTTCTGTGTCCTAAAGCTGCAGGTAAAGACTCCTCACGTGACACACACGCAGAGTGAGCTCATTTACGTCAGCAGTGCAGATTGTCAGTGTCTCATGCTGCCTGGGTGAACCTGAGGATAGAGAGACACTGAAGCACTGCAGCCTGATGGATGCATTTCAAAACAAACATTTGGACAGATTGGACTCTGAGTAACTTCAACAATCCTCAGACTGCAGAGCTGGAGGATGAAAGGATCTGGCTTCTTTAGATACACCTTGCTGAGTAGAAAACACAGGTAAAGAGACTACTGAAGACTGTTTTTAAAGGTTTGTTGAATTCTTTGCAAACACGCTCCCAGCATAAGTCTTTATTGGGCTGATGAATGTGAAAAAAGAAACGGCAGATCTATTGAGGTTTACCACTAAACACCACGGGGAAGTTTCAGAGTCTATTTAACACAAAAACAAGATTAGCGGCCAACAATCATGACCTCTTTCTGTGGGTCTCCACGCTCAGCCTGCAGATGCTAAGTATAAAGTTGTGTGAAGACACTTTCAGGGAATAATACCTGTAATTCAGTGCGTGTGGGCCGCTGGCAATCTCTGCAAATTGAGCCAGGATGAATAAGTTTGATTGCATCTTCACAAAACACCAGGAGTTGTACAGTATGCTGCATGGAGGCTACAAAGCTTTCTATATCCTTTATCACAGACCACGTGTATCTAGGTGGACCATGGGCAAGAAAGGTGACGTGAACAAATAGGAAAATAGTCAAGAGTCTGTGTAAGAGGGAATCTACCAATGATATAGCCAAAAACGACTGGAATGGGCTCAGTTAACATCGTTTTTAAAATATTCACAAAAATGCAACTCGCACGGACACAAAGATTCCCAGAAATGAAAGCTATTTCACCGGAGACCGCATGTCAAGTCAATGAAGTCAAGCTACAGTCGTCTGCGGTGTACTGTAAGTCTGACAGAGCACGTTTATTCTGTTCTCAGAATGCATGACAGCAGCAGCACCATGGCAACAAATTACTCTACACTGCTATATATAAAGGCGTGCATTAGTCTCTGAGCATTCCTGTCAGCCGTCTGTGGAAGAGGAGGAAAAACACTCTGCAAAGGCAAAGACGAGGCAAACAGCGACTACGAGGATTTAAAATAGACTCATTTTTTCAGAGCAACGAGTAAAAGGGTTAATCTTGTGGGCTAGCAGGGGTTAAATGTGAAGTGGACTACAAAGAGACACATAAGGTCAAGATGTTTGGCTTAGACTGTCAGCGGAGTGACTGCGCATGCCCCACCTGTGTCCACGGATGCATCAGCGCAACTTGGACTGAGTTAAGTGTGTGACTGCCACAGCAGAGTAAATGTGTGACTGTCATTTGAACAGCTGAGACTCGCCGCCGCCGCCGCTGCCGCCGCCGCGTCCTGATGTTTGCACAGCCGCCCACTCCAATATGTCTGCGGAGCCGTGCGAAAGCTCTTCAAAGTGCGGAGACAAAATATTCAAATGCCTTCCACGGGCAATGATCCCTGCCTGTTTAGTGTCTCAAAAGCTCAGACTGACACGCTCGTATAAGTATATAGTTTCAGGAGGACACACAAGAAAAAGCACAAACAGATAAAAGCACACAAAAACAGCAATTGAAAACAAGTGAGCCTTTTACTCACCGACGGTATTATTTTGAACAGCTTTAGGCCAGTTAAGGAGAGGTTATCATTTTCCCCCAGTGTGCTTCAAGCTGAAAGTCCTGTGTTTTTCACTCCTCCAGCCTTATCTGACATCTATATTCTTTATTATCTGACACCTGCAGCTGCACACCGCCTCCAAGAAAGTGAGATGTTCAAGGAAATGAACAATCCCGACTTGAGGCCATTTAGAAAGCAATCACAGCGAGCAGAAATGGACCACTGACCCCTTTAGCTTAATCCAAAGGAGGTTAATGCATTAAAAATGGATCAGCTCCAAGCCCGAAAACACCAGGACACCCCACATAGATTTATTTCACTCTGAATGCTTCACTGATCTCTCCTCAACGCTCCAAGACCTGCTTTGTAAAATTATGCTGGTTTGAATTCACCAGAAAACATCGATTTACATGACACGAGTCAGATTGTGATCACATTTTGGCCTTTTTGGGGGTGGAGACCAAAAACAAGCAACAAGAGGAGTATTATTAGATTCTAAAAGGCAACAGGGCCACATTGTGTCCCAAAAGTAGTCTAATGGCAGTAAAACCCTGCATGGACTGAAGGAAATCTGCCATGTGCATAACTTTGCTGACATCCCAACGTATGACCTCACATTAAAGCTCCTTCGTCTTCCTCCTGCACGGCATATTTCATACAGCACCCCTCTTTTCTAACACAGCCTCTTTCCTGATTCCAAAATAACTCTTGATAGTTCAGCAGAAAGTGTCGCTCTCAACACCACAAGCTCCTCTTCCAGCACACTCTCCTCACTATTATCTTCTTCCTCAGCCTCAGCCATCATGCTAGCTAACCCTGCCGCCAAATTGACACCTTGTCCACTCCATTTCAGGCGAGGACCGGGGGAGACTGCTAAAATGGAGTTGAAACTGTCAGGCGGTGGCAGAAACCCCATTGTTGTTGACTCAAACTCACAGAGAAAAAGTGCTCATGGTGCAAAAGAGTGGTTGACAGAAGTGTGAGAGCATGAACGGCATGTTTACAAAATTATTTCATAGAATCCTAAAGTCATTCTCTACCTTAGCCACGTTCCCTGACTTTGATGTGCTTGTTTGTAGGTGAGATTTAAAATGGTGCCACTTATCAGGATCTGCATTTTCAGCATGGGAAGTTTGACATGTGCAGAAATAACAGTTAGTTTGGAGAGCAAAAGCAGGCGTGATGCACACCGCTGTTACAACATCCCCGACAAGCAATAGTTTTTCTATAAACAGATGCATCTTTATACCAGTCGACTGCTAAACGCTGTGTTTCAAAAGCCAATCAGCTGTTAGATTGGACCCGAAATGATTGATCTGACCTACATTCAACAAACAAGCGTCTTCAGGTTTCTATACTCTTGAGGAAAGACTTGAAAAATTCACCCCGTACGTTGTGTGCCGAATGAGATGTGAGCTATCCAGACGATACTCGTCTTTTGTACCAGGCTGTAAACATCTTTATTTCTGACATGCTATTTCTGAAAAGTGGGCTTCTGTTCCCGGAGGCAAATGTTGCATTGCATCTTACATGATGGTGCATGCAGAGATGCAACAATGAGTACGTCAATAACACTTCTCTTCTGATGCCTTAAGTTGACAGTCAGCATCAGCCTCCATCCACAGCAGCCCTACAAGACCACTCTAGAAACATTTCCATTACCAGAGAGAGCAGCAGGGTACACTCAGCGGGGGGGATGTTGAAGCAGGAATGTATATGGAATCAATAGAGGTCTGCACAGTGCAGTATGAACAAACATACACTGGAGCTCTGCCGGCTCTGCGACAAGCACACAACCACAGTGGGCTCTGATGTTTAACCTGCAGCAGAGGAGGGAAAGGGGTGTGTGCCAAAGAGGGGGGTCACAGAGAAGGCCAGATGTCTCAAACTAGACAAGATGCATATGTGTGGAGACAGGGAACACAAATAGACACAGATATACAGGATGGAGGATAAACAGAAGGGGGCCGAGGATGTGCCCTGCTGCGATTGGTGGAGAGAGGAACAAACGTGTGCCCTGTCCCCGGGAGCTGGGTGGCTTTAGTGACAAGAGGCTCGGTGCCAGCAGCAGTGGCAGATGAAGAAGCAGGGGGGGTTGTTGGGATTGTCAGACACCCCTGTGCCTACATATACGGCTCTTTGTGGCAATTGGAAAGCCCCATTTGTCACCGAGACACAAGGCTGTGCACAAGGTTCAGATTGTGAATGCACAAATTCATGAAATGGCCACAGAACGCTTTGTGTTGTTGCCTTGACGGGAGCCTTAGAGAAGCTATTTCCCTTTCAACGTCGTGTTTATTTTACAGGCAGCTGTCACATTTGCCAGGAGAAATTGCCCTCTTTGTTTTCAGACTCTTCCCTTTACGGGGGAAAATGTCAAATATTATCCCTCACACTGTGCAGGAATGAGTCAGGTCCATGTAAAACCATACCCGTACATAATTCAGGAGACTCAAGTGTTGTGTTTATGAACTCGGTTTTATCAAAATAATGAAAGACAGAAATGTGATGAGCTGTGATGCTGATTTTAGCAAAAACACGGAGGTGTGTCATCACTTTCTTCAATTCAGTTTCTGCAGCACGGGCAAATCCTGCACAAAGCCCTGACATTTTAAATGTAGCTTTTAATAAGGTGAACTCCTAAAGCCTCCAGGAGTACAGCTCTGATTGAGCATTCACTGAATCTGAGTGAATATCAACGATCAGACAATGACAAGATTCAGGGACAGGGATGCTGCTTCATAACATCCCAAAGCTGGAGATGCGCCAGGTGAAGTTTTGATTGACATCTCACCCACTCAGATTGACATCCCCCTGGCTCTGCGCTCTCCCAGGTGCATGGGACAATTATAATATGTAGATGCTTCTATTACATACCTCAGAATGACCCGGTTAGACGGGCATCATGGATTAGGGAACTGTGATGTACACATTAGAAGATTTTCTATATGTTTTCTATAGCAGACTCTGTTTTCAAAAATCATCCAGATAGATAAAGTAAAAAGACGTTTTAGTCTCTGGAACAGGTAAAATATGAACCTACCACCTGTCGTTTCAGTTGTGCTTTTATTTTGAAAGGATGTAACAGTCCATGTCTCATCTGAAGCTCTATTCCCATGAGTTTGTTTGACCCCGCACTTCACTGCTCGCCTGCTCGGCCTTCCATCATGTTGATCCCATTGTGACAAACCTGTGGACCCACCTGCTGTAACTCAGCGGGGTCAGCCTGGTGTTGTTTTGGGTCATTCAGGACTCTCTGCGGCTTGTATACAGTCTGAAGGTTACTTTAAGAGGCAGGAGTGTATTCAATGAAAGGTACACAGATGGATTCACATACTGTACAGAAAAACAAAGGCAGCTCTCTTTGCATTCATTTCAACAACCCCTTCCAAGCGTCCTTCCTCCTCCTCTTCAACTGTGATTTTGTAGAATGCAGATTAGTGCTTCCCACAGCAACAGAAGGCGGTTTATCGGGTGAGTAACTCTATTTTGACATCAACTCAAAGTGTTGGGAGTAATGCCAAGACATGTGAGGCGGCAACAAGTGAGCTCACTCAAAATCCTGTCCGCCCCCTTGCTTAATTATCTTTACATGCCAGAGAAAACAAATTACCCTCCTCCTCAAGATTAATAATACTGCTTTGTGAGGGTATCGGCCATAAATTGTGCTATAATGAATGCTAAAAAAAACTCTGCTGCTGAAAAGTTGCAGGGATATTTTGGGCTCCAAAAGAAGTTCAGATGAAGTATATTTAACTCGGTGACAACCTGGGAACCTGCAGAGAAAAAATCCACCTCATGCTGTTTTTAAATAGCTGTTACTGATGTGCACTGCATCTCTGATATCATTTTGGCAGCTGTGTATTTTTCTCCTTCCTGCGGAGAAGGGGCCAAACAGGCAACGTGACATTACGTCTGGATATCTCCACCGGGGCTACAACAGCAATTGAGAGCACAAACATTTTCACAATCCGATGTGTAGAGGTTTCCCTTTTTCTGCACGCTGCGAGCGTTTTGCGCCAACATTCAGTCATCACACGGGGAGAAATCCACTGAGGAGGCTGTAAAGATAGCAATTTCTTTACCAACAGTAGACTCAAAAGCCCAGAATGCAATGTACTCACCGTCACCTTTTCTTGAGCTGAGAAAACCTCTCCTCCTCCTCCTCCTCCACTTCTGCTATCACTGCTGCTCTGTCCACCCACACACTAAGTATCACCCGCAGCTGAACACAAGAAACTCCAGCGATATATTAAAGCAACATTATCAGAGTTCCCTAATCCATGATGCCTGTCTAACTGAGTAATTTAGGATCTGAGGTAGGGCTGGGCGATAATTCCATAACCATAATTATCGTGACATAATTATTCTCTGTATAAATATGACAACGTTTGATAAAAATTCAATATTTTAAACATGCAATTACACCCCCCAACCACTAAAAAGGAGGAGGCACTAATGACCCTTAAACGCAAGTTGCAACCCAACATTAGACCGAAGAAGAAGACTTTATTGAACAGCCAATCATGTCGCAGGGTGAGAGGTAGGCGGAGCTTAAAGACGTTCAGAGCAGAATATAAACATTGCTGAAACGAGTGACAGTGACACTGAAGAAAACGATATCGACTGATATGAAATATTTTATCGTGATGGTATCAGGTATAAGGTATTTGTGCAATGCTTGCAGAGTAAAGGGCTTTTGCAAAAAATCATTCAAACTACTGTTCCTTGCACGACAGGTATCAAACCAATCCTGCAGAGTCTGCCTAAAACTTCATTATAAGTCTCAGTTTGCACCCTAAGATTGACATTCAGGCCTCACCAAAAGTTAACTTCTTAAAGCAAAAGTGTCGATATAAATCCGACTCAGTGCCTGATTTATTCAACTCATAACTCGGAGGCACTTCATACATGCTGGCCCTGATTTTTAGCCCAAGAGCAGCAGTCCTCAGGAGAAAAACACGGGCTAATTCTGATCTCAATAAAGACAGTGAGTGGGCGAGCGAGTGCAGAGCAGCACAGTTCAATATGATCTGATTACAGTGTCTGCAGAGAAAACACTGCCAACATTTCCTTCACTGCAACTTTAAGGTTTCCATCGTGCCTTTGTTTCCTGCACTGAGGTATCATAGGATTCCTATCAGTGTCAATGGGCATGCAGGCAGTATGTTGGGTGCACCGTGGCCTGCCTGGGGGGACTCTGACTCCCCTACAGCCGTTCCCTGTCACAGTAGCCCATAATTGGCCCCATGTTCCCCACCAGAGATTGGGTCTGTGTATGTGTACTTTCGGCAGCTCGCCTGTCAAAGTCCCGGGTGACACACGGATCCATGGGCACTGAGGATCCCCGGACGGCTATGAAGACATTCTGTCAGCTTAGAGATGCTGGGAACTGCTGAGATAGTTCAATCTGTGAGCTTTTTCACAAGGTTAAAGTTGGGGATTTTGGGGAAGGATGTGCCGTATCTGATCGCAGTGGAATAGTGTGAAAATAATAGATGTATGGTGTGGAAATGCACTGCAGGGAGCGAGATTCGGCCACAATGGGTAGAAATGTGATACGGAAGAACAATTCATTGTTATCAGGAGGAAGCGCTGGCTGTGGTGCAGAGTGAAGCCGTTTATACCCAAGTCGTGACTTTAATTTGAGGCGAGCTTCAGACTGGAATATGGCAGCGATGAGAAGGGCAGGACTTTGCATCCATGTAAACAGGCTTGTATGAGAGTTTGTGCCAAACACAGGAGATAAGAAAGCGCAGCAAGCAGAATTTAGGCTGGATTCAGAAATGTGTTTTCTGTGCAGAAAACACAAACAGCCCATTAAGCTCCAACCAAGGAAAATACTCTGGCACATTAGGTCTCCAAAGAGGCTGAGAAACTCTGCAATAAATCTACACAAGCCTGATACAAAACACACCAGCATGACACAAACACGACTATGTTCAGCCGGCTGGAAGCTGGAGGGAATCAGAAGGTAACTCACCATAGGATGTTTTTACTGTGGCTCACTGCTGATGGCGCCAGCGTGCCAATTCTACACAAAAGAATGTTTTATTCTTCACGTTTTGCTCATGTTTTCCTTTCCTTGAGAACACTTGGACCCTTTCAGCCTTGCAAAACATTTGAACTACTTGTATTATAACTGGAACTGATAGGTAGGAAATTGAAGATGTTGTCTACTTGCATGTCATTGTCCATTGAGCCCATGTGCTTAATACGTTTGTGTTTATTTGAATGCTACAGACTACCTTTAAATACTACACACTGCATCTTTAAATACTACACACTGCACCTTTAAATCGATCTACACATCCGCACAGAAACTGCTCATTGCTGCACGTGATGGAGGTCTTGATGCAGGATCACAGTTCGACCTGTTCCCCCTTAAATCCTTCTAAAGCAACAAGTGCTCTCCAGAGCCAGGCCTTCAATTCAGCCTGCTAGCTTCTGTGTCCTCCAACACCCTTTGAAATGACATTATCTCCTGCCACACGTTGTAGCCGCTGATTCTTTACGATGACTCCTGCCTTCGGAGCGGCTGGGAAACATGCTTTTTGCGACTAAAACTAAAGCGAAGCCACAAATCTTTGTAATTACTTCTAACCATGTCAGCGTCGACTGCATGAGGTTAATGGCTCATTATGGAGATGAGATAGCTAGCAGGGATGTCTGTAGCTCTTACAGTAAAAACCTTTTATATGTAGCGACAGATGAAAAGAATATATATTACCTAACCCTCCCACTCGCTTGTATCCAGGGAGGCATGATACCAAACTGAAGCAGAATGCTGGAGCGTGATATCTCTTCTGAAAGGAGGTTCAATCTTCAGACTAAGACCTTAATCCTTTTTGGTAAACATTTATTTTTCTGCATTTATCTGTCTGATCCGTCTCCATCTCTAAACACTGGAGGTGCTGCTCTTGTTGACAAGTGAGCCCCCCGGGGGAGATGGTAGTAGCACAGACCTACGATGTGTCCATCCTCTGGAGAGGTGAGTCTGACAGGAAGAAGACCTATAAGCGGAGGTGCTGTCAGATTATGCAGCATCCCTGAAGCGCGATGCATTATGGGGAGTCGTAAGAAGAGTGTGGTTGTACATGTTCGATAGTTGAAAAGCTGTCAATTATCCCGGGCTGCTTAAGATTCTTGTACAGGAGTGTGCTTGGGATCAAAATGTGAACTCTCTGGAGGAGGAATTCACAGTTTGCAACCAGAGAAGGAGAAATTTCACGTCTACATGTGTGTTCCTGCTGCTCGGTGAGCAACAAGGGGAGCCAAGGACATGAGTGAGAAACAGCAGACTGAGAGATGTATAAAGGATAGAAAGACAGAGAGAGTGAGTCATCACATACTAAAACTTTAACAATACCTCAATCTGTGCCGAATGCACATCAAGTCATGATTTGAACAGGGTGGCAGCATCAGTTTAGTAAGGTCGATACTAAATTTAATTAAGAAGAACATCACTGTTATGATGAGCAGCGCTGCGTTTGGTGTCAGAGGGCTGGGAAATGTGAACGGTAATCTCTCCTGATAGCTGTGATTTACATTAAGATGATACTCCAAGACGGGAAGCAACAGCTCAAGAGGGACGCCGGCTTGTTTTCATTATTCAAGTGATGTGAGAAATCAGCTTTGAGCAGCAGCAGCACACAGCTCCATGTTTTACTTGTTATTGTCTAAAGAGCAGAGTCAGAGTTATGCTAATACAAAATTAGGATAAAAACCAACAAAGGAGGATAAAGCTGCTCTGTTGGTGCCTTTAGTTTATTGTTCTGCTCAAAGTAGAACAATCATTTACATGTGAGACATTTACAGAGCAGCACTGCACTTAAAGCAACCAACAGATGATAAATACACTACACCACTCTTTACAGACATAGTTTTATTTAACTTCTTTTAACTATCTTTATTTTTTAATTTATTATTTCAATGTTATTAATCTATCCTTTTCAATTTTCAATGACGTGATGTCATCTATTTCTTTAAACCTTTTTATTCTCCTTTAATGCCTTTATCTACTTATGTATTTATCTAATTTATTTATTCTTTTACCCAACTGATTCATTATTTTCATTTATTTGATCATTCATTTTTTTATTACTACTTTTCTTTTATTTCAAAGTTCTTAATCTATCCTTTTTTCAATGCCGTCTTATTCTTAAACCCATTTTTATTGTCCTTTAATGCCTTTATTTTTTTATTGACTTATTCATTTAATAATTGTGTTTATTTTTATCTATTTACTTTTTTTAAAACAATTTTAAACCTCTGTGATATGATTTATGGGTCTATTGTCTTACCAATTTATTCTGTTTAATTTTTTCTAATTTTTATTCTTTTTAACCATTAGCGTTGTATTTTGTTTTTTACATTGTTGAAATGTATACACTCACAAAGCACCTTTAAAGCTGCTATACATATATAAATATTACTCTGACTCCTTCACCCCTTATTCATAACTTCTGCATCATTTTAGACAGCAATGTCACCGAACAGCATATCATCCACATCATCAGAACCGCCTTCTTTCACCTGAAAAACATTGCTTGACTCCGCCCACTTCTCTCCTTCTCTGCAGCTGAAACCCTGATCCATGCATTCATCACGTCCAGAACCGACTACTGTAACAGCATCTTATAGAGTTCATCATCCGAAGTCTGAACAGTCCAAAATAAGACTTTAAACTACAATGTGATAGAAGTTCACTAAATCAAAGAGTGTCACATCTGCATCAGTGACTCCTCCTGCTGCTGACCTTTGCAACTTTAAAAAAAAAAGCTCCTCTAAAGAAGTGAAAGTTGTATTGAAGTGTTTTTAAGTCTTATCAGCAGCAGACACATACAGTACCTGCTGCTAGGAAACTGTAGGCGCCTCCTCCAGGTTCACAGGCTAATCTCTCACCCATGAGTGCCACTGCAGAGCTGAACCTGCCACCGAGCACTCCTACACCCCTCCAATCACACAGACAGCACCTAAAGGACTACATTATTCATTCCTCAAGTGGAGGGTTGATTTCATAAATAAATGTAATTCATAATTGTTTGGATGTTTGGCATGTGAGGAAGAAAGGGGATTTGATTCCTTTTCAAAATAAAACAAAGCTGATTTAACCTGAAAAATGAAGCGCTGCAAAAAGACATTGAAATAGGATTCCATGGCTAAGCTTCCTTTCTTCATTGCCGTGCTGCAAGAGCAGGATAAAACGTCTTCTAATTAGCTAATGTAGGTTAAGAGGAATGATTTACATGATGTTTAATGCCCTGTCAGTCATCGCTGATAGTGTTGCAGGAGAGAGAGCGAGACGTAAGAGATGGAAGTGAGGAGTAGGCGTACTGAAGGGACAGGAGCAGCTCAGAAATAGACACAGTGAAGGATGGATGTGTAAAAACAAGATGAGAGAAGTGTTGAAGGTAAGAGAGAGAGACGGACACTCTGAGAGCCAGAAGTAAGAGTGGAAGTGATGGGGCGCGAGAGAAAGAAGAGAGAGGGAGCAGAGATTACAGATTTGCACGCAACCGCTCTTTTCAGCTGACACAGGAGAAACGCTCCACTGTAGATTCGCATAACGAGACCACTGGACCATCATTAAAATCCAGAGGCAACAAGACAAACCGAGCCCCACCTGACTGTCGGCTGTTGTTGCCCCCTAGAGAAACGCGCCTTGTTGAACCTGCTCCTCTTCTGTCAGCACTTTCATAAATAATTCACCGAGCACTCTGGGGCAGGAGAGCCATAGAGTGTACGCTTCTCCTCTCCCCTGTCTTTCTCTGCATTATTTCATTGCCCCGCGTTGGCGCTGCACAAACACTCATTTACATAGTTTGAGGAGACCTCGGGGTGTGGGTCATCAGAACTGTCCACTCAGATGGATTTGAAGCAGCACTTGTTTAAATTCGGGGGCACGTGCTGCAGGGGGCGGATGACGTCGTTTGTGTTTTTGTGTTTATTACTGTGAAGCAAAGAGACATCAGTACAGCTTGTTCCTACTCCACCCAACGCGTCCAAATATGATAATCTGAGCATCCTCCAGCGCCTGTGTTTGTGTGCTGCACTTCAGCTTGTTCGCTTTATTTACTCACGAAGGCGATGTTGTATGTAGAGCATTAAAAGTCTGTTGTTGAGGCATAAGGTGGTGTACCTCAGACTCTTACTCCAGGAGGATAAATATGTGTCCAAAATATGAGATTAAAGAGTTGAAGGTATCGTTCAGCATGCAACGTTTCCCAGGCTTTTCCACAATCACAACAGGTGATCAGCAAGTGACAACACTTGTTAATAATCATGTGTGAGTCAGAGACACAGTGCTGCATGCTAATTGATGCTAACTTGATCACATCATGCATATTTTGGAGCATTGGGGACTAAAATTCTGATCAGCTTGGCCGTGCTGTAAGGATGTAAAGGCCTCACTTAATAAATAAATGAAGCAACAGAACGATGGGAGTGTGTTAAAGAATGCAAACAAGCCCCCTGAACCGTATCTCTGTCTCTGACTCTTCCTCACAGGTTGCACGGAGGTCCCTCCTCGCCTCCTTATCTACATAATCGGCCCTTAACACTGGCATCAGACACTTGTTAAAGTGACACTGAAGCGGTAATGACAGACTCCACTGCCTCCAGAAGTGTGAAAAGGAGGCTGTGGTTGAATGACAAAAAGCAGCTGTGGATGTTAACAGCAGCTACATTTTAAACGTATGCTCTGCTCTGCTCTGCTCTTCTCTTCTCGGAGATGTATTTGTTCTCCGGGCTTCGGTGTGACATCGTGACAAATTGATCAAATTGTGAGGCAGCAGACAGAAAAACAATATGTTCAGGAAGTTCCACCGAGCATCTCCAGAATCACAAAGATTAGAGAGTGTTATTCTTTGATGTGACAGGATGACAACAGAATCATCAGGATGCTTTTTGTAATTTATTGTTCTGCATCTGAGTCGCTTCAGTGGGTGGTGAAACAGAGACATGAAGAGGTGGAGAGGAGCGAATCTCACGCAGAATTAGCCTTTTCTTTCTCTCCTCAGGATCCTACATCTCTGAGACAAGACGTGGAACAGAACATTCATTAAACGCCTGTAAGACTACAAAGACGTTTTTAACTCTGTCCTGAAACTGATAGTGGTAGCACATGAGCTGCATGCGTGTAGACGAATACAAGTCGACACAAGAGGAAACAAAGTGCTTTAAGGAACAATTACTATAATATACAGAATAGGAGCACCACCAGTTTGTGATGCAGCCTCTTGTTGGGGGTCTCATTAACAAGGTGAGGTTCCTGTGCATCTCTTTCTAGTACCATCTCTCTTTGCTGAGGTATGGACTTCAGACCAATTTGTCGAGACCATAGACGTGTCTAAATAATGAAAGTAGTATCCGTGACGTCACCCATGTGTAGTTACAATTTGGAGGAGGTGCATGTCAGCTACGTGGCCTCTGCGTAGGTACGGGAGCTATGAGGACCTCCAATGTAGGCTACGCTGTTGATTCAACATAGAAGTATAAATTAGCCTTTAGATGATAAAAGGTATTAAAAGTGTGTTTATACACTGAATTTAACGGTACTCCTAGACCTTTTTTATTTGTTTAAAGTTATATTTTTGGGGCTTTTAAACCTTTATTGATTGAGGGAGTGGGTAGTGTAGGAAACTGGGAGAAAGTAGGGGAATGACATGTAGGAAAGGAGCCCCAGGCTGTGCCCTTATATCTTTTTAATGCACAGATTAAACAGCTGGTAAAATCTACACTATATGTTTCTCTGCAAAGCATGTATACATCTTTTTATAATTCATGCAAAGTCATCTCAGACTTGGTTTTGAATGATTTAGAGCGCCTTCGGGGCAGATGAAAAACATGCACTCTACATGTTTAGACCCCCTTCCTCAGAAAATGCATTATACTTGCAGCTGTAATCTGATTCCTCACAATGGTCATGTTTCTCGCATCAGAGGTTGCATCTCCAAGGATAAATCCACAAATACTCCAAACACAACACCGTTCCATTTAGGTATTCTCCAACCTGCACATTCCACACACATAAATACTTCAGCAAGTACATGTCACTTTGAGTTTTATCGTTTACCAATCTGCTGTGGGGGAAACTGGGTCATGTGGAGGCAGGATGCCGTTATCAGACAGGAAAGTTACTGAACCGTCCTTCCTCGCTGTCCTTTTTCCCTCCATTTTAGTTTCTTTTTACGTCTCAGCAGCCTCTGCACACATCCCTCAATCTCTCCTCCTCTCTGACCCGCCTACCGCCGCCCGCTCCTGTCTTATCTTCTCCTTCACTCCCTCACTTACATCTTTTTCTATGAAGGGTTTGAGAAGGTAAATAGAAGTCTTCACCTGTTTTAGACTTTTATGAAATGTTATTTCTCTTAACGTCTGATGCAAGTTTTATCCACAAGGTTTAGAACTTCGAAGCTTTACACCAGATTTAAGAGAAGCTTAACTTTAATAATGAATGTGGGTTATTTCGTGAGTTGAACACACACTATATGTGGTTCATAAATCCATATTTGATTCTTGAACCTCTTTACAAAACGTGGGCATCGAAGTAGAACCACTAACCTCAACTTGTCCCATTTAGATATTATATGAACCTGCTTTAATTTAATGTTGGAGAGGACGAGTGAATCATTTCTAATCTTCTGTTTGGTCTCGTGTCTAAAACAGTGGGAGGTCTATAAAGCACAGATTTTAAGTACTCAGGTGCTTTGATTTAAAAATAATTTCAATGTAATGAAAATCTACCTCCACTTGTGTGAGACTGTTTGCATGTTCTCCAATTACTAGACACTGTGATCTCTAAACGTTGTGAATTAGCATACTCTCACTGGCTCCCTTTGATTATCATTTATCAAACTGATGAATGGTTGTCATATTGTGAGTGATTTGTAAAGACGCTCCACAAACGGCCGCCTGGAACAGATTCAGCATGAAGTAGGGGGTAAAACCGAGCCCTATTGGTGACTGAAAGGTAATTAGTATCTTGGCGTTCTGTGTATTACAAGTGCAGAATATGCTCCGGCTGCTAATGACGAGCCGCTGAGTGAAGAGGAAGACACGAGTCCTTTGCTGAGCTTTTAATAAGAGAATGAAGATAAAAAAAAAGCTGCCTTGTTCCTCCAGTGAGAGCTAGTATCCCTCGCCACTGCAGCTAACATGTAGGGTTAAATTCCTGTGGCCCCCCCCCCCCCCTGTTATAAGACATCACCGGTCCTTTAAATGCAGAAGTAACCTGCCCTTGTTATTATCAGGTCATGGCACGACGTCTCTGCGGTGGAAAGCAGACAAACAGCAGCTTGGATTCGGTCTGATTTCACAGAAGAGCAAAAGGTGACTGACAACTTGTAAGATTCATCCCCGATGCATGCTAATGGAGGCTCAGGGTATGACAGGAAGAATGAATTGGGTCTCAGAGGGCTCATGTTTTTTATTTTGTGAATTGCTTTGAACTATTCTTAAAAGAAAATCCCTCAAGTCATGCTGTGAATATTTGCTGTGGCATCAATGGTTTTACTCAAGTGCTCTGGAAGTGTGTTCTCATGGGCCTGGTTTCTTCTGTGTCTTGAATTTTGCAAAGGAAGAGAAAGGCTCGGGTCCAAAACTCAAACATATGTTCATTTATTTACTAAATAATGCAAAGAGCCTGATTGCAGCTTCTTTGACTATCAACACGATGCAGAACAGCTGATAAAATGTGTTCTCTCACTTTTTGGGAACTGAAGTTAAGAGTTTCAGTGCTGATTAGAAACATTAGGTCAACACTGCTAACCCTCACACCCTCTCTGATGCCTTTTAGATAAGCTATCCAATTAACCCGCTCTCACTGCTCTCACATGGGTGTCAACATGTTTCCACTGGTTTAACACGTAATGAGGAAACAGACAGCATCCAAAAAACTTCAGCCTATATCCCAACAAGTGGACTTTTTTTGCCGCCCGAGGGGAAGAAAATCCCTGATCCTCCTTATCTCTTCTCTTAGCCTCTCCAACCAGGTCTTATCGCCTCTTGGACAGTAATTAACAGGAATTACACAGAGCTGCTATCTGCTGAGCCCACGTCGTTAGTGCAAAGAGCCTTTTCCCGTTTAGGGGGCCTGTCTGCTGGGAGATTACCGCTGCAGGAGCGCTCGGCTGTTGTTCTCTATGTGCAGAGCTCGGCCGCAGCCTTGGACACTCGAGCCGATAAAGGACAGGTGAGGTGGCGGTGGTGGAGAGTTCCACTTGTGCATTGGAATTTCTCACTCACAGAACAAAAATGTGTTCAGCTGCAACATGAAAATGATGCCTGAGCTGCATCACTTCCTGTTTTGTACAAACATGTGACCACAAACCACATCAGCACACGTCACTGAAACTGAAGGGGACACGAATACAGATGAATAGCTGGACGATTGTCCACATCGCCGACACTCTCTCCTCTCTCTATCTCTCTCTCTCTCTCTCCCTGAGCCCTGTGCTCTCTAAATGTTTAACAGGATCCTTGAGAAAAGCCTCTCCACTTCTGTTTCCCTGGCAACTGGCATGCATTGGAATTGATGACATCTCCTGATCGCCCACTTACTTTGCACCGAGAACGCTCTCCCTGTGAACCTCGCTGATGCCATTTCCCCCCCGCATAAAGACGACAACACTTTCGCCGACAAGAGTGGAGAGGGGGGGCTTTCTGTTTGTGAAACATGCCAAATATTTGAGTCTTTCTGTGATCACAAAGAAGGTGAAGATGTTGTCAAAACAACGGGCCTCATTCACCAAAACGTCTACGTCGGATTCATGATGCTTCTTAAACAGCAGAATTGTTCTTAAATTGATGAATGGCACGTCCACGTAAGTTTGAAACTTGTGCTCCATGTTTCTAATTAGCCTAGGTACACGCCCCTTCAATGCCCATATAAGGGCATGACACCGCAGGGCCACACACATAGATTACACAGGCACGAGGGAGGAAGAGAGACATGCACCATTTAAATGAAAGTGATTGCACACCAGACTCAAAGTAAAGAGTTGATTTAGTTGATGTGAAATGGACAGCTGATGTTTTTTAAATCACATTTTAGAGCCTCAGTTGTATATATAAACAAATATATACACTGCTTCCAAACAAGAGGCAACCTCCGCCCGTGAGAATTAAAGTGGAAGTGTTATAAACTGCAGTTCATCGAGTGTCCACTTAAGGCTGGTTCTGGAAGAAAATGGAACAAAAATGTAAACGCAATGTTAAAGGGAGTGAGACTGGCCGGTGTGAGCATGTAAAGCCTCACTGGGCTGCAGTATTTCTCCATGCTCTGAGAGTGTGTTGAGTTTTGTATACCTCACTATATGAATCATGGCCTCAGCATGCATCGCTGCCTCTTTAGCTCCAGCTCTGAGCTGCAAACTCATTTCCAAGGAAAGAGCGAGACTCAGCTCTTATCTGGACCATCTAGTTAAACCTTTTTGTCTAACAGTGTCCCCATATCTCACACTTTCATTCTCTCCCTTAATTAACATAGACGGGCAGCCAGACAGCTCCGGAGGCCAGAACCTGTAGCAAGACCGCTCGCTGTCACCTTGTTACCACTGTAATGGGTTCAGACGAGGTCCCCCTGACACAGGGGAGAGAGGAAATGAATTCATGAAGCCCCGGCCGCACATACTTTCCACTTTGCCTTTGTCTCCCCTTGCCCTTCCTCCCCTTGCAGCACCCTGCAGCCAACACAGCCGTGTTTAAAATGTTGGCACCACACAAGTGAGGGAACATATTCCACATAATCACGCCGCACGCACCAGCAGGACTCAGGAGCGCGTGCAAACACATTTAAAGTAGTGTCCATTAAAATCTAATCATTAACTCTGAGCCACGTTTCTTCCACTGTTGGTTTAGTGTTTACAACTCAACAATAAAAATGCGAAATGCTCCAAAAGCGTTTGTTGAAGTCAACAGCGCTGAGGCGTCTATGATGGCTTGTTTAAACATTCGCTCAAGTGCTACTGTCTCCGACAGCCAAAGGACTGCAGAGGCAGGCCGCTCTGTCAGAGAGCTGGATGTCACGCATGCGAGAAAGAGGCAAGACACTGCGCTGTCAACCCAATTAGGCTGCTCGGGCACACACTGACTCCATTCTGTAGGCCTGAAAGAGGTCAAGGAACATATAAAACACAGCCATTCCCCCGGCTAGACCGGTCTTAGAGGCAAGCATGTCTTTTGTGCTGAAGTCATTAAGAGCACAAAACCTCTGTGGGAAAAATGTCGGGACACTGACCAATTAGGGGAGAGGACAACATGTTTGAAAGGCGACACATCTTCCTTTAAGTTTGCAAAAACAGAAACCCCGACCGTTTCTCACTGGAGCATTTAAACAACCAGGCCTTCAGTGACAACCAGTCCACCAGGGTCCGCTCTGTGTGCCTCTTTGTTCTCATTCTAAATTCAGCGTGATCTTTTGTTTGTTTAGTCCGATTATTTGGCGTCGACATCCTGCAGATTTCTCCGTTTCCTTTCTGCCGCAGTTAATAATCCATAACCCCCCCTCCGAGGCCGCCGGAGAGGCCGTGAACGCCCGCTGGGTCGGCAAATGGACTCTGATCAATTGTACACGGTCAGCATGGATGTTTGATTGGATAATCTGCGCCTCGGTGTCTCACGTGTGTGACGGTGTGTGTCTGTGCACTGGAATCAATAGATCCAACAACAGAGGGGTGTGTAGCTTGAATGCTGATTTAATAAGTTTGAGGTTTCAATCTGAATTCAATTATCGTTGTTTTAGATAAACACAGAGTTGACTTGTTAGAAAAGGGTGGACTGAGTGGAGATTTTCACGGGTGAGAACAGTTCAGGGTCACTCCACAAACACGCCTAGAGGACGCTCAGATGCAGCAACCTTTACACGGCGTTCCAGACGAGTGCTCGGATCCATCACCAGCTCCCCCTGCAGCACATTTCCAAAGGGTTAAATATCCTGATGCAGCAACAACTGCAAAGGTAGCCCGTGCACATGCAAGAAAAAAAGGTCATTTAAATCACTCAATTATAGATGTTGACATTGCGTGTGCATTGTGCAGCTCTAATGCGGGGATCACAATTCCCATGATGTGAAGTGTTTCCTAATCCTGCTGCACTGCAGATCAAAAGGAACGCTGGAATTGCCTCCCATGGCACATTCTGAGATGGTTTTCTGACAGGGTAATACTGAAGTCATTTGGCGTTTTGCTGTGAATTGCAAAGATGTGGTTTCCTTATTTTGTTTGATGTGCGGGTGCCACACAGAAAAAGTCATTGGAGTTTTGTCATGCGGCTCAAATGGAGTTCTGACACACGCCGTTGACGTAGATGAATAATCCTGAGTCATGTCACTGAAACTGTGTGTTTTGCCTGCATGTGATTTATTAACTGTGTGTGCTACAGGCGACATGACTGTGCGTTAGTGAGAAGGAGGCTTTTCTTAATGTGAACAGTTTAAAGCAGGGGTGTCAAACATACCGCCCGCTAGAGGTTCCAATCCGGCCCGTGGACGAGATCAGGTCTGACCCTTACTGGAAAATTATTTCAGCGATGAATGAAAATAAAGCTGCAGGGTTGCAATCGTACAAGTTAATGTAAAGTAGTATGGGAGGTAGAACCTTCAGTTATCAGAGACTTTTCAGAGCACTTCAATATCTAAGCAACACTAAAGTTTTCTTGTATGTAAACTTGTCACAGCAGGAGCAATGGATCCACCTTTTCTCAAAAAAAGAGCCACATATCATGTGCATGCGTACCATTTGGCTGTTTGTGGCCCCTGAACTGATTTGCTTTAAAGCATTCCTTCTGATTGTCCTGCAGACATCACATGACGCTGAAACGGTTAAGTCTGAGCCTGAGAAGGAGGAAAAAAAGCAAACATCACCTCCTGGTAGAAAAAAACCTCCCATGCCAAACAGTCTCCTTCCAAAGCTAATCTCCTATTTGCATATTAAAGGCTATGAAAGACACATACAGAACCATAATCCTGAGCTGTCCTTGTGTTTCTCAAGACCAGGCACTCGGAAAACGACAGAAAGCCTCAGAGAGCGTTGCAAACAGCAAAAGGAGGCCCTTTAAAGGCCTATATCACAGGATTTTGAAATCGCTGAGGGTGGCGTGCACATTAAACATGATAATCAGGCTGAATTTGAATCTCAATGCAGAGCGAATGAAAGGTGTTGGAATGGGATTTGGACTGCGGTGTTTCAGGAGAGGAACAGGGACACACATGACTTGTCAGAAGCAGCAACACTGTAAACATCTCGGCTTGTTGTTGTTCCTTTTCCAGCTGTTTCGCCAGATGTGTTCAGTGTTTTTTCATCAAACAAGCCAAAGTCGCTTCACAGCTTAATTAATGCTGATAAATAATCGCCGTCATCGCCTTTAATTAATCGTCTTTGCGGAGAAATCTGTAAGGTCAGCGCCCTCGTAGAAAGGCGTGTTAATCATTCATCAAGTGATTTCTCCTCCATCATCTGGCTGTTGACGGCTAACGATAGCATCTTCACCACTCATTAGGCTGGATCTGAATGAAGAAGAAACAGTCTTTTGTCAAACAGCAGCTAGCAGACTTCACAGTTAAGCTAAAGGCCTCATTACACGCGCTCAGAGGCTAACGCTTCAAGAATCAAACTTTAATTGGCTGCCTGCACATCGCGTTTTCATACAGCAATTTATTGAAAGTGTTTTTGATGTCAGATATTGTAAGGAGGGGAACGTGTGAGAGGCAACCAAAACAGTTTAATTGCCCTCTGGCGAGAGCACATGCATGGGAAGAGGAGGGTTTTTGCGAGTGTGGGGATGCAGTGAGAGAGCAGAAACACTCAGGACTGTGAGTTTGTGGTTTTTCTGTGTTGCTTGGCTACTGGTGGGAAACTGAGATGCAACGCCTACTAACATCTGTAGTGCCTCTCAGTTTGCAGGAGGTGCTAATAGAGCTCTTTGGATGCTGCAGCCTCAACCGCTTTCAGACCGACATCGCGTGTTTAAAGGTTTCTTCTGTCACTCTGCGACGATCAGGACTGAAAAGTTGCACCACTTTATTCATGTTTAAGAGGTTAGGAGAGTCTAATTCATTTTAGGGGCTGCAGAAGCATTTCACAGCTATCTGATGCACGGAGCTGCCTCTCTGTGTCATGTTAAAGGAAATAAATGACACGTGTAACCTGCTTAAAAACATTATATAAATAATAATCAAGGGAATAACTTGGAACTTAACTTGATTTGAATTTGAAGAGTTAATTGTTGCACTCTGTTTTGTTCATAATTTTTCGGTGGGATAAAAAGAGTTAACTCAGGGAATTAACTAAACTCAAAGTAGGCACAGATCTAGAATTTAAACCAAATTAGATACAGACCGGTTTGGTTTAACTTAAAGAGAGTGGAAAACCAAAAGGAAAAGTGAATAACTTGCTCGCTGAAACTGTCTCAAACTTGACCTAGTTCTGTCTGATTTCTGTGCTATTAACAGTAAAGTTTGTGCTACACACACTCTTATTAAAGTAACACATGATGAAGTAACACACCTCCAGTGCATCTCCTACATGTTTCTGTCATGAACACCGTGGTTAAACCCATGCAGCGCAACACTGCCCTCTGATTGGCCCGATTAGAGACTGATCCTAGGGAGAGGCCTTGGAGATGACAGAGGAACGTAATTGATATGTAGAATTTATTGATCATTGCACTGCAGGGAAATCAACCATCATCTTCTCCCATTTTGGATCGTAAATAAGAGGTTTTAAATATTTCAGCCGTGCGCCACATGCAGGCGATAAACATGACGGGGAAATCTGCGATGGCGCATCGTCGTAAATCCAGCCGAATGAAATCACGAGGCGTGCTCATGAGAGGAAGTTGAGCTGATTTTTTAACCGAGTGGATTCTTTCGGCGCGTCTTAATTAAAGAAGCGTTTCTCTCCCCAAACAGTACTCCAGCTTTGATCGACTGACATACTTTCCTACGGAGAGGGAACGCGAGGTAATTCCCCGCTAATTATAATAAAAATGCAAAGCAGTGGGGTTTGAATGGGACCTGCTTGTATCTTCAGAAGACTTGGGAGAAAAGGAGCTTGGAGGATAGAGTCAACCTGGTTTGTTTCCAGAACTCCCGCTGAGCGTCAGTCTCCTGCAACCAACAAAGGCGTACTCCTCAGCGAGAGAGCGAGCTGCACAAACCGAAAAGCCCCAAACTTGGCAGGACTCCCTTGAGACCCGTACAGATTTGCTGTGCCTCTGCTTGTTGCAAAAAATAGCTTGATTGTGCTTTGACCAATCCCAGTCTGACTGAAATAAGAACGGGGAAATAAGGAAAAACTAAAGGGAAGAAAGTGTACAAAGAGTACAAGAGAGCAGTGTTGTTGTTCTTAGCTGTCATTGAGCCACGCGGAGACTGTGAACGGGGAGTGAACACAGTGAAAGAGGATGTGTTCAAACTTTCCAATAAAGGAGCATTGAAAAAGGCCACACGCTGAGTGGCTGGCTGACGCGAGAGAGCCTGACAGTCTCATCAAATGCTACGTTGTTGCGAGACTTCCTGCATTCACCAAACTTCACCTCTCCTGCGACCGAGGCCTCATTGTGCAGCCGAGGCTAATTAAAAACCGCAATTCATGCAGTTTCTTTCACTGGAGGCGAGAAAAGGCCACAAACTTCCCATCAAGTGACATTATCAGTCATCTGGATTTCGCTAGTTCGGTCCTAGCAGGCAAATAATTGGTTTACAAGGTCAAACAGGGACGTGGAAACTTGTTAGCATCCTCTGTCATATTGCTTTCCTGATGACGACGTGCGATCCTGTAAACACAGCAGACCTTATTAATTCTCGGTGCCTATTAACATGTTGTCTGAATATCTGATCATGAGGTCCCACTGCACTGCTGTGACGCCATCTCAAACCGGTCTGCAGACTCGTGGAGACACTCAGAGGGTCAGAGACACAGCACTGATAAACTTTCAGGAGCCTTGCAAAGTAACTAATTACGGGGTAATCAGAGTCAGTTAGGGATCTTGCTAGAAGCTCTTGTTCTGCAAAATCCATCGATCAACATCACTTGTCTTGCAGGCGGTTAACGTTTCCTTGAGGTGTCTGAAGAAAGAAAAGAGGAGGGGGATGTTTGCACCTTTTATGACGGGCAGTAATCTTATTGGATTACGTGGACATTTGATGCTAAACTTGGTAATGTAGATTATGTTAGAAGGCCATTAGACACTTATTAGGTTCCTTTATCCTCACTAGTCCACACAAAGAAGTGAAAGAAAGCTGCAGGGTTGCAATTGTACAAGTTAATGTAAAGTAGTATGGGAGGTAGAACCTTCAGTTATCAGGCCTCTCTCCTTTGGAATCATCTCCCGGTCAGGGTCCATGAGGCAGACACCCTCTTTACTTTTAAGAGTAGGCTTCAAACTTTCCTTTTTGATAAAGCTTATAGTTAGATACCTGGATCAGGCTTGGACCAGGTCTTAGTTATGCTGCTATAGACTTAGACTGACACACTGGGATCCTATCTCACCCCCCCCATCACTTACTTTAACTCTCCCTGTCCCATTGAAAGTTACTAACCATAGACCTTTATGGAGTCCCTGAGCTCCCTTGTCTCGTAGGTTCCTGGATCTTATCCTGTCTTGATGTTGGGTCTCTGTTCATAATTTAATAAAAGCGTCTTGAATTAATGTTTGTTGTGACTTGACACTATAAAAATAAAGATTGATTGATTGAATGTTTAAAAGAGTCAAATAAACACTGGCTCTGCTGTTCTTCATTTTCAATACTTGGTAAGAGATATTTTTAAAGAGGGAAATATAAATAACACAACAAATGTAGTGCACTCTACTTCCTCGAAAAGAAAACTCATTACCGTATTGAACAGTTGTCTGTAATCCACCTCCCTGCATAGTGTATGAATAAGTGCATTAAAAAGCTATAGTCCCTGCACTCTTAATCTGCTTTCAATTGATTTACTTATCGTTCATCTCAGCGCCTTAACAAACACAAACACAATTCCCCCTCGCATTACTGCACACGGACAGAAACCCTGCGTAGACTGTGTGTAGCTATGAGGAAATAACACTGCAGATTATCTTCTGTGCGTGTATTGTGTGAAGCGACAGACTTGTGCAGGGAGAAAAAAATTGAAATCTCATCTTTTGTTGCGAGCCATCAATCAAGAGAAATGATCCCTGAGTAAAGCTGCGAGTCCTTTGTTAGACAATGCAGTCTGTTGAGCACAGATGACGGAGAAGTGAAGCACGTTCTGAGAGACATAAAAGTATATATTAGCTTTCTTTATTTGGGAATGATCCACCTCTGCGGTTTGTTGTGCTTTTTTTAATATACCATATGAAAGTTTAAAAAGCAGTGAGTTAAGTATTAAGATAATTATGGCGGCGGATAAAGTTGCAAGACGCAGTGTTGCCATGCAAATCAATGAGCTCCCCTCAGGAATCAAAGTTAACTGAGTTGCATCAGGCCAAAACAAAGTTAGCGCTTCAATCAATAGAAAACCAATGTACTCTTTGAGCCGCAACACCGGGAAAAAAAAAGGATCCAATCCAAAGTCTCATAGATTGCAGAGGCTGAGACAAGTGGAAATCAAATTACCCATATGTCTGATTCCCACAAATGACATCCCCTGCTCATACTTGTCTATTTTTGAACAGGAGGAGGGTCTGCTCTCTCTTCAAGCTTGTTCTTTTTATCAAGGAGGCATGGGAGCTATCATTTAGCCCAATCTTACTCCACTCCAGCAAATACTGAGGTGTGTAATTTGAAGGTGAAGCTCCCTCGTCTGCATATTGAAGAGGGGTACTATTTTCAAATTAGACGTACAAACAGGAGTTTTCTGCAGAAAGAGTGAAACAGGTCAGGTGAAACAGCCTTGTGGTTGAAATGTGTTAAAATCTAATGATGATTATAGGATGGGGCGTGAGTGTATTGCTTTAATTATTCTGCTAGACATCCATCCGACTCCCAAGTGATCCCGTCTGGCCTCGGGGAGAGCGCCGCCAATCAATGGAGGCAATAACCATCTCTTTCTATGCGCAGGAGATGTAAAGTGAGGCATAAAGACAGGCTGCAGGATCAGAAAGGACAGCAGCAGCAGCATAGAGATAACAGATCTATGTTATCTTTAAGAGGAACTTAAAAGAGCAAACAGCCGTCTGGATTGTGACAGAAGGGGGAATGACATGCATAAACAGAAGAATTGTGTTATAGTTTGCCAGATAGACAGGGAGAGTGAGGGGGAGCACCCACATGGATTAATCATGCAGTGCAGCCCCAGGTTAAATGTGTGATATTTTTGGGTACAGTCCCATCGCCGCCTCCAGGCCATTTGCATAGTTCTGAGAGACTACAGCTTCATTTCCCCCTGTCGCTCAGCTTTGTGGGAGCCAAGCAGTCAAGGGGAATTAAAATAATTTCCGGGACCATTACTGTTTTAAATTGCCCTAACCTTGAAAAAAAATAATCACTTATTTACTTTCTCTTTCTCTCCCTAAAGTACTCTTCTTTAAACCTGAGAGCCAGATTTTTTTTTAAATTAAGCAGTGGCCAGCCTTCTCCATGTTTAAATCCTCTTTCGGACTAAAGCTCATTATCATCCACACATATAATCTCTCAAATTGGTACCAAAATGCCCCGGCTGTTAGAAGTGGGCTGCATAATTTGCTAAGGGAGCCTGAAATGAACTATTATCTTTTAGAGGGGAATATTAACAGGGGAGATAATGCAAATGTTGTGTTTAACGTAGAATGGCTGCAGAGTGTTTAATGGACAAAGAAAAGCACAACAGGTTCAGGTTTCCTCACAAGGATCTTAAAGGAGGGGGAAGACTAGCAAACAGGATGTCACAAACACATATGACACAAAACCACATGACATGACACGACAAAATGAATGTATCTGACATGCATTTGGGTTTTTCAGAGTTCTGTTGTTGCATGTTTTAAGAGATAAGTGTATGTGGAGGCATATCTGCTTGACTGACAGGTGTCTTATGCTCTCAGCTCCACCCACACTGCCATCCCATTTCTTAAATCGGGATTTCAGTAAACCCAAATCCAATCATCCCCGAGGCTTCACACGCCTATAGTTGACATTTCTCTGCAGTCGACGCCTCCAACCCAAACTTATCAAACAAATTTAAAAAAACCTGATAATCGGATCCATCTCTGATCCGTGCACAGCAGCTCTGACAGTGCACTTGAGCTTTAAACACCTCTACCTACAGCTACACAGCGGATCATCACCCAGCCGCAGCCCTCTGCACCCCTTCCTGGCATTTTTCTCAATTGCTGCAGTGTTGTAACATTATTAAAGGTCAGGAAACAGGCCACAGAGAGACTATTCTGCTCATAAATCAGGTGATTGATCGTCATCCAGGAGTGTGGCGTGTGTCCCCACAACCCGGGAACACATATCCATAGTAACCCAGCTTGTCAAGAGGCCTATATCAGGCGCACTTGTTGACTTGCTTCCTCTCCCTCTGCAAGCAGCGGAAGGGAAAACAACTCCATGTGGCAAGCCATTTCATTTCTAATATCATGTGTGTGATCAATCTCCCCCCGCTACGAACAGGCCAGCAGTGGAGGCAATCATTCAACATTTGTGGCAGGTGTGTGGTATTGACCCGCTGAAGATGAACCACTGGTATGCAGGCATGTGTGTGTGTGTGTGTGTGTGTGTGTGTGTGTGTGTGTGTGTGTGTGTGTGTGTGTGTGTGTGTGAGAGAGAGAGAGAGAGAGAGAGAGAGAGTGAGAGAGAGAGAGAGAGACAGAGAGAGAGAGAGAGAGAGAGAGAGAGAGAGAGAGAGAGAGAGAGAGAGAGAAAGAGAGAGAGCAGCCTAGTTTTCAATCTCAGCTCAAGTTTCCTGGATTTGTTTTAGGAGGAGCTTCAAAGCTGTTATCACTGACTCCTAAATGGATCTTCCTGCACTTATACATCACATTAATGCATGTTTTATTAATTTGCATAGGATCATCTGACATTCACTCGCTCTCATGCATGAAAGGACTGACGTAGTTGGAAGAGCTCTTCTTGCTCTGCTTCATCTCTCCCCTCAAAGTTCTCACTGACAGCTTCCTGCCATATTTAACGTCCTTTAATATCAATTACAAAGTCAAGTGGCTGGCCATAATTGAATTTGTACTGCGCGCTGACGTCCCCTGTTAGGACTCACTGTCTTGTCCAATTAAGAGGAGCCTTATTATTGGCCAAATTGCGAGTAGCCCTGTTAATGTGGGGGGGGATTCTATCTGTATGTGACATATTAATGTTGACATCCTCCCGGAGTTGTGCGTTGCGATGGGTGTGAAGACTGTAAATTTAACAGACTGTCAGGACGTCCTTGATTCTTCCTCATCAGGAGCCGAAAGAAGAGAGAGGGGGGAAATATATGTTGTGGACCTACTATAGCTGCAGTAGATAAATACGCGAGGAGAGACGGATGATGAGCGGCTGTTCTCTAATAGGAACCAAGGTCTTGTTGCGGTGGCGGGTTTTATTTACAGCTGCTCTTCATCAGAGTGACATACCAGGCCTTCAGACCATCTTTAATAGAAACTAGAAGCAGGGAAGAGGTCCTGTATTCCTTTTCCAAATGGGAACACGTCAGCGAGCGACATGCACGAACAGGAGAAAGAAGCGTTCGCTGGGAGTTAGTGTTATCAGTAATATATTGCTGGAATTACTGGGAGGCTGTGGGAAGGTAAGCATCATTTGTCAGGGGACTCATCAATGTCTGCTGAAGAAATGGGGACTAATGACTGTACAGCAGAGGGGAGGAGAGAGGCTAAATTTGTCTCAATCAATGTCAAGGGCTACCATTGTGGATCTACAAGTGTCAACAGTGTCCACCGCAGGGAAGCGTGTTAACGGGGTAGTTAAGAGGTGACTTAGTGAATATGAAAAGAGGAGGGATGTGAGTGCTGAGGTGAGAAAAAGAAGCTGTAAAGCTATACAGGGAATCTCATCAGGATACCATGTGTGCAGCAGGTTAATGCACAACACATTTTTACCTCTCAGGAGGTAGTATCTTGTGATTACATAGATATTTGTTGCAACTCAGCTTGCAGCCTCCTGAATAGTCAACTGTTTCCACCAAAGAGCATGGAGTGATGATTATTACCAATATCAAACTAGCTTCTTCCTGTTTTTGCTTTCAGAAAAACACTGATTTGTTTTGAAGTAGTTTCAGTTTTGCGATGGTTCACAGTTTCTTGACTTTAGGAGAGAGAGCGCTTGTTAAATATGTAACTGACTGCTTTTGCTCAGACAAGAAAAGGTGAACTGGTTGGTGCATTTGAACACAAATAACTCCTTTCAGACTGTTTTGGGATTCTGAGAGGAGGGCAGAAAAATCCAGAAGTTGATTCATCAAGGAAAGAGTCAAAAGCACTTGTCATAGGAGGCTCACCCCCCGAAAAGCCAGATCATTCAAAAGAGAAACCGTTGGCCTTGAAGTCCCCAAAGAAGTCCAAAACAGAAAGTATGTCATCAACAGACCGTCTGGAAAACAGCTGTAAATCTAAGGGGGACACAAAAACTCCAAATGCCTGGGAGGGATCGGAGGCTGCAGTGAGAGAAACCGAAAACTAAAGAAATAAGACGGCAAAGTTCAGCGCTGAATGCAGATGAACTGTGATGCCCATGAAATATTTTAAAATACTACTACAGTGTTTAAAAAAACCTCTTTGTTTATGTGCATGCCCTTTTTATTCTGTTCTCTATTCAGGGCTGCCAGAAGTCATCTTTGCTAACCTCTGAGGCGCCTTCTCACTCTGATTGTACTTCATGTTCGGAGGTGAAGAAAAGAATAAATGCATAGTTATTACTTTAGAGGGTCTAAAGTGAGACCTAACATGAACTCTGCAGTTTCTATTTCATATCAAATCAAATGCAGCTGTGTTGTGCACAGAAAGAGGATTCTGCTCTTTTCAGCTCACCAAAAAAGGCACATTTAGGGATTTCTCACATCGCTCTTGCAAGCGTCTATTGTATGGGGTGGCACAAATGGCCGACAAGGGAGCTGATTGTGTGGCTAAGACAATAACAGCACCACAACCAGTTTTCAGAGAACAGGATCCTTTTATCTTTATGACCGAGGACTAAAAGTGTTAGAGAAATACAGACCATCAAATCCAGACTTTGTGCAACCGATCCAAAGCTAAGGCAAAACATGCAGAACACTTAGAAAAAGCAACGGATCCAGCTTCCTCTGAATGTAGACCACTAGTCTTGACGTTTGCACGACTGCAAATAATTGGCCAATTAACTAACAGCGCCATGAAAGCGAGGCTGGTGCAAAACGTCATTTGTCCAGGGAACCTCCTGGAAAACCCCTATCCAACAAATTCTAATTGCGCATGCCGACTACACATAAACAACAATAAAC
This sequence comes from Notolabrus celidotus, assembly GCF_009762535.1. NCBI lineage: Eukaryota > Metazoa > Chordata > Actinopteri > Labriformes > Labridae > Notolabrus > Notolabrus celidotus. The sequence goes on along the minus strand of NC_048295.1, from coordinate 3,915,599 downwards.
ATGGCGAGCAGTACCGGTGTGACTGAGAGATACATACAGTCTATGGTGCATAAGGGCCCAGAATGCAATGCAGCCACAAGACGCTTTGCTTTGAATGAATAGCATCAGGTTCAAACACATAAACAGCGCGAGAGCATCCAAGAGCGAGGTTTTACAACACCAGACTTGATGTGCTGCATTAAGCAAAAACATCCATAATTATTCTGTTCACCCAACCATTCAGGCCAAATCAGCATTCTGACAAAGAGGCGCCCCAGCAGAGGACGAACACATACGTCCTCCTGCTTCTGCATGTGGAGGATTAGTCCGGCAGATTTGCATTGTATGTTTTTGTCCTGTTCCAGCCAGAGTACAAATGCAGACAAAGCATAACTCAAAGAGGCTGTGTTTTGAATTTAATCATCTACAGATAATAGTGGTGCACATGCAGCGTTCTGCAGGGGTTTCTGCAGTGTGTGTTTTTGTGCGTTTGTGTCGAAAGTGTGAGCCCAGTGAAAAAGGGAAAGCAAGAGAGATTGTGGATTCATTGTCCCTGAGGGAGTCAATCAAGTCATTTAATTTCCTTTAATGGGCTGACACTTACAAGTTTCATTGTCTACAGTGAGTTTCTTTGAACAAAAGGGAAGCGATGGAAAACACCGTGTTTACAGAGCGCCGAGCTGCTCAGTTTTGTCTTTTTTAGACAAATTTGTTTGAATAATTTCATCAAGACCGACATTTTCACAAAGCAGCTGTCAGCCACGGGAACACTTTCGATGTTTCTGATTTAAAGGGAGCTTTCGTCACATTTTTAAGCGATGGAATGGAACATTCACGGCCACACACAACCTGCATTGACCGCATATTAACAAGCCTTGTGAAGTGAAGTATATGAAATGTCAATACTGCCACCTGACTGTTCCTCATATTGCAATCAGAGCTTTGAAATGAAAGCCTGATTTGATCCATCTGCTGTAAAACATGAAAGACTGATGTGCAGACATGTCCTCTCATAAACACAGGAACCCTAACCCCTGAAAACAAACCTGCGATGCCACCAGGACGCTCACCTTCCTGCCCTGCTGTTTCTTCCAATTCCATAACAATGAAAGCGATGCATTTTCAAACAGGCCCCAGAATCCCTTTTCACAATGGTGCTCTAACTCGCAACCAGCATGGCCTCTAATAAAGTTGTACAAGCTAAGAGAGAAGGAACAAAGGATGGGGGTCTGCCTCGGATTGGGTTGTTCATTTATCAGTGGACACGTTTCAAATCCCTGCCCCAGGCAATGGCTCGTGAAGCATCCGAGGAGATCGCCCGTAGGGACTTCTGCTGCAAAAGCAGAAAACCCTTTGATGAGCCCTGGGCCATTCCTGCACCTGTGTCTAATATGCATGGCTAAAAAACCCAGACGCAAGCAGCCTTTGGGTCGGGGAAAAAAACAAAAGACTCTCGATGTGCTTTATGTGAGCCAATGCGAGTTCTTCCTCTATTTTCTTGCAGAAAGTAATCATTTTTGAGAGTGGAGAGTCATGCAGTGTTATTGCCACAGCCGCGTAAATACTGTTATATTCCTTCAAAGGCCACAGCGACGTTATTAAATGCAAATCTATCCAGAAAGTAACTCACTCACTCTCTCACTCAGTTTTCACCTTTGTACTTTGGCGGCAATTTCCAGGTATGGGACTGTTAATGGACGTTACTGAACCAAGGTCATTGGCTCAACTCTTGTTTGCAGTCCGACAAAAGCACTTAACCTCATTGTGTTTATTGCATCTGCTGTCGATGTTTGGTTAAACCATCAAATAGTATTAAGTTACGCATTAAAAAAAACAACTCAGAGGAGAGGAACTCCAGGCTGTTCTAATGAAAGAGACGTTTAAGCCAAAGGGGATAATGAGGATGAAACAGATTAACCAAAATGCACAAAGTGGACGTGATCTCGCATCGTGCACTTTGAGAGGTATGATGTTAACCCTTCAAATGAAACAAGACTGTGCTCTATTATCTTCTGCATGCGCCAAAACCACAACAACATGCAATTGATATGCAAAACCAACAAACATTCCTCTCAGAGCCTAAAAATGAGTAACTGAGGGTGGACTTAAAAATTAAGCTGTTAAAAGGACGGCCCTGTTTTTCATGAAAGCTGCTCTGACTCTCCGAGTGCAGAAGGACAAGGCCATGATATCCCCCTGCTGTTGACTGAAACATGTTTCGTGCTTTGAGGCAAACAGAGCCTTGAAATCTTCAGCGTGTTCCAGGGAATCAAACCAGAACCAATTAATGTGGCTGTTAAACACACGGAAAACTAAGTGAAACATATTTATCTGGCGTTTTTTTCCAGTAGTGCTGTCAATCAAAAGCACAGGAGGAAGATGGAGCTGTCGTGGGATGGAGATAACACCTACCTGAGCCTCTCTTCGACACCACTTTCAGGCATTGGACCACAACGACGTGAAGCAGGATCAGAAGAGAAATGGGAGCTTTCATTTTTCCCCCCAGTCCTGCAAGGAAACAAAAGCCAAGGTTATTATTTTTGTACTAAGACAAGCTGTGAATGCACCCAAAACATCAAAAAACAGAGTGATAATGATTCTGGCAAGACGTTCTCAATCAAAGCACAAATATAAAAGAAACGGCAAGTTCTGAGCCAATAATTACAGAACTTTTACAAGACCTGAGGTCGGCTGGAAATGATCCAACAGCAGTATGTGCAATTTCTGTTCTCCAAAGTGTTTGTCTGCCTCTGCTTTATTTAGACCAGTGACTCTTCAGGGACTTGCTGTATAATCAGGAGGAGGCTGTTGATGATACAAATGTCAAGATGCATCTCTATCAAGGCGAAACCTGGCTTTGCAGCTTTGTCAACTTCCTACAACGCTAATCCAAATCTCGCTCAAGCAACATGACATAATCAGGTGCCCACTTAGATCAGGGTGTCTCAGTGTTGACGTACAGCTTTTCATGAAGAACAGCTGTGTGAGGTATTGGATGGTATTAAATGGGGTTTGATGGACTTCCAGAAATAGATGAGATGAGGTGATGATAATGGGAATAATATGACATGTGAGACTAATACAGAAGGAGTAATGCTATCGCTCCTGAATGGGATATATTCAGCACTCATTGTATTACTTGCTCTTGTGTTGTGCATTTATATTCACGTCTTGAATGTATGGTGTTAAATGTTTTATATGGCAGCCTTGAATCTGAATTCTGACATCATTTTGTGATAATTTTTTGAACAATGTAAATCCAATTTGTGATAAAATTAGAGAAAAAAGAATAAAAACACTGCGGTTAATCTACCAATCAGACACGTTCAGCATTGCAGACCCTGCCCCTTGAAAGTCCCAGGACCTTTGAAAAGTACTACCCCCAAACAGGGGCTTTTCAGGGGGGAGATTACTGCCCCATGAACTAAATTTAGACCTTGGTTCCTCCGGTCGAAACACACGTAGTTCAGGGGTAAAGTCCATGTGTTGTCATGTCTTATACCTCACAACATCTGGAGTTTGAGAGATGTATTCATCTTGCATCTTAACCACATCCCAATGACTGACATATACATAGTGTTTATTTACACTCTCGGGCATGAAGGCATGAATTTGTAATTTTGTTGTGACAGTATCTTCATCGGCCCGGGGAGAGAGATAGTCGTTGAATGCTTGGCCATCCGCATGCTGTCATATCCTGGAACAATGTTAAGATAATTCTAGCTTTTAGCAGTCATTAAGCTAAGAAGTAAGGCTGCAGTGTGAGCATCATGCTTTTAATCTGATGTTAATGCAAACCAGATGATTAGACCTGGGGATACAATGTGAGAAAAAAAACCAAAAGTTAATTTTATCTACTTTATCAAACAAAAAAAAGACTTAAATCATTAAAGTTAACTGTGTTTATCCAGCTTTTGCCAACAGTATTCATAAGTGGTAATTTTACTCATTAATGCCCTTTAATATTAGGATATAATTCCTCTTTTTGTTAGTCTCGCTCCAGGCTAAAGGACCATCTCTGCTTTGGCTCTACAAGCAGTTCATGTATGCTACAAGTACAGTTCTTTGGCATTTCAGTCACGACAAAGATGCTTCTCATAGATTCCACAAAGCTGCATCAGAAGGCGTCTGCTGGGAAACCCTGAAAAGGCACCATAACCCTTGAGACACTCACAGAGGCATGCGAAACTGGCCGGCAGCCAAAGATGGCGACATTGCCGTGTTGTCGTCGTCAAAGGCCTATTGTCGTCAGCGTCGTCTTGCTGCAACCAATGCCACCTCGGAAAAAGCTCCACGCAACCCCACAAAAATCTTATCTTTTTAATTAGTTTTCCATGTTGGGTGCAAGTCTGCAACATGAGCACAAAAGCCACGGTCTCTTTCTTTGGTTTGCACACAGAGGAAACGACTGAATCACCAGTTCTGCTCGGTTTCCCTCCAGCTCACAGTGATATCCTGGACTGCTACACATCAAAGCTAACACTCTTTATCTGGGAAAAGGTTAAAACCCTGCTCTTGCAATGCAGGGTAATTAATTTCTCCTTTGTTGACAGCAACTATACTGATGAGCACATGCAGCACAGCATCCTCTGTTGGATGCACTGAGCATACACTGTGTCTGCATGTGTGCAGAGAGCAAAAACAGTGGATTATAGGATTAAATATACTAAAGAGTCACACATGAAAACATGACATAGTGCTTTGCTTTAAGCTTGTGAGCAGCGTTTGAGAGGAAAACGGCTCCAGAAGTGAGCTTTCACAAAGCCGTTTGTGAGGACTCTGATGTCACTGTGGTTTTTCCCTCCCACCAAGGTTATTTAGATGTCACTGGGAGATTTTTTCACCTGGGGCGGGGAATTATGGGGTCAAAGAGTTCAGAGTTCAAAGGTAACATTACAAATAGAATACCAGTGTGATATCAAAATAATATAGAATAATAAGTTATACCACTTCATAATGATGGACTTGATAGCACAGGTGGGTAACTGTCAAAGCTGGGTCCAGCTCTTTAGGTAGAGGGATAACAGTTGGTGTAAGGCTTCAAGTACAAAGCTTTCCTGCAGCAGAGATATGCAGACTATGCCGTTGGGCACACGTTCTTAGAACCGGCCAGCTTTACATTCACCCTCAGTGGCGTCTTTCTCACATCTGCTGCGTACAAAAGTGCCAGTTCCTGTGAGGGAAGGAGAGCCAGCTTTTAATGGACAGCTCTTCTGAGGAGATCAACACAAGCATTACAGACGCCGAGCTGACCTTGCATGTAATGCTGCGGACACTCTTGCTTTTGTGCCACATTGCAGCCTGACAGATATCTTTATGATACAGTTTTGTGTGAAGGATCCTTCAAAGGCTTTCAGACTGTCCAAGAAGATGTAGCAGGGGTTGATTATTCACCCTCACTTCCACTTTGTTGTTGCTAAGGGAGAATTTTGTCTTGCAGGCAGGTGAAATCATAGACAGAAGTGTTGCAAAACTGTGTGTGTCTAGTCTTTCCATCTCTCTCCTCTCTCACCCTGTCACTTTAACTCTTCCTGTCTCATTAAAGTTACTAACCATAGACCTTTCTGGAGTCCCTGAGCTCCCTTGTCTCGTAGGTTCCTGCTGTTGGAGACATGCCAGAGTCCAGCTCCTACAACTACTACTATCCAGTGTAGACCTGCTCTGTTTGTGAAGAGTCTTCAGGGAACGTTTGTTGGGATTTGGTGCTATATAAATAAAGATTGATTGATTGAACACTTCAGACCTGTCCACAAAAAGCATACTGTCATACACTCAACAAAAGAAAGTGACCACTGTGTGCCTGTCTGAAAAGAAATCCTTGATAAAGGCACCACCAGCAAAAAATCATATCACAGAAAAATGGGCCACTTCAAACCACTTCCAAAAAACCTTGACCACTGCCTCCCTACCTGTCGCTAAAAATCATTAGAAAGGGATCAACACAGACCTGTTGTGAAAGTTACTGAAAGAAATGACCACAGGTGACCTGTCCTAAAAGAAATAACTTAGAAAAGAGTCACACCTGAGGAAAAATCATTGAAAAAGACTGTTAGGACCAAAATATGGATCACTGAGAAAAGAAATCCCAAAACAAAGGGTGCCCAGGAGGTTCAAATGTGTATTGAAACAGATGCATTGCTGAAAATGACGAGTAAACAAGTATCAAATACAATCATGGCAAGATTCCCAAAATATGGTATCTGTTAGGGTTCAATCTGGTGTTTGATTTCCTTATTTAGAGGCTGATAGTGTTTAAAAAAGGATAAAGGTCTTCTATCGTGGTCAAACACTGTTTTTATCAGTAATCTTGTAAGCTCATCAAAGTATTGTTGTCGCCATCATCTCATTTCCCGGCTCACGGTTATTAGCTTGTAAAGAAGCGATGGATTCAGTGTCGCTGTTGAACTGTGACAGATATGATCAGGAGGAAAAAACACCCCTCAACAAAAGAACGGATACTACACGTCCAAAAATATATAAAATCTTCGGGGGGGAAAAATAGCTCTCCCTTGAAAATCCTACAGTGAAAACTTATCCTGTCAGGCATCTCATAGTGAGCCATTCTTTAGAGGAAAAGCTCATCCAAAAGGTGCTGTCACCTGCCTCTCATCCTCTGATTGTTTTTTCCTCAAGCATCCACTCTCTCCCCTCCCTGACAGTGTTTCCTCCCCAGTGGATTCATCCAAAATTCAATTACTTTCGAGGAGGGTTCGGCAAGAGAAATGGGGCACTCTCTCAACACTCTTGGGGGCTCGGGGTTTGCCCCCGAGGAATGCATCCCCCGCTCACATTTGCACACAAACAATTTCAGGAATCGACGACAGAGCTCACCGGGTGGATACTGAGATGATGATTTATACAGATCTCACATTTCAAGTCTCTCTTTGTGGGGCTGTTCTTCACACTCAGCTCTGAACCACACAAACTCATACCTCTGGTGGGCTGTTCATATCTGTGTTACCTGTATCAGATAGCAGCGTATACTGACACCGAGAGGCAATAACAGATTTCAGTTTTCTGCCTACACTTCAGAGCTGTGTTTGTAAAACACTCCAGATATTTGCCTTCAAGTTTTCACTCAGCTGAGGAAGAACTGCTGGTCAACTTGTTGAATGTCAGAAGCCGATGACGGATCGGAGATGGACCTGACGTAGATCTGGTGGAATTTGGCCAAAAGACGTAGCAGCTGCTCGATTAGGATTTGCTAGAGGAGTGTGTTATTTGAAAGATTTGAAAGATATATTTTAACATGCATTGATTAATTACATATGAAATGACATAATATGCATTCAAATGTTGTCACAAATAATATTGATCTGCAGCGCCTGACACACGCCCTGCAGAGAGATCCTGCAGCGTGTCTCTCTTGTTAATGTATTGATTGACATCTCATGTTCAATATAAACCTTCTCATATCTCTGCTTTAAGAGTTGTGTGCAGCTGATTGCAGCCGATGTCATCCTGCACAATCTGCAGGCCTGATCGCTGCAAAATACCACGTCATTAACAAGACGATGATCTGTCTTTAGAGTCCTCAGAATCCCCCTGGTATGTCTTTCAGATCCTGCAGTTTGAATGTCATGCTCTAAATCCCAAATGAAACCTTAAAGAACTAGAACAGTTTTCCTCTCAGCTGCAGTCTTAAAAGTCCCTCTATTCTTCGTCTCTCTCATTACCCCCTAAACCGCCTCTCACCCATGTCACCCCTCTGCACCCGTCCTCCTACCTCCAGTCAGAAAATTGATATGTACTCCGCTCGGTGAGTTATTAACATTTCTATTTGTGAGGAACACTTTTGAAGCCCTTACACCCTCGGCTGACGCACACGCACGCCCACGCCAGTCCATGCTTTCCTTGCTGAATTATTCCATTTTAGATTATCTAATAACCTTGCAACCACGAGCCTCCATGTTCTTGACATGAACGCAGGAAGTGAGAGAGAGAGAGAGGATGCAATCTGCGTCTCTAAACATGTTTACCGCCGTAAATGTCTTCCAGTAGATGTTTCTTCTGTGTTTGTGTAAAAATATGCACACAGTTTGCTTCCTCCCTGGCAACAGAGAGAGAGACTCAGAGCATCAATAGCAGAATCCAGGGACACTCGACATTACACAATACTCTTATTTTAGAGCGCTAATGTCTGCTCGGCTACGTCAAAGCTTTACAGAGTGATATTTTATGTGTGTACTTGAGCGTACGCTATGTTTCAAGGATAACTGGAAACTATCACCATCATGATCATACCTTTTCACTTCATACATTAAGTAAAACCCTCTTTTAAACCTTCTCATCAAGTCTGCGGTGGAGAAATGTGAATAACTTGTGTAGCTTAGAAGGTCAAAAACTCCAAATACATCAGAATCAAACAAATCGTTTGCAACGTGATCGAACGTGAAATGCGACGACTGAAAACAAAAATCCTGAGGACATGACACGAGTGTCCTCGGTGCTCCGTTTGTCCCTGGTACTAATAAAAAATACATCTCAGTGCACTCCTCTCGAACATGACACTGAAGCTAAAAACAGTCCTATTCCCTCAGCAGCAAAGAGACCAAGGCTTCAATACATCTGAGGCAACTCAGGAAGAGCTGAAAGGGCATGATTATGATTTCAGAAGCTTTACATGACACTTAAGAGCAACACAACGCTTTGTTTTAGAGTCGTTTTTTCATTTATCAGATGGGACAGGTTGAGAGAGGGAGAGGACACACAGCAAACATCGTCAGGGTTGCAAATCCATCCTTCGAACAAAGACAACAAAAGTCTAGGCCTCTTCTGCTACCTTTACTACTTAGATTAGGATTAAGATTAGGGATAAGGTTTGCAGTGTCATGCAAATTGTCTGTACCACTTGTCTAGTTATATCAGACTCAGAGGACAGAAACACAGACAGCTGATAAGTATTTATCCAAAAATGTTAAAGAGAGGAGAGGAGACCTAAGGAGAGGAAGGAGCCTAAGGAGAGGGAAGGAGACCTGAGGAAAGGAGGCTAAGGAGAGGAAAGGAGACCTGAGGAGGGGAGAAGAGACCTAAGGAGAGGAAAGGAGACCTGAGGAAAGGAGCCTAAGGAGAGGAATGGAGACCTAAGGAGAGGAAGGAGCCTAAGGAGAGGGAAGGAGACCTCAGGAAAGGAGCCTAAGGAGAGGAAATGAGACCAGAGAAGAGGAGACCTAAGGAGAGGAGAGGAGACCTGAGGAAAGGAGCCTAAGGAGAGTAAAGGAGACTTGAGACCGAAGGAGAGATGAGGAGAGGAGAGGAGGCCTGAGGAAAGGAGCCCTAAGGACAGGAGAGGAGGAGACCTGAGTAGAGGAGAGAGTTGCAGACACTTACATTTCTCTTGAATTTCTCCGTTGTGGGACAAGTAAAGGAATCTCTTATCTTAATCTCTTAAGGCTTGATGGTGCAGCTTTGTGCGGACTCGCTGCGATTGGCTCATTAGTTTGAAGCTATACCTGAAGAAATAGTTCAACTTAAGACCTTGAATGACATGCAATGATCAAACTGAGCTGTTTTAACCTACATTAATGTAAAATAATGTAGCTTTATGGTAGCTTTACGGTCATTTATCATACCAGAGGACGTCACAGTTTGCAACATTTTAAAAACCCATCCAGAGAAATAATGACTTGTATGAGGCTTCAGTTCTGAGGGATAACACTAGTTTTATGCTGCTTATGTTTTCATGATTGCACATGCGTTATATAATGCACGACACAGGGGTGATGCTCAGAATAAGCAATGCACAAGTTGGCGGCAGTATGAGGAAATCATGTAGAAAACTCTCAAACATGAACTGGGTCTGAAATCAATAAACATGACTTCCTCCAATCAGAGGGATTTAAAGAAAACATCTGGTCTTCAAACTGAAGCTTGCCGCCGTCAGCTCACTGTTTGACCTCAAAGGTTGGTGAGGCATGAGTAAGTGACAGACTCTGCTCTCTGTAGGTGCAGACGGGCTATATGATGTATAATTTATAGCTCTGCTCTCAAGAGCTGCTAGCTAACAGTCAGGTTGACAAAATCCCCTTTCAACATATTCTTTGGACGAACACAAATGTGATGTGCACTCACATTCCCATGCACGCACAAACAAGCTGTCTCTGCAATCACGTCCAATTCTTTGTCCTGTTACCTGAGCTGCCTACTAACTACATCCTTTCTTCTCCCGGGCTGTCAGGGAAATAAGGATGACATTAAATGAACGGAGCTCTCTCTCTTTGGAGATTCCAGGCCAGCGCTGAGAGGCCTGAGGGAGGGCCCACTGGAATCACTGAGAGGGAGAGGTGAAAGGGGACAGAGAGGATGAATGAACACTAGAGAAGGGAGAAGGAAAGAGGACAAGGAGACGGCAGCAATGAGAGGCAGTGTCATGAGACGGTGCCAAGCTGCAGAGCAGTGAAACAAAGAGGAGGACTCTGGGGAATACTGGAAGTTCTTCTGCAAACTCTACGTTTTCACAGCGATTAACACCTGAGTGATACTTTTAAACTGTCAACAAATACAAATGCATGACGTGATTTTAGAGATTATCCTCTTTGTTGCTCTCAAGTGTTAAAGATGTTGATTTTCCAAAACACAGACAGAGAGCTGTTTGCTGCTGTGGGCACTAAAGCTGCAATTCAAACTGTCTCAAAGTTTGAAATGAACACTGATAGATATGGATTCATAGCAAAACAGAGCGCTGATGACTCACGTTGGTAAATGAACACTGACAATCCTGCTCTATCGCTGCTCCGTGGATCATTTAGCACTCTTTGAAAGGATGTCATCAGCTTCAAGAACACATTTCTCTGGTATTTACGTCACGAGCAGTTTCTCTGATCGTGTGGTTAATATAGAGAAGTAAGCAAAGTGTTTCCTTTTAAGCTTTTTAAACAGACACTGCTCTTATGTTCAGGTTAGAAGGATATATCTATTGCTGTCTTGTGCATTTTATTCTTGCAGGGTCATCTCACTGCATCAAATCTTTCTCAAAGTTCAAAAGAATCCAGGAAGTCAGTCAGGTCTCCTCTCCTTAAGTCTCCTTTCCTCAGGTCTCCCCTCCTCTCCTTTCCTTAGGTCTCCCCTCCTAAGGTCTCCTCTCCCCTCCTTTCCTCAGGTCTCCTCTCCTCAGTTCTCCTCTCCCAGCCTTTCCTCAGGTCTCATCTTCTGAGGTCTCCTCTCCTATCCTTAGATATCCTTTCCTCAGGTCTCCTCTTCTCAGGTCTCCTATCCTCTCCTTAGGTATCCTCTCTATAGGTCTCCTCTCCTTAGGTCTCCTGTCCTCAGGTCTCCTCTCCTCAAGTCTCATCTCCTTAAGTCTGCTCTCCTCAGCTCTCCTCTCCTAATGTCTCCTCTCCTCTCCTTAGGTCTGCTTTCCTCAGGTCTCCTCTACTTAAGTCTCCTCTCCTTAGGTCTCCTTTCCTCAGGTCTCCTCTCCTCTCCCCTCCTCTTTCTCCTAAGGTCTTGTCTCCTCTACTCTCCTCTCCTCAGGTTTCCTCTCCTTTCCTCAGGTCTCCTCTCCTTTCCTCAGGTCTCCTCTCCTCTCCTCAGGTCTCCTGTCCTCAGGTCTCCTCTCCTTTCCTCAGGTCTCCTTTCCTTAGGTCTGCTGTCCTCAGGTCTCCTCTCCTTAGGTCTCTTTTCCCGCCGGTGTCAATCAAACTCCCAAACGTGATCAGAGTTAAGGTCTGCAGTGATATGTACCTGGAGAGGAAGCATGCTCCAGCGGCTGCTGAACGACACTTGTAAAACCTGGTGCTGCAGGGTTATCTGAAGTCGAACACGAGCTGCATCTATCTATAGCAGCAGTGGGTGTACTCGCGAGAAACATTCACCATGCAGCGCTGGGAAAAAAATGAAAATTCATCAAGCCGAGGGTGAGGCTTCCAAAAGCAACGATGAGATATTCACGGGCTGAAGCCTTTCCCTCTTTATCTCTTCCTCACACAACCTCAAACACACACTTCCACTCAGCACCTAAATTTAAATCTGTGACACTGAGACTGATCTGCTGCTGAACCGACGAGGCACCAGCTAACTCTACAGTATGCTAATGCTATTCATCGGAGAGCATCAAAGTCTGCAAGAAGCTCCGGCTTTAGGAAGTACAGAAACAGAGCCGAACAGGAGGAGGAGGGTTTCTTCTCGTGGTTGGCCTTTTTAGCTTTTTTAGAGACGACCGGAGAACGACGCAAAGGAGTGATGAATGTAAAGAAGACGTAGAAAGAAAAGGCCAACAAAAATGACAAATACCACTTTGGCTGCTCCTCCAAATGACTCCAGCTGAATCTACTGTTTTTGTAAGCAGCATAACCGTGGGCTGATTTAAGGGGGAATGAAAGAGGATTGTCAGATTATTACCACCAGTTAATAAACGCCTACCCTACAGCAGCTATAATCATTACGGCGGCTCAACATTCATCTTTTTTTTTTTCTTCCTCTTATCAAATCAACCACTGGGAGGAATCAACTCCAACCGAACAATCCAGCCAACAGCAAGAAAACAAACAAAGCCGTCTGAACTAGTAATCAAAGTCTCTCCTCTTTCAGACAATGTGCTTCGAAGTGTACAGTCGATTCATCTGACTGCTCTGCATACGGCCTGAAAACATTGATTAACACACAACACATAGAATAGTGATGGATGTGCAGCATGTGGCTTTACAATAATTGGAATGAAAAGCACCATGGGTATTGTTTCAGAGGCTGTTTCAGGGGGAAATTTCAACCTAATGAAAAGAGACACATCCATCTCCTCATGGGACGGACTCACAAACACCGTCTGAGAAACACAACCACCATACGAAAATGTTGGACCCCTGATTGGGATGGTTTGTGGATCATTTAAACCCTTTATTCATTTGAGAACTGTTAAAAGACAACATGTGAAATGTTGAAAAATAGCAGCTTAATTTAATACAGGAAACATGTTTTTGAAAAAGTTGCAAAATCACCTGGAGCATCATCTCCCAGCTAATTAGAAAACGTTCTAACGAGTCGGTAACATAACAGAGGCGGAGTCTCTCAGAGGTATAGACAGAAGTGGATCACTTGGACTTGGAGAGCAAATAGTTCAACAATTTCAAACTGAATTACCACAATCTTCAAGTATTTGCAGCTGCATCCACAAATTCAGGTTGAAACTGAACCATGCAAATAGGATACCATATATAAACACGATCCAGAAACACTGGAGACTTCTCTAGACCTAGCCTAGCAAACTGTCCTGTGGTCTCACAACATTCTTCTTGGAAATCATGGACGCCAAATCCTACCCAGGATCTTTTCAGCTTGGTGGGATTCTATTCCCCATAAGCACATGCTAACCGTACATTATCCCCTTACATAGTGTATACAGGTTTTTGATTAACCAAAACAACAATCTGCATTTATTAAAACAGCATAGCTCCTTCATGAAGAGGTCCAGTCACCCGTTGAAAACATTTGGCACACCATCAAATGAAAAACTGACAAAGGAGACTCTCAACTCCAGAAACTCAAAAACTCAAATGTGTACTGAGTGTTGTAAAAAGAGGAGGTTTTGGAAACATGTTGCTGGCATCAATTTCAAAATTAGCATCTGTTTTATAAGCATTTTCACAAAGTACAACTTTTTTAAACTGGGGTAGAAACTCTGTTATGTGTTTACAAAGGTGGACACATAAACTCGTCAATGAGGTTTTCTCTTTATTGTGCTTTCCCTCTAAAAACGTCTCCTCCAAGTCAGACCCAAACAGCCCTGCAAGCAAAAATAAACTTAAGCACTAAGGTAAGCAGACATGCTGTAGTTACCACTGAGAGCTTAACGGTGCAATGCAAATAAGCCTTCACACAATAACAGACGAGCCACATCTCCATGCCAGGCAGCCCAGATTCAATATTGTAGGACAAGGAGTGCTGCGTCCCTAGGCCCTTCTTGTAAAGTGGCCCATAAATCAAGAACCCTGTTGAGAGCCGGCCTCTGTGGGTCTGGTCCAGCAGGGGGGGGGGAAACTGCCGCACTCTGGCTGGGAAAAGGCACACCAGTAACCCGCTCTGCTGTAATGGAAAGGATGTCTGAGCCACAAAAAGTTATTACCGTCATTAGCCAAACTGGAGATTGGATTAGGACTGGGATTGTTATGTTTGAGGGTATGGATGATGATGCGGTGGCTCAGGGTGTTCAGCCATGCATGTACCCAAAGTGGGTCAAACTGTATGTGCTGATTAATGTGTGATTTACATTTCAAAGCTTCATAAGGCGAGCCAGGAAATAAGGACAATCAAAGAAATAGAGTCTGAGAGACGGTTGACTCAATTTTTCCTGGCACTGATCGTCACTGAGGACGTGTGCAGAGAGACAATTTCAATAAGGTCCCTCCGAAAAATAATCATCCTGCCAAAATACCTGAATCAACTTTGGCAGCTAGATACTGCATTGTCTTTTGGCAGAGCCCAGCGTGGGCCAATCAAATTTGTGCAACCCAGGTAGAGGACTTGTGATATGAATGGGATAAAAATGGTCTTACGCTGCAAATCACAGCCATGGAGGGTAGAATGATTGATCTGTGACGACTTTACAGAGCTGTAAAAAGACCTCCAAGGGGTCCGGGTGGGAAGCGATTCAGATATACTTTTGTTTCTTTGCACTGTAAATGTTTTTATGACACTTAATACTCAATCCAGCAAAGCTTAAAGGGATTCACTCCTGTCGTTACGTCACCACTGGAGCAGATTCACCTTGCAGGAGCTGCGTTTTCCCAGTAGGTCAGCTGCAGAAACAATGCAGACACCTTTTGGCTTCCACATTCTCAGGTTTTGCTATGCTGGAGGATGACTACAGTATATATGTCTAGGTAAGGAAGAAAAACCTTTGTTCATTTTATGTGACCTTTAGAAAAAGGCATTATTAGGCTGTGTGCAGTTAATCACCTGATCTGGTACCTGCCCCATGGGAGAGGTGGACAGGTATATAAAACAATTATTGACAAGTAATCGATTGTGTCTGTGATGCTCTAGTTTGCTTTTGTAGGTCATTTCATGGCATCAGAGTGAATTTCAGTCAGTTTTATTTATAGCTCAAAATCTCTCACTGTGGCTTTAAATTAATTGGTGGGAGCAGTGGAAACAAATTCTGCACTGATGCCTCTCTAATTTCAAAAGCATGCCAGCACAGCAAACCTAGCACATTATTATTGTTGTTATTTTTTCTATTATTATTATTATTTATTTTTATAATAATCACTGTTATAACAATATAATAATTACAATTATATACTTTTACTATTATAATAATAATAATTATTATTATTAACAATATTGTTTAATATTATTATCAAATAGTATTATCAACATTATGATTTTAATCAATATCTTTATTATTATTATTATTATTGCATTTATTAGTTTATATTATAACTATTATTATTATTATTATTACTGTTATTACTATTCTAATAATTATAATATAGAATTTACTATTACCATTGCTTGTATTATTACTATTATTATTGTTATGTTATTATTACAAATATTATCATTATCATTGTCATCATTATCATTATGATGATTCTTTTATTATTAATTTATTACATTTTGTATTATTATAATATTTATTATCATTATTATTTTTATTATAACTATTATTTTATTCATAATAAAACAGAAGTAGGATCAAGAATGCCGACACAAAATACTGTCAGGTGAAGTCTCCAATCAGATGCTGGCGTTTCTGATACGCTTGGCTGCAATTTGCCTTTCAAAGAAAAATAATTGATTGAATGTTTCAGCAAGTCAGAGGCAATAAATAAAACCATTCTGCACTCCATCCACGATGATAGAGTGGTGATCAGTTAATAAAATGTTTCTAAATTGAGGCACGGCAACAGCTCAGTCTACGTCTATCTGAAAAGACCACCAACATATCTTGAATTAGAAGCAGGTTTATATATATATAAGAGTAAATAATAAGTGGCACAAGGTCCCGAATGCGGTAGCTAACTGCCTTGACACTGTTATTCCTTTTGAGGTCGAGCCGTGCTCAAAGTGGAAATTGTGTTGGGTTTCCTTGAGAATGAACATGTTTGTAATGATGTGCTGTTTGCAAAAAAATCTGCTTTCATGGATGTGTGTTGCTCCCACTCAAGAGGATTCTGTGTACAATAGCAAGGACAGTTTCAATCAGTGAACACTAAAGCCTTTGCTGAGCTCACACTGTTCTAAATGTGCCTAGAAAAGGCTCAGCTGAATGTTTCACCAACAGGCACTTAAAATACAGGGCTGCTTGTTGTATGTTGATAACATTAGAGATGTGTCTCCTCTGCTGTTCATTGGATGCATTAGCCGCACAGCAATGTAGTCCTTTTTCCCCCCCAATGACACAAACTGGCATTTTATCTCCACTCCAACGTATGGGATGTCACAACAAAGCCTTCATGAATGAGTAAGCACAGATCGGATGACGAGAGGAGGGGAAATGGGAGGAAAAATTGCTCATTTTGCTTCCCCTGGCACACAATTTCCATCGTCTATCCACATCTCTGTAAAAGCTATCTAAAACACATCAAGTTCATCTTTGTGGGCCGGATGGGCCTCGGAGGATCACCTCCAGACGTGGCGCCATGACAGTGTGGCTGCAAAGAAAGGATGAGAATGATAATTCCTCCCTCTTGCTTATAGCGATGTGCTGCTCATTTTACTGCTGATTAAAGGAGGAGGAATTTAAACATTACTCGCCCCTAGCAAAGGAAAACACTGTATATAGTGGTAATTGATCACGCCCCAGATGGCCGCTTCATCAGAGAGAGTTCAACACCAGCTCTCCATCGCCTCTTTCTTCATTTTAGCTGTGTTACAATTGACCAGCACGACTCAGTTGCTCCAGGGCACGCTCCTCTGTGGCTGACCCCCTGTCCTTTTATTTTCTGCTGTAACAAATGGGTAAATAAAGCGCTTTAAAATTGCATTTCACTCCGGTCAACTTTATGCTTTGATGTCCCCGCAGACACACAGACACAAACACAGAATGACTTGCATGTTTTTTTCCGGAGCAGTGGAAAGAGACAGTTGGAAACGATGCCATTACAGTCCTTTTATAGTGGTATTAAGAGGTTCTCTGTGAGGACAACAAAGCCAATACATGCACACAGTAAATAAAGCTGGCATAGCAGCAGTACAGGCGCTCAGATTCAGGTCTGAAAAATAAGTGTGATTGATTCAGAGAGGAACTGTTCGTGTTGAATTGAGCCAATATGTTTTTCCTTGTGACACAGTATCCAATCAGGAAAGGATTGGACAAATCCCAGTGACCTCATGAACCAGCAAGGACTGGATTCATGTCACCCAAGAAGAAGAAACATGAGAACATGTTACACACGATCAAGGGTTCCGGAAGTTCCCATCCATCCATCTGATTCCAACATCTTTTTGCTTTTACTTTACAGAACAGGAAGAAAGTTAAAGGCCAATAATCGTACTTATTTCAAAAATGTCATCTTACATAAAGACCTGCTTTTGGCAATATCGCCCAGCTCTAGGTGAGAGAGCCCTTGCTAAATAATATTAGTAATTGACTAGAGGGAAGCTAATAGCTGCAGAGAAGAGACTAATTGTACTATTCAAACGTCTTATTTTTATGTATTTCTGATTGAAAAATGACAAAGGAATTCCCCCAGCTCATTAATTTAAACAATAAACCCTGATAAGCTTATATAACCTGACATTGTGAAGGCAGAGCTACCGAGTTCATATGGTTTGCCAAACTCTAAGGTCTGTACTCAAAACTGGGTCAAGTGATGTTCAATGATCATATCGTGAATTCCTGTCATAATCACTCATAGTTGGAATAACTATTTGGCAACTGCACTAGTCGTTGTTGCCAAAATCAAACGATAGTGAGGCTACATAATTAAATAAGTGAATAAATCATGAGTTGGCATAAGAACTATTTGTTGTATTTAACAATCCAGAGTATGAAAGGTGAACAAAGCTGATGTCCTAAAGATAGTAGAGGTAAAAGAAGGAGGGTTATGGTTTTATGTTACAGAAATGTTAGCTTTAAAATGATCCCTACTAATATTCTGATAACAGTTGTGGAGAAGTTGCTCCTCCTATACGCACTACATTTATGTCTATTGCTTAATACTATATCGTTTCACTCCTTCAGGTGTCTAAAAACAATCTTAAAAAGCGAGACGTCTCAGAGGATAAAGACAACCACCATTAGGCCGCAGCAATCTTCAAGCTGTGATGGGATCACCTGTCTCTCTTGTAAAAGGTGTCAAACTCAAAAGGCCACATCTGACTCCTCAAAGGGAAGGTGAGTGTTTCAATAGGGGGTCTAAAACCTGAATGGAGGAAGAAGCAGTTGAAATAGGTTTGGAAGAAAAGCCTGAAAATGGTGAAAGTGATTGAAATTCTAGCGCGGTAGTTGTGATTCTTCTTTATATGGGAGAGGCGACATGGCCAGACGTATTGTAATCTAGCTGATCTACCATACTTGTCAATTCATGACATGATGGCTGCAACAAAAATAAATCGCTCTGAATCAGATCGATGCCCAATGATTGCCATGGAAAATGGAACGAGGCTTGGGGAAAGAGGAATCTCATCTTCACGGGAATTGGATTTTCAAAAAGATTTAACTTAGGGTGTGTGTGTGTGTGTGTGTGTGTGTGTGTGTGTGTGTGTGTGTGTGTGTGTGTGTGTGTGTGTGTGTGTGTTATGCATGTAGTCCACAGTTTCTAACATTCAGATCTCACAACAGTCA
Organism: Notolabrus celidotus; assembly: GCF_009762535.1. NCBI lineage: Eukaryota > Metazoa > Chordata > Actinopteri > Labriformes > Labridae > Notolabrus > Notolabrus celidotus. Next base: position 3,896,896 of record NC_048295.1, on the reverse strand, counting down.
ATAAGTCTACAAGGCGCTGCAGCACAGCAATGGAAGGTAGTGGGATATTTGCACACATGCATGGTCTCATAGGTAAACACACACAAGCTGGATCATCTCTCAGTATTTTCATTTCCTCTCGAGTCGTATTACTGTAATCTAATAGCCTAGATTGAGGTGGCCTAGTCTCAATTTACCCACAAATCCTCATCAATTGCTCCAATCACTCCTCACACAGAGCCAATACTCCTCAGCCAGACAATCCTTATTTCCAGCCGTATTAATGAACTCTTTCATTTGAAAGCCTTTGACTGCCCGCCCTTTGATTGCAAAACCAAGGCCAATAGGCCTCTGTGACAGCTCCTTGAAAATTAAAAGTATCAATCAAGAGAGGAGGGGAGAGGCTTGTGATGTGTTCAGGTTCTTCTGTCTACCAGAGAGAGGAAGAATTATGGCTGAATGGGGTCAAGTGCTATTTGCAAATGCTTGTCATGGTGTGTTTCAGCCTCTTTGACACCAAAAGGAATGCTATTCTGCTCATGGAAGATAAAAAAAAACTAATTTTGAATCTGCAAAAAACACAACTTTGATCATTCTTCTGGCATCAAATTACATAAATGACTCACAACCTCCAACATATCTGGGTCACAATAGTAAAAGCAGCTGTGCAGACCTGATAATCAAGTGTTCAAATTCAACCTCAGGGCTGCTAAGACAGCCCATGCAAACACACTGTGATCAAGTATTCAACATTATACTTGTAATAAACTCCCCAATGAAACAAGGACTTTATGGTGCATTAACATGCCCTTTAAACCTGCACTTCATTCATCACAGAGCAGAGGAGGAACTAATGCTGCTGGGTAAACTTGACCAGCATGAAAAAAGTGCCAATGCCGGATGACATAATCTCTGTCTAAATCAATTTCTGTGTGAGAGCACTCGACTCAGCTCGATATGTAGCTGCAGGGCTTCCATTAAGTGGCAGCAGCCACTTACCTATTAATTCATGTGCTGCTGGTTGATCCTCCAGCAAAGCTTAACCCCAGATGTTGGAATGAATAGAGGGAGGATATAAAAAAGACATAAAATAAGAAATTAAAAATGAAAAGATGAATTTCAGATGTGCAGTAGGGAATATTCCAAGCAGGTTGAGATTGAGCAGCAAACGTTACTGTTGGTAAAATGAGAAAATTCAGCTGGATTAATGAGGTGCTGGGCTGTTTGCAGGCTGAGCCTTGAGGCCTTGGCATTAGTGGATGTATGGTTTTATGTCTATGTCAGAAAAACAAACATGAAAAAATAAGCTCCATCATGCAATGGTTGCTTGATGACATAGCAGGATGCAGCACAGCAGCAGCACCTTCAATATCTCATCCAAAGTGAATGAAGAGGGACAAGAAGTCCCTCCCCTTCATTCTATTAAAGCAGCATCTGCTCCAACTTCATATCAGCTTCACTTCCTGATCTCCAAATATGTTTAAGTGGCAAAACTGAGTGAGGTCAGAGCATGGCCGCAGCTGTACGTCTATCTGAACAAGGCCGCCATCCATCCATCCATCCATCCATCCAGGCAGGCAGGGCAGAGGAAATACCAGCAGATACTGAGGAGAGGCGCAGAGAGAGCTGACTCGCCAAGCAATCACTCAGCAGAAATAATTTCAAATAACTAAGCCCGGGCTCCTCTCGCCTCCCTCCTCCAACACACACACGCGCGCACTTGGGGCGTGCGCACGCAGAGACACGCGCACACGTGCACCAATTCGCATACACCCACAGACGCGCGCAAGCAATCACACTTCCACAGTTGCACACACACACACACACACACACACACACAGTCGAACACACACATATTGCTGACGCACTGGAGCGACACACAAATGCGCACAGTGTTACACAATTAACGTCGGGAAAAAACAATGCGTAAAATTAACAGTTCGTGTCCACTGACAGGCTGTAACCACTCTGCTTGGATTATTAGCTTTTATTGAAGACTACAGAAGACTTCAGCAGTCCACTTACTGTCATACTGCAGCCGAACACTTCCACTGAGGAGGCTCAGACCGCAGCTAAAGCAAAATGAGCGACTGCGATCCATGCGTAAACGAGAGAAAAACGCTCCAAAAACGCATCAGCATGTAGGAGATCACGAATCCGTTTATTCAAGAGATACAAATGTGAGCAAATGAAATGTCAGCTTAATCCAAATGAATCGTTGGTGCCATCAAACTGCTTTTCCTCATCCACAGACTGCAGCACGAGAATGGAAGCAACTTTAGAAGCGACACGATGGGAAAATGAATTTAACTTACCCGCAAACAGTTTCCAAATGATAGCGTACACTCCGTCAGTTCAGATAGCCCCACAGCATCACGGTGTATCAGAAACGGTTCTGGTCCACAGAGTAAAACAGAAACGGTGTGAAATACAAGAATCCCCAGCTGCGAAATAGTCCACTTCTCCAGAAACGCAGCGTCTATCCCAAAATTACATATTGCCAGCCCGGACTGGCGCAAATCAGAGCGGAATAAACACCTGCCGCCGGTCACTTTGAAACAGCAGGAGAGGAAGAAATGAAGAAAACCATGACAGTGATTAGGGGAATGGTCGACTGAGTCAATGGAGGGCTATATCAGAGGAATTTGTCTGATTATCCTGTTAAAGCAACTGCTCGGTTCCTCCACAGCCACGCGGCCCCGGCAGGTGAGCACCGCGTTCAGCAGGACTGCAGGAGCGCAAATTTCCAAAGTGATGTGCAGAAGAGGCACATCGGACGCCGTCTCTCTCTCCCCCTCTCTCTCTCTCCTCAGAGCACGAGATGCGTCAAGTGTGGAAAAATGGAGCGATCACACAGAGGACGTGAGGGGGCATCGAAATCACAATAAAAGCGCTGCATTAACCATCAAACCTTCATGTGTTTGTATTCATATATGTGCATGAAGATTCAATGCAGACAACCAAGGAATCATTTGTGTACTGTCGCGCCAAATCACATCATTTCACAGGTTGCGTAATGCAGGATTTGTCGATTTGTATTTGATTATCAAGGGTGTGCATCCAGTGGCTCTTGTTTTGAAAAACCACGCACAGACCTTGTTCCCTTACTGTGTCCGCCTTCACTCTGATACCGTGTGAACGCTCTAACCAAGACCTGCGTTCCTCTGGAGCCCTCATCCTCTACATGGCGCACTGACTAAAAGCCTCTGCACAAACATGCATGTGGGGACGATCATGCTTGTGTCATGTTTGGAGAGTGAATGCGTAATGTGGGGATCACTTTTACTCGAGGGGCTGGAAGAGAGAGCACGGGCAGGCAGGGAGGCAATGCAGCTGAAGTTAGAGGATAGAGGCACTGTGCCGCCCAATGGAAGTAACAGAAAAGGTTGAAATGCACTGTAAAATAATCCAGAATATAACAAGCTATTGAGTCAAGAGCTGTAAGTTTGATTAAGTCTACAACATGAAAACACTTTCTTTCATGATTATGAGACAATAAGATCAGATAAATGTGTGAGCTTTTACAAGGCTTATATCAAGACTATTAAATAATGAATAATATAACTTTAAGAAGCATTAGAGCCTCTTTAATATGAAGTACTTTTATTTATTTAATCATTAAAGCTCCTGTGAGGAACGTATGTGTTGAATTAGGCGCCCCCCTGTGGACAAACTGTACATCTCTTACCTTTTTTGATATAGTAAGTGATGTTTGGCCTTCTTTTAACAGCAAACCTCATCACTCACTTTATATTTCTGCTTCAAAATATGTAAATAAAGCATGTTTCAGCGCTGTGCTGCCATCACCTCATGTGACTCTCGATGCAGCTCAGGACAGCGGTTCTTTAAACTCCTCGTATTAGAAGAGTGATGTTGTTTTTTGCCTCCTCTTGCATCACTTTTGCTTCAAACACATTGCAAACAGCTATACTGCTGCATAATTAACTTCTTAAGCCTTCAGGAGCTGCAACTGACGTGCATGCCTATAGGATTGATTCAAAGTTGTAGAGTTGGTTGACTTCAGGAATTTGATGAATGTGATTATACTTTGATGAACTTCAGTTGCACAAAATAACTGTCCTCAGTGTGATACACCTTTTCAGTTCAGAGCAGGTGGAACTATTCTACACTACGGTGCAGTTTGTCCTCATCTGACACCAGCGTTCGTCCCATCGCATCAACATTTATCAGCATCTGTTCCCTCTTCCTCTAACAACACACTAAGATGAATGACAAACCTAAGAGAGGAAGCCTGAAAGGAATAAATCCACACCGCTCAGGTACTACCAGCATCTCCGAGTAACCAAGGACTCCAACTAGCAGAGGCCAAACCTTGAATCCCTAAAGATGATGAATGCTGATGCAGATAAAGGACAGGCAGGTAAGTGGGCCCCCCTGTCGGCCGAGGACTTGTTTGATTTCCCTCTCACTGGGCCACCCCTGTCAAGACTTTGGCCTCTGGCTTAACGTTTCTGTGAGGAGAATTTCGATGAGGGGAGGGCTTTGAGGAGGAGGGAAAACCGCGCTCCTCGGACTGAAAATGTGCGCTTGTGAGCTTTCTTTGTCGTATGCAGACCCTGACGTGAATAGAGGCTCCTTAATGAGCGAAGAAGTGGACAAACAGGCATTGATTCCCTCCTTCTATCCGAGGTTGTCGTCCGCAAATGGCCTCAACTCAATCAATTGCACCTTTGAGGACGACTGTCTGGTGAGGGGGGATTGTTTGCTGCTGGTTTTATTGTTAGTTTGGGGATCTGGATGTGGTAGAGGGTAGACAAATCATCAAAATGATTACAAATTCAAAAATCATGGTGGAATTCTTCTAACTCTTACAAGCCGTGATGCTAAATCCTGTAACGCCTTTAAAGTGAATTCCTTATTTCGCGATAACGCTCCTCTGTGGCTTCTGAATCACCGCAAAACTCAAACGAAGGCTGTTTTTAAACATCAATATCAGAGAACATCTCCATTCGATGAAAATGTGAAAGCTTTATCTTCACCAATTAAAAGTCTAATGACACGCGGTGGAAAACACGCCATTTGTTCTCGCAAAATCATCAACAACTTGAAGGTGAAAGTTTGTGCATCTCGTTCAAAAGGAGGAGTCGGGTAAACTGTTCAACTTTTAAAGGGTTTGAAGCTTTAATTTGAGGTAAACTTTGTCTGTTGTGCAGACGGAGCATTCAGGATGGAAACTCTTTATAAAGTTGTGTTAAAAAAACAACTTTCACTTAAATTAACCCTCAGGAAAAACAGCACAATACCATCTGAAACACCACAAATCTGTAAGAAGAGCGTCTTAAAAGGACAAACTGCAGTCGGTAGTGATGTAAATGTGTTAAAGCTGTGTGATGGTGCTCTCCCTGGAGTGATGGAGCTATGATAAGATGAGAAATGTTCTGATTTAATGACTCACAGGAACACCAAAGCACAGGCTGGGCTTTTCAAAACATCTGCAGGAATGAGGTCATCTTTGATCACAACTTAATATTCTGAACAAAAAGTCGTGTTTTCAACTCGGCTTTAAAAAAAACACAGCCGACACCGAATACAGGAAGATAATGCTCACAATTATTAAATCAACTTTTAATTAGGTATGTGTGGATCAGTTTGTCTGACATGTCCTGGTTTTATTGACCTTTTTGGGCCATTTTTTGCCTGATCTGACTATTCCTCTATTCATTCCAGAAAGATGTCCCGCTGACGATGTGGTCCTTTCACTCATTTGAGCTTTCATGAATTCTTAATACCTTATTATGAGAAACATCAACTCTCAGTTAAAGCCTGAAAAACACGACGCAAACGCCTTGCACATGCTATGAGTACTGAGAAGTTCTGAGGGAAAATTTTGTCATCTTATATTCTGAGTTCTGCAATTAAAGTCCAACATACGTTACAACACGGGACAGTAATGGCCAAATTCCACCAGATCCATGCTTGGTCCGTCTCCGGACTGTTCCAGAGCTCAGCAGCAGACACAGCACCACTCCTCTCTGTTTTTGAGTATAGGGATCAGGAAGAAAAGAAGGTGCTAATCTATAAAAATCATACCCAGTTTTAAAATCAATCCTAGTATGGACAGGAAGTTGATGCAGCGTGGACAAAATCTGTGATATGTTGTCATATTTTTACTTTCTACAGTTTGCAGACGTGCAGCAGCATTTTGCACGAGTTGAAGACGCCACAAAGACCTCGTTCTGATTTCTAAGCCAATGAAAACATGATTTTAGGTTTCTAAATAAGGCAAGAGTCAATTTATTTTTAAGGAAGGGGGAGTCATTATATATTTAGGCCTATGCAGTATCTCACAAGTCTGTAATAGGTGCAGCCATATGTCCCTACCTCAGTCTCATTTGGACCGCGAGTGATAATCAGACATCACTTCTCGAGATGGACTGTTTTCAGAGACGGCTGCAGATTTAATTGGGGTAATGAGGTCACTGGAGGAATGCTCGAAGCCCTTCTCCAATTACAGCGCACCAACAACGGGCCTGAGCAGAAAACATTCATTGTGACGAAAATATCACCGCGTCACACACACACGTGTGCAGGACTAAAGTCTGTTTCTGTGTCTTATTATACTTTAACAATGGTACAAGATTCAGCTGGGACTCAAATTCATCACCCCTGCGACGGTGACAGAATCTTCTTGTAGCCTAACGTTTTCAAATGAATAATTCCAGACAATAAGGGGATGTAACCTTTCTTGCTGAGAGGTACGTGTGTGTGTTTTTGGGTGCTGATGTCATCCGCGAGTTGATGCATAATTCACGGCCCACCTCCGATTCAGTTCAGCTACCCAGAGAAGATTTAATGGGATACAATTGGACGTAAGTTTGGATGTGATTAACAGTCCACAGAGCTCCTGCTGGGGAACGTGTTTTGGACGTTAATGGGAGGCTCTTAAATGTTAAAAAAGAGGCTTTATTTTAATGCTATAGTTAAAAAAAGGTGCTTTTTTTCCCCACTGAGTGAGTCTTATCATTCAGCCAAGGGGTCTGGCATGTGACAGCAGTGTAGTTCACTTGCAGTCTGCTGAACACAGATCAGTTTGAAGTACTGTTGAGGCACCAAGTGGCGAACATATTCTGCCTCTACGTCTGCTCTCTTTCAGCACGCAAGAGAAAGCAACACATGGGGTGTTGCGGAGTCACAGCAAACCCCCACTGTGCCAAACAAAGAGGGAGCAGATAATTTGTGCATGATGGATGTGGATTTCACTGACAGTGGAAATCTGCGTGTCGTGTCAGCTGTGGGAGTCCATTTATTTGATACTGCATGGTACACTCGACTGGGGAGTGAGGCGTTCGTATCAACATGTTTTCTCTGCTTCCTCGCAGGCGTTTGTGAGGCTCGCTGACGATCACACAGAGGATGTTGGTTTCGTTCGCCTCTTCTATGTCAGCCCCTGTTAGCAAACATCTTCAGAATAGTTAAAAAGACGCACATCAGTGGTCTATGACAAAATCCCACCAGGACCCATTTTTCCCCTCAGCATGCTTTCAAGCCTTATGTAAGGAGAGAAAAAAGTCACTGAACTGACTACCTGCTTTCCTAAAATAAATAGCCGCACGCTCTGGCAGAGGTAAGTCTGGTAGCAGATATTTTTATAGCCCTCCTGGCCTACATTTGACAGCTTCAAACGGTAATTCTTGTCAGGGAGCCACTATTTACTCCTAATGTGTTTTTACTCTTAAGCTTGTCTGAATGGCTTTCTCTCACCTGAACAAAAGCAGGTAATGCAGGATGAAATGCCCCTGACTCTAACTGCACCAAATCAAAATGTACATCGCTATTTTTGGTGTAAATATAAATACAAACATTTAAGAGAAGTATAAATGCACAAGCTTGGAAAATATTGCGTCTATCTCTCACTAAAATCTGTAAAAGTAATGAGTTTATGTGAGCGTCGCCTCAGCTTTTATGGTTTCAACAAACAGGTTGAATCACACTCGACAGCCAGTTGTCATCATGTTTTACACCGCGCCTAACATAATGACACATAAACAACAAACAACGTAATGACACGAAAGTAGAAGCCATAGTCTTCCATTACAAGAATAATGAATGCTCAAGCGTCTGAGGGTTCAATTTATGGGATGGGATCAATTTAATAAAGACTATGTCAACAGCAATCTCTTGTAACCGGTTCACGGCCACCCCGGCTCCCTGGCATTGTCTCCAGGTTTACAAGGCGTGATTGGAGAGTAATGGCATCATCAAGAAACATACAGCATGAAGGGCCGTTGGATGGGCCTTTCATGGGGATGAAGTGAGCAACAGATTGGGTCATTAAAGAGGGAGAATGTAATCAAAATAGAAAACATGCACAGTTTCATAGATGTAAGACAGTGCGTGGTAATTCATAATTTTCACGTGATGTCACACTCTTAAGGAGCCGCCCCCCTGGTGGGCAAGAAAGCCTTCCTAATTATACAGGCTAAGGGGAAATGACGGGACTCTGCTGACGAGGAGACAAGCCCGGGTTCTGTTCAGTCGACTTTCAGTCCGAACTTTTAGAGGCTTTCATCCTGGCGGCGTTGTAAAGGGAAAGATTCTTATTTACATAAATGTAAACATCACCAACGTGAAGTTCTGGGATATAAATATGCCTTATTCTGAAGAGATGGACGATTACAAGCCTGTGCTGCAGCTCCGTCAGAAGCCGTCATTGAACTACGCTCTTTTATGCCATCCAGATTTCCCAGCTGCATGATCACGTGACTGAAAACTATGAATAGTCATAAGTATGGACTTTCATGCTTTGACTCAACTTACAGAAATATGTTTTGTTTTGCCATAACTCAAATGTTTCACTTACTTCAGTATTCTGACATTGGTTTTATTTGGTTCTTGCAGCCCAATTTACTCTCAAACATCACAGTACAAACTCATGAAAACATACCGCAGTGTTTGAAGAACCCCACAGGGCCCCAAGAACACCATCCGCATCCCACCCACCTCAACCCCGGTCTCTGCGTTCCAGCACGAGAGGTCTACGAGCAGCTGGGAGAAAGCAGCTGTGCTTAGCTGGGAAATGATGAAAGCGTGTTTCTTTGACTGCGAGTGTTTGAAGCCTTCTCTTCAGTTTCTGAATTTCAGCTGAAGCGTACAAGCTCTAAAGTAAAGGGATGGAGTTAAGAGAGCAAGGCGCGCCATGCTAAAGGACTGATCCTTCTGGTCAGCTGTATGTTACATAAAAGGCTCCAGCTGCATAAGCTGCTCTATATCTTCACAACATTTCCTTTATAAAATATATATCTTCAAGGATTCAACATGTAGAGGATACATTAAATATGGATGCTCTATATGCTGCTCCTGAAGGGGGAAAAAAGCAATATGCAGAATCATTGCATGTGTAAATAATACAGAAATACTACCTCTGTATAGTTCCTCCAAGTTGCATAAATGATTGCAGCCACAGAAGTTTGCAGCCCTCTAATATTTCTGACGATGCAGCTCAAGTAGAAAATTAGTCCTTACATATAAAAACACCAGGGAGAGAGGGAGGGAGGAATGAGCAGCATGAAATCTGAAGCTGAAGGAAATATGTGCTTTACAACTTTATTCAAAGAGTGTGTACAACTTGACGTGTTTGATAATCCTGCAGAATGAAGGACAGGGTTTAGAGTTACTCCTGAATACAAGCGGACGGAGGGATGGACAAATCATTCTGCAAATGAGAAAGTTAATGAAATACATATTTGTTTATGATGTGCAAGTTAAATCTTTTGTTTAACTTGCAATGTAAGCAATAAAGTCCTGAACACAATGTGGTGCAGCATGATACAAAATGATGAAGTGGGATGCAATACAGGGTGGTGCAAACGGACACTCTATAACACTACACAACACGACAGAACATGACACAACAAGAAGCGACACAACAGGATATTAAACCGCATGACACGATACAGAACTATATCACACAACATGGCATGAAAAACCCATCATGTTTTTGTGTTATTGAAATATCAGAAATAATGAGAACTTGAAAAAGACTTGCTTTTAAAACCGCATCACTCAGAATGGGTTCAACATCAAAGCCAACATCCTGGCATTCGTGTGTCCGCTGGAATGTGCTGCCTGATCCCTCCACAGTGTCCTGCATATCTCCTGAAATGTTGTTTAGGGGGTAATTGAGTGATATGAATAATAAGTAATTCCCAGGGAGCTCTGTTTGGCTTTGTAGTGGTAACCAGGCCAACCAGGCCGTGCACTTTGATTTATGAATGATGCATCAAGAGCTCCAATCAAGATATTCAGTCCGCTGAAACAAAAAGGCCCTGTGCCTTCTCATGGACGTCACGCCTCTCTTAATTAACAGAGATGGACCCAGGTGGTCCACATGTGCTTGATGTCAGACCTTAGATCATATTTGAAACGAGCACCTCAACATGAAACGAGGATATTCATTAATTCTGTCAAGGAAGGAATGAGCTGCGAGAGGGGCGCTTGTTAATTTTAGGACACGAGAAATGGGCAACATTCCCAGCTAACGAAAAATAAAAGGCATGTTGGTGCAGGATTAGAATAATGTGGGCATCTCATGTTGCTAATAAATGACCATTCAACTGCTGTTTCCTAAAATGCTTCATGCCGCCCACACAGCTGGCATAAGAGCTTGATCTTAACATCGCTTGCTGGGCCTGATACGGAGGAGTGGCATGCTCTCATCCAAGTGTGAGGTATAGGTTTATACAGTTTAAAAAATGAGACTTTCAAAATAAAAGAGAGGAGACATAAGAGGGGTTTCCTACGCTACCAGCTCCTTTTAAGACTGTCTCACCCTACGATATACACCCTGTATAACATCTAAAGTAAAACTGTTGTTTACCAGCTATGAGCCTCGACCATTACCTCCTGTTAAGTGGAAAGGTAGGCTAATTATTCCAGAGACATTTGATGAACGACTTTCTACTCTTATTAAAAACACACAGAGAGAAGCCGGGCTCCTCAATGACTTTAATAATGGACTTTTTTGGGATTGTGTGGAAAGCTCCAAATTAAGGTGTCTGTTTGATTTACCAATTATCCTGCAAACTTATTTATGTCACCACTCCAATTCCCCAGTCGCACCAAGTAATGAGCTGAAACCCGCTCGAGAGGACAAAGAAAAGAGAGGAGAGTCGATATTTTAGAGTATCTTGTTAATATTTGAGCTGACGGAGGATAAAGTCAGACATTTTCTCTTTAGTCCTGGCTCGTTTTATTACAACTGTGGCTCAAACACATCCAGAGATACAACTGTGTATCAGTTTACAGTGCTGCCAAGAGGAAACACACAAGTTTGAGTATCTTCTCCTGATATTTAAAACTGCTCTGGTGTCACGACAATGCCAAAAAAGATTATTATTATAGACACATATGAACAGGAAAACTCTAAATGCTGACCTTGTGCATTTGCATCCACTCCACAATGAATACAACCCACTAGTATGCACTTGTTGAAGGCTTTTAATTTAAGCAGTGGGAGATGTTTGATTTGTATTCGTGAGTTAAGTTAGAGTTTTTTTAGTTATGCTGCTATAGTCCTAGACTGCCGGGGGAACTGGTGCACTGAAACACTGGGATCCTACCTCACCCCAACCCCTCATTACTTACTTTAACTCTTCCTGTCCCATTAAAGTTACTAACCATAGACCTTTCTGGAGCCCCTGAGCTTTCCAGACCCAACAAGGTCTCACCAGATGTGTGTCTAGTAGTAGTTGTTATTTTCTTGCCCCTAATTATGACTATTCGCATTTGGGTTGTGATGAAACGTTGCCCCCCTTGCTAGTCGGCACCAGAATCAGTAGTAGGTTACTAATTGTAAAACTTTATATTTTTGTAGGCCCAGAAGGCCCGTCATATGTTGTGTTCATAAGAAGAGCATGTGCAGGAACAATCAAATGGCTTATAAAAAGTTTACAGACCAATCAGATTGCATCTTTACATTCTTTTTGAGTTGTGCATTTGCAATCATTTCAAAACGGATTATATTGATATACAAGACTTTCTGGATATTGTTGCATCAAATGCGATCACTTTACCTTCCTGTAAGTACACAGAACATAAAGTAGAGTCTAATGTATCCTGTAAAGTTGTTTGGTGGATGCTATGTAACAGCCACTACATCTTTAAGCACTTTACTTTAGCACTCAACCTTCATGTAAGCAAAGAGGAGACACAAGCATTTACTTATGACTGTGTCAAAGAGCCTTTCTATACTCGACATGAGTAAACACACAGCCTCTGCCTTGTCTCCATTAGCTGAAGCGATACAGCACATAAAACATTATCCTGGGATTGTTCTGCAAGGTTGGGCACCAAACATTCTCCTAACTACAGGCCTGTTTCTTTTTTGTGTTCTTTCTTTAATGGGGTCTCGCTTCATTTGGACTTTAAGCTCATACATTTCTAATGGGAGCTTTTTATGTTGCTTGACTAAAACAGAATGCGCCTGCACTGCCAAAGGCTTCTGAAAAGTTTTAGTGAAGTCCCTCAGAACCGAATGTTTTCTTCAACGCTGGATTAAGGGGAAAGTGTAAATCTTGAAAGCTGCTTTTTGATCTCTTTGTCTTACTTTAAAATTAAAGCAGACATGAATAAATAAAGTCGGAGTGATTAATAATCGTGTGAGAGTTTGTTTTTTGGAAGACGGAAAGAGTCGTGCATTACGAGGAAGCTGTCTCTAAAAGGAGTTCATGCCAACACAACACGGGTGTCTCAACCAGCTGCCCTTGAAACAGACAGATCGAGCCTTGAATAGTAGAACAAAGCTTTTTACCACAATTCCCAGGGCTATGATTACGGATAAGACTTCCCTCAGGCAATTCCGAGTGAAGGGCAGATGAGGAATGGAAGCTAAGCATGTGGTCTAACTACAGGCCAGCTAATTGGTAACAAAGCCAGACTCAACGTAGACGTATTTCTTTGTATACATATAAGTTATACTCGTATACAAAGAGACAAAAAGCTTGACGGATAGAGAGCGTGAGTCTATTCTCCATCTCCACAATAACTCTATTCATCCCTTCGTGTCAGCTCTTGGCAGAAAATGGCAATGGGTCCCTGATGGCATGTAACATAGCTTTGGAGAGCCATCACGCTAAAGGCCAGGTTTGTTTGAAGTTCGCTTTGCAATGCATCAGTGGGGATGACCTAGATTTCCTATCTCTCGCTCCTCCAAGAGTGCAGAGAGAGACAGCCTCGTTTTTTTAGCCCTTTCCATCTTCTAACTGTGTCAGCTCGCCTGTAAACATTTGGCACAGAGTCACAGCACTGCGTCGCCACCGTTTTCCCCCGCAGACGACTCCCTTTTTCCCCCGGTGTCAACTCCTGACTCCCCGAGTGTTTGTCCTCCTCAGGAGGGAGGTGAAAGGCTGAGCGGCGGAGACGTTCCCAGGCTAAATGAAAGGTAGATGCAGCGCAGGATTACTTGAAACAAAACTCAGACAATAATCTAATTTCCTGTGAGTTCCTTTCAACTCTTTAAAAGCCATTTTGAGGATAATTAGGATTAGAAATGAGGACTAGTAAATGCATGTCTGCTTCTCAGGATGGTGCAAGAGAAATTTAAACTCAAAGAGAAGCTGGTGGAGTAAACACTTCACTAAAAAGAGATTTGGGTCATCATGTTCCTTTTTGTTTTGGCCGCAAATGAGTACCATCCTCATATTTCTTCCTTGGATAAAAAATGCGCGTTCAGTAGAGCTGGGCGATATTGAAAAAGATGTGTGTCGCTGTCGCTCGTTTCAGCTGTGTTTACATTCCGCTCCAAACATCTTTCAGCCCCGCCTACCTCTCACCCTGCGACATGATTGGCTGTTCAATGCTCAACGTTCAATTACGACACATTAGCCCCTCCCTTTCCAGTGGTTGGGGGGTGTAATTACAGTTTTATTGATATCAACGTTTTATCGTACATTTGTTATATTTATATTGAGAAAAATATCATCATCATTTTGGTTATCGTTTTATCACCCAGCTCTAGTGTTCAGGTCTACGAAACATAACAAGGGGAGAACCGCAGGTGAACTCTGCGCTCCGCAGCATGGCCTGTCCGTGTGTTACTCTTCTACTTCTCCTTCTATCCCTCTCTTCCTCACTGTGTTTGATTCACTGCCTTACAGCAGAAACCCCAAAAAAAGCAGATGCAAAAAAAGAAAGTGTTACACTGCTGGGAGCCGGCCTCGTGCCTCTGAGGTATGATGTTTATTTTGATCCGATCCAAAGTGTCTGCTAAAAAAGAAGCAGGCATTAGGCAACCGTCTCTCCCTCATTTCCTTGCATCCCCTCCCTCCTTCCCACACACCCACAGGGGACAGTTGTCAGTGCAGAGCAACATTAAAAACTGCTTCAGCTCAACAGCAGACTCAACAAGCCAGAAAGAGTGTGTGCCACGTTTTTAATTATGCATGCTGCACAGCATTACACAGCCCTGCCAGTCAGGGAAATTGCGCCTTCTTCGCTATTTCTGCTCCAGTCTTTTGTTGGTTTCCTTGGTGACCAAGTAATCTGACATCATTAGACGAGTACAGTTCGCTAGCCGGAGTTGCAGGTGCCTCGTTCAAAGATATTCCAAAATATTCCACCTACTCCTGCTTTATCCTGTCACACAGACTGCCTCTGCTACCTCTCCATGTGAAGTTATATTCATTAGGAAAAGCCGTCTGAAGAACCCTGTCAGACCCCAGGACGCCTGTGAAAAACAGAGCGTCTCAAGAGTGGAGCGAATTAATGTTCTTTCATGGAAAATCAACTGCACACTGTAGCCCTGTGTGTGGGTTTGGATTTTGGCTCAGGTCCTGGCTATTCCGCTTGTTGGGCTCTGCTTCTTAATATCCTCTGTGTGCAATAGCAGGTGCAAATATAAAAGAACAGCGGAACATGATGGATCGCTCAGCGTCCTCACAGCAAATTAAGAAGCACTAATAAAAAATTCTGTAAAGCAATAAAGTCTGACTTACAGTCCGTACAGGTCCTTTACAGTAAAAACACACACACAGGAGTCAACACGGAATCAGCCAAGAGGAGTATTAATGATGGATAATGTATGAAAGTCAGAGTGTGATCTCAGGTTCAGTCAAACTGGCAGAAACAAGGTTTTTACTAAAAGCTTACATACACTGAAACTACTCAAAGTCTGTGTGTTTACACGCAGGAGGTCAATGGTTAGAATCCCTCCTTACCTTGACCCCTATTCATCTCTCCTTTCCTTGACCCCTTACCTCACTCCCACTTATCCCTCCTTTCTTCCACCCCCTACACATCCCTCCTTACTTTGATCACTACTCATCCCTCATCACCTCAACCACTACTCATCCTTCCTTCCCTTGGCCACTACACATCCCTCCTTACCTTGACCACTACACATCCCACTTCTCCACTGACCCTACTCAACCCTCCTTTCCTCAACCCCTACTCATCCCTCCTTACGTCAGAATCCATACATCCATCCATACATATGTAGGTTCCTCTGAGCTGCTGTAGATGTCCTCCTGCTGTAGTTCCAGACTCCACTACTCCTACTACTATTACAAGATATCGTTTGTTGTGATTTGGCGCTATACAAAAAAAGATTAATTGATTGATACAACATCAAGTAAACCCACCTTCCTCCTCTATCTAGAGGACCAAAGCTCTCCCACTGTTCACAAGCTTTGGTCGTTATCATCATGAAGACTTCACACTCCTGACCTTTTGCTTCAGAAGCTGAGTGTCAGGCCGGGGAAGAGATGAAACAGGGCAACTGTTTTGAAGCAGACCTTCAGTATTGGTCAGAACGGACTTTGATAAATGTGACAAAAAGGGATGATGATACATGTGTGTTGGACTTCACTTTGCAGCAATGTTTGCTACATACTGCAAGGATTCAAAACCCTGAAAGTTTGTTCAAAGTCTGGCTCAAATTTGACTTCAACAGCAATAATTATATATATGCTAACCACTGCTTTCTATCACTCTGTAATTATAAACACAGAATCTTTAAATGTTGAATATAACATCAGATGAAACTGGTGCTCAGGCTCACGTCAGGCCTTCAGTTTTAATGGGTATCTGCCTATAGAAGATGAGGGAGAGGAAGGTCTTGATCATGACACTTCCTCTGTTAAAAGATTCAGCCCGTTCTGCATGAACATCTTCTAACTCTGGCAGTTCATGCACAAACTGGGATTAAATATTTAACTGGATGTCTCAACAGAGTTTCCTTCCTGGCTTAACAAGCTACATCACCACGCAGCAGTTTTTCCCTGGCACAATTTGTACTGACCGGTTCAAAAGCAGCTACACTCAAGACTTTGCAAAATGCCTCTGCTTGCATTTCTGCAGGAGAGATATGTCTCTTTATCTTCAAACCGATTCTCTGATATTTTGACAGATGTGGGTTGTAAATATGTGCAATACTCGAGGGGTGCTGTTGCATTAAACCCACACGCCGCTAGTGGATGCTGTGATATCACTGGCACTAAAGAGAGAGGTTCCTGTCAAAACAACAACTCTTCAAAGGTCTCTTCACCGAAGCAGAATCAAAGTTTCACGTGGTTTGAATGTGATTAATATGAAATAAGGAGGCAATAAAACCGTTTTAACCTGTAATTGGTAAACTACCAATCAGACACTTCAGCATTGCAGGCCCTGCCCCCTGGAAAGTCCCGGGACCTTGAGAAGGACTACCCCCCTAACAGGGCCTTTTCACAGGGGAGATTATCTACCCCTGAACTAAATTTAGACCCTGGTTCCTCCAGTCGAAACGCACGTAGTTCAGGGGTAAAGTTCCTGCAGTTGAAAAACGTCTACAGTACAGTAATTATGCAGAAGAAGACAAACCTATCACATCTCACATGCAAAGGTCTTCAAGTTACACTGATGAGAACACAATCGCCACAGATGCGCTACTTACCGTTGAATCTGAGGGTTTTTTGCTGCAGAAATAAGTCAGTGGTGGATATCAGTGAGTCACTTGTTTGACGCAGACTCTTCAGACACATGAGGTGCCCATTAGTGTCCGTCCGTGTGACACACTCAACAGGCTTTTATCTAACAACAAAGTAAACCCATCCATGGAAAGATTAGATGTTCAGAGAAATGTTTTTACTTACGTAGAAGGATGAGGAACAGGTGGAGAGTGCAGGTTTTCCACGCTGCAGACTGGAGGGTTTCAGTCCTGTGTGAAACACAAAAAGTCAAATTAGAGTCATTATTGAACAAAAACTATGATGTGTTTCTTAAAGTTAACCGAAGAGCTTTGTGCCTAAACCTAACCGACTGTTCAGGGTTGCCAGGTTTGCTGTTTTCCTGCAGAATTGGGTTACTTTTTGGAGCTGCTGCAGGTAGATTTCTGAGTCAGCAGACTGAGAGAATACCAAGAGTGTGCAAAGCTGTCATGAAGGAAAAAGGCCTACTTTATAGAATCTAAAATATAAAACATATTCTGGTTTGTTTAACACTTTTTTGTTCACTAGATTCAAATTCAGAATACTTTATCAAATAATTGCAAATATGTTCTTTCATAGTTTTGATGTCTTTGGTATTAATCTACAGTGTTCACAATAATTTAAATAAATACAAACTTGTACTGAATGTTTGTGGTGTCATTTTGTAAATATTGCAATATATCTGGAAATAATGGCAATATTAGTGCACTTTAATGGTATTATATTTGATGTGGCTGCTGTTCTATGGTCTTACCCAAGTATTGTGGCATTGGGATTGTTATTAACAGCTGTTTGACTAGTTTTGATTGGCTGATTTTGTCACCTAGATCTGGCAACCCTGCAACTATTTCACATTTACCACAGAAGCTACTTTAAAAACATGCACACATGCATCAGAAAGGATAAAACCGGACCTCAATACAGTCTCAAAAACTTGAAATAATGTGCATCTGTATTGGATTGAAAACGTTTGCTGTGAGAAAGCAATGCTGTAACATCACCTGAGGCGAGAACTCTTCCACAAGATGCAGCACAATTAACTTTACAGTGTAAACTGCATTACTTCCCTTTATGATAATGTGTAACTGTGAATGTTTGGCTTTAATTATATAATTAGTTATAATCCAGAGGCACCGTTTGTTTGTATCTAATAGCCAGAGTGGCATTTAAGTTTCTCTGCACATAAAAACCAACCAGATGAGGAAACTTGATCATTTTAATGTCCCTATTAAATTTCACAAGCGCACTATCAAACAAACTTTGAATACCTTTATGTACTGGAGCTCTACACTCCGCAGGGTCCTCTCATGTCGTTTCATGAGGTCATGTTTTTGTTCAATTCAAACTACATTTTCAGCCGGCGCTCAAACGTGAAGTTTTTAATGGTCAAAGGGAAACATGCAGCACAGCGGACACTAATGGCTGCTCTCATTTCATTCATACAAAAGTGTTTAGAGGCAGCAACACCTCCTGCAGCTCCTCCACTTTTAAAAGGCTTTTAGTCGTCGCAGTAATTCATCATGAGTGATTTTGTATTTCTAAAATATATGCTTCTTTTTTAAGCAATCTTAATGAAATCCAGGAGTGCGCTGTTTGACTGACAGGAAACAGTCAAGACCACATGACGGGGTTAGCACTTTGTTTCCAGGGAGACTAAATCCATGACTGCGTTTCAAAGCTGCGACTGTAGACAGCTTTAATATACTGTACATGGCTGAGAAATGTCTCAACTATTGATATCTTGACATCTTGCTGCTGTGTGCTCAGAATATGTCGCAGCATTTGGGAATGAACTCATTCTGTCTGGTGTTCTGCTACGGCTTACATCCTCGCTGCTTTGCTCAAACACACGAGAAATCAAAACAGCATGTGGTTAAACTTGTGAATTTGGGTGTAAGACGGATGCTGCAGCTGCTTGTTAGGCAGGAAAAGAAGATGTCATGTCTTTCTGTGGGACACAAACGCAGCGTAAAATGTGGAGGAAAAGGGGAATACAGTAGAAAAAGGGCTTCTTTCTTTGGCTCCAGAGACGGACTGTAACATGGGCAGTGGGCCGAAAAAGAACTGAATAAGTCTCTTGTGTTGACAGTCCAGTAATGTGATGAGTAGAAAATAGCCTCGTATAATTTCTGCAAGACACACACTTTTCAGCTATTAATAAAGCCTGTAATGAGCTATCTCTCTCAAAATAACTCCTGGAATGTTATTAAGTTCAATGAAAATTGATCAAATACAAATTATTCCACATTTCTTGGAGCTCTTCGGAGAGCAGCGGTTTTGGGAAGAGGCCAAGCATGGCCCTTGGATCCCACCGGCGGAGCTTTTTGTGAAGCTTTTGTTATCTTTATTGTCATATTGCTGACACTATTCCCAACTCAGCACAGGTACACAGATACAGCGCCGGATTTGTGGATAGCAAAGATTCCTTACAAAGCAATATACGGGGCTGCAGAGGCACACGGGGGGGGGAGGCTCTCTAATGATTTAGTATCAGAGACTTTATCAGACCTTTATTCAGGGGACTTGTTTACATTTTCATTTCAGACCAGCTGATTTGTTTGTGAAGGTCAGGATGTGTGCTAAATGTTGGCAAAATGTCCCACAAATAAAAGTGAAATGTTAAAGAATGTGCATTGTTCTAGTTCAACTCAAACAAAAGTATCCACACAGACGTCAGGGTTTGGAGAGCTTCTGGAGAACAAGGATGGAGACACCGGCACTAGTCTGAGTGGTATGATTTAAAGGATAGTGCCATGGGTCTTTGAGCCAGATGATATATCACACAATACTGGAGTGCGAGGTTCTTGGTCCAATAAGTCACGCCTGACACGGAGACTGAAGGGGATCTGTTTTACAGCTTTGTAATGCCAGGGTGGAGAAGAGTTAGTGTGCAGCTGTGTTTTTATGCAACTTTTATTCATGATCTGTTGAGATGCTCTGTGTTATCTGTGGTATATCAGAATCAGATGAAAAGGTGATTTATTTTATTATTATTACTATTATTTTTTAACCTTAGGATTTTGGGGTGGGTTTGGATTTGGGTTGGGGTTGGAATTAGGATTGGAGGTCTTTTTAGTTATTATCATTTTTTAATTCTATTTTAATTTGTTTTTATGTACAGCCATCTTTTTCAATATCACCCAACTTTACTTAACACATATTTTGTATCCAAGCAAGAAGTATGAGGATGGTACTCCTTTGCAGCCCAAACAAAAAGGAACATGACGACCCAAATCTCTTTTTAGTGAAGTGTTTTTCAATATCACCCAGCTCTACCTGCTAGTATAGTAGGAGGTTTCCAAAACAGCCACAGTCATGGTAAAAACCTGCAACAGGTGTTCTTGCAGAAGCTAATCAAACACCACTTTTCTCAAATGCAAAATTTGAGATGCAGCCACAAAATGAAGGAGCAATTTGAAGAATTCTGCATACTATTTCCTAAACTGAGACTCTGCTGGTGTGCAGAAGCAATTATTGACAGCACTTCAAAATCTTGGATTCAACATCTTGTGCGTGGGAGAAATACAGCAACAGGTGCAGCACTCTGATACCGACTTCAAAGTGTGAAGCATGAGGATTTCCTCTGGCTAACATGCCCGCTACATGGCGTCCTTACAACCAAACTTAAGACATTTAGCCATGATCAACATCTGTGATCCGACGTAGGAGCTTACTGATACCTTTTGTGGGATAAAACATGACGTGAGCATGCATCACCTGCTGTGAACTCTCTGTTAAATGCTGCATTGTGTTCCGTGAAGTAGAAAACAGAGGTTTGGCTGGAGCGATGGAAAATGAAGACACATTTTTTGCATAACAGACCTCCCTGAAATGCATTTGTCCTCCTAACCCTCCCTCATCTTCCAATTAGCAGAAACATCACACATGCACGCAGCAGCTCCTCTCCTTCAGACAGCTCCCTCTTCTTCATGAAAACAACATGTGTGTGCATCTCGCAGGTCAGGTCGAGGAAAAAATCTGATCAATAATTCACTGGAAAGTGAGCACTCCTGCTGATAGTCTAACAGAGACGAGTGAGTCAGGTGGAAAATAGGGGAATTCTACATGAGAGCTTAAGCTGAAAGGAGAGAGAAAAAAATGAGTGGGTGGGAAATCACATAAATCACTGTGGATGAAAGAGGAGCGAGCATGAAGGAGAAAAACTGACACACAACACCTGGGATGAAAAATGTCTTCTACATGCTTTATCAAAAGCACTTCCAGGTATCTGACAGGTGGCACTATCTGGGTTGTTATTGGAAATATTTATTCACATTGACGCCGGTGCTTACAGACAGTTTGTACTCTGTGAGAAATGTTCTGCTGTGACGCAACAACAATATTTCTGGCAGGGCACGAGGAAGAACTCAGGATGATGTAGACGGATGTTTTTTGGTGTTGCAGCAAAGAGCACAACATCATCAACTGCAGGCAAGATGTTGAGCTTGGACTGAAAGATGAGAAATAAACGCTGAAAGTGACCAAAATGTAATCCTTAAGTAGACATGAGAGGTAAGTATGACTAACTCGATGTTTAAATTCCTGGTGCATTTTGAGAATCATTTAGGAGTAATAGTGCACACTTAAAGCTGCAATGCAAAGGTGTTATTTAACTATTTAATATTTCTTCCATCATGGCGAAGTACAGACATTCAGCCAAGGTGAGGAAGTTAAAGCCGACAGTAAGCAGGGTCACTCTTTGAACTGAAACACCGGTCAACAAGAGCTTCCCCGTCACAGTTAGTTCGATTTTTCCCAACATATGTCGTGTTAACAAAGTCATAAAAACAGGAAACATCATTGCTGGGCTTTTAGGGACTTGATGGTTTTGTGCTGAACCCCCAAACCCCTAAAGTGCATTTAATCTGCTTATTCAAAGATGTATGGCAAAGCCTCTGTTTCCTAATCTTTTTTTTTTTTTCCAGTATTTGGTGACAAGCTGTAAAACAATTCTCACAGCAGACAAACTGCACACATCTACTTAAGTGTTTTTTTCCTCTGTGACAGACAGATTTACTTTTCATCCCCTCTCTCCTGATATCATTCAGACAATGTCTTTGTTCCAAGTGTCCAAGGGAGAAGTGGAAATACGTGACCCTCTCTCCTCTTCTTCAATGGAAGGTTGAGCTCCAGCACTGCTGCCAGTGTCAGATGCCAGCATTGATAAAGCCACAGGCAAGATGGCAACTGTCCACCCTGGAGCCTGCATTTTAAAACTGCTCCTGCCTGCAGCTTTCAGATGGGCACTAACTGCACTGAGAGCTCTGTCACAGGAAGTCTTTTGTTCTGCTTTATCTGCAGGTTCTGAGGTTTTTTTTTAACACCATTTCCAAAATAATACAGAACATTTTCTGACTTATATTCCACATAGATATGACATCTTTCTGAAAAGACTTCATGCTAATTTTTTAATCCTTTTTTCAATTTATCACGGCCTTATCGACGCAGCTTTCAGGCGCCGCTGAAAGTCCCGTCTACATTCTAACAAATATAGCCATTAGATGTCACAGAACTCAACACCAACCCTGTCACACACAAGCCACTCGGTAAACACCCCAAAGACGCCCTAGAGCCGTTTTTTCATGGTCCCCTCCAATCTCAAGATTGCAGATTCTTTATCTGCAGAAAGCACCTGGAAACTGTGCCGTCCACAAACTGCATCAAAGGCTACTTCATGAAGCTGCCATCGCACTGCGTCACACGTTATTGAAAGATCATTAAAAGTAAATACAGCTGGAGAAGAGCAACGCCATCCTGATATGATACTTCAGCCCACATGCAAAAAAATTAGAGCTAGGGAAGTAAACATGCACTTCTCCTCGAGGTCAAAGAAAGAACATCCAACCAGGCTCCTCTTCCGCCATACAGAGTTCAACCCATGCTTCAACTGCAGCTCGATTCATTTCTCTTTCTAAAGCACCGACCTCAAAACTCATCCCCCTCGTTTGCAGAACTTTTCCTCCGTTTGAGGACTAACTATAACAAAGTTTGTGTGGAACTTGCCTCTGGCACTGAGCCATCTGCTGTTGAAACAGCTGCAATTAAGCTGCAACTAATAAGCCAAACATAATGATCTGCTTGCAATTGAGTCTGATGTACAGTGATAATGGCTTTAAAAAGCCATTATCACTCATAAACTTGTAATCTTCTGCACAAAAACAATAACAGTCTCAGTGGATTCAAAGAGAATGACTCTCGTCACTGAGGTCTTGCCCTGGTTTAAAGAATGCCATGTATCTATAAGCAGTAAACCTTTAAAATATTGTTAAAATTAACATAAAGCTAATGTCTGTATGCATGAAGGTTTTACATCAACTGTTTTGTTCCTAAACTCCTAATATGTAATGTTTATTTATGTCCTGTAGCCCATATGTGCGTCATAGATAATATATAATGAACAGGTGGTCATGCAAATTGGAATCCTCACAGATTAAAAGTTCATCACTTCAGTTAATACCATGAACAGGTTCTTTTTCTGAGAAGCTGCCATGTTTTTTTTTTAAAGTACAGTCTGAGAGCACAATTTCTCTGTACTTAGTCACCATTCTGCTCTAGTAAGTTGCTGCTGTCATGCGTAGTCATATCCTCGGTTGTCAGCACAATCAGCCGATGAAGACTACAACATGTCAAAGGAGACAGAACACTCTCCTCTACAGTTTTCTTTTTCCTTCAGCCCTCTTTATCTTGTCCTCCCACACTCTTCACCCTGTTTATTCACTGTACAGAAAACATCTCTCCTCTCTCCCTCTCACTTCTGCCGTATAGGTGTGTAGCTGCAGGGCATGCATAGTCTCTTCACGTATGAGTATGCGAACGTGGGTGGGTGGGTGTGTGTGTGTGTGTGTGTGTGGGTACGTACAGTATTGCTTCCGCTTTGAACTCTTCACACCGATGGCCAACCAAAGCTGTGATCTATAATTTATCTGCCATGAGACCTGTGTGTGCGTGCAAGTGTGGAGAGAGTGCGAGCGCTTGTGTATGTGTGTGACGGAGGAGGGAGGTCGGGTGGAGCTTTGAAAAAGATATTTTGATTGTGAATAATGAAAAGTAAGTAAACCTGAACCCCTTTTAAAGTCTAGTGGAGAGTGATGTGCCATGTGACTGCACATTTCAGCCTCCATACAAGAGGAAAAAACTGCTTTTGTGAATGTGGGACTTGGACGGATTAAAGGAACAATCAGTGTTTTTACACTGCACACTGCACCTTTAAAGATACAGTATGTCATATTTAAAGGTGCAGTGTGTACTTTGTCATTTCTACACATTGCACCTTTAAATATGATACACTGTACCTTTAAATACAAGCTTCTGACATTCATTCATCTTTCTAATAGCTTCTGTTCTTCCTCAAATATGTCAAATTAGTATTTAAATATTAAGAAATAAGTTTCAAAGTTTCCTCCTGCAGTATTTGTGTCTTCCAAACTGATGAATGGATCTGTAATTATCCCTGGATTTCACTGATTGCTTTGGACAGGCTGTGGGACTTTTTGTACTCTGCTTCCTGATCTGCCCTGTAATTAAGAGACAAAAACACGAGACCCGCTTTGATCCTGTGGTGAAACTTCAAAGCTGTTCAGGACAAAATTTCACACAGAAACGTTATCATCCTGCATCACAAAGCGTGGCTTCCTTGAGGGCAGTGGATTCTCTTTTCTTCCTAAATGAAGTTCTGGTCACAGAAATAATTTGATCCCTGCCCACGAGAGATGGTGCGCTGAAACTTTGTCGGATCTGAAGTTTCTTTTGGAGTCTGGTGAAGAAGTTACGCAGGGTCAAGTGAGCGTTTATCGACGTATAAGTGATATCTAAACACAGTCGTCCTACTCTCTGCTGTTAGGAGTGAAAATGTGTCGAATCAAACTACAACACATATTGTTTAATGCAATCTGCACAGCATGAATTTCACGCGGCTGTCTTTGAGTTCCTTTTGTCTACTTTCTCTTATCTCACACTCGCAGACTTAATTACCCGTGTGAGTCCACGTGGAGCACACAACACAGAGAGGTGGTGCACCACTTGTGCTGCTAATTATTTTGTACTTCAGCGAGCTTGTAGACAACCCGCTGGATGTGTAAGCAGCATCCGTGATGACAAAGCATCAGCAATGGGCTGCTCAGGGCTGATTACAGAGTTGTAGCCGGTGTAAGATGGATTAAGCGGGGAGGAGGAACATTAGCCATCTTGACATAAAGGTCACATTTGTGTGTACAGTCGGATGAGTCCCATTGTCTTTCACTCACTGCGGGTCTGACTCAATTCAAAGCAATTCCACCGGTTCAGATGAGAGTGTTTGGGTGAAGAATCACAGAAGCTGTGGTATCATTACTCCCAATTTCACTCAAGGATCGTAGACGTGTTGCTGCTGTGCATTAGTACACAGATTTGTTACAACTCTGAAGCAAGAGATTGTGCGCCAATGCACATCGTCATATGTGAATAAGTGTCAAAGTGGTTACACACATGCTTAAAGTAAAAATACCATCATGTTTACATCTTACGTTAGCTTCTTGTCATGCTAAAGGTAAAGAAAAGCCTGGTTTATTGTGCACGGGTCACTGTAAAGCCTCTCTCCTCGCTCTGCTGTGTGCTTCTTAAAGATTTATAAAACTCTATATCTCCATCACGATCGCCAGTAGCAGATTGCATTGCACTCAATAAATTCCACCTCTTTAAAGCTCCTGTATTCAACAAATGATACAAAAACAAACCCAATACCATTGAGCTTTCTGAATCACCACAACACTTCCAACAATACAAAGCTTATCTATGGATCGTGTGTTCATATTCAGAGTTTGTTTGTTTCTTTTTGTGAGTTCAGTCAGGTTATAAACTTTTACAAACTAAGTCTTCACTCAGATAACTTGACTTCAAAACTAGCTGTAAGGGAGAAAGGAGAGAGTATGGTTGAGGAAAGAGAGGGCAGCACAGTGCAGAGCAGGGCGACTTCCTGCTCCCACGCTCTGTGCTGGCAGTGGAATCAGTAAAAGTACTAGTGAACAAAATGCTGCTGCTGCATCCTGACAGCCAGGGTGGTTGACTTAAAGCTGACAGGGCTGTTGGCAGACGTGGAAAGAGACACAGTGGAGCGATAGAATGAAATAACACTAATAGTAATAAAATGTACAATTTGAATTTGAAGTTATCGTGTAAAGGAGTTAAACTGTGAGACCCTGATGAGACACCTGCACAAAGAGAATGCAGTAATCAGAAACAAGGATGGAAGATCACATCATGTATTCAGGGATATGAATAACCAGATATCTCTGAGTGTAAACCAGGACAACGCTCATAACCAGGATACTGAAGACCATCTCCAAATCTAGAGATCAAACAATTTTTGTAGTGGGGGGCGCTAATGAGCCTTAAACACTAGTTGCCATCCAACATTAGACAGAAGAAGACGGCATTGAACAGCCAATCGTGTCGCAGGGTGAGAGGAAGGCGGGGCTTAAATAGGTTTGAATGTAAACACAGCTGAAGCGAGCGACACGATGAAAACTGAAAATACTACCAGCTCAAATGTTTTCATGATAACATCTTTTTCAATATTGCCCAGCTGTATTTGCAACACATCTGCATTAAAAAGGAACTTTTGTGCAACATAAGCAGTTTTTCCTTTGATATGTTTTGACTTCATGACGGTCTTTCTGAAGCTTTCCCTACCTTTCAAACTCGTTTCCATTCACAACACAGAGACTTTGAATTAATTTAAATTCAAGTCATGTAACTCTACCGACACAGTGAAATATTTCAGCACAACGTCTTCCTCTTCCCGTCCCTCCTCGTCTCAAACAATCTCTCATAATGAGACACTTTTCTTAGGCAAAGGTTTCAGAACTGGCTGCACATGCTGAGCCCTGCGTGCTGGCCAGGTGTCATCTTTTACACCAGCGTTCAGAGATGAGACCCCTCACTGTCACCAGCTGCTGTCCTCTAATCTCTTTCCTGTCATCTCTCCCTCTGGTCTTTCTCCCGATTCTTCTCCTTTTGGTCTTGTTTGTTCGTCACGCTCTTTTCATTGCTCCTAATTCCTACCCCTTTATTCCGCCTCCCCTTGTTCCTGCGTGTTCCTCCCTCTCTGAGCTGCTCAGGAGGATTGTAAACTCCGCCGGGAAAATGTTGCAGAAAATTAAAATGGGTTTGAATTACATGAACGCCTACAGCCACTGAGAGCACATCTGTGATCTGGATTATTGGGCTGAAGGTCAGGGCTTTAAAAAGTTTTCTTGGAAAGGTGCAAACCTGTCACAACTTTGCTACTATTTTCAGAACTTGCTTCGAACATTTATTAATTACAAGCTGTCAATGTCGGCGTCCACGGGATGGTAAAATTAAATGTTAATTGGGTGTTGTCAGCAGCAGAGACGGACAGATGAAGCAATGTGCTCTTGTTGACGACTGATCATGAGAATAGAAGGAATGTGCAAAAATATGTGCAACTTTTTGCACCATTTATGTTCATTTAAGTGTAAATAAACATGTTTTCCAAGCGTTGTGTTTGTACTGATCTTGAGGCGCTACTTTCAATTTTTGAAACGTAACCTGCAGGATTTTTCCTCATACAGAACGAGGGGCTGCTAATTCAGTCCAAAGATCTGTCTGATCACTCAGAGCATCCGTCTGTGGGTGTGCGGTAATTACAAGATGTGCGCATCACTGTGGAGAGGGATAATCAAGGACATGCAAACGTGGTACAACCACTTGGACGAGCTGAAAAATGCTTTAGAACAGCTGTCATTATTCCTGTGCCAACCTAGCAACCTTGAGAGCCCAGAGATAAGGAGGTTTGCAACAGCAGAAGTGTGTGAGTGTGTATGTGTGTGTGTGTGTGTTTGTGCAAGTGTGTGAAGCCTCACTTGATAAATTGAAGATCTTATTTCTTGCATTCTGGACAAAGTTGCACCCAAACTAAAGCAATAATAAAAAAATGAGTCATGCTTGTATGTAGTGCTGCAAGCTGCCTTTTGTTAGGAATTCAATTATCATGTCAGAACATGAAGCTCAATCTGCAGCCAGCTCAATAATATCACAGATCTGTGTGATATTTGCACAGTCTTGCTGTGATCAATCAATACATCCAGCATGTTCTCGTCTCGTTCTATCATCTCTCTCTGGTTTTATGCTTTTGGAACTATGCCTGGTGGTATATCAACACCAGTCTGCAGTCATTAAACTGTAACCCGCACCAATGATTTACTTTCCGGGCTTTTTAAACACCAGCCTTCTAATCAGTGTTACCAGCTGCTGTTGGACAGATACCCCCTGTTGAAAAGAGGTGGAATTAGTCATTTTTGTGCGATGATTCTGCTGCTTCTTTAATATTCACTCAAGTTGGTTGGAGTCGTTCAGTAGCATATAAAATTAAAGCAGACTTTAGAGGCTCATTCAGTCCAACCTTAAAACTTTGAGGGTCACAAGAGGAGCCAAGCAGATCCCATCTGACATTGAAGAAGAGATGGAACTTACTCTGGACAGGACGACATTTGAGTCTCAGGTTTAACTTTTTGGAGGATCTCTTAAACTGCTATGTGTAACAGTGGGAGGAAGACAACGAAAACAATGCCGACTTCAACTCTATTTAAAACACTAGAGGGGACCTTAATATGCATAACTTCAATGAAGACCACAGTTGTCTTCATTTTAGTCACAGCTGGTGTACGGCAGAATTACAGTTTGAGATATTATTACACATCCTATGTAAAACACAACAAGACTACATTTCAAGACTCATGTGGTGGCGATTCATGTGTTGCTCTAGATTTGTTTTAATTTGCCTCCTTCTAATAGCATCATGACATTGGCTACTGAAAGAGTCTATTATTCCGTCTGTTGTATCTTATGGCTGACATTATAAACCTTTCTTTATCCATTGTGGAAGAACAAATCAGGTTTAAACAAACACATTCAAATGAACGTGTAAACCTCAGGGATTCTGCCAACAGTTTTGTTTTGTGTCACGTATTATTTGTTAGCATCTCAATTGAGGACCTATTCTGTTTCATACGTTGAAATCGGGATGCCTCAGGCGAAAATTATCCTTAAAATGTCAGGATGGTCCTAAATCTTCTGTGAGATTTACATCAGAATATGCATACATACGACATACTCCGATTCAGCTCATCTGTAGGAGCTCTTACTCATCACTTTCTTACATTTTATGTCGGCCATGAAAATAATTGCTTGCCTGAAGACAAAGAAGCAGTTAGCAGGAGTGACTGGCCGTTTTAACATGAAAGCTGAACACCAGCTTGTTCAAGTGTCAGAAAGCAGCAGGACCGCTATGAAACTGAACCTTTGAGAGGGAGATGCTCAAGGCTTTAAACTGGTTAGTCAAATGTAAAACTAATGTCCATGCTAGTCCAGCTGGCTGAAATGCAGAGTGTAACGTAATGATGAAAGGAGGAAGGGCACTCGAGGATCTCTTTCTTCTCACTGTCACCTATACTCACTGCCATCCATGTGACGCTGAATCATTGCAGCGCAGGCCTCATATCTTAATGCCATGTGGGCGGCCTCCTACACAGAAAAGATATGAAATTCGGCTTTGTCAAAATTGAAAATTATAATACATTTGATATGTCTTCCTTTGCCTTTAGCGCAGTCGGTGCAAGTGATGTGAAACACACAAAGTTGAGTGGGCAGCTCATGTCTTCCTCCACTGCTAGAACAATTTGTTGTGAAATGTGGAAACAACATTTACATGTTTTCCATGTTTGCATCAGTAAATAAAAGGGAAGGAGTTGTGCTTAGCTAATTGTATACAATAACATCCCATACATTAGCATTTTAATCAGCTACAGCTCAGTTTTCCTCCTTCTTTTAGTCAATTAGCACTAATTATACTACTTTATTGTAGTGCATAAATCCTATTTTATTTGTGATTAAAAAATCTTGTGAGAATACATCTCTATTCCTGCTTTATTGTTCACACATTGTGCTACTTCAGAGTCGCTCACAGTCAATAACAAAGTCCTCAATGACAATGAATCCCCCTCTTTTCCCTGATTCCTTTATTGTGCCTCCACCTTGGCTCCTAAAAATACTCATCTCCTGATTAAAGGTAGGAATGTGGGACTATGGAGCTCTAACTGTGGAGTAAAATGTGTTATTTTATTATTTACCTATTCTGGCAGGAGAAGCAGCATATTAAAGCTTGTGACTCAGATGCAACAGGCAGGTGCACACTTGAATGGATTGGTGCTGTGAGATGGGGCTCCATAAATAACAAATACACAGTCTCCTGACTTGGCAAGGACAGCCTCACAATAAAATGTAAGTGAAAGGGGTTTGATCAGAGGTACAGATAGAAATAGTTTCCTGGCAAGGCCTCGCTCCACAAAGTGGTCAGAAAAACCGAGGGGAAAGGCGATTATGTGAGTTTTACTGAAGTATCACTACTACCGTGGACGGTTAAGAGCTCTGACAAGCGTCACATTATCAGCACCATTTACCTTGGCCCAGTTGGCTCAGTTAGCACAATTGTTTTATTTATGTTAGGTAAGTGCTATTCTCCGTCTACACCGAGTCAAAGAACCTGCGACAGGAGTAGGGCTGCAGTATATTGAAAGAAACAGCAATATTCTTCTTTCCTGGTACAACATGGAGAAATGACATCAACTTGACTTTTAAATCTCACTAGAGATTAAAAAAACAACATGTTTGTGTGTAAAATGCATGCAAACAAGGCTGCATTGTGCTGTGATCAGCATTTCAAATGTTGAAATCGAGGAATGAAATCAAGCTGCAGTGTGAAACGATTTCAGCACCACAGCTGAGTGGACAGCTCCATGTCTGGATTTCATGTTTAGTTTTAACTAAGGGCTGACATACAGTATATTAAATGTAATGTATTATTCATGTATTAATTTATTCATTCATCTACTCATGTATCTATCTATTTATTTATCATATACATTGAATATATATATTTATACATATATATATATAAATATTTTTATTTATTTCACTTTTGATGTACTTCTTTATTTTACATGCATTAATTATTTTATTTATATTTATATTACTTTTTATTTTATTTATTCATTCATTTAACTATCATTTTTTTCTTTATGTAATTAAATTGTATTTGTTCATATCTAAAAAAAATTGAACTTCTGGATACAAATGTCAAGTTAAAGCCACACAGTTAGGTTAACATTATTATCGAGTTCAGCTTTTAGATCACACTCTCCAAACTCAATGATTTGCTGTCACATGGATCAGCTGCAAAATGACATACTACAACATACCACTTATTTCTTTCATCATTTCTTTGCACCTATGGGGATAATACAATATTCTGTATAAAAGGATCAAAGTGGAACAATTTTCAGACAAATTTTCCTCTGAGGTCTGAGAGCTTTTCGATTTATTATTCAGCTAGCAGCTGTATGTTTGTAGGGTGAGTAATGCTATGTTTTATTAAAAAGCAGTCTTTCAAGTGGAGATGGACCCATATGTGAAAATTGGATGGACTGACTAAGCGCCCAAATGAGGCAGCAACAAACAGATTTCTGCTCATTCAGAAAAGGAAATCTCAAACTTGTGAATCTCCTCATTCTGCAGGAGATAATGATGACGCTTTTATTCTGTTCACTGTCTTTCTACCCGAGCGTGATTAATCAATTTCAGAGAGAGAGAGGACATTGTGACAGATGGGATACTTGTCGTGCTCATGTCCTCCCACTTTGATTGCAGCGACCCATCCATACTGCCCAGGGGGCCATATGTGCTGTGCTCCTCCTAGAAGGAGTGCAGGGAAGGGGCATGGAGGCACGCCAGCTTGCGTTAGCCTTGTTTCCAACATGCCAGACGCAGTCTTGTCACTGTTCAAGACAATTAACCTAGTATTTCTTAACACCGTTTCCAGAGATCTTAGCACTTTAGGTTTAAGACTCACAAAAATCGCTGACAGCATTTAGTGTTTTTACTCAGGGTGGATATTTGCAATGATTTCCGATCTACTTGCATTGTTTTGTTGGGAACTGCAGTGTCTTTTAAGGTGCTAACAATGCAGAAGCGGTTACATGGTTGAAATGAAAGTGACGCGACTTGAAATGGCAATAAAATAGTTGGCTGGATATGTCTTCATTTCTGTTGGTTGATATATAACTTTAAGACCATGCATGCTGCAGGATCAGCATGAGACTCGTGCAAACAGATCTGGCTGTCTGAAAGATGAGAAAATGATTTAACGGGGGAAACTTTGAACATCCAAACCTAATCGGCAGAATCAGAAGTCGTGGACAGCTCTAATCCTTCTCACAGTCTGCTGCCAGAAGAGATGCATAACAAACATGAGTGATGTTCTCAGTAAACATATAGCTGTTTGGAGCTGTAACAGTAAATCACAGTGTGTTGACCTCAGGCCTGACAGACTCCACAGGGTCTGCTGTGAGTGTTCTGCTCTGAAAAAGTGTCCACTGGCAGGAATCCAGGCCTACTCTGTCATGTCAAAAAGAGCTTTTATGGACTATTTCCAGCAACATGTGCCATTTCTTTTGACCTCGATAGTCACCTCCACTCGCCCGTGCTGCCCCGGGGTGCAGCTACTGAAAGGATAGCAGCCCAGGTTGGCTGTTATCTCTGATGTACAATTTTTTGGGCGGATATGGAAAGAGCAAGGGGGGGCGAGATTGAGCAGGTGAGTTTGCATCAATCTTGTCTCTGCAGGAGGGCCCGCTCTGCCCACTCTGCATGCCGCAGCTTTTGTTTCCTGTCAGACGCTAAGACGGATTGTGAGGAAGAGAAGGAGGTCAAAGGGGGCAACAAAATGTGATGCTAATACAAACTGTGCTTCTGAGAGAAATGTACAATCCATTGAAATTCAGTTGTGATTAAATGCATCCCTTTGGCTCCGGCCTCATAAATCTATCTGGGCGTGTAAAGAATCACAGCGCATTCCAGAAAAGCTGAGTTAATGCGTCAGCAGGGAGACGCCGCACCCATCGCCAATTTAAAGTACAACTTCCAAATATCAAAGCCATTACAGAAGCAGGCTAACATAAATGACCCTCGGTGGCTTCTCAGTCTCACTTCATCAGGAGTGATATGAACAAACTGCTCCAGTCAGCTGGGTCCACTGTGTTAGATGCTGTTCCAATTGCCTCCAATCTAGTTCCCTTTGTAGAGCATGTACCGCCTCTGGCATTTGGAATCAATCCTCCATTCAGAGAAAAAGAAACAACACTGTATAAACACAATACACACTTTATTATTTCTGCTGCTTCTAATGATGCAGATTTGTGAAATGATTACATGTAAGACTCGAGCAGCGACTGAGTAAGAGAGTGGTCGTATTTTTCCAGTCCAGAAGGTGACAGTTATGTAAATGCTGCATCCTAATCTGTCAGCAACACTCCTCCACGATTGATATTTTGACAGCATGACAGACTTGAGCCTCCTATTTTTGGAAGATAGCTTCGACTGTCAGAAACACTGACTGAGCTGTCTTGCATCAGCAGGAAGATTATGTTTGAGGGCATTTTCTTATTAAAGCTTTTAGTTTTTGATATACTGGAGGAATTGTCTTTCAACTAGCGCTTTGGAGACACAGCTAAGGAGCGTTATTACTCACTGGTTTAATCATTTAATGAACCTGTATTTTAAAACTGCACGACAAAGATGAAAACTAAAGCTCCCGTCATGTCCTCTGATCGGATTAAATAATTGGATGGCTTAGCTGAGTCTAACTAGAGTAGTAGGGAGAGGTTAGCGAAGACAATAATGGCTGCAGATAATTCAAAGTCAACCCGTATCTTCCTGGTTTCTCCAAAGCTACCAAACACACCTTTGAAGCAGTAGTGTGAATCACCACAGTGGTTTCAAATCCACCTGGAGCAGTCTACATTTCTGTGACACCATCAATCCCCTCATTGTACTCATATAATGACATTAGAGCTGTGCTTTAAAAGAATCAATATAGCAATATATCATCATGCATCTCGCCAATATGTGCACTGATGCAAATGTTACAGAATCTGCAGATGTAAAGCAAGAATTAAAAGTATTTAATTTGCATTTAATGATGAGCTCTGGGATCAGAAACTGAATATTTTAGTCTACTTGTAAAATCTTTTAGGGCCTGAATTTTAAATGTTTTAAGCTGTAGGATCCTTTAAATAATGCCTTTGCTGTTACTCATAGCAATAGAGAATATATGTGACACATTTTGTCTTGGAAAACAGTCCTATATGGCATTTCTTAAAATGAACTTCCCTTCGTCTGTGTTATGATGCTTTGTATATTTCTTATAAGCATAAAGGCACCAAAAACTAGTGTTTTTTCTAATCAGCGTGAGAGAAAAACTCATAAGCATGTGCCATTACTTCCAGCCGTGAAGTAATTTCAGGCACTTAAATGTTAATTTTTTTTTAGGTAACATGACAGTTAATACAAATGGCCTCAATTTCCAGTGCACAACACCCCCTGCAAGTTTCACAATTATTGCAACGCTTTTGACAAAGTACCCTCACTAAACTCCTGGCAGAGGTGTTTATAGGACAAAATGCCCACTGAATGCTTTAAAGGCAGCGTCAGAGGTAGCTCTCATATCACCACATGAAAAGACAACACTGCTCTCTATACTGTGTGTGCATGCATCAAGCTCACGAAATGTTCCTGGAGGCGGCAGGCTTCTGACCCAATGGTGGCCCTTATTCTCCCTAACAGATGCAGGGAGTGCAATTACTGCTCACACAATTACTGCTCCTCACAGTGCACAGCGGGCGGACGAGTTCACATTCTGTCTGACGCGTCCCTCAAAAGATGACTCCAGAGCTGTGCAGAAATGAACGGATCCTCTTCAGGGGGATTTTTAAGATTCAATATGGAGACGTAGGTTGTGAGTGACGGCTCGTAAAGCGTTGTTTACTGTTAATATAAGGAGTTATTTGATCATTTGAATTTGCATCACCTCTAATCTGGCATCTGGGCTCATTTAATACGAATATTCACTTTGGGCGAAATATAAAATCCTCCTCTGGCTGTGCTCTGAAGGATTCAGGGCTATTTTGGGCTTTTATGGCCTCGCTCTCAGGTGGAGAACACTCTGGAGGAATGAGGATTTTCTCCTCATATTATTAATCAAATCAACAATGCATCCAAAGAAGCCGCTGGTGCAGAATGTACTTTTTCGCACCGCAACGACACTCTGCTGACCAATTTCCCATCACTTGCTCTGACTCACTCCATTTTGAAGAAGCAGCACGATGACTTTATTACCGCGACACAGGCAGGCAGGGACTCATAAAGCTGACGGGTGTGATAACTCGTTCCCTACCTTGTCATGGCTCTGAGAGGAGGATGGAACAAAGGTGTGATGGAGAAGGGCACGGCGCCGTCGTCCCCACACTGAGCTCAATGGGTTTTTCCCACTGACACGCTGTCGCTCTAGATTTAGAGACAGAGGGGGAGACCCAGACGGTGATGGGTGATGGAGTGCCCGAGATACACAGAGCCAATGAATGTTGGTGTTTACGTCTCACGGTGCACATCTCCTAAGAGCGCGGTGTTCTCTTGACGGAGGCATTTTTAAAGGCATGGGGTGAAAAGTGCATTGTTGCTTTCAGAGTCTTTTCACAGCTTGTAGAAATAGATCAGTGAGTGCACATCTCCACCAAACTCCATTCATTTTTAGCTTTCATATTAAATATCTTCATGATAGAATAACCTTAACATAGTAGTCACATTGATATAATAAGCTAATCATCATCTGTCATACTGGTTTGCAGATTCCTAGATGTTAGAATTGTAGTCGAAATACAAATTTAGGATTATTTATATGCTTTCTAAAATACTCAAATCCTCAGCTCATTTAAATGAGGACTCATTACATTGTTTTCTGCAGCTTTCCAACCAATTAAATACCCAACTTTTTAATCTATAACTGATAGAGCTAACTTCTTCTTCCCTTTATTGCATTCAATTTGTAATTTCTGCTTGTTTGCTTGTTTTATTGTCTGTAACTTGATTTTTTAGGAGTCTCAATGCCTCGTATTTGATGCATTTCTATGACCCTGCAAAGCACTCTGAATCGCCTTGTGTCTCAAATGTGTTACATAAACAACCTTGCCTTGCCTGTGTCACATTTGCCAACTCTTTTCATTCTTTATAGGCGTGAAAGTTTCAGAAATACAGAGAACAAAATGATTAACCGAGGAGCAGACATTGTGTTTCTGTCTCCTTCTGAAAACGTTAATTATACAACAAAAGCCTTAAATCGAAAAGATGAATCGGGCTGCATGATGCAGCATTTTTTAGTTCTTCCATAACAATCACGCTTAAGTCAAGTCTGAGCTTACAGTTAGTATAAGTTCATAAAAGCAAGGCTGATTTGGAGTAGTGGTGACTTTATGCACCCCATGTACAGAGTCCTCGAAGCAGCTGGCCTGGCATCGCTCCAACATGCAGTTATTCCCTGATCTTTCCTCTCTCTGAATAAATGCATTAAAAACAAACTTTTAAAAAGTCTACCATGTCAGAGTTGTGTGTTTTTGAAGCTAATAACTCATCCTGACCTCAGTCCCAGAGCTTTTGCAGAACTGTTCGGGTAAATTCTGAAACTCCTGCTTTCACTGTTTCCAAGTTTTTAATTTTCCTGCTGCAGTTTGTTGTCAAGAAACCAAAGAAAACTATTAGCAGAGTTAGAAACCCAATGAAAAGTACATCTCAATATGTTGTTTGTGCATTACAGAGTTTATACATGTGGCCCCAGGAGGAGGTCTCAAACTTATGTTATTCCCCAACAACTCAGACTATTGATTGGGATCCAGACGCTAGTTTCCTGTTGAGATAAATATGAATAAACTTGCTCGCCGTGTGGGATTTCAGTGAGAATAATCTTGACTTATCGGTCAGAGTGTTGTGAATAGCCGTGCAGTTTAAGAGGTCATCACTGGTGGGAGGCTATCATCTACTATTCACAGCTCTGTAAGTTTGCTCAGGGGGATTGTCGACCTCTGTGCTGACACAAACTTATTGCTGGTGTAAATCACGCTGCAGCCACACCACTCCTGCCCTCTCGCCATGAATATTTAAACAAGTGTACATACATGCTGCGATGTCTAGAACGTTATTGCTTGCCTGAAGTAACATTTGAATTATGCCTTTGTCTCAGGAAGTGAAACTTTGGGCATTTTGGTTTACATGCCGTGTATTTCCAGGCGCCTTCTGCACACTATCATGATATATTGGATAAGAAAAGGAACACCTGCTTCGTGCACTCGATGTCGTTTCTCTGAGGTTATTGGGGACACGGAGAAGTGACGGGGTGTATCCACACTAATGCATCTCTGCTCACAGACAGATGACACACCTCCAGACCTATCTGTTCATTTACCTCCACAATCAAGATTCACGGCTCTATTTTCCTCCGCCCTGTTTGCCAGAGGTGCTCTGTTTTCTTCAGTGTTAAATGAATTAAATGGGCGGGCTGCCAGGAACCAGATATAGCAGTGTGTCTGCGTCGTGGGTATGTATAGACAGAAATTTGGAGTGTGTTCACACATTGCCTGCAGCTAATCCAAAGTGATGGATTTTACTTTCAGGATTCTGCATTGTGACCTCAATTTGAGCAGGTCAAGCTGTGTTAATGTCATGACAATAAAGTATATTTATATATTTATCCTGGTGTAAGGTTATAATTACCAGAGGCACTACTTTTAAATGCCAGAGCAGATTCCACACTCAGGTGCACTAAAGTTTGCAGGAGAATGTCAGTGTGATGAGCCCAGTCGCTCTGCTAAATGATCTGCAGTAAGCCTCGCAGACAGTCCAGCCCCAGGCTCTGCATGACTGGCTCCGTCTACGGCAGCATACGGAGGCCTGACGCCGGCCAGGTGGCTCTTACATCTGGCCCATTAGCTCTCAACCACTGCGATGACTCTCCACACCACAGAGAGCCTGTTGAAATAATATCATCAGGACCTTTAAGTGCTGAAAGCCGCCTTGCCTATTGGCTGCTCAGAGCGGCGAGTCATGGTATCACTCTGAATCTGACATGTCAGCGCTGGAGCTGGGGACACTGCAGAGTGTGTTCAGGTGTTGTTTTACTAACGCTGGTTAGATTACTCTTAAAGAATAACTCTCAAAGGATTAAAGACTTTTCAGTAGTCTTATAAAATAATACAATCATCATTTCCAGTGCTTAATTAATCCCAATAAGCAATTGGTGCTTCTGACAAACTTGCAATGGATGCAAAATTAAATGAAGGGAATTTTCTAATGTCTGAAGCATCATGGGTGACAATATCTTCCAAATATCACATGCTTTTTTAAATACACATCAATAAAAAGACACGACCAAATTAATCATCTCTTGCAGCCGCCAATTATTTCCCTTCCACCAATTTAAAAAACAAATAATAGATGCATACATCTCTGTCTTTGTGTCTTGAATCATGCATGTTTACTGTTTTGATTGAACAACTTCCAAAACATCAAGCGTGATAGTCCTGCTTCGCTTTCGTCTCACGGTAGTAAAGTCACGTCTGCATCTCTGCTGTACCTGCTGCTGCTGCTAGTGTGATGGAAAATAACGACACCACTGAGCTTTTGAACGGCAGGTTTCACTCTCAGACGGCTCCCTTGACGAGTCGAAAGTGATATGCACTTTGAGTTTGAGCGACCACCTCTGAGCTAATCATGCAGGTGCAGATTATTTTGACTTGAGATGTTGTGCTATGCCGAACTGTCATGGGTGAAATAGTTTCATGCATACAGGAAATGTACTAAAAAAGAGAAAGCAACCAAGCTGGAACTTCTGAGAAGTGCAAATGCTGTGATGCATTAATGAGGAATCACTGGACGTCAGGGAGTAATCAAAATGAATATTATATTGAGACTGATTTGACTTTTTGTGCATGCACTCTTGCACATTTCTTCATGTTTAATAGTGTTATCCTTTAAAATTAAGGACTCTGGAGCTGTCTCCTACCTCTGAGTCATAATTTAAGACCACACTGTGCAGAATTTATCAGAATAATAAATCTTAAAGTCAAGATCATAAAGTACATTTTGTTGCATTCATTTGATTCCCAAATGAAGACACTTATTAGACTTATTTTACATCCTTCCTTCTGTTTTAAATTTCCAGTTAATCGAGATCTCTGCGATTACTCAGTAATAAAAATCGTTTTATGGCTCTACCACAAAGTTTGGTGTCCCTTTAAAAGCGGCCACATTCCTCTCTGACCAGAAGAATAGAGATTTAAATAGTAGTCAAACTCCTGCAGCTTCACTGCAACAACTTTATAGCAGCATAAAGTAAAGGTGTTCTTCTCTGTGCTGTAAAAGTTCAGCAGCATTTATCACTCAGATGCAGCAGCTGAGTATAAATAATATATGTTTTTGTCTGGGACCTCAGCCGAGATAATCTCGAGACGCGTCTATCTCTCGTGAATTTTGTGTCCCTGTCAGGTCACAGTAGTTAACGGGAACAAAGCTGCCAGGTCTTTGGCCTTTACTTTCCAGTCTCCAGTCCCCTGACTCTCAGGGACAAACCCCCCACCTCCAAAAGCACGCCTCTTGCCCTGAGCACTGCACCAAGTGACATATTCTATCCATCAACCGCCGTGCTGCAACATATGAAGCAAAAAGGTGCAGGGACGGCAAATTCTTCATGCATATGATATTCGGGCTACAGCACATCCGCCTACATTAACCCAGGAGAGCGAGAGACGAGTGGGGGGAGGCTCTTTGAAGATGGATTACCAGATCACGTCACGAGAAAAGAGGCTGCTCTGAGCAAGCAGCAATTTCAGGAGGAGACCCTCAGAGCGAGTGGAGAGCGCCGGAGAGGAATACAGATGCTCATTCACTACAAAGAGTTTATTTTCATGTCAACACAAGAATACTGTGTGTTCGTGCTGTCAGAGACTTTAGACGCCAAGCTAAAAGCCGAGTTCTTTCACATAGATAACAATAAAAGGAAGACGTCCACCCTCACATTTGAAGATATAGAACAGCTGGTGTAGTCACAGATAAGTGGCTGGAGCATGAGAGTTTTTGCTTTCTCCATTTTTGGTTTCAGCAATTGATTTTCTGAGAGCTAAGCTACATTTGGCATGTTAAAAACTACGCTTCAGCTCTGGGTCTGAAAAGAGTAAATCTACAGAGAGGGGGGGGAATGAATGCATAACTCAGGGTTGAACAGGCTGCACCATTCATTCTACAAAAAGGCGACGCCAAGCCGAAGAGAAGGGAAGTGGCAATCTGTGGATTGTTCTTCACTTTAACGTGACGGATACAGCCATGTTGAAATGTTGTTTTCCTTTTGTGAAAAACAAAAATAAAATGTTATTTTAAAGTTCTTTTTTTGTCCTTAAATGACAACAGCTCTCTGATGAAGCTGCTCCTAAATAAAGAGATGTAGGAATAATGAACGCACAACTCTCCTGCCAAAAACTGCATTACCCTGCTCGTAATGGTTTCCCGTCTAAATCAAACTTAATCTAAACGTGCTCACGGCAAGACTGAATGGAAGCCCCCCCCATAGATGAAAAGTGGGAGTGGGAGTCGCCTGGGGGGTCTGAGGGGTTGGGAGAAAGGAGGCCCAGCAGATACATGACCCCTTTTACAAACCAGGGGCAAGGGCAGGCACTATAATAAGCTCTGTGAGATAAACAGCAATTCATCACATCCAAGACCGGGACCTCCTTACCCAGTTTGGTCTTTTTTCATTTGAAGACAAAGATAGCTGTAAGAGCATTTGAAAAGGCAACAAGGGCAGCATTTCAATCCAAATGTGGTCAGTCAGATTAATCAGATTTGGATGTTTGCTATAGATGTGTGACTATTCTGTCTGTTATTCCTAGTCCTGCATCTTTGTGCAGTTCGCTCTAGTTTTGCATCTGACTGTGACTGAGATGAGCTGTCAGCGTTTCCACTCTCTGATTCAGAGAGTTTATCGAATGCAGGAACTTTACCCCTGAACTACATGCGTATTGACCAGAGGAACCAGAGCCTAAATTTAGTTCAGGGTTGTGTGCTGAACGTGTCTGATTGGTAGATTAACCACAGTGTTTTTATTCCGCCCGCTGTCCACAATAACATCACACACATCTATGATTCACTTGATTTTTCTCTCTTTCATTTGTTTTTAAATTTACTCTGCAGAAAAGTTTGTGGTGCACTTAACCCTTCCATGCATGCTTCATGAATTATTTGTAGCTGACCAATCCGTTTGCTGATCCGACCCTGAGACCTGTTCAACATGCATTTTACAGAGCACTACCCGTCAACTTGATAGGAAGAAGAAGCCAACTAGTTTCCACATGCACTCTGACTAAATAATCCCAAAGACACATCATGAAACAACAGAGAGACACTTATATTTAGCCTGAAATTGCTTTATCAAGCGTTTTCAATAGTTTTATTCCCTCATCTGTTTGTTTTCGAGAAAGGGAGACCTCCATGGATAATTTGGCTGCCGGTGAAAACCTCATAAAGGAAGACCACTCAAGGGTCATTT
The DNA here is from genome assembly GCF_009762535.1 of Notolabrus celidotus. Taxonomy (NCBI): domain Eukaryota; kingdom Metazoa; phylum Chordata; class Actinopteri; order Labriformes; family Labridae; genus Notolabrus; species Notolabrus celidotus. Next base: position 3,855,526 of record NC_048295.1, on the reverse strand, counting down.
TAAGACTCTGCTTACAGGTTTACGGCCGTCTATGCCAGCTCCTGCTTTGCTCTGTGCACAATGATGCAGCTGAAAGAAGGAGCTGACAACATCCAAGTTTTCTCCACTGATTCGTTTAACAGAAATACAAAGCCACACGTTTCATGTTCAAGCCTCCACAGTGTGAGTTTGATATGGCATGACTAATAAAGAAAAGTGCTGGCCTTCTTCAGATTAAATGTTTGTATCCCAAATGAGCGCGTCGTTTCAAACAGAAAAGGTTAGCTAAATGAGTTTCCTGACCTCGGGCTTTGCCGTCTATTATCTACAATCCAGCCATGCACAGTGCTAAAAAATGTCATCACTTAAAGCTTTACATTGCTCAAATTTAAAAGGGAGCAATTTTGTCCAAATTGCACAGAGATAAGTCCAAAGGTTGGAGCCAGAGAGTGATTAAAACACGTCACGTTAACGCTCAGGGTGCAACAGAGTCGGCCGTACGGAGTTACATTTGAAAAGCAGTTTTCAGAAATCAGAAACATCGAATTAAAGTAGAAGAATCTCTCTGTGCTGCTTCTAAATGTAAAGGAGCATCATGAGGATTAAATGCAGCAAGCAAGTGGGGATACGAAGCCAGCTTTTGGGTCCAGGTGCAAAATACTTTGTCACAACACGACTAAAAACCCTTCCTTGTACTGCATATTCCAACAAAGCTCACTCAGTGATGATAAAGCTGCAGGAATGCATGTTAAAGAAGAATTGTGCTTCTTGAGTGTCTCAGCCCACACAGTCTGTGACAAGCTTTTAATCATTAAAAACAGTCCACCGCTGATGGATCACAACTTTGGCAATTAAGGATCATTAGGCTTTCATAAGACCACAGCATTGTTTACTTCTTCCAACAATAACACCAGGCCAGGTTGCACACCCTCAGCTTCACACCTTCCTCCTTTATTTCCATGCAGGACTCGAGCTGAGAGAGGGAAAGCTTTAAACGTGTGTGCTTATTTTAAATTGGATGATAAAGTAGATTTTTGAATAACCCTGGGTAACCTTGGTGTTCCCGTCCCTCCCTCTGGCTCTGTCCTTATTCATGCTTCTCAGGACTATTCTTTTGTGTGATAACTGTGTGCCTTATATTTACGTTTTAAATTTACATTTTTCCCTTTGATGGAGATTGAAAATGTGCCCCGATGGCCCTGGCTTATTAAAGTTTAACTTCAATGTGGTTCTTTTTTAAGGAGGGAGTGGAGCTGGGGCGGCGTGTCTTGGGTGTCTGTGAGAAAAAGACAGCGTATACTATCAGGCGTTTTACATATAAGTAATTATTTTAGAGAGGGCAGAGCATGAGTTAAAGTAGAACGATGAAACAAAAGATTAAAAAGACGGAGGTGAAGCTGGGCAGGCAGAAGAGGAAGAATGAGGCTAAGACGTTTGATACTAATGATGTCCGCAGAGCTCTTTAACCGGACGTGTTCAAAGAAGACGACAGATCCGAGGCCATCACTTCTCGAGCCAGAGCATCAACTACATTTCAGACTCACCATATGGATGCATGTTGCTTCCTGATGCTGAAGCAGCGAAGCAAAGGAGTCCTCAGTCCCGGCCTCACTTGATCGACACTGTGGCTGCAGAGTCTTCCAGTTCTGTGTTGAAATACAAACCCAGAAGAATAAGCATCAACAGAGATACAGTAATGAAATGTTTTCATCCATCTCTCACAGCCTGTGGAAACATCAAACCCTGGTAATAGGGGTCTGCACAGGGCGGCTGGCTCTGTCCCTCTACACCAGCAGCAGATGTTCGGGGCCAAGACTTCCCGTTCTCTCCTTTTTGAAAGGCGCACAACTTGAAATGAGCTGGATACTCAAGCTCTTTACTCAAAGTGTTTTTGTAAACACCTGTCATACTCAAACAGCAGTTCTTGAATCTTTTACAAAACATCTTGCAATTTTGAAATGTGAATGGAGCATGGTTCACAAGAGAGAATGTGATACAGTGAATCCCAGAGGCTGGGCATGTTCTGCAAATTTATCTTGCACATCTGGCCAGCTGTGGTGCAGAAGCAGCAGAAGCAGGCAGGCGGGCAGGCAGTCTGGTCTTTGAAACATTTTGCAGATTACAAGAGCCTCGATTTGAGCAGTCAGAAACTGACTTTCCTGCATGTCTACTCTCCACACTTCAGGTCTCTCTTAAGCTTTCAAATCCATAGTGTGTGTAACACTTAAAATAGTCAAATCAACCCCTGTGAAATATTCAGACCTTTTTTTGTATCAGGTTGTAAAGGTGTTAGTGTTATTGCCTCTAGTGGACTATGGAGGAAGTGCAGTCTTTATTACTTCAGCAATGGCTTCATATTGAAATACCGGGGGATAAAAATAACGTCATATACAAGTTATACAATCTTTTAAGGCAAACCATAACTATAATTTCTAGCTTTAACAGTCTCAGAAGTTAGAACCAATGACTTTAAATTAAATTGTGTAAAAGGAACAACAATAGTAAGTGAGTTTACACATTTTTTAATGTTTGAATACGTTTCAAATACACCACGCCCTTTTTCAATAACGCTTTATATTTATGTTTTATATTAGCGTAATGTTGTTAAACAATGAGTTAAACTACTATAAAGGTGAGCCTACAGCAGTTACATAATAATAATAAAAAAGGTAAATAAGTATGTGTACAAATATTGTTATTGTTGTTATGTTATACTCACCTGTCGAGATTTATGAACGTCAGAGCCGACGAAAGCACCGTTCTTGTGTTCCGGAGCCAGCTGAAAGTCACGCAGCACATTAATATAATTTCCTCGAGTCTCTTAAAAAGTAATTTTAACAGTTTTAAAATGTTAAAAGTTTGAAAAAATGTACCTGTATCTTCACCAACACCGCTGTCAGGTCGCGAGCCTTCCTGTCAACACTATTTGGATAGACTCATCAACAGCTGGGAGGGCTCACGTGCTACAGCTTTGTTTATCCGTGACGTCACAAGCGCTGTTGTGTTGGCAACCAGCCATATTGCTGCTGTGGAGCCAGTGTGACGTAAAGAGGCGGAGTTTGAGCCTCCTAGCCAACAGCTGCAGTGTTCCCACGGTCAGCTGTGCCTCTCATTGGATGACAGTAATCTCAATATCTTCGTAATTGCCGCATTAGAAACAAATTCACCCCCCTCACAGTGAGCGCACATCACGTAATGAGCTATCCAGACTACACTCGTATTTTGTACCAGGCTGTAAACATGTTTATTTCTGCTGTAAAGATCGGCTTTCTCCCATTCATGTGTATGTGACTTCCGGTATTTCCGGCGCCAGCCTCAAGCCGATCCTCCGCCTTAACACTTCCGCATTGGACTCATATTTTTAAACCGGAAGTTGCCGCATATTTTAAATATTTTATTATTTTAGTGGCGTTAATAATAAGTTTTCATAGTTAAAACAATTATAATATCAGGCTGTAATTTTTTTAATATCAAGGACAAGATTGTTTTTTATTTATTTTTTATTAAAGTGTTGCTTAATGATACAAGACATGACAATACCATACACAATATACAAAACAAAGTGAAAGACAAGACAACAAGTGAACATTTGCATGTGTGCGCGTGTGTGTGTGTGTGTGTGTGTGTGTGTGTGTGTGTGTGTGTGTGTGTTTGTATGTTAGAGATAACACACATTAAATAATTATAATAATAGATAAATTCATAAAAAGAAAGAAAAATAGAAAAAAAGGATATATAAATCTTTCTTCCATTAATAATAATAAAGACAACAATCATCAGGAATTATTACTACCATCACATATAAATTAAATTAAATAATAATAATAATGATCAAAAAAATAATAATAAAATTTAAAAAAGGGGGAAACTTGTTCAGAGGGCAAGTAAGGAATTGAGTTAATATAAATAAAGAGGTATGATACTACAACTACTGCTACTAATACAAATATTAACAGTAATAATAATAATAATAATAATATTAATTAGTTTGATTTGAGGAGGTCGGTCAGGTATGAGGGGGCGAGGTTATTGAGGGCTTTGTAGGTGATGAGCAGGATCTTGAAGTGGATTCGGTGCTGAATGGGGAGCCAGTGGAGGTGCTTAAGGATGGGTGTGATGTGAGCTCTGGAGCAGGATAATGGTGATAATAATTACGGCAATAATATCAATAGTACTAATCATAATTCTAAGTATCATTTACACCTTAAACATCATCATCTCTGCTTCTTCCTTTCACCCTGAAGTCAAGATTGTTTAATACATTCTTGTTTTCATCCAAACACTGATCAAAAGCAGGAAAAGCAAATACAATCTGGTAACTCGTGGACATGCACATGACCTGAGTTTTGCACAAGCAGGAACAAAGCGATAACAAGAGAGCGCTGTCTCTTCACTTGTTTGAGTTATTCGTCGAATAACAAAGAGCACTTTAAATGTCATGCAATTTCCTGTGATGTAGTGTCAGAGTCACACACACCCAAAAAACAGCAGCATGAAGCTTGTAACTCCCTCCCAGCAGAACGTATCTAATCAAGTTTGTTCTGTCTGTTGGTTTCTGCTTTGTTTTTGCCAAAACAGCAGAGCAGCGGGGTGTCACGGTGATTAAGGAGACCGCCCTTCAACTGGAGGATGCTGCGTTCAGGGACCCGGTGTTGGCAAGCATCTATCTGAGCATACACTGAACTCAGTGGAGGTCTGTTTCCACCGCTGTCCCCTCAAACTTTAAGAGGGATTCAGGGTGTGGATTCTGAGTGGCCCTGCAGCGTTTTGGTACACATAATATCACAGAATGAGACGTTCCTGGCTGCAGTTCTTCTGCAACATAATTTGTTTTTCCCCCAGTAGCTTTCTAAATTAACGGCTGCCATGTTTTGAAACTCAGTCGAGGGATCGTAACACATGAGAGTGATGAAGAAGTTACGCAGTACATGACACGTGATGGCTCAATCAGACTACATGAGAATTAAACCCTGCTTTCTTCACACATTGTACTTCGAAAGTAGACATTTAAAGCCCTGACTGCATGGCTGCATGAGAGGCGATAAGTCACACTTCTTCCATGTAAACAGATGAGACATGGGGCAAACTTTAAAATCAAAATACATGTCTCTAAATCACGGTTTCTGACGTCATTGTTAGGCCTTATTATGCTAATTTATGTCCAGTTATTCATTTTGCTACAAAGATAGGTTTCTATTCTAGCCAATGAGAATCCTTGATTCAGTGATTACAGCGGGGAAACCTCGGTCACATGACCTTCAGAAAATGCAACCGGTGGGTGTTGACGGACAAGAGAGCACAGAGCCAGACCGCAGCGGATGGGAGATGGATCTGGCAGAAGTCCCATGTCAGTTTAAAGAGTGCTTTGGTTGCAGAAGTTGCAGGATGGCTCCACCTGCATGCACACTCTGGTTCCTCCTGTGCAAAATGGCAGCATCTAACAGAGGTTGTGTTTTGGCCTCACAAAAAGCAAAGGTGGAGATGCACCATCCAATTGAACCACCCTGGATAACAGCCTCTGCAGCATTACGACATAATTCTCTTTTTTTAGGCAAAATCATCAAAATGAGGGATGAAAAATCAGCCAGAAAAGAGGAGTGATGGTAGCTTGTTAATTCATAATCACCCTGAATTAATGATTGAGTGCGACTGCGAGGCGCGGGGCATATGGAAAGGAGAGGGCTGCAGATGCTCCCCAGCGCCTGGGGGGAGGAAGGAATGGGAGCAACTCGGTGCCTTGTCACACAGACACACTGACACGCCTGCATGCATGCCCATGAGCGCCAACACACACAGAGAGGCAATCAAGACATGAAGAGATATCTAGAAAGCATATGTTTCAAGTTTTATCAGCATTCAGATCATATCAGGTGTTATTCTCCAGTTTAAATCTTAGTGGTTTGGATGCTGACAGCCTGAGGGAGCTTCAATAATTAAGATATTTACACCTCCCTCAATGGATGAGTGAAATAAGGTCCTTTCCCTTGACCTCTCCCCTTCCTTTGCCTAGAAACTTCTAAACAAATCTTAAAAAGAAAGTTGATCCCTGAATAGATTCTTCGGATTTACCTGAAGTGCTTTCAAGTGGAGCCATTCACTCTGTATCTCTGAACTGGATCTCAGCACAGTAAACAGACGTCACAAGTACAGGCTCACAGCTGAAATGAAAACTGCCTCCTCCAAGAATCCTCCTCCTCTGAGGGTTTCTTTCTCTTTGACCAAAAGGATTATCTGGACAAGCCACAAAGAAATCTCCGTGGATTAATTTCTGGGTCTGAGAATATTGCACATCCTATCTTCTGACATACAATACAGCCGAGGGAAGCTGGAATAAGTGTCCAGGCTGCGAGCAACATCTAAGTGTCTGCTATCAACATGTACAGCTGGCATGAAAAAGGGAGAGGGAACCTTTATCCCCTGAAAAATAAGGGATTGGATGCCTTGCTGTATTTTCAGTAAATAAAGGATGGCACCCCTGAAGAGAAGCTATTTCTGTCTATTTGTAATTTATGCCTGTACAGTAAACACAGATTATGTTTGAGGAATTATTGCAGGTTCCTTTGTGCAAACTAGTGCCTGCAAAGAAAATGAGTTGTTTTTAATTTTTATCTTATTTAACCTTTATTTAACCAGGTAAGTCATTAAGAACAAATTCTTATTTCCAGTGAGGACCTGGGAAAAAGCACAGCCTTTTGAGGGGTAAAGAGTCAGGGGTAACAGTAATGATAAAAACAAACACAGGGGTAAAAACTTAAAAGACAAGTTAAACATGACAGGACAAAACAGAGCAAATAACGAACAGCAACAGCAGGAGTCCATGTTGTCTTTCTGGTCCTCTGAAAACCTCTGACCTGTTGACTCCAGGCCTGGCTCCGCTCATCATGACTTTGGTTTGTTGTTGTAGTTAAGTGAAATACGATCTGGTGATAACACAGAGTGTTTTATTCTGAAAATTAACCGGATGTTTTCATTTTGTTTTGGTGAAACCTGACTTCCTGTCCCGCTCCATCTGCTCTGTTGAGATTGATGCGTCATGCTCCAGCATCTGGCAAAAATAGAAGTCTTGTGTATCTGATGCTCTCTTACAACGTCATCTTGCCGTCCATCAATCCACTGTTCACCACCTGCTGAACACACAACGAAATAAAGGCACAGTTAGCAACTAACTGATAAATATAATGAAGCATTCAGCAGCTACAGACGCAGATATTTCCCAGAGGAGTTAGATAAAAGAGTCTACAATTAGATGATTAGATGTATGTTCTCAATTGACTCATGATTTTGCAGTTTTTTGCAGTTTCTGTGTTTCAACACTTTGTTCTGAAGGTATTAGAATGCATGAGAACACTAATATTTCAAGAAAGAAGCTCATGTAACTGTTTCAGCACTCATTCAGTGACGACACATCACTCCAGCACGGCTTCTGCCTGGAGTCCCCAGCACGCTGTGGTCCGTGGGAAACTGCAGCTGAAAGAAGACTGAACTGATTAGGAAAGAGGACTGGATGAGAGAGTGGAGGATAGAGATTTGTGAATGAGGCAATCTGTCTGATTGAACTTGGGGTAAGCTTCATTTAGCTGCTATTGAGACAGAATAATAGAGACTCGACGGGGCAGATTCCTGCTTAAACATGTTGTTTGAGTTCAGAGGCGTTTAGGGCTAATTCAGTTTTGGTGACACATGCTCATGACCACTTAAACCTACATTTCTTTTTCCTTGAATAAACTGTTTGAGACACAGATGAAGCAAAATGACCATGGCCACTTATGAGGGCCAATATGTGATCCACTTATTTTGAGTGCACTGGCACTTTAAGTGCCATTATGCACACAGAGAAGCTCTATCAGGAGCATGTTTTCAGCACCGAGAGCAGGGTCAAGGTGGTTTTCAGAAGTGTTTCAGTCTGTCAACACGATGAAAACCCTTGAGTGGTTTGTGATTTATCATAGACTGTATAACAAGAAGGTCAGGGTGGCAGCTCCCCAAAAAGAAAAGCCTAATCATAGCCGTCTCTCACACACATCACGTTAAAGGAAACTTTAGTCATGCCATCATACACATCATACACACAGCTCAACTCCACAGCTATAACTTGACACTGTGTTGATTTCAGGATCCTTTTAAAATAACTCTGATTTTTTTTCTGGGCTCGGCCAACCTGACTAAAATGGATTGGCCTTCATGTTAATGGAATAAAGTCTCAGATGTTGGCTGAGAGTATTAGCTCCTGCCTGTGATGCCCCAGTCTTGCAGGAAAAGTCCCCCACCCTGTAACATCTCTGTTTGATGACACTCCTCCCGTCATATTGCAATGTATATACTTACAGAAGACCTAAGCAATCCTGAGCTACACGCCTTGAATACCAAGCAGATGCTTTTAAGATGAAGTAATTGAAAAAGGGATACAGGAAGTCATAATTAAATGTGAAGAAGAAGAAGAAGAAAACAAACAGAGAGCATAGAGCTTAAACTGTACAGTGATGTCTCTCTTTACACTCCAATTACAGTAACCAGATTTTAACAAGGTGCACAATGCTCTCTCATTATAACCAACGTTAAGCTCTAAATGAGGTGACCCCAACAAAGGTTTGGTAAATACCAAGCGAGAAAAAGGACGAAAGGAAACGTAAATATTGACGTGTAATTTTTGTAGCTTTTATTATTTCCTCTCCCTTTCGCTTATCTAAGGGGAGGTAATAACGCTTTAAGGTCACTCCATCCCATGCAGCAATAATAGGTGGCTCAATAATTCATATTATATTACAGAGAGGCGCCGACATTACTTTGATTTGCACCATTATTCAAAAGCCAACTCCTTACAGCTCGGACTTAGCTCGGAAATCCAAGACAGGCTGTGGGAATAACAGAGAGTACTGAGTTAATCTGGGAGGTGTTTGTGTTTGGATTCATTCACAGATCCTTTAGTGTTTCTGCAGGGATGTTATTACGACACATTTCACAGCGGTACCTGTCTTTTAACTTCACGCCTCAGTATATGCTGAGCGTGAGGACTGTTAACTGTAAACACAACCCCCGACCGTCTGACTGCAGTAGGTGGTCTTGAAACATGTTGTAATATGTTACAATGATCTGCAATGCACACCCTATTGTCCCAAAGCTCCAAACACTAAGATCCATGGTTTTACAACAACATGAGGACTTTTTAAAGAGTGCAAATGCGGCTGAAGTGTACAAATATTATCCATCATGGTGGAAAACATGAAGTAGTCTTGTTCCTCAATGCATCAGATCTTTGTAAGGGCCATCAAATACAGAAACTTAATCTGTTGCCATTGAGCAGGGATCCCCAAACTTTGGGGTCCATGCCTCACGGCCAAATTCAAACAGATCTGTGTCCGGTCCGTACCCGATCTGCCTGTGCAGGTTCATCTCCTAACTTGGCCCAAAGGTTAGCCAAGGAATGATATGCATCCATGAGTGAATGAGCAGTTGTGGATAGGCAGCCCGTGGTAGCGGATCATTAGTATTACACAGCAGAGACGCAGCCCTCAGTTTCACAGGAGGCTCCAGCGGTTAGAACCATCAGCCCGCTCCCTGATTAAATAAACACTGAGTTGTTGTTACGACTACAGCGACTGGAATGGGTCTCCATTTCCAAGCAGCTGATTGATGCCACTCATCTTTGGTCATTATTACAGAAGAGTGTGCTGGCTGTTCCTCTGTGGAAATGGGAGATATCAAAACACACTTAAGTGCTCCTTCAGAGAGGTAGAACCCCCACAAGAGGCATGAGACCAAAGCTGCACCTCAGCGGTTGTTTGGCTTGTTCTCTCACTACTATCCCTGCTCGCCTCTGAACACAGATGGAGATTCATCTGTTGTCTGTTCCCTCTTGACTCGTTTTCCTTTTCTATTCCCATCTTCTTGTGCTTCCTTCCCTCCCCTTCCACCTCCCCCTCCCTTCCTCCAGGAGCCTGTCTGCCAGCAGAAGCCCTGTACCTCACCGTGCGCTTATCAGACAGTTTATCCTTTTCCTGTGGGCGCCGTCCTCCATCTGTGGCTGTGACAGCCAATCGCCACGCCAGCGGTCCATTCCAAGCCGTGATCTAGACACCCGGCCTGGCCAACGCCGCTCCATCAACCCCCACTGTTCACTCTCTCATGTGAATTTTTCACACAGAAGGTGCTTGGTCCTTTTCTCACACACGGAAACTTCAACCTCAGCCTGATTTCACTCCTCTCCTGTCCTTGCATGATTTCACCCACAGACCCAGAGGTAGTCGTGATACCCGAGCGAAAAACATTCCTTCAGCAGACAGGGCGGCGGGTAAATTGTAATAAATGCAAAGTAGAGGACTGATATGAAAAGGCTAATGAATAGGCTCCGTGTTTGCATTCCTCCCTGCTTAGACCCTCTCCCTTAATAGCAGTGCTACAGTCGTATCGCTCAGACGCTCGCAAACATCCTCAAGAGGTGGCTTTGTTAATATTTTACTCAGTGGAGATAGTAAATAACAAGCCAGGCATTTCCAGACAACAAGAGCAAACAGAACACGGCGAATCAGAGAGAGAGAGAGGAGGAGGAGGAGGGCGGTTGTCTCCAGGGTGTCAGCCACAATCGCTTGCTCATTTTTAACTTGTCAAGTTGGCTTTATCTGTTTTATCACCAATGGAGCTCTGAATGCGCCAAAAGGCTAAGGCAGCTTGACAGCACAAATATGGCTAATACAAATTTGGATGGAGCAGCAGAAGGAAATAGTGTCTGCTGTGCATCAGCTCTTCTTTCTTCCTCTTTTTACAAGCATGCGTGAAGGCGTTTGTTCAGCGAGGTATCTGGATGTTAGAGGTAGAGAACGACAGTCAAGTAAATCTGAAGTGCCAGCTCTCTTTGACAAACAAATGCAGATAAATAAATAAAGTAAAAGAAGCGAGCCAAGGTTACCTCCCATCCCAGCACAGCAGGTGAGTGAGAGATAAACATTTGTGCAAAGTCGGCCGGGTCTAGTCAAGCGGCTGCTGCTCCTGGTTCATTTGCAGTTGCCAGCGATGTGTTAAATGGCCATCTGTGATGGGGTGAGAGCCCCTGTAATGACTTCCTGTCTGGGAAGGAAGACTGGCGCAGGGAGGGCTGAGGCACACAATCCGTTTGAAGACATGAAAGGTGCAGTCAGGGAGCGGGGGAAAAACAGTGGTGTTCATGCCTTGTTATTTGATAAATCTGCTGTTTGTGTGGCCTCTGTTGACACCAATCTTCAAAGTCAGTTGCGAGGAGACGATGAAAGATATCTTTCTTCTCCGCGGCCTTCCACCATGTAATATCTGGAACAGTACAGGTATTATGAGCTAAATTAAAGTGGATTTGCTCTCTTTGCTATGAAAGGAAGATATTTGGTGGACTTGTACAGCTTGGAGGTCATGAATATTTTAAGAAATGGAGCCATGGAGAAAACACCACATGAGTGGTACATCATAGATCTGATTAGGAACAGATACACCTGTCTGCAGGTGTTGAACCTCACACAACCCCTCCTAATAAAAACTGAACTATGACAGCAGAGAAAAGCTTGAGTCTGCACATACGTACACTACCAGTGAGTCCTGACCTGTGCCAAAGAGTGAACAGTATTAAAACACTCGTAGTCTTAATTTAATCCCAGAAGAACTGCTGGAATAAATAAAAAGAAAACAGCTCCACAAAAAAATCAAGCTGTGTCCCCAATTCACGGGCTGCATCCTTCGAAGGGCGCATTTCAAGACTGATCGCGTCACAGCGCCACGTCGAAGGCTGTCAGATTTTGAAGCCCGGATGTCTACATCTGTTGTCCCTCTCTCGTGGTCACAGTGACAATCCTATTTAAATTTAGATCATGAGTCACACACTGATGGGCGTGAAAGATCTGGAGTGAAAGCTAAATTACTGCCACAGAACCTGAACACAGAAGTGCTGATGGTGCTGAAAGTAGAACACAAAAGTAGAGAGCTGTCAAGCTGTAAAATTACACAGCGAGCCGGGGTGAAAGGATGATTACGGGCAATTATGTGGCGGCAAATGCCCTCTGAGGGGAGACCTTCTGCATTTCAGAGCACTGCTGGAATGGACACACAAATAGGAAAACATTTCAGCATCTGTTGTGTTTGTTCGGGGAAAACTGTGATAACTTACACACGGATATAATTACTCCAAAGATGAAAACTATGTATTATATAGAGTTAAAGCTTTTTCACAACTGCAGGGTTAGATAATTGCTCACAGGTGCTGATGTTTCACACCACTGATGGGACTTTTACCAAGTATAAAGCAATGTTTGCACATCAGTTCTCATGAAACGCAGATACTATCATAACTAGCAGGCCGGCAAAACAGTCGGCTCATCAAATGTTGAAACTGGGAACAGAGGAGACCTGGTTCTGGAGTTTTGCAAGTAAAATGTTGTCCCATTATTGTCTGGTATAGAATTCCAGATCAAGTCCTCATCCAAATGTTTTAAATGATTGACTGCAGGCAGGTTAGTTCAGCACCTGGACCCTTCTACTACTGAGGTACTGACTGTAAGGTTTTCCCAAAATAAGGCATTAACTGTGCTGCGATTTTGAACCCATGCAGTGATTTCCACTACAGAGCCATGTCTGTTTTTTGTCCCTGTTTAAACTGTTTTGGCATCAAATGTGTTACCTCCAGGTTAGATTACTGTCATTCCCTTTTATCAGGCTGCACTAATAAGTCTCTAAAGACTCTTCAGCAGCCCGAGTACTGACTAGAACATCTCTCTGACTCCCCATAAAATCTAGACTAGAATCTAAAATCCTTCTTCTGACCTACAAAGCTCATAGTGCACTATGACCCCTCTAGAACACTATGCTCCCAACATGCAGGCCTGCTCATCGTACTTAAAGTCTTCTAGAGGTAGAACCTTCAGTTATCAGGGTCCTCTCCTTTGGAATCATCTACAAGTCAGGGTCCAGGAGGCAGACACCCTCTCTACTTTTAAGAGTAGGCTTCAAACTTTCCTTTTTAGATAAAGCTTATAGTTAGAGCTGACTCAGGGCTTGGACCAGGTCTTAGTTATGCTGCTATAGGCTTAGACTGACACACTGGGATCCTGTCTCACCCCTCCATCACTTACTTTAACTCTCCCTGTCCCATTGAAAGTTACTAACCATAGACCTTTCTGGAGTAACTGAGCTCCCTTGTCTTGTAGGTTCCTGCTGCTGTGGACGTTCCAGACTCCAGCTGCTTCACTACTACTACTTGTCTTACCACTATCACCGCCCCCTCTCTCTCTTCATCTCCCTCTATCCCTCTTTCCAGACCAAACAAGGTCTCAGCAGATGTGTGTCTAACATGAGTCTGGTCCTGCTCGAGGTTTCTGCCTGTTAAAGAAGTCCTGAGTTAACGTTTGTTGTGATTTGGCGCTATACAAATAAAGATTGATTGATTTAAATTCAAAATCAGTATATATATTTCATTACACACAGTTTCCACATCTGCTATGTTGTCTTTGCACTATTGTTAATTAAATATCAGGTTTAAATGATTAAATCATCAGGATCTATTATTCTTTATCAACACTGTCCAGACTTTTTTAGACTCAGGGTTGAATTTCATAGTCGACAACAACTCAGCAGCACTCTGTCATCACTCACACAGCTATTTCACTCTTGAATGGCTGTGCTCAAATATTCTTAAATGTGCTAAATGAACTCTAATGGAAGCGGGCTAATGTGAACCCTGATGATTTTTTACGCTCTGAATTAAATTAACACTGATAATTTGGCTTTTCCTCCATTCTCACACGACCTCCACTCCAACAAAATGAGGTGAGTCTATCTTCACAAGCGTCTGTGCTGTGCAGCCGAGTGAGCAGGAGGAATCTTCTGCCTGCCTGACGCCGCCTGGAAGGAGCTTATTCCCCTGGAAAGAGGCGAAGTGAGGACAGGCACTGGCCAGGAGCGCTTTTCACTCAGCCATGAAAACAGCATCGCTGTCCCTGCCGCTCGGCTGTTTGGGAGTCAGCCACCAAATCAGACTGCTAATGACACATGACCCCGGGACCAGACCCCTCTGGGCTGGTCAACGGCTCGCCTCTGTCATTTTAAGACCCCACTACCCACTATTACAGCGTCTATCTCTGATGCAGGCTCTCTCACACACATGCATACACACTCCTCGGAGCACGGTGAATCTGAGGTGCTCACCTGTCTGCCTCCTACTATTACAGCAGTGTTCTGGGTAATGTGATGTTCTGGGAGTCTGCAGGAGGAATTCTGATGTGTTTGTGATGCTTTCTCTACATTCATACCCACAGTTGCTCTGAAAAGTGGTCTGTGACTAAGCTTTTCTCATTTAAAGCACTAATCTTGAGTTGACTTTATTTAAAAGGGCAATTAAGCAGCAACTGCTGTGGCTGAATTTTAAAAGCCATGTGACATGGAGTAATTCCCTCTGATGCATTAAAGTCAATGGGGACTGCAGTCTGATGGGAGAAAGTCAAGTGTTTTCTGGAGAGAAGAGAAAAACCTGAGCAGTTTAACGTCCTCGAACATGCATCTTCATGACATTTCTCTGTCAGAATGATGAACAATGTACACCGGCTTATTTACAATGACTGACTTAGGCTGGGGTGGCCTTAGGTATGTGTGCACACACAAATAAATGAATATCATGTAATTAGACTATCTTTTTTTAACCCTTTATCTCAACAAATCATGCCTGCTATAACAGCTTAAAAAGATCCTGCAGGTATTTAGTATCTGTCTGACAAGCTGTATGAAGGATTGTATCCCAGCATGCATCTCACCACTCATGCATTGAAGCAGCTACTTGCACTACCAAACATAAACACGTGAGAGGAGATAAGCGTGCATCCCTCATAGACGTCTTTAGACGATCATTAAATATCTGATGAGGATATTTTGAGATCTTCAGGGGTAAAGTTCCTGTGGTTGAAAAACGCCTTATAGCATGACTGGTGTATGATTCCATTTAACCAAAGGACTAAGATCACATTGTTTGACTTACCTCTACACTCACATCAGACTGATCTAAGTCAGAGGAGCTGTGCTGCAGAATAAAGAGTTGAATCTTGTCTTTGCTACTGGATGCAGACAGGGGTCAACACAAAGCTAACCACTCTTTGATTTATTAATGGGAGTGTCTGCACAGCCCTCCACTTTATTTGCATGATCATCTTATAATGATGGCTGCAGGCACCAGAAATAACCTCTCCTCGCTGACCAGCTCTGGATGGTGTACAAATAAACACAAAGCATCAAATATGAATAAGAGGTATAAATGATGCAGAGCTGAAACACCACAAAAACTTAGAGCAACTGTCACTGTTCATGGGGACTGTTCACCTGTCTGTGAGGTAAAGCGGGTCACTCTGGGCCGCCTTAGACGAGGTAGTGTACTGGCAGCCGTGCCTGACGTGCAAAGCCAGAATACAGCAGCGCTTTGTAAAAATACCAGGCTTGTAATTAATAACTTCACGCATATTTAACATCCTCTTTATTCATAAGCACCTGCTTCAATTGACCTGAGGGGTGCGCAGAATCAACCTGCATTTCAAACATCTGCAGCTGAGCGACGAGGAGTCAAACATTTTAGTGCCATCTAAAAAGCTTGACATAATTAGTTGTGACAGTGCCATTAGGTGGTCATTTATTCTCTCAGAAACACGCTTTGTCAGCAGTCAAACACATTTTAATACGCTCAGTGGCCGAGGAACATAAACACCTCAGTCCTCGAGCATTTAAAGAGCATCCACCTTCAATTTCTGCCAAGGAGGAGGGAGTAACAGGATGACCCTCTCTCGGCTGAAAACATCATCCCTCCACCTGAAACTCTTCCCTCTGACGAATCCTGCAGCAATTTAAGATTCAGGAGGAGACGCTCGCTCGCTGGACAAAAGTGCAACCCAAGAGTTCAAGTAAACTCAGGACCTTTGTTCCATGTAATTCCTCATCCTTTCTCAACACTTTTGTCTGTTTTCCCTCCGCTGTGCAGGAAGAAGCTGCAGAGAAAAAGACAGTTTCAAATACAAGAGTAAAGTGCTTTGTGAAAAAACAGCACCAAACTGTGGAGTCTGACTTAACTCGCTTTCAGGATTGGATGGAGCTCACGCATTTCTCGACCTTTTCGCCACACAACAAATTGCATCGCTCTTCTGTAGCTGAAAAACCAGACTGCTCTCCACTAGGCTAACGCGTTGGAAGCATTCGAGAATAGAGTGTTTTATCAATCCAAAAATATTTGACACCAGACTCACACCACCGCAAGACATAATTGAGATATTGGTTAAAAGGAAGATTGGTTGAAGTGTCCCATTGTGCCGCTGATGGAGAGTCCGCTGATTACATTTGAATTTTCAGATTTAAAGAGGAAGCTGCAGACCCTGAGGGAATGTTCTGGAAACCAGTCCTTGAATGTAAAGTGCAAAGTCAAGATATCATTGATAACTGACGGTGACTCAGCTGAAGGAGGAGAAACAGGGGCCTTGCTTTGTAGGAAGTAGCATTACCGGCTTTAACGACCCCTCACAAACTATCTAACACTACGCTCCCAACATGCAGGCCTGCTCATCGTACCTAAAGTCTCTAAAAGTAGTATGGGAGGTAGAACCTTCAGTTATCAGGCCCCTCTCCTTTGGATTCATCTACCAGTCAGGGTCCGGGAGGCAGACACCCTCTCTACTTTTAAACTTTCCTTTTTGATAAAGCTTATAGTTAGAGCTGACTCAGGCTTGGACAAGCTCTTAGTTATGCTGCTATAGGCTTGGCCTGCTGAACTGGGGCACTAACACACTGGGATCCTATCTCACCCTAACTCTTCCTGTCCCATTAAAGTTACTAACCATAGACCTTTCTGGAGTCCCTGAGCTCCCTTGTCTCGTAGGTTCCTCCTGTTGTGGACCTTCCAGACTCCAGCTGCTACAACTACTACTCTCCGTCTCACCACTATCATCTCTCTCTCTTCATCTCCCTCTATCCCTCTCTCCAACACGGTCTCAGCAGATGTGTGTCTAACATGAGTCTGGTCCTGCAGGAGGTTTCTGCCTGTTAAAGGAAGTTTGTCCTTAACACTGTAACTTGCTAAATGCTGCAAAGTGCTCTGCTCATGGTGGATTAAGATGAGATTAGACGTTTGTTGTGATTCAGCGATATATGAATAAAGATTGATTTATTGATTGAACTGCAATTCATTGAGTGTCCACTTGGTGCTGGCTCCAAAACCCAAGGACACACTCAAGGTTGTAAGCTCATCTGATTGTGTATCAGATCTGACTGTGCATCCCAAGAGTCTAATTCAACATATTTCTGATCACCAGGTACATGTTGTTCTAAATAAAACTCCTCTGAGGGGTGTGAGAAGATGTAAGAATAAGAACACATAGACTGCGTGCTAGTGTCAGAGGACTCATTTAGGAGATGAAATAAGAAGACTACCCGGCTCACAGCTCTGCCTGTTTGAACAGAGACCCTGTTACTCTCTGGAAGCAGCCTACAGTTACAGTTTTAGACTCTAATCAAGTCTAAAAATATGAGTCTGTAAAGGGCATCTCCAGGACTCCTCTGTGTCTGCTCCAGTCTTTGCATTCATCATAATGAATCTCTCCTTCAGCTCAGTCAGCTCAGCTCCAGCGACAGATGTTTGAATGCTGCTGCAGATGTCTGTAAGGGGAGCTCAGCTTCTTTATGACTATTGGAGTCATGTACCAACACTCACCCGCTGTGTTCACTCGCTCTTTGTCGCCTCGGGATTCAGAGGAATTGGTTTTCTATTCTCACAGATCAATTACTGTTAATTACACTCATGTGGTCTCAGGTATAAATCAGGCTTTGTTCAACGGCTGAAGCAGCACAGGTTGGAAACATCACTCTCTACCAAACTACTCTATGTCTTATTAATACCAAAGACCCAACATCAAGACAGGATAAGATCCAGTCCCATCTTCCAGACAGGACTCAGTCTGATCTCATCTTAATCCACCATGAGCAGAGCACTTTGCAGCATTTAGCAAGTTACAGTGGCAAGGACAAACTTCCTTTAACAGGCAGAAACCTCCAGCAGGACCAGACTCATGTTAGACACACATCTGGAAAGAGATAGAGAGAGAGATGATGAGATGGAAGTCTCTGGCAGAGGAACCTACGAGACAAGGGAGCTCAGAGACTCCAGAAAGGTGTCCTACATTTCTTCTATCAGCAGACATAATGAGCTAACGAGGTCGTGAAATATTCAGACTCTCTCCTCCTGGCAGCATCGGGAGCATATACCACCGCCGGTTTAGGATCGGCTGTTTGTGGTGTTCATAGTAAAGAATAAAAGACAGAGTTTACAGCTCTATGAACGACTAACAGCGACGACACAGGAGCAGCAAACAGCGGGGTCTGTCTCCTCTGATCTTGGCGCCGTAGAGAAGAATATCTGAGGCACAGGGGAGCTGTAATGCATCGATTGTTTTTTATCTCTGCAGCCGTTTCATAATAAAGGCGTTTTAACTTCGACACCACTTCAGAGTGCCTTGGGCCTCTACAGAGGGTTGTTTCTTCCACAGTGCCAAGATAATAAGTAACAGTGCTACTACAAAATGCTGTGGCGGATTTGTAAATGCTCGGTAGACTGTCAAGTAGCTCAGGAAAACCCCTGGATGCCACTTTTGGGGAGCGTTTTCTTGGAAGGCTAATCTCAGGTGGGAAGCGGGCGATGCATTTACAACCGCCTGGAGTTCAACTACTGACAAAGTGGTAATTTTGGCGTTATCAGCAAAAAACCACGTCAATAATGTATGTTGTTTTTTTATTCTCTCACGGTTCGAGACGTGGAAGCTAATTTGCCATCAGGCGGAACCTCTGTGGTGTAATCCCAGACTACCTGACTCTTAAAGATCCTGCACAACAAATCCAGAAGATGAGGGTGCTTTCAGGACAAAGATGCCACAGTAATGTCTTCATAAGGGAAATAATAATGAGTATTATTAACAAGTAACATCAGTGAGAAATCGCACAGCGTGAAGTCTGCATGTCAGCCAACAGCCTCTCACCAGAGCAGCCTCCCACTGATTGTCTTGAACCATAAATAGCATTTTAAAATTATTTAATATTCACTCTACGCAGCTCCATGGCAACAGCTGTTTCCACACTGCTCCCTCCACTGATGTTAGAAGGATGGAGGATGAAGGATGGAGGATGGAGGAGCGGGATGCAGCTTGAGTTCCACCTAGTGGTGCAAAGAGGAGAGAACACACAAACAGTGCAAGACGAGACAGGACAGGACAAATTGTGGCTCTGCTGGTCGATTAATCCTATTATCAGCTGCAGAGGCCGGTCTTTAGGAGGCGGCGGTCCTCTATGCACCCTCAACAGTCCACAAATTAACCGCCTGGTAATCAATTTCAAACATGGACTATTAGGACAACAAAACTTATCTGCACAAAAACACGCACATGATCCAACGAAGTTTCTGCCAGACTGAGATGAGAGACTTTAAAACACCAGGTGCAACTATTGCATGAGCTTTACATTATAATGCTGCAGAGGTGCATTCAATGCACGACATGGAGTCAAGCCTGCATCCTGCATCACCTCTCCAAACTGTGCATGAAAAATTACATCAGCAAAACACTTTTACCAGGGCCGAAACAAATTTACATTTAAGGAAACAGATGTACCATTCCTGAAACACTGAAGTGATGGAGTGAGGGGTCATTTAGTTTGTTTTGATGGAGAGAAACCAAACAGAGATGGACATGGTTTACATATTAGGACATCCTCGGGTCTCAGAGAGAGGTGTCAGACCTCAGATGAAAAAGCATCATGTCTCTGGAAAAGCTCAGTCATATCTCCACAAAACCTTCATCATGTGTCAGAATCCAGATGAAACAGCCTCAGGACACATCGCCTCAGGCTCAACAGAGTCTCAAACTTTGTAGAAGTGTTTCATCTTTTGTAAGTAAGTTTTGTCCTTCAGGGTCACCGTAGAAAGTCCTTCTCTCACCTTCATGTTCAGTTTCAGTTATACTCTAAACCAGCCTGTGTTAAGCTTACACCTGTTGGGTGCTACTTAGAAGAGGGTCCACTACAGGCTCTTGAGGGTTCCTTTTCTGGGCTCCTAATGCGTGCAATGAGATGTCTTAAATCATGTTATTATTAGCCTGAAAATTCAAAAGCAGAGTCGCACAGTCGGAGGATGGACTCCTGAACACATGAAGACGCTCCAGTCAGTAAAAAGTAACAACTTTATTGAAATTTAGAGTCTATTTTATCAAAATGTTCAAGTTTTCAGGACAAACATGTGCAGTGCAATCAGAGACAAAAACATGCATATAAAATAGGACTGAGACAGAGGCTGAGGTTTCAAGTGTTGTGGACAGTAACACACACACACACATACACACCCTTTAAAGCAACATTTCATATCCAACACACCCCCGATGTTTATATTCAAACTTATTCAACATAATGTCACACAAATATACGTTTGTAGTCCCAGCTCTTAATGAGGACGTTCCAGTCCTCGAGAACAGTTCTTCAAGTTCATGTGAAGCTGCAGCGAGAGGATTTTGGCGTTCGTCAAACATTAAAAAAAGGTGGATTTGATTCCCTCTTTAAAGCTCCAGCGTCTCAAGTGTCTACCCTGCTCTTTGGAAAACCTCCAAACAAACAAACATGTCTAAAAGTGTCATTTTGTGTCCATGGAGGAGTCGTCCACACATCCCATGATCCTCTGCAGCTCCTGGATGCAGGGCGCGACTGACGGGCTGTGCAGCTGAGCCGTCTTTAACCTGGGGACAGAAACAGAGTCAGGATTGGGTTCATGTGCAGACCTTGTAAGATATGTTTCAGATACTTCATTTAACACCCAGTGAGCTCGTCTAAACACCACAGTGTGGAAGAAGGACATTTCCAGTGAGGTAAGGTGACCGAGTGAAGCTCCTCAACCCTGGACTGAAAAGTGAGTGGACTTACATTACAGAGGAGGCGGACAGGACTCCAGTAGGACGCCTGTCAGCTGGATACTAAAGATGGCTGCTTAAACGCCAATGAAGAGACATTAATAAACGGGATCTATCACGAGAATCTCAGGTGAGGTAGCGGAAGGAAATGTTTGGAGATCTCGCCACAACGCAGGTCTATCGACGGGGAATGAAATGAGCTGCAGGGTGAAGAGTGAGGGGACAGAACCCAGCTTCACAGGACTTTGTGGTGCACATTTAGTGTCTCTTCACCTTTTGTGTGTGTGTGTGCATGAAGGCAACACACTGAATCAAATATATTCTGCACGTCAGAGAGAAAACAATCACAGATATTTGTGTTGTTGGGTTGTTTGTGTAATAATTTCCTCACTAATTATTGTCCTAATCTGATTGAAATGTGTAAACAGTATGTGGTCACTTCTACTTGATGAAACACAGCTTGTTTTTGTTTCTGACACTCGGCCCCGCTTGTGTTTGCAAACACGGGAGACTACAACCACTGTGACCCGATCATAGTTTCATCTGAACCCTGAGTCGTACCTCCTGAGCAGCTCCCGTCCTCTCCTCGCTTCAGGCTGGTAGTGCTGCAGCGCGGTGAGACCGTGCGCTGCCAGGATGCTGTAACATTGTTCCCGCAGAGCATTGTGGCTCGCCGTGTCCCACTGTGGCAGCTCGCTGGTGTAGCGCCACGCCGTCAGGGCGTGCTCCAGCGCGGCGTCCCACTCTTTGTTCCTCAGGAGGACTTGGCCCCACTCCTGACAGGACACCTGAGAGAGGGAGAGAACAAGTTAGGAAACATTTTCTCTCAGGAGAGAGAGAACACACTTTAAAAACTCTGATACTCACTTTGAACGCCACCAGGTGTGGGTACGCCTTCCTGTAGCAGTGAGCGTCCCTGTTGGAGCCGAATCGTGAGTACGGTATGGACCTGTAAATATTAGTCTTCTTCAGCTGCAGGTCTTCTTGGAGATACTTCAAGTCTGCTGCCAGGATCCTCGGCTCTTGGCTCTAGGATGCAATTGCACAACATGTTTTAAATTACACTTCCTTCAATACGATGTGCTTATTTCACATCATGGAAACAAAACTATCACATCAAGTGACCCTGAATTTAGGAGCCAAATCATATCAGTAACTCACAAGTGAAATGATATGGCAACAACTGAAAACCTGAGGTCTTTGTAATCATATAATGTCTTGACATCCTTCTACTCTCACACCACCACTGATCATGTCTTCATTAGGATACGATAGTACCGCCGGACAGCTGTTGTAGTTAAAATGTGTGTGATTATCTATGGGTGAGGGTGAATACCTGTTCCACTAAGATGAGGGATCTGATGAGCTGCACAAGCTGCTGTTTGGAAAGGGGGGTCGGGTGCTCGTCCATCTTCTCACACTGCTCTTCTATCCTCCTGGTCCAGACCCCACCGATGGACAAGTCCACTACGACACAAACAAAACAAACAAAGGGGGTATGATGCATCAACTCTGTACACACAGGCAGGAGGGAAAGCAGCATATGCACTACCTCTGCAGTCACATTATAATCTGTGTGATGTGTACTCACATGAATGAGCACGCCTTGTGTTAGCAGAGGAGTTCCTCCCTCTTGGAAGTGCAGATGGAGTCAAACGAGCACTTAAGATCTCCAGGTAGGACCTCCTCATCCGAGCTGTACATGACAGAATAACTTGAATTAGTGTCCTTGTTGTTGTTTTCTTCACACTACAGTGTAAACATCACCTGAAGTGGCTGAATGCCATTGTTACCAGTGTTATTTCAGCAGTAAGAGGCAGCATGTAGACTCCTGACATGTTAGCATCAACACACATGAAGTCACCTTCAGAACTCACCTGCTGTTTTAGGCTGTGGAGCAGGGATCTCCACCAAGGCCCGGCGCTGCTGACACAAAGCTGCCATTGCTCCTGTTAGCTGAACTTTGACCCCACAGAGACCCTGCTGCAGATATAGTTGATAACAGCGACTGAACTCGGCTTTAAACAGCTCCTACAAACACATAGAAGCAGCCGGACACGCTGATAACAACTACAAACACACTGACCTGCTTCAAAGTAACTTAGAACTCCACAAAGTCCACTTTGTAACCTTTAAAGTGGCTCCAGAGGGAACTCACCGCCGCTGCTCTACACTACAATGCTGAGGATGAGGCGCCACGAGTTACTGCGCAGGCGTGGTTTGCTCAATGGAGCGTCCTGATTGGTCGACGCCGCAGCGCGTGCTGAAGAGGCGCCGAATATGCAAATGAGGAGGTTTTATGAACGCTCACGCTCAGCCCTCTCTGTCTCTGCTGGGAGGAACTCTAGTTTGTGGTGCTAGGGCGCCCTCTAGTGGCCAATGTGGTGTACTGCAAGTGTGCTGATTTGTCCAACATATAGAATAAATCTTCATGCTGACTCTCTTCTGCTGGAAGTGTGGTCACTTTTTAGAAATACAACATGGTGGGATTAATTTAATAAATTTGACTTCTTTAATCCAATAAATCTGACTTTATTAAACTCATAATTCTGACTTTATTAATCTCATAATTCTGACTTTATTAATCTCATAATTCTGACTTTATTAAACTAATATTTCTGATTTAACCCAGTATTCTGACTTTAATGTCAGTGTTCTGACTTTAATCTCATAATTCTGACTTTAATTGAATTATTCTGACTCTAATTTCATTATTTTGACTTAAATCTAATAATTCAAATTAAAAAGAAATTGAAGGTCTGTGGGATCATCATGTGAATTCAGGGATAAATAAGAGGCAGAGAGGCGTTTTACTTTAAACACGTAAAAGGAAATATATTTTTTTAAAAATGAAATAACAAAAAAAGAACAACATTTCATACAGAAGAGCTGCTTTTGTCATTTGCAGAGGTAATTTACACAGGACTTGAAATGAAAATGCTGCACCTGAAGCGGCTCAGACGTCAGCCGCGCCTCACAGCTGGACTCTTCTTTTTTTTAAGACTTCTCTGAACCTGCCGACCCGGACGCTGAGTTTCCTGCGGGCGAGGCGGCGCCGTGCCGCACTTCAGGTGCAGCATGAAGAGGTTATGTCACATACCGAGCTTCTTTTAAGGATTAATATACACTGGCTCTTGGTAATTCACTCGTATGACGTACGCACCATTGAAACATTTACACACAAAATTTAGAGTTATTTTTCTCTCCCTCAAAACAAGAATACTCCTTTTTATATTTTATAAGACGACAGTTAACAGTTCCAAAACGGTGGCTCTAAGATTGGATTAATCCCACCTACATGAGGCCCTCCCCTCCCACACAGACACTCCTACGACACGCTGATTTCAACAAGCATGGCTCACTGTTTGGAGGAAAGAAGAAAGTTGTAGTCGTGGCAGAAACCAGGGGTGTGCATAGGTGTTACAGACGTCATCCCGAGGCTCTGATTGGACAGTTTATGTTCCTCCTTTCCGTGTGTTTTTTTTGTTTAGTGGTCATATCGGTCCGCTGTGAAGCATGTCAGGGTACGGAGAGACAGGAGAAAGCAAAGAGGGGCCAGGCGTCAGGAGGGCGGTGCACGGCGTCTTCTTCATTGTCCGTTTTTGTGCAAACTGAGATGTAAACATCGGCGATCAGGAAGGGAAGCTACAGCAACACATGGAGAGACAGCGTGGAGGGATGCGGTGTGCTCCTTCGACAGACTGACAGGCACAGAGGGCCAGAGAAATAAATACAGGGAGGGGGGTGAGGAAGAAGAAACTGCCAAGTCTCCTGTGCTTTTTGCTTCTCTCAAACTTGCATCGGTCGCTGAGGGAGTTACTTGTCGCCACTTTAGCAGCTTCTAATGTGCTTCAGAGCTCGGACCCGTTTGTCACAGGCGCCGAGGAGATTAGGGGGGACGTCGGAGAGGAGAGGAGGACACAGTACCACAAGAAGTGCCTTTAAAAGGTCAACACACACACAGGCACCCACATAAGACTGCTTTATGGTCATGCTCGCTATTGCCTTCCCAGGATTACCACCCGTCCGTCTGTTACAAAAGAAAAGTACAAAATATCTACCACACTGCCCCTCCGCTCCCCGCCTGCCGACTATGTAAGGACAGAACCATATCCACGTAGTTTTTTATCATTTATATATATATATGTATATATGTACACATCAATATGCCTTTGAGGCTGTTGAGAAAAAGGGGCGGGGCAGGGTGAAGTCTCTGTAGTGAGGCGTCAGAGTCTGTAGTTTCTTCATTTCCCTCTTTTTCAGCAACAGTGTATCTACAGAGATGCATGATTCCGATGAGAGCGACGTGATCCAGGGTTTTTTTTTAGCATCCGAGTCGGATCAGAGATGGCGATGGCGATCTGTCGTTGCCGTTGAGCGTGTGTCAGTAGACCCAGGAGACGGGGACCCACTGGGCGGTGGTGGACACCAGGTCCACGGCCTCCTCCAGCAGCCGGATGGTGTCGTCGATCTCGTTGTTGATGATGGTCTGGTCGAAGTAGTGAGCGTAGGTCCGCTGGAGCATCTCGGATTCCTTCTGCAGCCGCTGGAGAGAGTCGTCCTGAGGAATGAGGGGAGAGAGAAAGGTCAGATCGGTTCTGTGATTGTTCAGGTCAGGTGGTTCAAGGCTGCATTCGTGGTCCAGTTCTGTTACAACTTACTTTTTTAAATGTTACCTGACATAAGGGTGACATATGTTCCCCTCTGACATTCAGATATATTTAAATGTGTTCTTTGAACGACTGTCAGGAGTTATGTAAACAACTTCCAGGAACTAGGCTCACTACCCTACTTAGGACCCTTTAGTGACTACCTGGAAACACCCATGACTGTTAGAGGCTTATATTTTCCAGCTCTTCCCCAGTCTGGTCAGAACTGAAGAAGCCTTTTGGAGGAGAGGTGAAACATCTTCAACATTTTCAACCAGTCAAGCTGTCTTATGGTTCAAGCTTTGAATAGTTTGGGCAGATTACCCATTACCCTTTTTCATTGAGCCTCTTATTTTGTGAGCCCCTTTAATTAATCTCTCTCTGCTTTTACAAGGTTCACATACTATTTACAAGTCCTGAGGACATTTGAATATTTAAATACCTTGGTAAAAATGAGCTAAGGCTACCACCAATGCAGGCTTGATAATAATCAGCAACACAAGAATAATCCCCCACATTTCCCCGGGACAAAGGAGGGAGAGGAAACAGAGAGGTTTGGGACGGGCGTGAAGTTTCACCAAAAATGAAGATGCACCACGAAGCGAGCGCACAACCACAGAGGATTATTGGAGGGATTAGAGGATCTAGAGGAGGACGACCACTAGAGCTACACAAACACATGAGGCCACACATCATGCGGTACTCACGGGCAGTTTCCTGCACCACTTTGGAATCTTGAGTGCAAACGAACACAGGCATGGCGAAGAAAACAGACATGCATGAAGCAAACGAGCCACGTGCAGTTAGAGAGACATCAGGCAGAGGATGACAGGCAGTGATGTTTCAAACAGTGCATATGTGACGATGTGATGAGTTAGTCCGTGCAGAGAGAGAGAGAGAGAGAGGGAGAGAGAGAGAGGAGCTGTGACTGTACCTCGGTCATCCCAGGGGTGATGGTGGGAGCGGCGATGAAGACGACGTAGGGAGCGAACTCAGCCGTCCTGAGGATCTTGAGCGCCTGGTGGGAGAGAGGACACGTCTGTTTGTTGTTATTGTGTTCTGCTGGTTTCTTAGCTGTGTCAGTGTGGGGCGCGTCTTCAAACTGCGTCTCTGGTTACCTGCGGTTCCACGTCCAGGATGGAGATCATGCCCTGCGCGTGGATCTGCCGGATGGTCTCCAGCCTGGTCCCGTACATGGCGTCCTCGTGGCTGCCGTACTCCAGGTAGTCGTTGTTGCTGATGTCCTGCATCATCTGGTCGTGTGTGACGAAGTAGTAGTTCTTCCCGTTCTCCTCGTCCTTCTTCGGAGGCCGTGTCGTGTCTGAGGGGAGAGACGGACGGATGGAGAGTTATTTAGAGGAAAGAAACATGTCTCTAATGTTTTAATTTTAAAGTTTTAGATGCATCTCCTCACGTGGGATGGGGTAGGCGAAGCGGTCAGGATGTTTAGTGATGAGTGTGTTCTTGATGTGCCTCCTGCCAACTCCATGAGCACCTGAAGGAAAGGAGACAGCAGAGACAATCAATCAATCTTTATTTATACCGCGCCAAATCACAACAAATGTATCTCAAGACTCAGAC
The DNA here is from genome assembly GCF_009762535.1 of Notolabrus celidotus. Taxonomy (NCBI): domain Eukaryota; kingdom Metazoa; phylum Chordata; class Actinopteri; order Labriformes; family Labridae; genus Notolabrus; species Notolabrus celidotus. The sequence goes on along the minus strand of NC_048295.1, from coordinate 3,828,402 downwards.
TCTTGTCCTCTGGGCTAAAATAAAGGTGGGTGTTGTTGGTTAGAGTGACTACAGATGCGATCTATTGTTTGTGCATGTTTTGAAATCATAGTCCAGGTTACCAGAGACTGTCCTCTCTATGTTTCAAGACGAAAGGAGGGGTAACCCGGACTATGATTTCAAAACAAGCACAGACAATAGATCACATTTCTCTGAAACCAGAGTTTGATGAGACTAATCAGCGACATCCCTCTCTTCAAAGCCACAAAACTCCACCACCACAACCACCGTGATAAGACCTCACAGGACTCAGAAGTCTCTGCTCAAGCCAACAAGCTCCTGTCCTCTGCAGGTTTGATAACATTTGTTATTTGCATGCATTAAAGTCAAGTTTGTCTTTATTGCCATTGAAAGATTCATGTTGTTTCTGCAGGATCATGAAGACCAGCTGCTTCCTTGAATAGACTTTATTGCAGAGATAGAGAAGTGAGACTTTAAGAGGTCTGTCTTTCAGGGCTCAGTCGTTCAGTCACTCCTCCTCCTCCTATATTTACTCTGCAAACACACAAGAACTCACCGAGGAGAACCAGGGTTTTCCTTTTGAACGACGGCAGTTTGACCACTTCCTCGTAGGTCACCAGGTCTAGTTGGTCGAACACTGCAGAGTGGAGAGGAAGCACAAGGTTAGCATCAGGTCAGAGGTCACACATGCTCAGTGCAGGGATTGAGTACTTTAAATATAGCTGATTAGAAAGTGAGTACATGTGTTAAATTAAAGGCTATGTGAGGTGTGATTACATTTGATTAAACTGTTTCCAGAATATAACACAGACTTGAGTTAACATGCTAATCTCCATAAATAGATGCAAACCTTTAGGACAGAAGCAAAGCTAGAGCAAATGAGACGTTAACGCCTCTGTGGTTACAATTTAGAGCCCAGTTATTCGAATCATATCGTCCAGGTCTCACACCAGCAGGCTTTGACGTGCTCATTTGCACTAACCTCAGTCTGAGTTATTCAAACTAACAGAGCAGCTATCGCTCAAAGTCAAGGAGACATTAGGAGGAGGAAAAACACAGAAGCTGGACTCCAGCTGTCTGCAGTTACTTACATGCAGCCATGTCATTGGGTAAGAGACAGCATGAAATATGGACAGAGGGCGGGAGCGGAAGGGTTAATAAACAGACAAACTAAAGAAATCACTCAAGTATTCAACATGGAAAGCTGTTAACACTGTTAGAAACAAAGTGCAAACTGAGGCAGCAGCAGCAGGAGAGGTCTGTCAGAGGGACACAGCATGCAGTTACACATTGAGGGACAGTTATCTCACACTACGTAGCATTAGTCAAATCAAATGACAGCTTGTTAGCATTAGCTCTGCTGTGTTATCTGTGTGAGGAAGTGTTGGAGGTCTTACCTGCGTTGTGTTTGGCCAGGTACTTGTCTTTATACTGCTTCTTCTTCTTCCCAAACCAGGTGCAGCTGGCTTGTTGCTCCTGTTTGGTCTTCTCCATGGCTATACACGCCACACGCCTGCAGACGCAAACACACACAACAATCAATCGACCTGAAGGGAGCATGTTTCTGTGAATCTACTCGCAAAACCTGCAACTAAGATCATCTGCAATATCAAGACCACAATCCATAAAACCCTGAACCTGTCCCCCTTGAGTGTCTCTCGTTCTCACCACTCCTGCAGCTCAGGTGACGGGATGAGTCCCGCCGTGCCGTTCTTCGTGTTCTCCAGCTTCCCCTGCCACCAGTTGTGGTCGTCCTTGGAGATGATCTGGATGATGTCGCCCACCCTGAAGCGGATGCCGGCCTCCTTGCACGGGATGAGGTCATCTTTGGCCGGGTCGTACTCGAACTGAGCACGTACGTAAATCTGAAGAGAGACAGAGACAGAGGAGCTTAAGTGAGGAGGCGATACAGGAGAGGAAGGCTATACTCGTCTGAAATGCAGCGCTTAGGCTTCTAGAAGTCAGCCGAGGGAGCGTTGAAGCTGAAGCAGGAGAGGGCACGGATACAGCAAGACCACAATGATCGGAAAAGCACTTTACCACAACTCTGCCTGCAGCCACATCCCGTTACCACCTGTTGTCTTTACGTTTGAGAGCTAGCATGGGAGCTACATGATGAGTAACCAGACTTTGGGATGGGGGGTGGGAGGAGGAGCTGGGATCTACTTCTACTAAGGGTCCACTTAGACTTAAACGTCTTACCTTGATGGACAATTTGTCCTTGATAGCTGGTCTGGAGATCTATGGGGTTGAGAGCATCACACACACACTTACACATAAATCATGCAGTAGAGAATGTCGGGGTGTTTCAACGTAGAGGGTGTGATGAGGGACCCACAGAGGGATGCTGAGTCTGAGATATGTGTGACAAACCAGGGTTCCTAACATTTCATCCTTTGTTATTTAGAGGCCGGACTGCAGCCTGACGTTGGTGAGTGTGTGGATGTGACGTGTGAATGAAAGAGGACACAGACGTCATGCAGACTTGGACTCGTTGGGAGGAGTTAGTGTCGTAAAAGTAGCTGAGTGTGAGACAAAAGGAAGGAGGTGAAGTGAAGGAAGAAGGGACTCTTACCAGACGGCCTTTAGGCTGGATCGTCGACGGCAGGTCCTGGATTGGAGGAGAGAAGCCGACAGGTTAGAGATGCTTCTTAAACATTTGCTTTTATTTTTGTAGAGGAGAAAAAAGGTCCCATCTGTTAACAAGGAGGAGGCGCTGTAAGGTCTATTCTGCAGACAGCCAGCAGGGGGAGCTCCACATGTTCTAGCTTCCATTTGGGGACCAGTCAATCATCCGTCTATGACCTTTAACCTTAAGAATGACTCACCTGTCCTGTCTTTTGTGTGTGTGTGTGTGTGCGTGTGTGTGTGTAACAGCAGACACATACCAGGATGGAGCTGGTAACGCTGGCGTGACCGTTTGCAGGCGACTGTCGGGACACATCTGGCGACTCTTTCTGCAAAAGAGGAGACAAAATATATATTTTCAAACTCTCCTAGAATCTGCAGAAATGTATCAATCAATCTGTATTTATAGAGCACCTTTCATACAAATCAAATGCAACCCAAAGTGCTTTACAGCGATTGAAAACAAGAAGGAAACAGAAATAAAACAAAGGCAAGACATATTAAAGATTTTAAAACAGCTTCCAGTTTGTTAATTGTGTTCTTTGGAAGACCAGAAAGGAGAGCATTGCAGTGTGTGTGTGCGTGTGTGCGTGTGTGATCTCTCACCTCACAGGACATGGACTGAGAGCGGTAACTGGGAACGATCTTGAACGTGATGCTGCCTCTCATCTCCCTCTGTGTGGACGAAGGAGAAAAATAAACATTTAACTTTCCCGAGTTGTGTTTGTTTTGACTTTAAATTGAATTAAATAATCCACATGGACACTCTGTAATCTGTGTGTCTTACCAGCATCTTCTGGAGCTGTTCCACCGTCTGATTGGCAACGCTGATGCCATTAATCTCTCGGATCTCGTCTCCTACGTGCAGAGTCCCTGAGGCGAGGAAATAATGAATTAATAAACGCTACGAAAGAGGCTCCAGAACATTGAAACATCAGCGCCAGGGGAAACCTCAGGGGGGAGGAGCTGAGAGAGTAAGATATGAAGTTTGCAGCTGTACCTTGTCGATGGATCATCCCTCCGTGCATGATGCGAGCTACGATGCAGTGATTGAGTTCGTTCATTTTTAACGTAATGCCCTGCAAAGAACAGAAATGCAGATTAAACACTGTTAATATTTGACTCTCCGGATTACTGAATGCACCCCGTCTTACCCGGCTCATAGATTATCCAAAAGGTGCACACAGATGGTTGGTTTCCCCGATCTTACCGGGAATGACTCTGGATTAACTTTACTGCCACTTCCAGCTACTTCACTTTGACTAGTGCCCAGTTTGAGAGCAGGATTCCTTGGATTGACACCAGCTTGTTTCAGCTGCAGGCTGTTAGTCCATCTGTCTCCAGTAGACTGTGGTTTCACTTTATCTGCAGCAGGTTACATGTTGACTTTAATCTGGCCTGATACTGAAAGCTCAACCTGAGACAGTAAGACTATTGTGCAGGAAACCATCCTCTCTCTCTCTCTGTTTTTCCTACTTCCCTTTATAAACACACACACACACTGTTTCTACACACCATAGGCTCATCTGTGTTCTTCTGGAACTGGACGAGGCGAACCCGGGTGACGTTCTCCAGGTCCATGTCTCCGTTAGTGCTGTCCGGAGAGTCTCCGTTAAGGTATGGCGAGGTAGGCGGGGGCGTCACCCTTAGTGCTTCATCACTGTAGACCTCGTGGGCGACGACATCGTGGGTCTGCAGCAAAGCCTGGAAGGCAAACACGTAGTGATGAGTCATGGGTTCGACTTCGCAGCACCTAGTTCACCGTTCAGTAAATCCCACACTGGTGTTGAGAGATGAAGAAGCAGCCCGACGGCACATTTCCTCGCCACAAGAGCCGCATGTGCTGCTCCATTCAGTATCGGTGTGTTTGTGCGTGTTTTGCTCCCAACATCAGAAGCAGTGTGGCTTACACTAATCCTCTTTAGCCACTAATCATGTCACTGACACACTGTGAGTTTTTCACAAACACTTCAACGAGGGGCCTTTGCCAAACGATCACAGCTGCTCTCCAGAGAAACTCAATCAGACCTCTATCAAGAATCATGAGTAAACACATAAAGACTCCCAACCTAACAGATTTCAACCATCTTACTATTATGTCTTTTTTTTATGTACATGCATCCATCCATCCATCCATCCATCCATCCATCCATCCATGCATGCATGCATGCATGCATACATGCATACATACATGCATACATACATACATCCATAGATACATCCATCCATCCATACATCCATACATACACACATTGTTTGCTGTAGCTTTTGCAGATGAAAGACAGAAGTTCACACATGCAAACTTACTCAAATATAATCATTCACACACATTTGTTGTTCGTTCATGTATCTAGCATACGTATGAATGTGTTACAAGTGGGTGTGTTTGTGTGTGTGTGTCTACTTTCTTCATATCATTTTGAAAAATGTTATTTTACAGTGGAATGTCAGAGACAAAAGCAAACATAAACATCAGTGCTGTGCATGGCAGGAGGAAACTTCCAGCCAGTCAGGTCAGAGAGCAGGACGTTCTAATTGGATTGAACCAAACCTGAGGCATGACAGCTCCAGTAAGTGACACAGACTGAACCGGCGCAGGGGAACACCACCGCCTGCTGTGCTCCTAACCCAGTACTACAACAGTGCTGTCCTACATTAAGCTGCTGCACACTCATCACAAAGAGTTAAAAAACTATAACTTACAAGCTAAAAGAATACATCTACTATTGCACTATTTACTAACACTTTAATGTTGCCCCAAAGTAACACAGACTTCAACAGTACCTTTAAATGAACCCTCTTATTTTCTGCCTCAGATGCATCTCAATAAAATCCTTCCTGCTTGTCTCAAGAAACAACTGACAGACAAGGTGGTACTGACAGTCAGTGTAAAAGGGGGCCAGCAAATCCACAATGAGGCCTGGCTGTTCAGTACTTTTTCTCTGTAGCTCCTCTCTCCCAGTCGCTCTAATGCTTCTGCCTCTCTCCTCTACATGCCTCTATCCCCGCCCGAGGGCTCGCCGAGCTCAGGTGCTAAGCAGCTTTGTGGCTGAGGGAGTTATGTGGATTGTCAAAAGAACTCGTCTTCTGACACATTAGGTTGTAAGTACTCACACCAGTGAACCTACTCTACATACACACAACAACAATATAGACCTTCTACAGCAGTACAAATGTGTGTGTGTTTCTGTTATGATGTCCCACCATGAAGTGCGGCTGTGTGAGGATTCTCCTGAGCTCCTTGGCCTCCATGTTCTCTGGGTAACATGAAATGGTTTCTAGTACCTGATGGGAGAAGAAAAAGCAGATACAAAGAGCTCAGAAATGTCAACAAGATTGTAAAATGACATTCAAGTGTTTGGGATTGGGAAGGGTAAGTCTGGTCTGCAGGCTGTAATGGCTTTAACATAATCAGTACCAAGCCACAAACTCCATTGATAACATACTTGTAGGGTGCTGAAGCTGCTGGTTGTATTATTTCAGATCAGAATGACTTCTAAATCAGATCCAAGTCAAACAAAAACAACTTAAAGCTGCTGAAACTCCAGAAACCTGCACGGTGAAATGACTGTTTTTGGTTTCCTTTTTCTAAATTGTAATTTTTTTAAGGATAAGCACCAACATAAATGATGATTTATTTGCTCTTGTTATCATTCTTATTGTTATTTAATTGTATTCTTGTTAAGCACATTTCTTGCACAAAAATACATAAATAAATGGTGTTTTTTTAACCCGTAAAACTTCAGATATCTGGTCCAAAAGTTGCATGAAAGGGGAATCATGTTGCACAACTACTTGACCTGTGCATGCTCCTCACCTCTTTGGCTCTCTGCACTCCATCACTTGGAGGGTTTCTGATCTGTGGCGACGACCTGGTGTTGATTTTATCATAAAGCTGAAATGAAATCAATAAAAAACACTTGAGCTTGGAGCTGAACAATCTGACTCTTTGCTTTAATCACTGATTTAAAAAAGTGAGCAGAAGGCATGTAGAGAAAGCAGATGGCGCTCTCCTGACACCTAGTGGTCACTTTCAGTACTGCAGAGGAGGAAGGTTTCACTCACATCTAAAAGAGTGTGAAGGTGCTGATCCTGGAAGACACTGTGGAGGAAGTCCATGTCTTTCTCACTGCAGTCCGTCAAGGCATGGATCTCCTCTAAGCTGTCCAAAACCTGTGACACTGCCCCTGCACACACACACACACACACGTACACACACACACACAGACGTTATACATTTAAATATTGTCTGCCTCATACACAGATACACTCAAAAGGTACACAGAGCAGTCCCAGACAGAATGCAAACACTGAACACGAGAGACGGACAGACTTGTGCACTAACACACCATCCAAAGAAAACAAGCACAACACGACGAAACAACACAAACAAGACAACACGACACACAAAGACACAAAAAGACACAAAAAGACACACAAAGACACACAAAGACACACAAACACTCAGAACTATTTAACCCCAAGTACCTGCTGCATCGCCCACACATGCAGCAAAACCAGAGAAACAGCGTACATGGCATCAATACAACAGCAGGAGAAAGACTCGTCAGAAAGTTACAGTGAGGATTAAAGGGTCACACCGCAGAGAAATCAGACAGAGGAATGTGAAAGAGCGAAAATAACATGGGAATAAATTCAATCTGATGTAAAAAAAAAAAAAAAGTGAGGTGCGACTGAGCGATCCTGCGCTGATTGGCTCTCGTGTAAGACAACATACACTCCCTACGAAGACGCTATCAAATAAGAAGTGACATTATCCTGATTACTAATATGTTCAAGCTGGACTAATGATGGATTTAAGGACACAAGAATGAGACATTGATTCAGCTTTCCTGTGCACAATGAGAAACACAGCAGAGGAGACGTTTCTGTTTACATGCATCATACTCCTCCTAACAGGAACAAGGATATAAATTAAGAGCAGACTTTTCCTGCTGCTGTGGACATGCCAGACTCCAGCTACTATCCGTCTTCCCACTATCATCTATCTCTCTCTCTCTTCATCTCCCTCTCTCCCTCTCTCCAATACAATCCCAGCAGATGTGTGTCTAACATGAGTCTGGTCCTGCTGGAGGTTTCTGCCTGTTAAAGGAAGTTTGTCCTTGCCAGTGTAACTTGCTAAATGCTGCAAAGTGCTCTGCTCATGGTGGATTAAGATGAGATCAGACTGAGTCCTGTCTGTAAGATGGGACTGGGTCTTAAGATGCATGTAAACAGAATATCATCTTCAAAATCGCCTGGATTAAAAAGACAGGAGAATAGACTGAGGAAGCCATTTTGCAGGATTAAGAGCTAACATCATCCGACACTAAGAATTAAATGCTCATGATGATGATGATGATGATGATGAGGTCATGATGATAGCACACACAGTCTAAGGGTTGGGAGGGGGATACGTACTTTCGGCGGCTAGCAGTCCTAGAGACAGCACGGCGGAAGAAAAGAACACCAAAGAAAGAGAGGCTGAGATTAGAGGAGGGTCACAGCAGCTCAGAGAACTCAGAGAGGAAAAGTGCAAACAGTCACAGAGGGAGCGTGAGGGCAGGAGAGAGGAGAAACACAGGAGAGAGCAACACAAGCAGCCAAGTCTGTGGATAATCTGCCAAGCTGCTGCAAGCACTGCACACGTCTACGAGCGGGCACACGTCTGGGGGGCTACCAAAATAAACCAGGCACCGGGAAGCATGACTGCGCCAGACTGCCAGCCTCAGCAGAAAGAACATACGTGTTTGTATAAGCGCGTCTGGCTGCAGCGGCTCCCTCTGAACCCGAGCAGAAAATATGCAGAGCTTAGGGGGTGATGTAACACGCCGCTCATTTTCTGCTCTTTACGACGACTGATTCCAATACGCTGATAACCATTGGACTGCTGCGGTTTGTGCTTATCAGGGAAGTGAAAGTTAAAGGCTGAGACAGGGAAGTGAGGATGTTGGGCAACATCTGTCTTCACCCAAACAAGCCAAGGTTCACTTTAGAGTAGAAACCACAGGAATAGAAACGCAGCGAGGTCTGCGCTGCGTGTGCATGTTTCAGTTTTCACCATACACAAAGGTTAACGCAGCTGCATCGACTCTGACGGCCGCAAAGAATGAAGCTAACGTGAGTCACTCAGACTTTATGGAGTCCAGCTTCTTTTGCACCTTGCCTTGCCAAGTATGTCTCATAACTCGACACAGTCTGGTTTTCAGTACAGGAAACAGAGAGACTCAGCTGTACGTGGATAACGTCATCGCCCTCTCGCTCGCTTCAGGGGAAAGTTCTCCACTTTTACCTGCTGAGTTTGCAAACCAGCTCACCCCGACTTTTGCAGAAGGGAGCAAAATTTCTGCGGCTTGCGTTCACACATGCAGCTCACAAAGTAGGAGTTTGGTGTAACAGAAGGCAGCTGTCATTGGAATAATATAAATTGAAATTGAAGTGTCCCCTAATTTACAGAACTTTTAAGACTGTGCAGAAGTGAGTCTTTGCAGGAAGAGTTAAGTCTTCATGCAGTTTGCTACATCCCTTTATTTTTGAGACTCTGCTAAGTGGATCTTTGCATGCAGGTAGAGCTGAATCTTCATCCTTTTATCACCACTGAATCCAACTGAAAACATTGTTGGTATAATATTTGATCTAATGCATGTTGGATCTTCTTCAGCTGCAAGGAGAAAAAGACACATCCCTGTTCGAGTTACCTGAGGAGGTGGGGTCATCAGAGAAGTCATGAAGCTCCTCTGGGGGGTCCCCGTAGTAAGAGTTGAACTTGTGGCTGGAGACAGCAGCGAGCACCGCGCCCTGGAGGAGGGATGGAGAGAGAACATGTTGTTACAGAAAGCCACAAGAGGCCCTTTTTTGTGGTCTTATCTACATGTTGTAACAGATTTGAATACGAGTGCATAAAAAGGAACTGTGGGTTTAACACAGAGAAACACACCTCATGCTTTGGAGGGTTACAGAACATGTGAAGGTCAGGAGATGCTTTTTAAAACTGTCACTGGATTTCTACTTTGAGTTATTCAGACACAAAAATATGCAAAATAAAAAATCTAATGAATAAATGTGACCGAGGTGTAGGTATTCCCCTTTCACGGGATCTTAAAAATCACTCAGAGCCTTTTATCTAGGTCATTTATTAGATGCAGTTGCACAGGGTGGCGGAACACACACTTCCTTTTTAACAACAACACCATGACAAGTGCTAACCTTCAGCTTCCTCCTGGCATTGAACTTCCTCAGCTGCTCCACGGTTTCAGGCAGGTGGATCTTGTAGGCGTACCTGTCCCTCTCCTGCACACATGCACGAAAAACAGAAGAGATTTCCACGTTATTACGAGTAAAGATGATGAAGACAACAGAGGAGATGTAGAGCACACACACAGGATGTGAAAGCTGAGCTGTGGTTTAAAAACAGGGGGTGACTCTGACTTCTTTATGTCCCTGTAAATGCTCAGAAAAGTCAAAATGCTCTGAAGTAGGAGTGAACGCATTCTTGCCTTCAGCCAAGGGTGGTTGAGGGCCTCGTAGACGGTGATCCTCTCAGCGGGGTCCAGCATCAGCATGCGTCGCACCAGGTCCTTGGCGCTCTCTGAGATGTGGGCCCACTGGCGAGGGTTCATCTGTATGATAAAACACAAGACCAGACCCTATTAGAGTCACGTAAAACCTGCACTGGTTCTGTTTTTACAACGGATATTTTAACATCCGCCATATTTCTGCAGGGAAACGAAGTTGCATGTGTGAATAGCGCAGCAGCTTGATGCATGGTGCCGCTGCGTCGTCCGTCAGCCCGCCTGCAGGGACGGCATCTGCCACAGATTAGAGCACCAACCTCTCAGCTGACGATTCATCAGAGCTTTATCTCCACGTCTTCTGCTGACAGTAACAGTTTATTCTCCACCTCTCACGCTCTTTTGTCAAAGCGAGGAGTAAATGCGCTCACTAAACTTCAAGCAGCCGTAATAAAAGCTCAGGACGGTGTGTTTTTGATTTACTGGAGCGTGCCTGGTTTGCATAAACGGGCGCAGGAGAGATGTAACAATAATTGAGGTCGCACGGATCCATTACTGATGCCAAAGAGGCTGATTCACAACTACCTTGTATTTCCCTTTGATGATGGCCTCGAACAGACGCTCCTTGGTGCCGTAGAAAGGAAGGCATCCAGACAGGAGGATGAAGAGGATGACTCCACATCCCCACACGTCCACAGGTTTGCCATATGGCTCCCTCTTCACGACCTCAGGGGCCATGAAGTGGGGAGTGCCCACCCGACCTGAGGGAATCAAGCAAGAACACACGTTTAAAAAGTGCTGAAGATGGTGTTGCATGACACTAAAGCCTGGAATGTGGGTTCAGACTGTGCTCATGTGTGATGATTTCCATGAATTCTGCAAAGTCTGCAACTTTCTGCAGCTGTGTGGCTCTTTCTGCTTTTCATCATGTGGACTTTGCAACCCAAAAGAAAACCTCTCTACTTTTAAGAGTAGACTTCAAACTTTCCTTTTTGATAAAGCTTATAGTTAGAGCTGGATCAGGCTTGGACCAGGTCTTAGTTATGCTGCTATAGGCTTAGACTGACACACTGGGATCCTATCTCACCCCCTTCCCCCCACCCCCCTCATCATTTACTTTAAACTCTATCCGTCCCATTAAAGTTCCTAACCATAGACCTTTCTGGAGTCCCTTAGCTCTATCACTGTTTCCTTTACGTGCATGATGATGACGACAAGAGGTTAAAAAGAGGTGACGCTGCTCACTCTTCCAAAATAAAGGTACTAAGAGTTCTTCTAACACAGCAGATTTTAAAGTGCATTGACTCCAACATCCCCTCTCCCCTTTGGTCTTCAGACTGTGGGAAAAACCTGGAGCTGCAGCAAAACAATTACTCAGGTCTGAGACATTACTCACCTTCTAACCACAGTCACATGTTTTCTCTGAACACCGCTTACTAACTCTGATCCACAGCCAAGGTTCCCTCTTTGCAGAAAATGAACCACCATCCTTTAAGTGATGGTCTAATTCTTCTGTGCAGAGTGAGAGAGCATGCAGGAGGACAAAAAAGTACAATCCTTACCTCCCGCGACTAATCCGGACTCCCCCAGCTGGATTGCGACTCCAAACCCTCCCAGCTTGACGGGGGCAGAGTTCTCCTTGGAGGCCAGCAGCACACAGTGAGGCTGCAGAGAGGAAGCAAGATGCAGTAAAGTTAATGTGGGTGTATTTAATGAGGAAGAAGAGGAGTTGTATTAATCTGTTAAAGTGACTTATAGGCAGAGGAACACCTCTGTGCAGAGCTTTGCTTTACTTACTATGCAAAAGTGCAACGTCCCATAATTTGAGCGTTGGTTAATGAACCTCAGTTTCGCATTGACAAGAGTACGTGCAGAACTGTAACCACAGTATTTATTAAGATGCTGCTTTAGAGAGGAAACAACTCCTGCAGCAGGATCTGGTCGTGCAAATGAATATGTTTTAACCACATTGTTAAGATGCACTTATGAGAAATAAAGTCAGATTAATTCGATCTAATCACGAATCTGTGATGCTATTTTGATCAACGAAGATGTCCAGTTTCTAAACATAAGGCCCACAACATACTCTACTTCATTCTTTCTGCAACTTAGTCAAGTGCAACTTTTCAAGCAACTCTTACTTCTTTTTCAAACTGGGAGGATGGACAGAAGAAATTGAACCCAATCATGATAACATCTTTTTCAATATCGCCCAGCTCTAGCTGCATGTGTGAACGCAAACAAACATTTTGCACCAGACTCGTTGGAACCAGGTCCCTTAAAGTTTGCAAGAAGTCGAGGTCTGTCAAAGTGAGAACAAAGCAGGTGATATTATCTATGTTATAATTATTATATATTCAGCTACAGAGATCGTGTTTTTATCATGCAACTGCTGCAAAGCTAGCTTTATCTTCATGCATGTGATGAAGCTGTATCATACTCTTCCTGCTTGCTAGAGCTTTATATACTCGTGCCAGTACTGTAAATATGTGTACTTTCATCCCAGCAAACGTATCAGTTTTATAAAATTTGCATAAGCAGAGTCACGGCTGATTTGGCAGACAGGTTGGTGTAGCTAAAAGCCCCACTTCTCTGCATTTGTTAAGGTTGATCTAAAATTAGTGCATGTGTGGAGGAGGCTAAAAGTCAAAGTCTAGCTAATCTTCCTATGTCCTGAACTAAATTAACACCCGTCTCTTGAATCCCTCTTCAGTTCCAATATCTATTTAAACTTAGATGAGTCGTTGGCAACCCTGATTTTCCTCCTGAGTCCTATTTGTTCAGGATTAATATCACAGAGGAGGATAGGAGATAAAATATCTGCTGTGCCCCGCGGTTAGTAAACCCGGTGCTAAGCTACAACAGGTGGTTCATAAAACACAATGTATTCAGAGGGAAATCTATGTGAGCTGTACGATATAACTTACTTCTTATTAAAGTTATTTAACGCTGAAGTCTCGAATGACTCAGCCAGCAAGATGCTGCTGTGTCTTCACAAGCTTGCAGGCTATGACCTCTTTTCAGTTCCTTCACAGGTATTTGGACTCGTGCTGATGTTATCTATATATTCTCACATACATTCAAAGTGAGCATGCAAAACATCAATGATGCTGCAGAGAGATATCACTTTCTCAGCATCCTTCCATGCTCAGAGAACTCCTGCCGCATTTCAAAGGGACAGTGCAGAGTAGGGCAGTGTGTGACAGACGCAGGAACAAGGGGAGTGTCTGTGTGTGAGTGTGTGAGTGTGTGAGTGTGTGAGTGTGTGAGTGTGTGAGTGTGTGAGTGTGTGAGTGTGCTCAGTGGTGGTGGGCTCGCTTCCTCTGCACATTTTTCTATTTCTCGTAACATTGGTGACACTGTGGTATAGGTTTAGGGGAGGGGGGGTGGAGCTTGTAAGATCACAGCATCTGCGGAGTAAGGCAGAAAACAAGAAGCAGAGGAAGGACGACCCGGCAGACTGAGCAGACTCATGAGAGGATAGAGGGTGAGAAGAAGAGCTTTTCAAGAAGAAGAGGAAGAGCAGACAGTGAGGAGTCCGCCGGATTTATGAGTCATCCCGAGACGGCTGAGAAAGGTGAAGACGGGAGAAGAATAAGTGTTAAGATAGCGTTATATAACTACAGCGCTTATTCTCATAATGTATTCTTTATTGCAGTTTAATGGAGGATGATAACAACTTGGACTGCTCACTTAAACTGCAGCTGTGCTGAAAGAAGAGGGGATACTGATGGTGAGTGTTTCTGCCTGAATCTGAACATCTGAGACTCCTCATGGTCTATATAGCCAAAAACTACACTTCAGGACTTCAATATCTCACCTCTGGAGCTCCTCTTTTGTGCTGTGCTGCACGTTTTACTGTAATTTCCGTTATACATGTGTGACCTTCACAGCTTTAAACCACGTTACACCCTGCCCTGTGCGTTACTCACTTTCATAATGTGCGCACTTGGCCTTTCTTGCCCTTCACCCTTCAGACTCTTCCCAGAAGGTGCCAACAAGGGGAACTTTTTTTTTGCTTATGTTGATGACTTTTACAGGGTGCATTTTCAAATGAGTCAATTTGCAACCTTTTCTCAAAGTTTCTGCTCCACACTTGTGGTTCTTAAAATGTCAAAATACCAAAAAAGAATTTAACATTTCCCATCATTTGAAACTTTTTTGTTTCATCTAATGAAAGTGAATTGTCATCATCAAATAATTTCAAATTAAATTAAATTAAATTAAATCAGATATTAAAGAAATTGAAAGCGGGATATGTATACTCAATATTTTGCACAAACTAAAATGTTAAATATTTTATTTTACATTATTATGAGGTAAAGTAAAAAAATCTAGAATTTTTTTGAAAATATAAAAATATTTTAAATGACTTTTACTAATTTCAGTTATTAAGAAAAATGTACTTTTTCCAATATTTTAAATTTCTAAAAATGCTTTTATTTTATTTCTTTATATTAAACAAGACAAATTAAAAGCCTAAAGATTAATTTCTCTTCTTAAATGAAATTAAAATTAAAAACTGATGCAAAGCAAATATGGTTGAACACTTCTATTATTCTTTTAAATTAAATATTTGTTGTTTAGTTGTTGAAATGTTCTCTTTTTTAGGAGTAGAGTGAGAAAAAAAAGGTGAAAAATGCTTGATTAACTCATCTTCATTAGAAATTAAATGTTAGCAGTATTTTTTTTATTATGATGTAATTTTTTTTAAGTTTCTTTGAATTATTTTCAGCCTTGAAACTTATACATTTTGAGTATGTCTCATTTTTTGAATTTTAGATAATAAAAATAATTGTATTTGTAGAGCACTTCTTAAAAAGAGGTTACAAAGTGCATTACATGGGCAGCAAAATAAAGGATCAATAAATCAAACATATTTTAAAAGACATACAATTCCCTTAAAACAACTCTAAAGGAATTAAATTATTTCAAATATACATTCATTAAAACTCAAGT
Organism: Notolabrus celidotus; assembly: GCF_009762535.1. Lineage (NCBI taxonomy): Eukaryota > Metazoa > Chordata > Actinopteri > Labriformes > Labridae > Notolabrus > Notolabrus celidotus. The sequence continues at coordinate 3,813,304 of NC_048295.1, read as the reverse complement.
AAATAAATCAAATAAAGGTCACAGCATTTGTCTCTAAAGGTCACATCACAGCTGCTCGCTTCTGTTTTAACGTCATCATCACACAAAACCACATGATAACCTGAAAAGATGAGTCTGTGTAAAACCCAAAGACCAGCTGGACCGCTCTTTCTGTAACACTGTTCCCTCCTTCTCTTTCAGACCCACAATGACTCCCTTCACCTCCACCTCTCCACCCTTCTTCACTCTGTCAGCCTCTGCACCACACAACTCCTCTCCTCCTGTTACGATGACACCCAACGTCTCCGCCACCTCCATCTCCGCCTACTCAACGGTCTCCCAGAACCACACGGTGTGTTCGTTTGATGATGCGGCCCTCCGCCTCCCTCTGGCAGTCATGTACTTGCTGTTCTTCCTCTTCGGTCTTGTGGGGAACCTCTTCGCCTTGTGGGTCTTCCTGTTCCTGCACTCAAGCCGCAACTCTGTGCGGGTGTTTCTTATTAACTGTGCTGTGGCTGACCTGGTGCTTCTGGCGTGCCTGCCCTTCAGAGTGTTCTACCATGTAAACGGAAACAAGTGGGTGTTGGGATCTGTGGCGTGTAAGGTGGTGGGGAACCTGTTCTACATGAATATGTACATCAGCATCACACTGCTGGGGTTCATCAGCCTGGACAGATACTTGAGGTTGAAGGGGAAAAGCCGAACGCGGAGAGGCATGAGGCTGACGCTGTGGGGGCACAGCTGGCCGTGGAGCTGGGTGGCGTGCGTGGCTCTGTGGGGTCTGTCACTGATGGGTCTGCTGCCGATGATCGCCACAGCCGAGGACAGAGAGAACAGCGGCCAGTGCTTCCAGTACAGGCAGCGCAGCACTAAAGCCAAAGGGAAAGCCTACTTCAACGCAGTGCTGGTGGTTTTGTTCTGGCTCGTCTTCATCATGCTCGTCGTCTCTTATGCTAAGATCGCTTCCCAGTTGCATAGGGTGTCACGGGACAAGCCGGACCTCCCTAACGCGCAGAGGTACGGAAGAACTGCCAAGAAGTCCTTCTTCGTCCTCTTCCTGTTCACAATCTGCTTTGGACCGTATCACGCCTTCCGCCCCGTCTACATCCTCTCACAGCTCAGCGGATCTGTATCTTGTGATTACTTGCAGCTGGTCGACCGCACCAATGAAGTTATGCTGTTACTGTCCGCCTTCAACAGCTGCCTGGACCCTGTCATGTACTTCCTGCTGTCAGGCTCCGTACGCAAAGCCGCCCTGCAAGCACTCGGACATCGGCTGGGTCACCGGCTGCTCTTCCTGAACGACGCGACTTCAAACAGCTCCACCATGGAGTTCAGACGAGGGTCGGCGCCCAACGCCGGACTCAACAACGCCGGACTCAACAACGCCTCACTCACCCCGAGGACAAGCATCTGTGTCATCAACTCCAACCTGGTCCGCACTGCACTGACCACGCTGCCCCCTAGTGGCCGACAGTGAACACATGTTTGACAATTCATACACATAACTAATTCTTGTTTTATAATAAAGATGTTTTATTACTGTGAATATCTGTTTGAGAGATTAACACCTGAATGAGAGACTGACTAGACCGCAGAGTCTGAGGAGATGTGCTTCAGTGAATATCACAACTGCAGCTTTTCATAGACAGCACTTCCTTTCCTATGAATGCAAGATGTGCATATATTCCTTCTTTACACTCTTCATTGAGTAAATTACTTGCAGTTTCAAACAGTTTTGGGATCTGGCCAAATGAATCCCCTCAATCAGAAGCTATGACATAGCTCTATTGACTGCAGAAATGATGGTGCAAATAAATTAAACTTTTTGTCCTGAATAAAGCCGACACATCGCTCTTTGCCCGTCACTCCATGAGCAGAATATACACTAGTTGTGTGACATGATCACACAAACACAGGAACTGATACAGGCATCAGAGGACAGTTTTAGTGTGTGACCTTTTGGCTCCAAAAATTAACACCCTCCCCGTTGTTTACTTCCTGCATAGTTGCACATAACAACACGACTTTCAGCTTTAATGCAGTCATGTCCACATCTGTCCCACAACAAGACAAAAGGATGTGAAATAGCAACTTAAATGTTGTGTATTAATGTCAAGTAATAAAAATATTGTTTGTCATTTGTATTATTCTTAACCATCCCCAAAATGTCTCAAATTAAAGACCTCCCACGTCAAGATGTTTTATCAACTTTAAGGATTAGCAGGAGCTCTGTGATGGCGATATGACTGTCAGCGTTTATGCAGAAGGTGATCCAACAGTGCCATCCAAAAATGTCTCAAATAAAAGACCTCCCATGTAAAAATAAGACTTTTTACTACAGTTATGATCTTATAAAACTGTATTTAGCATGAGCTCTGTGATGGAGAGATGAAGAGTCCAGGTCTTGATGTCTGTGTTCTCACTACAGTCGTGTCTTTTTTGGTATTGGTATTGATATTCTGAACTAAAGATGATCAGTCAGTTTAACTTGGACTGTAAACCTTCTCGACTCTCCTGAATTAACTTGACGGCGTTACAAACCACCCATCTGGCACATTCAAAACAAACCCCAGTCAGCATGTATCCGAGTGTGACCCACCAGCACACAGAGCTATTAGTTGACACAGAAAACAAGGCTCCCCTTCGGGGAGTGTGTTGTTAAATGGCTGGTGTGTGGATCAGGGGCCTGGTTCAGGACTGCTCCATCTGGTGTGGTGGTGTTTGTCGCCTGTGTTAGATTGCTAATCCTGCTGAATCACTGGTTGATGCTAATCTATGGTGACCAGACGTCACTGTTTGGACAGGATTGTCCTGGTTTCAAGCTGGGTGTCCTGACAAATACCACACTTACACTTAATTGTCCCTGTTTGCAAGAGCTGCAACCAGACTGACCCCTTTTCTGTTTTTTTACATAATTCCAATAATATTTATATATTAAGGAGTGGCTTTTTTTAGTTTTTAGACATACTTTTAAAGTTATGCGTTATTAATTTTATTAAATAAGTCAAAGAAAATATAAAAACAATGCACCAAACCTCTGATTTAATCTCTGATGTAATCCTGACTAATCCATCAAATGATACATAAATAAATCAACTGTTTTGATTAGACATTTATTATTTTTTAAAGCAAAAATATCAAACATTCACCAGATTAAGCTCCTTAATTTAACGTTTTCTTCATCTTTATAGATTGTAATGAAGACGATATTGTTTGCTGGGACTAAAAGGTATTTGAATACATCTTTATGAACATGTTTCAGCCCTTGACACTTGATCATCCTTTCTTTATACGTATATTTATTTAGGCCTGGCACTGAGTAAACTCACACTGAACTGTGTGGGGAACCTTAAAGAGACACACGTGGTGGTTAGAGTGTGAAAGAGCTCACCTTCACATCACGATGAATCACATTGTTGTCATGGCAGTACCGAAGGGCCTCCAGAATCTGCCTCATGTAGTGGCTGGACGGACAAACAAATAAAGAAGAGGAGATTATGAAGAGTGTTTTTCTCTTTTCAGCTTCATTAATATATTTAAATGTTAAAGTCTGCTCACCTTGCTACTGCTTCGCTGTACACGAACCCGGCGTCAGCTCTCTTCACGATTTCAAAACACAGATCAGCTCCGTCCATGCTGAGGAGAGAGAAAGAGGAAGATCAGAGACAGAGGAAGTCAGTTTTGAGTCAGTGATTTATAGAAAGCAATTCACACAAACAACAACTTTCCAACTCGTGTTCAAACAGAGAATATCAATCCCCGTCCGTCAGGGAGCCGTTTTACAACCTGCTGTCACTGCATAAACATGGAGGCACTATATTTTCATTACGGCACTTCTGAGCCGGCGCAGTCCCCGGGGAGGCTTTCAGGAGAATGTGGGACACAGATTTATGCCATAAAATCCACACAGAGGAAACTAATTAACCAGGCGAGTTGATTAAAAAATTACATTTACTACATTAAGCTGCGGGGAGAAGTGGAGAGCCGCTCCCTCGTTCTGAGCCGTCTCCCGTGGACTTTTATATTGAACAGTGATGCTTTAGATCGCAACATGCTATAATCATTACTGAGCAATTAGGCAGAGCAAGACTCTCATGAGCAGAGTTCTACGAAGAGAATATAGTCTCTTTCATTTATGCATTTCATAAGATAAATAAAAAGAGGATATATTTTAGTATGGGAGGTCCAGCCTTCAGTTTTCAGACCCCTTTCCTTTGGAATCATCTACTGGTCAGGGTCTGGGAGGCAGACACCCTCTCTACTTTTAAGGGTAGGCTTCAAACTTGCCTTTATAATAAAGCTTATAGTTAGAGCTGGATCAGGCTTGGACCAGGTCTTAGTTATGCTGCTATAGACTTAGACTGACACACTGGGATCCTGTCTCTCTTCTCTGTCTGTCTGTCCCTTACTTTAACTCTCCCTGTCCCATTAAAGTTACTAACCATAGACCTTTCTGGAGTCTCTCTCTCTCTCTCTCCCTCTATCCCTCTCTCCAACACGGTGTCAGCAGATGTGTGTCTAACATGAGTCTGGTCCTGCTGGAGGTTTCTGCCTGTTAAAGGAAGTTTGTCCTTCAGACTGAGTCCTTTCTGTATGACGGGACTGGATCTGATCCTGTCTTGATGTTTGGTTCCATGATGCCATTTTTTATGGCCTTGTTAGATCGAAATAAAACAAAAAAAATGTCACCGTTTTTGGATCATAATTACTTGATATTTGTCCCGGTGTAGAGCTCACCAAAGTGTCTCTAATGTCTACTATGTGAGTTTTCATACCTTACACAGCACTTGTTTCGTGTTTCAGTACAAAGTCTGTAACCACTTAAACGAGGGGGCTGATCGTGTTGGTTAGAGGGTGTGAAATAAGCACAGCAACCTGCCGCTATGTGCCGTTAAATTTAGTCTGTGGCTGTTACATCAGTCGACATTTCAGCCACTTGAGCAAGTTGTCACAAACCGCCTATTGTTTCCAAGCCCTCAACATACACACTAAAACAGAGCCGGGTATTTGAGGCTACTGGGAGAGGCATCTAACCGACAGAAAGTATGTAACCTGATTTTGAAGAAAGACTCACAATTCAAAGACCATGTAGAGCATGCCATCAGAGCTGTAGGTCTCCAGGAGCTCCACGATGTGAGGGTGCTTCAGCATGTGGCAGATGCTGGCCTCTCGCTTCAGATCTGAAAGAAGAAAGGAAACAGTAATTCAGTTTTGTGCACACACCCCAAAAAAGTCACATTTTCATATTTTTTTTAATGTTTTTACACAAAGATTTTAAGCTTGTAATGTAACAGACGACAGAAACTAACTGAATTATGCTTTTCATTTCTTTAATTTCATTGTGCGCTTCCTCTATCGACACATTCACAGACTTTATGTCCTCGTTTGTTTCAGTAGTTCCTGTATTTTACGTCAAACTCGAACAAATGTGGTTGTTAAATCTCAGCGCTGAGGGACAGTTGTGATTTCCTGCAGAATGCATCGTGCGAATGAGACACAAATGGAGAGAAGAATGAGTTTTTGGGGGCTTCTGTTTTCATTTCGTCCTCACTGATGCGAGACGACAACAGCGACAGATGTTTGATAAAGATGAAACCAGACTACATTGAAAAAATAGCTGGTTTAAGCTCCTATGAAACATGAGTTGCAGGTGAGGTTGAGGCTTTTGTGGGGACTACAAATGCACAAATATCACAAACAAATGGGTCATTGACAAATAAGACTGTCTGGTGTAACTTTTGCACTTTCTAGCAAGATCATGCATGTGATTTTAAACATTCTAAACAGGAGATTCATGATAAAATATAACATTTACAGTTGCATTGGTTGCACTGGAAAGTGTTCTCATCCACGTATGAGTTGAAAAAGCGATTCTATTATTATTTAAGAGAGATCTACAAACCTTTTAACTAATCTATGATAATCAGTCGGGGTGCTCTGAATTATTGAATATGTTGAAGTCCATTATGACTACTTCATTTCAAAATAAAAGGCCCATGAGTACGGTTGTGCCGCCTTGACATTTGAGAACATGCAACTTTTTTTAAATAATCTCAGGAGCCTCTAAACTATTGATACATGCAAAATTATGTTTATTTCAAAGCTCTCATCTATAAAATCATGTCATAGTGTTTTAATTTGAATATATTATTCTTAAAATATATTTTTTATAGGGTTTTAAGTCAGTTCACTTGCTCAGACAGTTGCGCCACCTTACATTTTCAGGGTTTGATACCTAAAAATAAAATAAATCTTGTTATGTGGGTGTACTTAAATGTATTCAAAATAAGCAGGTTTTATAGAATCAATTGATGTCTATTTTGAAAGCTCCCTGATGCAGAGACGCTCACTTGTTGCTCCTCCATGTTTTTGTTGAATCACTTCATGTCCTGAAAATCCAAAGAGGATACATCCAGACACATCCTCCCTCCTCACTTCACACCTCTACAGACTTCCCACTTCTCCTTTCCGCCACCAGAGGGAGGTGCGAGGCACAAACACACAGACACACACACTGGGATTCAATCCTGTGGAGGCGCTGAGGGGAGTGTTTTGTTCCACAAGATGTAGCACCACTAGAATCGGTTTTAATTGCACGCATAAATGCACATCTGGCTCGCACTCATCAACACAATCCCCTCTAATTATCACCGTATGCAGATGACACTGCAAACACGATTACAACATGACGCCGGCATTCCTTGTGTTGTGATTGCCTCGTAAAAGGAAAACAGCACTGAAGGGAAGTACAGTGTCCCCCCCCTCTCCCTCTTTAAGAACACAATGCTGGATGTAACGACCCACAACAGGCCAGACCAGTGATAAGACCGAGACCGCTGAGGAAGCAGACAGACGTAATGTGCAGTTGTTGAGCTCCTCACTCCATAAAAACCTCATTTACACACTCCACTCCCCATCTGCAAGTTTACTGATCTCTATGTGTGTGTGTGTGTGTGTGCTCATCGTGTCGTGACAGACCAGTATCATTATGCAACACAGAGAAACGACACTGTGTCCCTACTACAGAGCCCCCATTCTACTGTTCCTTTGCTTTCATTATTCCTCTCCTCTCTTACGCTCGTCCTCGGCCCGTCTCATCGAGTATCTATTCTCAAATTTAACAATGAGGCCCTGTGTCGGCCCTGCTAAGGGGACACTGCTCAGACCAAGGGAGAGAGAGAGAGGCCTGCTCACTGGGCCAGCTTCAGATCAAGACCGGGTGGAGGTTCAACTCTGCTTTGTGACGCAACGAGGAATACGTTTGCTCAATTTTAAGGTCCGTCATGACTCTCATGTTTGTATTTTATGAGCTTTAATGTATGAGGAGCAAAAACAGGAGGATGTAAACTGAGACTTCAGAGTCTGGATGATATTTCAGGACAGAAGTTGTTAAATATTCCAGTAAAAAGAGCGAGTCTAGACCAGACTCTTTGTTGAAGTCTGAAACACTAAAGTAGATTTCAGTATCGTGATTTTTACGACTTATTTGTGTCTATTTTGGGATGAGCTATGAGGTTTGATTTCTTAAAACGGCACTGGAACATGTCAAACAAACTGCGTTGAACTGAGGCAGAAGCTTAAGTACGTAAACCCTATGATTGGTCTACTTCCTGCATTTACACTTCCATAATCTGACGTCTCCTCTCTTTTCCTCCTCTTAATAATTGCTGTATGATAAAAAGCAACATGTATCAGCTCCCTTGTCTCCTAAGTTCCTCTGAGTCGCTGCTGTGGAAGTGCTTGACTCCAGTCTGCCTGTCTCTTACTTTAACTCTTCCTGTCCCATTAAAGTTACTAACCATAGACCTTTCTGGAGTCCCTGAGCTCCCTTGTCTCGTAGGTTCCTCCTGCTGTGGACGTGCCAAGGTGGATTAAGACTGAGTCCTGTCTGTAAGATGGGTCTGGATCTTATCCTGTCTTGATGTTGGGTCTTTGTTAATAATAGAACATAGAGACTCGTGGAGGCTCTTGTAGGAGTTTGGTGTTTGTAACATAAATAAATAACACCTTGCTGTGTGCAGGCGTTCGTTTGTTCAGTCGTCAGGGGGAGTGATGAATTACCTTCCTGATTTGTTCATTACCTAAACTCATAGAATACATCTAACTCATAAAACTGAAAATTGCTTTATTGTATTCTTTCTCTGCGATTCAACATCAACAAAGCCCCAGTGTTGATTAAGAGTGCTCACCAGTTCATTCCTTTTATTCATCCATCTACAAATCCAGACGCTCCGTCAGTCTGCTTTTGTCCAATACTCCCCGACTCTTAATTACACCATTAATCACCCGCACGTCCAGCGACTCCCTCACGAGCTCACGCATGCACACACACAAACATATTCACATATATATATCTGCAGGTACGTGTCGCTCGGCTCAGTCTCGACTTTGTGCTGATGTATATTCTTTTTAATAAGCTACGTGGTCTCAGGAAACCACTCTCCATGTCTGGCTGCGCTCCAGTTCTCTACTTTGCCCCGCGCTCATTCCTGCACTCGTGACTTTTCTTAAAATGTCAGAGATGTGGGAGAGAGGAGAGAGATTTGTTCGTTAGGTGAAACTCCAGGTTAGAGGACGCACGGGGTGAAACTTTTACTTTGCTTTACTTTTATTACGCTCACACTGAGACGTGTATTATCATGTAAAACTCTCCATTTCTGTTCTTTTCCCCCTCCACAAAAGAATATTACACACTGGCTTTCATTAGCTGCGACTCTGACACGATGACGGCTAACACTCCTGACAGCAATAAGAAAACAGAAAAATTTGTAGAGCTTAAACAGTCATTCCTTTAACCAATTAGTCAGTTAGCAGTGAATTAATTATCAAACATTTGAATATCTGAATTTTCAAAGTCTTCAAAGAAGCAACAATGAGGCAAAGGATGAATTTATGAATACACTTATAATCAGCTGGTTCTGCAGACGATGTCGGCTGTGAAGTTCTCCTAAAGTCTGTTGCTTCTAGTGAACAGGACTCGTTTAAAAGGATGTTAGTGACTCATTTCTAAGCGTTATAACCAGAAATTAAAATTCTGACAACTCTAAAGGGACAGAAAAGTCCAGATTGAGCACAGGTTTCTGAATCACTTCAGGTGAATGATATTACTGTCACTCCCTGAGTCTATTCCAATGTCAGGAATGCTTCCATTATTTATTTAAGGCCTTCTACGTCCATCTGGTCACCACACATTCTGCAGGATGGCTTCATTTTACAACGTCTGTTAGAGGGAGAGTAGGAAACAAAAAGCATGCAGGTGCATTCAGCCTTCAGAGCTAAAGATAAACAGTCACAGGAACACGATTTTGTACCAACATCCAAAAATATTCAGGACATTTTTTTGGGAAACACTGGTGTAAATCTCTGCTTCCACTGTTTCTCCTCCATTGGGTCATTTCCTTATCTTGCTGTTATTGGCTACCAGGCTAATCTCTGACTGGGGCATCACAGATGGCACAAAGTGGACGCCAACTTTAGCACCAACACACACCTATGATGAGTCTCTGTTTCTCTCTTATGCACACACACACAGGCCGCAGCATGACAAAGCATCGAACCCCATGGTGAGACATGATTCAATACACGTGAACACACCACAAATACATGTAGTCCCAATATATCACCGGCGTACAGCATGACGCTGGAGCAGGATTCACATGTAAGATAAAGTTTCCAAAGATGTAATCTTTGTCTCAAAGAGTAATTCCCTGTGATTGACAACATCCCCGACTACTATCCCCTCTCCTCCTGGCTCCGTTAACGCCACCCATCTGGCGCCGTGAGTGCACAACAAACAACGCTCCAAAGACTTAATCAGAGGCAACAGTTCCAAACCGGGTCAGGTGTGTTTCTCACCTTCTGTGCTGAGTCCAGGGCTGGAGGTGAAGCTGGCCACGTCCACGATCTTCACGGCAAACTGCTGGCCCGTGTCCCTGTTGATGCAGCGCCTCACCACGCTGAAGGGACCCCTGCAACACACACACACACAAACATGCAAAAGTTAGATGCAGGAATAGCTTTACATGCAGCTGCCAAAACAGCATAATCCACACACACACACACACACTACTGAGTGCAACACAGACATGATGCCATTCTGGAGAACATTGTACATTTGCAGAGGTTGGTCTTAGCCTCTGTGCTTGTGCCAGTTTGAATTATAGAGCTGCGGTGTGCAGCACAGCTGTAAAACTAAAATAAAAGCTTTATTATAGAGAGACCTGAGCAAGGGAGAACGACTCTGCAAGGTTTATTTCGGGGTAAATGAGGTGGCATATTTATTACGAGGTCCTGTTTCCAGACATATGGAAGCTATGAAGGATGTTTCGTGTCCTGCGTTCAGCACAGGGGGATGAGAAGTCCAGATATGGCTTGCTGAAGACATATAGCTACATTATAATAAGACGATGAATGACTGCTCTGATTTATGCTTAATGCTTTTTAACTCTGCATGTTTACATTTTAGGAACGGGATGGAATCAAAAGTATAAAATGCATGTTTTCACAATATTTGCATGCAGTCCAATGATGCTAGGCTGGCTTTAAGCTACTATTAGATTAGTTAAAGCAAAATTAGTGATAAAAATAACAGATTTTTTAATGTGTTTTGATTCAGGAGGAGGTTAGAGTTGCAAAGCAGTGTTGTGCAGAACTAAAAAAGCATCAGATAGACATAGAACCTCTGTCTTTTTGTTAATTTGGCACATTTGATGTTATTAACTCCCTTTTTCCACACAATCCTTCTCCTTCTGACACAACCATGCAACTCTGCAAACAGTGCAACTCTCACTTCATGGACCTCCTCACAAACAGCTTTTTATTGCACTATTTTTGCACATATATGATACGTATTTGTCAGTATGCAAAGGCTGTAAGAATGAGGTTCAATCGGTCACTCAGTGGTGGGAGCAGACGCTTGAAGTCGAGACATTTGCACATTGTCTGTCCCGTCCACACGCCCTGCTGTGTCACAGCTGTCTCCACATCTCCAAGAAGCCACCAGAGACAGAAACACTGTGACACCCCTTTAACTCAGATAAAGAGGCCTCCATTAGCTGGTGTTGGTTCAGCTCTGTGAGTAAATTAACTTTCCTCACTGTGTTAGTTTGAAACAAACTGTAAAAGTTCCCTGTTTAAAGCTTTGTGTGCGTACACGAGCAGCAGCTGATTCCCACATTCGTCTCTCACATCTGCTGTAATGATTAACCCGAACAAACAAACGCAGCCAGCATGTGTGCAGGCTGTGAGGCCGAGAGAGGCGTAAAACACAACACTTCTCCTCTTCAGGGTCCATGAGAATCCTGCTGCTGATCTGACAACCCCCCCGTGACCTTTGCCCTCTGCGGTTGATGTGCTGCAGCAGCTGTGTTTCTTATTAAAAGAGGCGTGGTGTGCAGCATGAGGGGGCTGCAGTCCAACCTTTAAAAACTGTACGAAACAGTCTCAAACAGGGCCTCCAGAAGAAGATTACATCCGAGATATACGACTCTAGAGACGTCTGTGACACATCGTAAGGCTGCATTAGTTTAAGTTAAGACATTAAAACCAATAAAGACTCAACATAGCAGCATATGTCTTCAGACGCAGCGTGTGCAGGGGCTTCCAGCCAAACTGCTGCCAGCATTAACTTAGCTTGTTTAAAGATTAGGATCCTTCAGGGTCTATCTTTCACAAGACTTTTAATGCTAGTTGAATTATCCTCAGAGGTCCCTCCCACACAGAGACAAATGGATCCAGTAATCAAACCAGTAAGGACACTAAATCAAGAGGAACCAACTGGGAGAAAATCCAGAGGGGGTGTGTGTCTCTGCAGAAAGTCTGCTCTCTGTCTCGTTTTTATAATTCTCGTACTGATACGGTCGTTTTATGAGGCTCCTTATTAACAGGAAGACCAGATGACATCGCTGCCTCGCTCCTCTGCTATCTCTGTATGCAACAGACATAAATGTAACAAGTGAGGCTTTATTAGACGCTAAAATTACCTCACAAAACATCAGAATCTGCCGAAGAATGAGGAGTTTGCGTTGTAGGTTGTAGTGGCTGTGATGGAGAGCAGAGCAGAGTCACACAGCAGCCAGAAAAAAGCACGACTTCTGCAGCGAATATTAAATCCTGCTCTTTCCCAGTGTGGGTGTGTTTGTGTGTCTTTATTAGACGCTGAAATGACCTCGACGCAGGGATGAGGAGTTAGCGGTGTGGTGGCTGTGATGGAGGGCTGAGCAGAGAGACACACAGCAGCCAGAAAGAAGCGTGTCTAAAAACAATCCTGCACTTTCCCAGTGTGGCCTTGTTTCTGAGTTGTGTGCAGCATAAAATGAAACAACTTCTCTCTTTTCAGTTAGGCTGCTTTGTTTATTGTACCGGCACTCTCTCTGTACTCCATGTTGATCAACCACCGCTGCTCTCTCTTTCATTCGCTAGCAGCAGGCTCAGGTTGAAAACATGCCTTTAGATCTGTTTTCTCCATCAGCTTTGGTGCTTGTGGATACTATCGAATGTAAAAATAACAGATATTGTATCATTTCCTCCCCGTCAGAGGACGGCGGGAGTTCAATTTTGTGCTTTCATGCCCGTAGCTATTACACTCTCTGATCTTTTATAAGACATCCACCTGCAGCTCAAACAGTGGGAATCAGACGTGTACTTCGGGTGCTTTATGTGCAAGCTCGAGACTATCAACAGACTGCAGGCTGTTTTTGCCATTTTTCCAGTGTGATAGACGGTGGGATCCATCCATATTGAGTGAGAATGTCTAAGTGCTTGACTGCTAAAGATCTCGGGGAGTTAAGACAGAGGCTGCGACTACAGGGATACAAATGATGCAGTGAGAGTTAGACCGTCTTGGCACTGATCTAATGTGTGTCAATAAAACTCATTACCGCCATTAAGCAATAAGGTGAGGTTGGGTGAACCTGCCAGGTTTTATGCATCAGCCCCATTTGTATTCTTGGCTGTCAGTTCAAGGGACTGCATGCAGGATCAATCCCTGAACGGGCCTGTTTCTGGACTAAAAGAGAAGGCTGGCGCGGCTCTTTAATTTAATAAATTAGAACGCAATTCATCTCATCGTGTGGTATAAAAGAATAAATGACCATTCAGCCATGTACAGTAGCTATTATAAGAGAGTGAGTGAGTGTTGCAGAGAAAGAGAGAGTGTGTGTGTATGTATGCAAGGAAGCGGAGAGGCCGCATGCCGCTCTGACATCACTGCAGCTGTGCTGAGTGGGCTCATACAAAACGCCCACACATGGCTCACATCCGACAGCGGCAGTCATCAAACATTAGCCCAAAGTGGCAATCTTTACAGACGGCTCCTTGGCTCATTTCAGCGCTCTGCTTTATGCTAATCAAAGACTGGACCGCGTTCTGAAGATGCACAGCACGCTGGACATATAAGTCGTATTTCCTCTCACATTTTGTTCTCTCCCAAACAGGGACGGGACACAGCTGGAGCTGCAGACTGCACACCACCGGTACCGTCCTCCTGAGAGAAGCCATCTTTTGCCTCAAGCAGCATTCTGCTCTTTTAGCTGTGGCCAGCAGCTTGCATATTTCATCCGATTAGCCTGACCATAAAATTTTAGAGGGGGAATTATGTTCAGTTTTGAGCAACAGAAACATCATTTGCAGGGGTTCCTTAAGGAGGCAAACTATCTCTGCTAATCCCAAATCTGAACCCTGAGTCTCTCGTACACTGGGATCGACCATCTTCATTAAATCAAGTTGTTTCTACAAACCTAACTTGTGGTTCTGCTTTATTATGCTCGCTGCAAGCTGCACAAACTGTGACACACTCATCCAGACAGAGAGCTTCCCTCTGTGTTCCCATCCCAATATGAGAAGTAATCATGGAGGTGTTTGGAGTCACCCAAAGGACAGATTTTTAATAATATGCTAATGTGACCTAGCTTGGAGCTCGTAGTTTCCCCCGGTGAAGTTAAGTTGTGACTCTGAATCTCAAAGCTGTCATTTCTCCATCGATGAAATCCACACACAGCTACTTTGCTTGAGAGAAGTAATGATCATCTAACATGATTCAGAGGGTCTCTCACTCTTTGACTAAACCTAACCTACTGATTGGTGACATGATCCTGCACACGGCCCCCAGTTGAGGCAAGAGCCAAGACATCATCCGGGTTATCAAGTGGGTGCTTCCCTTCATCAAAACAGGTTCACAACAGTTTTAAGGAGGCTGGACAGGAAGACAAAGAGTCCTGCAGAGATGCTAGACAGGCTGTTTTGGTTAGAGCTCACCCCTGACGGATTTGGCTGCACACCCTGTCTCCCCTTACCTCCTGCATTTTAATAAGGAAAGAGAGTCTGCAGAGAGATTGAAGCAGGATGGCAAGAGCTGGGGCAGGAAACCAGTTTGGACTAGGAATGAAGGTCCATGTCAGCATTGGATTTGATAGGTATTCTAGTCAATGTGTTAACTTCCACTGGATCTGCTCCGTTGCGTTCCGGATGCGTCTCTGATCCGGCATGCCAGAGCAGATGGATCGGGACAGGGTTTGTCCTAAAGGTTTTAAGTTATGCGCTATCAGCTTCAGTTTTACCAACTTTTGATGCATGATGGAGTAAATGAGCTATAAAGTCCAGTCCAGGAAATGCACAGCTCACTTTAAACACGTGGTGCAATATAGGCTGTACAAAAGTTTTCGGTGACGGCTTGTTGTGCAGAAATCTGATCAAGTTTTGGGACATGCACCGGTGATCCGCTCCTCTCAAGCTTTATAAATAGCTGGATTAACGATGATGCCTATGGATGCAGAGCGCCGACTCATCTCTTCATTCATTTCAAAAGAAGCAGCTGCTTTGAATGAGAGAGAACACATAACATAAAAACTGTTCCAACAGCAGGCGTTTCAGCTAAGTGCTGTCTGCCCTACTGGCCCAAACTGAGCTCGAGTGCAAAACTGTTAATTTAACAAGTTCAACAAAGTTCAGGGCTGTTCAGCTGCAGCCTGCGAGTAGCTCAGCAACAATAATCCAAAGTGTTTCCGTATGCAAAATAGACACACAACCCTTTGATTATTAGCAGGGAAATTAGCATTCTGGTTGCAGCCTGAAATTTAGAGCAGAGATACCCTCAGGAGGTTCTTAAGCTCTGGAAGAAAATCCTTCCCTCTACATGAGAGGAAGAGGAGGATCCAGGTTTTTAAAACAGACTCTGTGGAGTCTGTCCTGTACTCTGAAAGAAAGCTTCAACTTTACAACGTCAGTTCACAGCTATTGATCTGGTGTGTGTGGGCAACTCAAAGGACATATGTGAAAAGATGAGTAAAAGGAAGTGAAGACTACCTGATTTATAACATACAGATATGTTACTCTCCAAGCTTAAAACATCACTTCCTATTGACATAAACATTCCTCTACCTTGATGTCTATGTGAAACAGATGGGAGGATGACACATGCAATAATGTGACACTGTATTGATCCCAGCAGGGATTCAGCGGCTTGCTTGGAGGCACTATGGCTGAGCGGATGTGTGCCAACCCGGGGGCTTGAACCCGGGGTGATCCTGCACAAAAACAGTCTCTCCAGTTCCATTTGGATAAATAGTAGAGCGGTATCTTCATAATATACAAGCCGAAATAGCTCACACACTCAACATGGCTTGAGATAAATAAACACAAGAAGCAAGATTTTTTCATAACTCGTTATTTTTGAAGATAATAGGTACGAGTTTTGTCCAAATAAGGACATGGCTGGCTTGATTGACAGGCGGTAACACTAGCTGTTGGAGAGGAGGCTAAAGACCCTCCTCTTTACGTCACACAAGCATTTAAAAAGTTAGGTTGGGCCAGCATTAACAATATGGCACCTGTGGACAATTGAGGGCCTGTGTCCTCTCACACTGTGGTAGCGCCTGTTTCAGAACACTGCAGCTCATCAATGTCACTTCCTAATCACCAACCAATCAGAATCAAGAAGGGCAAGTGTGTTTCAGTAATTAAAAGCATCTACAAAAATACTTTCAGTCGCTTGGAGTTGAGGCAAACTGAAGCTACCGGTGGCTACACAGTTTAGCTCTCCTGCAGCAAAGCATTTTGTGTGCTAAAATTTGCATCCATTCAGGGACAAACTTGCATCAGTCCATTAAAAACTAAACAGCAATGAATGAAAATTCAAACGTCGTCCAAGCAATTTAATTATCCAACTCAGAATAAGCCAGAGGACTGATCACTTCATTGGTTTAGAGTGAGTCGCACATCCCAATATTCTTGGCTCTAATGAGCACCGCGGGGCTGAAATAAAGAGCACAGTGACTCGGATGGTGCTTCTCCACAACCTAAGTCCTATTCAAACAGAATCATTACGGACACAAATGGATTAAATTGCTTCAGCGCTTTGCCAACACTTCAACAAGAGATCTCAAAAAGAAGGCCTGTGGTCGGGGCGCTGTGTTCACATCACATCATCGTCACATATTTACTGAGTAAACTACAGACAATGGGCAAATAATGAGCCGGCCTTCCCTGCCTATGGCTCTACGATGGCTTGTGTAATGTTTTAGCAGAGTGAGGAGCTGAATTGACACCTGACCTGCCTGAACGTCCACTTTTGAACCATGCTTTATTGTAACGCTACACACTAATGAACAAGGGGTCTAATTTGCAAATACTCAAAGTATGTCCGACTTTTTGTTCTTTGGCTCTTGGCTCTGACACCGTAAAGCTGCCAGCAACACGAAAAGCCCATCTTAGCGCTGGAAATAATGAGGAGAAGGGCTAGCCGGAGCTGAAAGGAGATGATCCCAGTGGACAGAGAGCTGAGCTTGGTGGTTTTTAGTGCGCCTTAAACATAATCAGACCTCAAAGTCCACAAATTATATAAAAAAGACAGATCTCTAAATGAACTCACCGACCTTCGCTCTGTAGAAATCACCCTAAACATGGCTCCTGTTACAACCTCAGAGTGGATGATTATTGGAGAGTGATTAGGCCCCCAGTGCTCCCAATCCCACCCTGCCAGACTGCCCCTCTCCCACACAAGCCGATCAGGGACAACAATAGGAGCCTGAAGGAGGGACGGGCCGGATAATAGGGTTTATATACAAGTTTGAAAGGAGCTGAAGTCAGAGGTCATAAAGAGACACACGGGTGCACAGCAAGGACGCTTTATCACCGGAGACAAAGGAACAAAACACATTACATCAACTTAGAAAGGATTACGTCATCGCACCCTCTCGCTCTTACAGTAAATTTCAATTAGTGCGACCTGATTAGACGACGCTGATGACACTTCTGTCTCCGTGCCAGGTTAAAATGATACAACCAATACGAGAAGGGCTCTTATAGTTAGAGCTAGCTCAGGCTTGGACCGGCTCTTTGTTATGCTGCTATAGGCTTAGACTGACATGGTCTCAGCAGATGTGTGTCTAACATGAGTCTGGTCCTGCTGGAGGTTTCTGCCTGTTAAAGGAAGTTTGTCTTTGCCACTGTAACTTGCTAAATGCTGCAAAGTGCTCTGCTCATGGTGGATTAAGATGAGATCAGACTGAGTCCTGTCTGTAAGATGGGACTGGATCTTATCCGGTCTTGATGTTGGGTCTTTGTTAATGAAAACATTGAGTACGGTCTAGACCTGCTGTTATTTGAAACCTAAGCTAAGCTTGCAGCCTCTTCGGTCTCAGGGAGTGTTATCAAAGATATATACATGATAAACTCTGATTTTCATGAAAATAGTTCATTATCATGATCATTATTGTATTTATTGGGGCTTTAGAAAACAGATTCAGTCAGAAAGTCTAACAAAGATCATGAAAAGGCCGAGTAATGAAAGCCTGCAGGAGGTCTTCATGGACAGGCCGTTATTGTCAGACGGTTTGACCCAATTAAAAACCAAATTATCACCATTTCTTTGATCCACTTTATTAGCGGTTAAATCTGCCTCCCCTTGGCCTCGTATCTGCTACACTCAGGGTTAAAATGTAAGAGCAGGTCTGACCAGGAAAGTCAACAGTGAGTAAAGTTTCATGATGGCTTCCTGCAGCTATATATTAAATTTTAATTAATAAGCATCCTCAGGTTTCAGCTGTGATCCACGTGGTCCACTACCTACAGAATCACATACGGGTGAAAACAAAGTGAGGGATGGCAGAGTGCCGCAGTCGATGTCTGCTGGCATTATTTATACCCTTAGCCTCAGGGCCATCCCATTCCCAACTCCACTTGTCTCCATTGATCTGCCTCAGCCTCCCTTCCCCTCCCACCTCAGGCTCCAGGAAAAATGATCCCCCCCACCTACCCCTTTTCTTCCTGCAACACATCCCCAGACACCAGGACTCAACACACTTGATCCATCAACTGCAGCTCCACAAAGGAGCTGGCAGGATGAGAGGGATTTTCTGGTCTTTTCCATGACATGAATGTGACGTCTCGCTTCATTGCTTAAGCCTTAGATATACTCCAGACTATTGTTTGCTCATGTATTACTCCTCTACTGACCCAGCTGGACGTCAGGAGCACACTCTGCTCCGTACACTGGAGTAGTCTTTGCATATAGCGTGTCTGCTTAAAGCTGCAGTGTGACAAACTTCTCTGTAGAGCCGGATGATATTGAAAAAGATGCTATCATGATAATATTTTTCATATCAGACGACATTGATAATTATCACGATAAATATCAAATCATTATTTCATTTAAATTTAAAGTCAGATTTTTGGTCCAGAGTAATTTTTGTGACATTTTAGTTTGTAGTGCAGTGAATGCATCACGGTTATTCAGTGTTCAGTTGTCCTACAGTCGCTGTGGACATTAAACGTATCTGAAAAACACAGCAGAAGTAGATAGTTTTAGACTTGGAGGTGCTGATCCTCATCTCCTCATGGGTTAAACCATCTGCAGAAGTCTCCTCGTCTTCATAACAACCCGACCTTGCTATTAAAATCTTCCATGGATACCGAATAAAGACGTTATTGGGGGTTACAATCTCTCTCTCTTCAGTGCAGCCACAAACGTCCTCATATCTAATGTCATTGTACAGTTATTGTCCTCATACTTCTAACATTGCTAATGTTAGATCTGTCCTTATGGAGTATTTTGTAATGGACTCACAAGATTGTTCTATCACCCAGCCCTAGTTTAAACCATCACAGAGGTTCCTTGTACCAGTTACCAGAACTCTTAAGTAGCAGTCCTGACCAAACCATCAATTAGTAACCAAGCAACAGGAAGCCTGTGAATAAAGGGCAGAGCCTGAGGGTCTGCAGAGTGTGCCTCTTTCCCCTAGCCCCAACTTAATGGACCCTCAGACCTCCAGTGAGTTACTCTTGCAGGGGGGGAGGGGAGGCTGACTGGAAACCAGGGTTTTGATGAGCCCGTCAGTCTTCCAGATGAAGGTGGGAAGCCGCCTCTGACCACAAACACATGCAGCAGTTTCCCTTGCATGCTGAATCTTGCTATCTCATGCTTTGACAGACGAAGAAGAAATAACAGAGAGTTGTTGAATCAGAAACTACACTCCTCCTCCTCTTCTGACACCTTCACTAACCGCAGAAGGCCTTGGCTTTAACTGTATGCAGGTAAGGCTTCTGTCAAACAGGGGGATTAGGAGACGGGAAATCCTGTCTGCAGACACTTGAGATGTGCAGCCAGATGATGCCTGCACATGTCCTGCGTTGCAAACAGATTGCCGGTCTGTCAGCTATCAAAGCAGAACTAATTTATTCACCCGCAGGAATAAATAGCACTGGGCAGGAGGTCCGGTCAAGTCTTCTTTTCATCTTTAAAGCAGACAAAGGGACACGACATGCAGAACGCCATATATCAATGCAAAGAGGTCGTGATGTCACACTCTATGCAGCTTGTATTAAACAAGGGCATCCAGTGTTTGCTTTTAGGACCTCATCCGTACAGTGAACTTTCCCCTTGAAAAACCTTCAGGCCTAAACAGAAGAGCGGCCTCCAAATTAAGCACGGCGCTCGCAGCTGTGAGGCAAAATGGGGGAAAGCTGTGAAACACCCGAAGAAGTCAAAGACGGCCA
Source organism: Notolabrus celidotus (assembly GCF_009762535.1). Taxonomy (NCBI): domain Eukaryota; kingdom Metazoa; phylum Chordata; class Actinopteri; order Labriformes; family Labridae; genus Notolabrus; species Notolabrus celidotus. Next base: position 3,793,333 of record NC_048295.1, on the reverse strand, counting down.
AACAAGCAGGGAAGGGGCATGCTCAGACTTTTGGGACTACGGGTGGCTTTCTGTCATCGGTAATCACAGCTACTAGCTGTTTTAGAGCGTAGATCTCAAAGTGCATGTCTAGAGCTGCATGCATTCTGTAAACAGTGGCAGTGAATGTATTCTTAACAGTGCTCATGACATCAATACCGTCAGGCGGTCACTTTCAGGAGTTATTATCTGAGGGTTAGCAGTGTTAGCTTGGTCTCTACCTGCAGCAGGTGTGCTTTATGAACCAGCTCTCCTCACCTCCATGCATCTGTCTCATCTTCATTGAGGATTTTTACCACCGGTGTGCGTTAGTGACAAAGCTACAACCGGGGGACATCTGTTTACTATTTGATGTTTGCTGTTTTTGCTGCTATTACCATAAAAAGCTCCGCGTCTACAGCTTCATTGTTCCAGCTTGGTGATACATCAGACACATTCAGTAAGTTTGGATTAACTCCTTGTCATCAAAGATGCAGATGCATTTCAGAGTGCCGTTAACTGACTGTCTGTCCAGGTTGCCTGCCACTGCAGGTGCATTCAAGGACTGTCGTAAATGTGCAATACAGCTCTTACATAGCATTTTTCTGTGAATCAAGAGAATCAAAATACAGTCACAGTGGTCACATCAAGAATGTTTTCTAAAAACAAATGTCAATAATTTAGCATATTTACTTGCCCCTGAGATGTTATTGGCGAAAAAAGCTTTTAAAAAAAATGTGCAACTTTCACTGCAATTTTTTCAAAAAGCTGTTGCAAAATCTGTTTTTTTGGGCCACAAAAATCACAAAAAAAACTCTGTAAAATCCTGGAGGGACTGGAAAAAGGTCATTTACTAGTAGGAAAGAAAAGAGTGTGCGAAATTAGAATGCAAAGAAAATGGAAATCCTGCTTCTGAAAGGCAATCTGCATTTGGGGTGGGCACCTGGGCCATGCCACCCCTTGGACATGCCCCTGCGGTTCATTACTTGCTGTAAACAGTGGCAGTAAATGTATTCTTAACAATGCTCATGACATCAATACTGTCAGACTGCACTTTCAGGACCACAATCTCTAAAAAACCCTTGTGTTGTTGCAGCAATTAGCATCAGGGTTACGGTCAGACACTTAACGGTGTTGGTTAAGACACTAGAAATGGTTATGTTAGACTCTCAGCATGTGGTCTTTGATGATCCAATGCGTTAGGACACTGCTGCCATCTCACAACAAGGGAGTTAGAGTCGGTGTCCCAAGAATGCAGTCCTGAATCTGTGGCTTCTGGGTCTGCAGATGCATGCAAATCTATGAAATGAGAAGGGTCATTTATGTGCCACATTTGCATGCAAAGGAAATGGAAGTCCTGTTTCTGAAAGGCAATCTGAATATAGGCAGGGCACCCAGGCCTTGCCCCCCTTTGGACATGCCCCTGCAAACCAGCACGGCGGGTCATTACTTACTTCCCTATCACCTCGCACAGCTCGTAGACATCCTCGAACAGCACGTCGTCGTCCGCCATCGTCATTCAGGTAAACGAGGATGCTCTCCTCGAGATATCCCACCCACACTGGTTTTAAGGAATCAATTATAACGGGGTTTCTCCCCCAGAACCAGTACGCACACTCCTGATTTTATAAACCCCACAATGTCAGCGGAACCACTCAGGAGTCGTCCAAGGCTGTCACTCCGCGGCCCCACCTTCGAGTCTCCCGGTAGGAAGGCTACCCAGCGAGCTAGACCCCAGGGCGTGGAGATCTCCTCACTCCTTGCAGAAAAACACCCCTCTTTGCATGCCTCGGGGTTGAATCCTACTACAGGGAACAGCTGGATGTGAGTGTCCCCCGCATCCAGCTACACTCCCCACGAAGAAGAAGAAGGAGAAGGGGAAGAAGAGGATGCTCGCCTCTCCGCAAGCTAGCTGTCGAACACGGTTTGCTAGCAGGGTGAATGTGAGCTAGCTGTCGATGGAAGAACCGGTCGGCTCTTCCCGTTATAACGCCGTGCACACCCTGTGTATCACAGATGGCTTATCCCGACGTAATGACACCGGGATGCAGTATGCTTCAGCTTCCAGAGCCCGAATGGAAGACCTCCCCGTGCATGATGTCGTCGACACACAAAAATATAAATCCACCACCACCGACCCTTTTTCGTCCACTCGTCCCGATGCTGCCTGCCTGGCTGGCTTCGACTGGCTGTCCCCCCCCCGACTTGAGGCTCCTCCCTCAAACGGTCGAGGAAACTGGGCCGATCGGAGCCGGAATGGCCCGGTAGAACGCGTCCAGGTTCGTGTTTCAGAACCAGCTCGAGCCAAGATGGCGGGCAGTGAGGGTCGCAGTTTCCTAATCTCCTCCCAACGGTTGCATCCAGTGTTTGTTGCGCAGGCGTGGACCATCCAAACCCTATCACCTTACGTCAGCCTTTTCCCTCCTTATCTCCATCCTTTTTAACATTCACTTCAGAACGTGTTTATTCAGTCTGGCTTGTATGTAGGGTTTAACAGTTTAATTACTAACCTTTCACTGTAATATTGATTTAAATGTTGCTTTATTATTTTAGTAATTTCAACTGTTATATTATTCTTTTTTTTATTCATTTATTCATTCATTCATTTATTTTATTTATCTACTCAGTTTTATTTTCAACTTTTATCCTTACCCTTTTTAAATCTATTTATTTTAACTATTTTTTTTCTTAATATTGATGCTTTAACTTATTTTAATTACACATATGTTATTGTTAGTGTTCATTAGTCTCTATTTCATTTTATGTTCTAATAATTGTATCCTTTTTTAAATTATTATTATTATAAGATAAGATATTACTTTATTGATCCCTGGGTGGGGGGATCAGTTGTTGCAGCAACCCAGACATAAGTACAATCAAGAAGAAGTTCCAATTATTAAAATAAAACAAGTAAAAATGTAGATATATACAATGTTACAAATGGAATTAGATAAATACAAATGTTACAAGTGAATTAGAAAGTGGTAATTACAGGCAGTATTAAAAAGGATTCAGTAGTGACAGGTTGACATGGTGTGATTATGGTTTGGTTATTACAGATTAAGCAATATAATAAATACATATGGGTATTCTTTCTTGTTTTTCAATCACTGTAAAGCACTTTGGGTTGCATTCTCATATAATCCGGTCTATTCTCCACATATCCCATAGTGCAGGACTCATCGCACCCTGGTCACAATTTTTTTGAACTGCTGCCATCGGGCAGGAGGTACAGGCGCATGAAAAGTAGGACAAATAGACTGAAAAACAGTTTCTACCCTACAGCCTTCACTGCACTGAACGCTGCTAAAACATAAATTCAGTACTGTGATATCTATATCTTGCCTAAGGGAATTGTGCAATGGATGTCCAATGTAGATGTAGGTGCAGGTTTATCTGTCTTGTGGGTTTCTGTGTTTTCTTAGCACTTATATTATCTATTGCACTGAAACAAGATTGCACTTAATTTCGTTGTACTTGTGACAATGACAATAAAGATATTCTTTTATTTTCTATAAAACAGGAGCCTTTAAAACATCCAGTGATTCCCAGATTCGCATGGGTCCTTGGGGAGGTTCCTCTGTCCTCAGACTGACAAGGACAGGTTTAATGTCCATTTTATTCCATTACATAGTCTATGTTTTATAATCTGCACCTCTGCCCTCTGGAGTTACTAAGATTATCTGCCAAATCACAATCTTTTCTCTCTTATCTAAAAGGCAACAGTTTGGCCCGAGGCCCCGGAGGGCGCTTTAAGAAGCATTAGTGTGTAATAATGTGAGGATTAAGTCGGTTTGGTTTCATGTAATCTTTCTGCAGGTGCTGGAGATTCTCTGGAGCAGGTGGCAGGTGCATGGAGGGACGCAGGTGCATTTTTCTCAGGTGTGGGAAGACATGCCCGAGGATGTGTTGGTGGTGCCCCCTAGAGGTGATGGAGGGAATAATAGATTCCAAATGCTCCTTTTTATGCAGATGAATTATTGGGCTTTTTTTGTATGAGGGCCCTGAAGGTCAACTGCACAAACTTTTCAACCCAATGAGCACCCCCAAACATTTATTAACTGATTGTTATCCTTTATTAAATCACATCAGGAAAAAAAAATATTAAATAGATAGTTATCCAATCACATTCTAACCAAGAGATCAAAAATACAAAAACGAATAGCATATTTTTATATAAAAAACAAAATGGGCAAAATTTGTGTTTAAGCTCCTGTAAGGAATTTTAACTGGTTATGAAACAGACTGCAATTTATATATATATACACGTATATCATTTTTTGACATACAAAAGCAAACAAGACCATAAGGTACCCTGCACAAATAGTAATTTTTATTTATTTATTTAATTTGCATTTTGGCGTATTTTTGTCTTTAATGGATAGGACAGCTGAAGAGAGAGGAAATGCGAGGAGCAGAGAGTGGGGCATGACATTTAGTAAATGGTCCAGATTGGAATTGAACCTGCAACTTCTGCCCTGTTATTTTTAAAATCAATTTTATAATATGTCCATCAATAGACAGGAATTCTGTAAAAATATTCACATGAAAAATCTTTTTAAAAATTCCATTGGGTTTAAATTCATAAAGAGTGGAGGCAACTGTTTTAAAGAGTTATTTACAATTTCTATTATATGTTGTCACAGTTTAAATTTATGTTTTAGGTATTTGTGCAAATTATAACAAACTATTCATTTAGCTTGCAGAGAGGTAGAACTGTCCTCATGCAACAGAAGCAGAAAGGTGAGCCCATCCATGCAGACAGGAAACCCACAAAGCCATGTGGTGCCACTAGAGGGCGCTGTTATCGTGTTGCTACCTCTGCAGTTTCCATGGTGCTGCATCCCTTCTGCTCTCACATCACCCGCAAGCTTCCCCCATTGGTCGAAGCCCAGCAGCGGCTTCCGATGAGCTGATTGGCTGCCGATGTGGTCATCATACTGTATGTATGGCAGTGTATGTGCTGCTGAGCTGCCCTCCATTCAGTTCAGCTCACAGGTGTCCGCACAAACACACACATGAGGCTCAGATCAGAGACGTTTGGGGACAGATGGAGGGCTGGAGAAAATGAAGGTGGAGGATTCGTTTCCAGAGGGCGCTGAGAGAAAAGGAAGGAAATGAGACGCACCATACATGGAGGGAAAAAAGCACAGTTTCCATGGTAACAGGGTGGGGAACGGGTGTGCTCATGAAACATGTGCTCGCCATGTACACACTTGTTTTTGTCTCTTAATGAAGCCGTACGTCAGTCTTCACCCTTAAATACTGGGTAATGTCCATGCATTCTACATAATGCACACTCACAGATCAAGTATGCACACATATCTGCAGATTTCAAGGATTAAATGTTATCCTGTATCTTCTTTTTCATTTATGTCCTCTGTTCTTCTCTTCTGGAATCAGTGTACTTTCAAATTTATCCAATTTAAAAAATGTCTGCTTTTTTTTCGTAAACTCTCCATGGCGTAAATGTATCGATATCCAATCCTTACTATCTGTATGTGTGATAATATATTCTTAATTCAGTATTTCTCTTTGTTCCCTATTATTGGGCTACAGTCCAACAAAGGTAAAAACTGTACAAGTCTCAGAGCCACCACCTAACTGAGGCAGAGTTTTGAGGCCCAACAAATTCTGTCTCAAAGTTGACCAAACAAGATGCAAAGAGGGGGAAATGAGGTGGGCCGCACACCCTTTTATCTGCCATATATAAATGTGGACACCATGTAGACACACATTTAACGTAAGAATAAAACAGACAAGATCCCTCAGGTGGGTTCAGTCCACAGCAGAACAGACTCTTGTGTTAGTTTGAAGCAGAGACTCATGGTTATGGAAAGTTAAGTGATTCTTGTTTTAGTGTCCATTACATTTTCCATCCTGCATCCTGCTCATCACCTACAAAGCCCTCAATAACCTCGCCCCATCATACCTGACCGACCTCCTCAAACGCTGACACTCCCCATCTCGCCTCAGATCATCAGATGCCAACTTCCAGTCCTCTATCACAAAGACCAAGCACCGCACCTTGGGGGACAGAGCCTTTGCCATCGCTGCCCCGGCTCTCTGGAACTCTCTCCCTCCAAACATCTGCAACTCTGACTCTCGTTTGAAAACCACCTCAAGGCCTTCCTGTTAAAAAAAAGCATACAACACATGACTTCTACTCCCGCCCCACCTCTGTCTTTGTTCTGTTTTATTTATTTGCTTTATTTTTTGCATTTTCTGTAAAGCAACTTTGAGTACCCAGAAAAGTGCTTTATAAGTCTTATAAGTATTATTATTGTCTCTGTGTTCCTTCACTACTCTGCTAATCCGATAAAAGATGCAAGAGCTGTCAATCATCTTTCTAAAATCAAATTTCTAATACAAATTAAACTATCAAAGTTTTGACATTCTGGAAAGCATGGACATCGTTCCAAAGAGGAGAGGGACTTGTTAAGGCATACTAGCAGTTCGTACTGCTAGTATGGTTGAAAACCGCCTATATGATGAACAATACAAAGAAAGAACCCCTGTGAGTACTATCTTGAGCAGGAATGGGGCAATATATACTCATCAAAACTGTAGAAACTGGTGCCATCTGTTCCCTGATGTCTTTAGAGGTGGGGCAAGACAATAAACATGTCCCATATGTTGGTGATATTTAATGAAAAGCAGGAATTTATTTTACAGATAACATTTTTTTATTCTGTCTGTGCTCTATTGTCGATTAAATATGTGATTTAAAGTAGCTAAATCTGTTTTTTAATATTATTTTTTAGATTTGATAACCTATTTGAGGAAAATGTACCCTACTTCCTGCTTCCTGTTTGCTTCACTCTGATTGGCTGTTTGTAACCGCACAGCCTGCTGGGAGCATAGACTGGTAATGCTGGGAGAGCGCGATGTTCAAATTCGTTTCCGGTTTTGTTCTGCTTCGGCCGACACACCAGCCATGGAACGGCATCATAACAGGTAGAGAAAACACTGCTAATGCTTCATTTCAGTGAATTTATATAATACAGTATTATTTTATTCACGACAAACTAATGGCTCAGTTTTGTGAACAGTGTGTTATCACTGTCCGAGCTCCGAACGTCTGCTCTCAGCTGCGCGAGACTGTCTAACCAAATCTCTTTCAACAAGTGTTGAAGTTTTTGTTTTCTTGGTTTTTACTAAATGTTACAACCTTACATGATATAAAATGGAATCTTTTTTGTATTATTGTTATCTAATGATACATTCGGCTAACATACTACACCAAAACGAGCACTGTGTAAGCTGAAATATCAACGTAAAGACTTGTTTTTACCACTTCTTCTCCTTATGGTCTCACGTTAAAAGCACTAAAAAACACACGGGGTCTTGTGCAATGTGCAATTCGGCTTTTCTACTCAAATTTTTAAGTATGCACTGCTCAAAAAAATAAAGGGAACACTTAAAAATTGCAATGTAACTCCAAATCAATCACTTCTGGGATATCAACCTGTTCAGTTAGGAAGCAACACTGATTGTGAATCAATTTTACCTGCTTTGATAGTGTGTGATACCATCTGGAATGATGGATTATTTTCCAGTATTTCAAGGACTCCCCTCAGCGGTGTCCAGGTCCAGAGGAGGAGTAAGAGCTACAGACAGTCCGTCCGCAGCTGCATAGGTGCTGCTCCAGCACTGACGACACGGAGGCTCAACACCAGCAGACGGGCCCCAAAGTCCCACAACATCACCGTGAGTGGAGTCACGCCTTAAGTCTTTGTGTTTACCATCTGAAAGCTGCACACACTGCTCACCGTCTCTGTTGTTCTTCCATTCTCACAGGAGAAAGTCAGTCCACAGCAGCTGGCCTTGCTGGTGAAAACAGAGTGGCAGCTGTCATACGTCACCCCTCTGTATCAGTTCAGACACACACAGCTGAGGAGCTACTCCCAGCAGCTCTCGGCGTTCATCGCTGCAGAGAAGCAGCAGGGTCTGGCAGTGGAGGTGGAGGGATCCAATGGGAGCTTCAGGGTCTCTTTCTCTGTGGTGCAGGGGATGGCTGAGTCAGATAGTGATGCTGAGACTGTCCTCATACAGGTACGCACGTAATTACTTTCATATTGTGTGCTTTGGACATTTAATTCCACATACAATATAAAATGCATATTTTACATTAATATGTAGGGGAGAAAATCACATCACTATCATGTGAATATCACGTGTGAATCCTTAATCCTTAGATGGATGTGATTGTTTTGAGGATCTTAATACCTTGAGTCTTCCTCCTCTTCCCCCTCTTCCACAGATCCTCTCGAAGCCTCTGTTCGCGAGGCCAGACGAGCCTCAGAGAGCCGTGTGGAGCGGCTGGCTCACTTGCATCAACGGCAGCCCCGAGTACCTGTGCTCCCTCCCGAAGGACTTCACCTGTCTGCCTCTGTTCTGCAGCAGCGGGGCGGTGGGTCTCACCTCCCTGGTCAAGTCCTGGTTCCAGCAGATGTTCGACTGCTGCTTCGGTCCGCTGGAGATCAGCAGCACCAGCCTGCAGTGGCTGGTGGCTCTATGGACAAACTGCCACACAGAATCCCCCATCCAGCACCTGAAGATGATTTGGACTCTTCCTGTGAAGCCGCCGCTGAAGGTGACGTACACGGTGAACGGGGCGGACGCCTGGGAGCTGTGGGGCAGTGTGAGGAAGGATCAGCATGAGGAAGAGGAGGAGGAGGAGAGCAGCATCGACATAGAGGAGGTGATGAGGTTCATGAAGGGGTTGAAGACCCATTTCTACAGACACTTCAAGCTGGATCTGTCCGCAGGGAAGCTGGACCAGGTCTCCACAGCGCTGGGATCTGCTAGATGTGGCGGCAGGTTTAAGGTACGTGTGACAGAAACAGGTCTTCTCATGAAAAGTGAAGAAAACGATAAACAATGAGACTAAATGTTTCCTCTTCTTTCAGATCACAAACAGCAAGTACATGATCACCACCCTGACGCTCCTGACCGAGTGTGCTCTCCTCAAAATGCCCATCTGAAGGACGGAGGAGCGCTTTACGCCAACATGAAAGAACTTTTAGTGACCCTTTTTCAAAACCAACACGAGATCGACGTCACACTGTTTTGTATTTACAGGATAACTCACAACTTGAGTTCTAATAATGAGCATGAATTCTCCCCTCTTTTGTAAATACTCTGCTGTACATACTCTTGTCCAGTTGTTCTGTTTTTGTCATTTATAGTTGTAAATAAAATCAGAAAAGGATGCTGTGTTGTGATTGGTGCATGATGAATACCTGTGTGTAAGGAATCAGCTCTGGAGAAGCAGGTAGAGGTTTGTTACGCCACGGGATCCACTTTTATTTGTGATATTTATCAAATTATCAAAAATAACATGAAGGTATTTACAAGCTGATGAGTCCGACCCACAGTGAAACCTCAAAGCATAATCAGGTTTTACCTCGGTGGATAAAAGATGCACAATCTTGGAAACTAAGGATCTCATTGGCCACATTTCTGCAGATAAAATAGTGCATAGAGGTAGTGATGGTGAGCAAAATAAAAAATGTTGAATAGAAATTTAAAAAAGACAATTGAGCCAATTTTTTTGCCAGTACATGAACATTTTGACATGCATTGTATTCTATTTCTGCACCTGCCTCCATCATTCGTGTTGATTCTACTACAGGGACCTCATGGTGTCTGCAATTAGCAGGGAAGAAGTTATAAATCCACGAGTGAAATATACTGGCAGAAAGGAGTGCTGTTGGCCTTGCAGGTCAAAGGTTAAGATGGTTCTTGAGCTTGGTGGGATAGTTCAGTGTGTTTTTTAACTTTCTGCACCCAGAAAAGAAGAAATTAACCAAAATAAATATTTATGAAGAAGTAAAGAAATACAAAGAAAAAGAAAGAAAATAAAGAATAAGGAAAACCGAAGAAAAATCTTTATCTTTATTCTATTATTTCATTTTATTACTTTGTTTTATTATTGCTTTATTTATCATTTTATTTTAGAATTACTTTATCATTGTTTTATTATTATTTTACTATATTATTATGAAACACTGACTCTGTGCTGTGTAAATACACTTCACACAACACAAACTCAAGTGTCACTCCCCACTCCGCAAGAGAAAAACCCACACAAATCAAAACATCAAAAGAAATCAGGCAGCTTTATTTAAAACACGGTTCATACAGCTCTCATAACAACAAACTGAAACAGTGATGGATCATGAGTGTAACTTAACGAGCACTTTAAACCCCGAAACAAACTCACGTCTGTAACATATTGCACTGGTAACAAAAGGCCAAATAATAAAAAGCAACTTGTGATCAACTCGAGAGGACTCTACATGACGACAGCGAGAGCGAGGGAGTCACAGCGAGAGCGAGGGAGTCACAGCGGCGCTCCGTTTCTTTGCTCCTTAACGACAGGACAGGGTCTGGTTTTGGTGTGTAGCTCGTCATGGTGGTTATGATACAGCGGACGCTTGTCCCGTCGTTAAAGGGGACGTGGAGCCGAGGGTTAGGGGAATGAATGATCTGCAGTCATGTAAGCTCATGATATGTGTTGTATATTAACACCTTCTTTACCTCGTCTTTAAAAACGACGTCCTCAGACTGGAGGAGGGTGTGAATGTCTGCCGCCTCCGTCTTCTTTAGATAAGACCATCTTGTGTGTGTATGTACAGTTCTGCAAAGGGAGTTATATTTACAACATTCGGGATCCGAAAGCCTTCACAGTTTCACCAAAACACCCCAAACAATCCCACGTCCGAGTCTGAAAGGAGGGAGGGGGGGGATGTAACACAGTAAACACCACCGGCACTACAGATCATGCTATAATGTTCAACGTAATAACCCCGCCTCCTCTCCCATTGAGTGCGGTAACAGGTGAATCAGCTGAGAGGGAAGTGATGTATGCAGCGGTGTGATTCACAGTAACGGATCTTTAGGACGCCAGGCCGAGGAAGAAGCCGCCGACGAAGCCACTGGAGAGGACAATGTTCCTCTTGATGAAGTCTGACGCCTGGAGAGTGAAGAAGGAGGATGATTCAACCGTCATAACACACTAAAGTCGACTTAAAGGAGTCCTGAATTCTGCTGTGTCACAGTTAAAGGGTGCAGTGCCACAACCAGCACACTAGAGAGCGATGCAGGCTCGCGCATAAGAAGCAAGCACGTCAAAGAATGACATTTAGCAGTCAGAAGTGTGTTAGGTGCAGGGTGCGGTGCGTTCTACCATGTTAGGAGTCAGTGTCAGCAGTGGAGAGAAGAAAAGAGCAAGCTTTGTTACAGGTACCTTTACCTCCTCAATGAATGTGTTGATTTCAGGGGCGGCTTTGTTCGCTTTCTTCTTCAGGTGCTTCTTCGCTTTGTTCACGTCCTTCTCCACCTTCTTCCAGTCCACCTGCACGTAGCCGCTGTGGTTGGCGATCTGTGGAGCGTAGAAACATCATCAGAACGTCACATTCTCCTCCTTTACATGCTGACATGATGTCTGCACTCCTCCCTTGCTCTTGACCCCGTGTCTGCTCTTATCAAAGGAGTCTGTCTGCACTATATTGCACCATCTGGCAGTTTATGACACGTCGTAGTGATACGTCATCAGAGCTTCACAGTCCAACTCAAAGATGCATGCACTCCTGCAAAGGAATCAGAACCTTTCAGGCCGTCTTTTCCACAACTAAGAGAGTTAATTATAAGAATGTTTTTAGGAGCCAATAAGAACCCAGATGGCACGTTATAGCCACAATGCTAGTCTTTCTGCTGCAGAGAGGACACCAGCTGAGCGGCATGCTGCACGGCTGGCATCTTCAGCTTCAACAAGTCTTACTTTCCTGTGTTTTAGAAATGTAACTCTTTCTGTAGGGAGCAGTAGCACAGGAAAAGAAATGTGTACGCTTCAGTTAGTACCAAGATCCCTCCTCAGAGATGTCAAGGCTCTAAACCACGTTCATTTCCTTAAGGAACGATGAGTAGGCTACCTCAAACTGAGGGGTAAGTCTGTCAAATGTTACAAAAAGTGTCCTGTCTTCCATCAAATCCTTCAAAGACTTAAAGACGTCGCTCTCCTGCAAGACTTGAGCATGCACTTTTTGCAAATCCGTCCTCTGACTGTGCAGCAGAATGAGATTCCTGCTCATGCATCATAATGACGAGCACAGCTTCCATATTTTTAGAAAGAAATAACACAGAATAAGAAGGAAAAACTCCTAACATGGGACTTCCACCAGATCTGTCTACGACCCGCCGGACAGCTGGAGTCATGTGACCGAGGTTCTCCTGCGGTAATCACTGAATCAAGGATTCTCCTCCTCCTCTCCTTTTCAGTGACTTATTCTGAAAATTAACCTGATGTTTTCATTTTGTTTTGGTGCCTGACTTCCTGCCCCGCTCCATCTATTCTGTTGAGATTGATGCGTCATGCTCCGGGATCCGTATCTGATCCGGAGGGCTCCAACCTGCGGGATCAGAGATGCAGCCAGAACACAACGGAGCGGATCCAGTGGAAGTTAACACATAGACTAGAATAGAAACCTATCAGATCTGGAGACGGACTGGACATGGATCTGGTGGAATTTGGCTGTTACCAGAAATCATAAAGCTGATGATCTTTATCACATTTATCAGAAGGACTTGATCTCTCCAGGTAAGACTGGTGCTGTCCCATCAGAGCTTTAGATGTACTTAACATGTCATTACTGAGGGTGTGTTAAGCTTAATAAGCGCTCTTGCCTGTAAGAGAAGGAAGCCTCCTCCAACAGCTGTTGCAGCTATCTTCCCAACTCTCTGGAACAGGTATCCAGCACACCTTTAAGGACAAGAGGAAGGACAGTTATGATGTGCATCAGTCGTGTTGGATGAAAGATCTTCAGCTCTACCGCTGGTGTCTTACCATCCAGTCACTCCTCCCATCATGATCTGTGTAGCGACCGAATACTTCTCGGCAATCGGGCCGGAGTTGTTCCCGAACACCCGGCTCCACCACTGGTGCCTCCGGGCGTATTCTGTCAGGTCCACAACCTCATACACCTCCTCTTCACTCTCGGGGTCATCCTGACCCGCTGTTTCATAAAAGAGAAGAAGAGAAGAGACAAAAATGATTACAAAGCAGTACCTTGTATCTCCTTGCTGATATTTGCCACATTTATTACATTATTTTAACTTAAAATGTATCATTGATCAGAGATTTCTGCTATTGAATGCTTAAAAAGGGTTGTTTTGGTCACATATAGTTCAACTCGACTGACACCTACCCCCATTAGCGAATCAAGACCTGACAAATAACTTTAAAGAAACAGTTAATCTTGTCACAGATTATCTCATTTGCTTCTGTAGGTCATCTAAAGGCATCAACATGACTTACAGGCTGTTTTGTAGGTGGATAAAAAACCCTCACATGAGCTTTAAGGTGGAGCTTTGTGTCCTTAAATTGGGTTACTTTACTTACAGCTTTTGTCCTTTCAAATAGTCATAAAAAGAAGCAATTCGTGTATCTAATGTGTTAGCAGAATGATATAAAGGCTTCAAAATGAGCTTCTGCTACATGATTTAAGAAGAAACTAAAATAATAACAGTTCACTAAGTGTGTTGTTGCACTCAAAAACACGTATAAGCTAGTAATAGCACTGAAATTATATTCAAATGTAGCATATTCAACAAAGGCCTACATCCGCCCGTTCAAATCAAACTCCAAATGTCACCCTTTAAAGCTAGTAAGCCTATTGTGCTGACGTTAGGCTGAGAGAAGCTTCCAGAGCTGCTGCTTCATCCATGTCAATTAATTGAGAAGCTAACATTAGCCGGCTAGCGACAAATGGCTACCAACTACAATACAGAGCTAATTAGCATTCAGTTAGAGATTAAATTAAGTATTAAGGTCGATGAAGCTCCCTTCTAGTGAGTCATGGTAAAAGAAATATAATATGTGGTGTTGTTGAGAGTGAAAAGAGGAGTTTCTAACACACAGAATCCACTCACCTTCTCTGTTGTCCACCGTCGCCATTTTGGAGAAACTGGTTATGTCACCAGGATGTTGACAATGTTAAGTCACGCCCACTTTGTGATGCTTGCCACGTCAGTTACAATGCTTTGATGTGACCGCTGGGCCAAGCTGTTTTTTTTATTATTATTTATTAAAAAAAATCAATAAATAAAAAAATAATCACATAAAGAAGAACTAACAAGAATAAATAACTTATAACATATTTATAAAAGAAATGGCTGCGTTATTTCTAAAAAACAAAAAAACAGCGACTTTTCAAAATAAAATTTAAAAATAAGAGACTTCAAGTGACTTTTCTTCTGACTTTATATTTATTTTGCTTTATGCAAATTAATAGAAATATCTTTTATTTTAATATATGTATTTATTTGTTTTTTACTGAACATTTATAAATAATACAATGACAAACACTACAAGCATGTGCTCTAACAAATCCAAATACGCTGTTAAATAAGAGACAAGAAGAAACAAACAATATCATGACTGAGACATATATACCTCTTAATATATAAATAAAAATATATGCAACATTCCAAATGCTGAGATGAAAATCCTCTCCCAGAAATACCTTAGTAGTAGTTGGGGATCAGGCGTCACAGGTACAAATTTTGAATTATTTAGATAAAATGGCTCCTTTAAAAATAATTAAAATTAAAAATTTGAAAATATAATTAACATTCGTGCAACAATTTATTTTTTAAATGTAGCAAGTTTTATTAAACAATAAAACAAACAATCCAGTGACACCAAATTATATCTTGCTGTAAATCAAGCTAATACTCAAAACGAACTGTAAAATAAAAAAAAAACTTAGAAAAATGATCTTCCATAATTTCTATGCATAATTTTCAGAACATGCACTCATTAAGATTTAAATTGACTTTCGGAAGTTATAACAGAGTAATCACATTTTACAAGCTAGGAAAATAACCGATCCTTCATGTGTCAATACATATTACCAACACAATGTGTGTGGTAATGTTTGCATTTTCTTTAATTTAAATATATAATTTGATGCGTGAATACTCTCGGAAAATAAAATCTGTTTCTAATAAGCTGTAATAAAAACCATGTAATGAAATATAAGTGGTTTGCAGGGGGGAAATGAATATTTGAGATAAAAGAATGATATAGCAGGGAAGTCATATGGTGGGTTTCAAGCGCTCCCATTGGCTGAGAAGGGGGGAGAGGGCGTGGCTAGAGCGGCGCGTGGGTTCGCTTGGGTGACACAATTATAACAACTTTATCTTCGCGGCCGAAACGCGTTTTATTGTCAAATACTCACATCGTGGATTTTATAACCAGGTATTCTTATTCACAGCGAGGCACAGGTTCACTTTGTGGGTGAAAAATGTGACGTTTCAGGAGCTACCCAGAGAGCGCTTCTGTCCCCCCCCTGAAAGGATTTACTACATCGAATCGCATCTTTTCATCCTGGAGAAAAAGTTTTTCATCATTCTGTTTCCTTCGGTTTTCATTTTTTGATTCGGCGGAGCACACCGCTTTGTCCCCCGCGTCGCGTTTTTCCCATGCAATCGTGCGGTGTGTCTGTCGCCGCCGCTGCCTGTGCTGCTGCTCGGAGTCTCGGCTCGGCTGCTTCTGCTGGTGATGAGGGAAAGAAAATGGCGGCGGGAAAAGCGAGTGAAACAGAGGAGGACTTTCCGACACTGACAGCCCAGGAGAGGGAGAGTTTGCTCGGGATCGACAGGTCGGAACAGTCACCCCGTGCACTCACACTTCCGCACAGATTTAAAATTAATGCTTTTCTCTCCTTACACATCGAGAATGTCTCAAACCCGCCCTGCGAGTGATTCTGAGCCGCCTGTGTTGTCTTCTTGCTTGCAGCTCACTGTTTGGATTTCAGAAGCTTCATGAAGATGGCGCCAGAACGAAGGCCCTGTTGATGAAGGTAGCACATTTAACTGGCTGTATTTTACACTCTTCTTCGGATGACTCACTCCAAAGCTCTCTCTGATCATGCACGGGCTGAGAATTTGCTCCCTACAGTTGCAAGTCAAGTCAGAAAGCCAGTGGCCCACTCGAGGCCAGCTAGCCGCACAGTACGGGCCCAGCGAAAGCGAAGTGTCGCGCGAGTACACTCACTCCCATTCATTGTGTGTGGCGAGAGTTCGCTTCGCTGCTGAGCGAGAGCATGCTGGGATACCTAGCGACGCGTCCTTTACTGGACACTTTACACCAGCTTTCCTGCCTCACTTTGTCATTTTAAGACAACAATAATGTACAATGAAGTTAACAACGAATATAGGAGTCTGTTTGAATTGAAATGAGGCTTTAATACACGCTAACGGCTCGGCGAACACTTCGCACAGCTTCGTTGCTCACTTCTTGCCTTAACAGCTTCCTATATTGGGGTTTTACTCAACACTGTACTATACCTTCACTTTAAATGATTCAACTGGATTATGGAAGATTTTATAAAGTGGGTAGTAACGCATCCCAGCATGTCTACACGTTGAGCTACGAATCTGCCGCTTGCAATACACAATGAATGGGAGCGAATTTTCTACCGCGTCAGTTCGCTTTCAGTTGGTTAGCCGCGCACTGTGCTAGCTTTCTGTTTAGCTACTCCCATCCGATGAAGAACGACCCTGCACCTGCTGCTAACTATTAAAACCTCATATCCCCCCTTCTGTTCATACAGCAATCTTATTATTCATCACATTTGTTCACTTTGGTTAAGCTAACGTTATTCCACTCAACGTATTATGTGCAAGTGTACCACCAACAACATTACGTCGTCACCGTTTTTGTAGCAAGCATTCACAAACGCACACAATCCACTTTGATAATCAAGGTTTAATGTTTAATTCACTGTATTTCCTCCTCTTACATCCAACCTGAGTCTAATATGAATCAGTATTCATCCAAACGTTAGTGGAAGTAGCGTTGTGTGTTTCGGGGTGCACCAAACACAGCGTATGTGTGTGTATTTAGTGGAGCTAGCTTGTGTCAGGAGTTGTTGCATTGGCGTGTAGTGTTAACCACAGTCTGTTAAGTCTTCGTGTTGTTGTATTTGTGGAGAAAGCACACTTAAAGACGTGTTGTGGTCGTGTTTTCGTGTGGAGTTGACAAAGTAACGTTAATGGCTGGCTGCTCGTCCAAGATGGCGGGACATGGCGGAGTGACATCGATAGCCATATAACCAATTTCACATGAATATACTTCTCCTTATCATTCCAGTCTCTAAAGCATGTGTTCCTTTGGAGCAGGGGCGTCAAACTCATGTCAGTTCAAGGGCCACATGCAGCCCAAGTTGATCTGAAGTGGGCTGGACCAGTAGAATCACAACATAATGTCCTATAAATAACAAAAACTCTACATGTGTCCCTTTGTTTTAGTGCAAAAAAGTACAAGTACATTCTGTGAATGTTCACTATCTTTCTGCAGAAACAGCTGTTGTCATTTTTGCCATGATGAGTCTCATAGTGGGCTGAATATTTTACTCTTTAAGCCCTGAAACCTGCTGTGAACACACCAAACACACAGGTTATAGGGGTGTAATGATTCTTTTTAACAATGATTTGATTCGTATCATGATTCGTTGTTGCCGTTGTCATTAAAGGATGATATTGGTTCATTTAGAACCATATGACCTGAATCGATTCAGTGACTTTTTAGCCAAAATTTCAACCAGTGTGAATGTGAAATAAACACCTTGATACTGGTCCAGGCACCTGGACGGTCAGCATTGTGTGAAATCCCATGTCGACTTAGTAGGTGGTTGGATAGATTTGTTGTGTTGCCGTGGTAAATTTATTGAAAAATTGCAGTTATGTCTTCTCTGTAATTTTTTTTCACTTTGCAAAGTTGTACCTCCACTCTTGGCCCGCGGGCCGCATGTTTGACCCCCCTGCTCTAAAGCATGTGTGTTGTTTCCTTTGGAGGCTCAGCTCTTTGTAAAGATGTGTCCCCCTTGTCCGGACTATGTTGTCAGTGTCCTTTGTTTACAGTGTTCAATCTCCCCTTGTTGTCTCTGCATGTGCTCCCAGACCTGTAAGCTCCTCAGTCCACCTGTGACAAAAGTGCAAAAGCACCTCCATTGTGAGTTTATCTGGGACCGAGGTGCAAGATAGAGAAGACGGGGCTGTTGACAGCTGGTGGTGTGAGGAGCCATCTGCAGATCTGCTCGCTAGGTGGTGTGGGATACCTAGGAAGTGTGGCTGCTCATGTGAGATCACTGGTGTGCAGTTTTTGCTGGGAAACATGGACAGCGTGCAATGCAGTACAAATGCTGAGCTAGGAAGAAGTTGTGCAGTTGTTTTAACCTTATATTTCTTTATTTTGTAATGCTTTTGCATGAAAAACACACATTCCTCCTTTTTAAATCCCCCTTTTTCTCACAGAGACTTTGCAATTTGTTCATTTTTAGCAATGCATGTCATGCAAACATGATTCTAAGCATTAAGACCTGCAATTTTCTTCCTCAGTTGTCCTGATCTTGCACCACAGCCGGCGTTCATTGCTAGACTTTCCTGTTGCAGGCCCACTCTTTGAAACACTTTCTGCAAAAACACCTACAGATGGTTGTTGAGTCCGGCTAATTCATGACCCCGGCTGGCTTTATGTGCAACATTTCGCAGTCTGGTGAAGATGCTAGCGTGGCTTGTGTCACGTCAGGTGAATGCAGAGACTTAATTGAGGAGTGTTGCAGCTCAGATTGGAGGCAGATTTAACAAGAGGGGTGTTGGATGAGCATTTTGAGACATCGACAGAAGTATAGCTATCATGCTGCATGAAATATATATTGTTAATGTCTGATTGTGTGCTCTTTAAGTCAGATATAGTGTTTTAACCTAGAGGCACAATGACTCTAACTCTGGTGTTGTTTTATTCCTCATTTCATTCTTTCTTTCGATTTCTGCACCCAGCAAACCCTCCCCTGTCTTTGCAACCGATGCATCTCCACGCTGATAACTGTTAGTTCAACACTCCTGACAGATCTAGGTCACTGTATCACCACCAGTAACTAGGTGGGGATGACGCAAACTTGGAATAACCAGCTTTGTAGTTTTGGTTTCACCCCCTCTGCAGCAAGAGAGGTTTGCGTCCTCTCCTTGTGTATGCATGGATTTCCTCCAGGTCAGGGAGGTGCAGCAGCGGACATGAACATAAGGTATTAACAGTGCTCTTGCTCTGCCCTTGAAGAAGTGATAATAAGTAATTCAGCAGACCTTGAGCTGGAGGTGACTCCGCTCTGAAAAAGTTAAGAGAGGTCGTTTTCAGCGGACGGGCGTTCCCACAGGGATTAAATCACTGGAATAATACTCACACTGAACTTTTTAATCAGCTGCATGCAACAGTTTGGATGATGAAGCATCTTCATACATGCATCATCACAGAGCTTTGTTTTAACTCTTCATGGGGAGGGAGATGACGTCTGCAGCAGGTCAGGAGTTTAAAACAGGGCTTTACATCCGGGTTTACTTTTAAGAGGTGGCTGCTGGTCTGAAGCTAAGGCTACGATATGCACAGAAACACACATTAACTTCATGTCACGGAGGTTCTGTCCTGGAAGAACGGATCCATTTAGACAGAGCTACACCTCTGCAGAAGCTCTGCAGTGATGGAGGAGCTGAGGACACGTCTCACAGTCTGTTCCTCTTTCTGTGGTCGTGCTGCAGACAAACCTTTCGGACACTCTTATATTTCTGACACATGAGCTCTTTTTGGAAGTCTTGTCTGAGTTTCCCTCCCTCGGACCGGTCTGTGGCGTGACGTCACGGTGGAAGCAGAGAGACACACCGGCCTCGATGTGGAAAGTGGCTCGGACGATATGTGCTCGGTTTCTTTTTACAACTTGGACCCGTTCGGTGGGCTCAGTTCATCGATGAGTCCTGTAAACAGAACACCAGTATCACTCCCGTCTAGACCCCATCACTTGATCTGTGTTTGACTTGAGGCGTCAATGCTTCAGATTTATTCACTGTTTTAGACGCAGGACTCATCAGTGTCCCTGCGTCCTTTTGAATGAGGAGTGTCCCACACTGACTCTTCAGTGAACTCTGCTGTGATCTGTCTTTACCTGTGTGCTTTCAGCTGTAGAGGATCCAGAATCATCAAGCGACTAAATGTCACTTCCACACCGTGTCATACTTTCTGTCATGGGCAGAAACGATGCTATGCTCACAAGAAATGTCGTCCCGAGAGAGTTTAAAAGAAGCATGTGAGACTCGTTGAGGTTTTGCAATTTCAAGGAAACACAACTTTACCATTTAGAATGAATATTTCACAAGATTTCAAAGAAGCGTGACAGATTGAATCATCTTTTATATGCTCTCTTCATCTCACCACATGTGCGTAATCAGATCGGATATCCTCTGTGAAATAGTTCCTTGAAATCCACTTATCAGATGTTGCAAATAAGATAAAGTGTGGTTAGCAGCAGGCAGAGCTCCCCGTCCAGTCCACCCTGTTGTTTTTAACTGAAGAGGTAAATCCGTGGCCTGGCACTTTAACACGTCAGGTCGTGCAGTGTGAGTTTAAAAGCTGTGTTTGTGTCTGTTTTAATCAGAAAGGAAGGATCGGTATTGGAAGTCTAAAAAGTGCTCTAAGCACAAGTCCTTATCTGCAGACTTCATTCCAGCACGTTCGCAGAGTGCTGATGTTTATCTGCTGGAAGAATGCGAGTCCATTTGGCCCAAATTCTGGAGCTAACGTCAGCCGTGCTGTGACTTTCAGAAGTTTCTGTGACTTTCCTCCCTCTCTCTCTTCGTCCTCTCTCTCTCTCTCTATTCCCTGTTTTCTTCCTCACATTAAACAAATAAGGACGTGAAGCGACACACACATGAGCCGACTTGTTTTTCTCTCCTCCTCCTCCTCCTCCTCTTCCTCAGGCTGTCCGCTGCTACGATTCGCTCATCCTCAAGGCCGAGGGCAAAGTGGAGCCTGAGTTATTCTGCCAGCTCGGCCACTTCAACCTCCTCCTGGAGGATTACCCAAAAGGTGAGTAACCCTTCCTCTTCACCTGCGCTCACTCGATGTGTACACTCATCTATTTTCTCCAGAGTTGCTTCATCAGATGTTTCTTTTAAGGGGAACTCCAGTATGTCTACACCTGGGCTTTGTTTTAATTTCTTAACACATTAAGGATCTTAATGACTGACGTGTGCATCTTGGCTGCACATTGATGCATTCACAGGTTGATTTGATAAACCCTCCATCCTCTTCATTGTACACATTAGACTCCCTGTATGATATACGGCAGCAGAGCAGCGTCTACATGACACACAGCTGGCTTTACTCCAGCTTACGACTCAGTGTGTCGTATCGACACAGATAAACTCAGCCTCCCTCTCTCTCTCTCCTTTTCTTCACAGCATTATCGGCATACCAGAGGTACTACAGTTTACAGTCAGACTACTGGAAGGTAAGACACACACACAAACACACACATGTGCTTACGCTCACTTGAACCTCTCCTGCTCTACCACAAACACACACTTTCTCTCCCACACGTTACCTCGTACACAGGAAGTGTGTTTGGGCTGAGTTTGGTGAGATCCTGTAGTGAAATGCGGTTTCAGGGTTCCTGTCGGAGTCATTCTGAGCTGAAGCTGATTGTTTGTGGTGATTGGTGTTTTGATAATGGGACGGCAGTGAGCAGGTGCAAGAAATGTTAAATGTCTTTTGATTAGTTAGATTTTCTTTCAGCACTTTTCTTGCAGTTGAACATGTTTCTGAATCAAACCATGTGTTCTCCCTCCAGAATGCTGCCTTTCTGTATGGCCTGGGAATGGTCTACTTCCACTATAATGCCTTTCAGTGGTGAGTATTAGCCACTGTACTCTCTCTGACACCCATATGTCTTGGCTGCTCTTTAAAGCTCCTGTAAGAATCTCTCTGTGTCGATTTTGGCGCGCCCTGTGGTCCAAAAAGTTGCCTCTCTCCTCTTGTAAGAAGCGTTCTCTAAAATCGTCCCTCTTGTCTGTGAAGGTCTTGTTTGCATTCAGGTAGGGATGTCCCGATACTGATCTCAACTATCGGATCGGAGCCGATCTGGGCGTTTTTTAATTGTTCGTTGATCAGCATTAGAGCCGATCTTCGAGAGCCGAGGGAATTTTCCAGTCAAGTCAACAGAGGAAGTTACAATTTAGCTTCACTCTGCAGAAAGACGAGGCGAAGCCTGGATCATAAAATCTTGATCCCAGCTGCTCTGAAACATTTTAATTTATACGTTTAATTGCTGTCTTGTTCAAAATCTGGTTAGTATTTCATTTAAAGGGTTGAATAATCCTGAGGCAGAGGATGCACCTCAACCAACGAGCTTACTTCTCCACTGCAGAGTGTTTGTGCCTCTGTAGACGTCTCTGTTTGTTGACACCGGCTGAAAAACAGCGCTTGTGAGTGAATCTGACTCGTGTTGTTTCCATGGGAACAACACAGCCAGCGAGTCCTCAGGTCTGACTGAATCACCAGGAGGACGCGGCTAGCTAAAACCTGTGACGGGTGAAATTCATCAAGATGCACGCGTCGGCAAAAGGGCACAAGTTATTTCCTTAAAGCAACCATGAAGGAGGATAAGTAAAAAAAGAAAGCACTGCTGCAGTTTGACAGCAACACATAACTAATGGGAATCTTTCTCAGGTACTGTGGAGGAGTATGTTTAGTATTCAGAGCAAGTTTGCACTCAGCAGCAGGACTGTAATGTCTCTCTGACTGACTCTGCTGCAGCTGAGGTTACATCCACACCTCAGGCATAACAAAGAGTCGAGCCGCTGCGTTAAATCATTGTTTTAATCCCTCCTGTCCTCTTCTCGTGCCCTCTGTGTTTCCTCAAGCTCTCCTTTTTATCCCTGCAGGGCGATCAAAGCATTCCAGGAGGTGCTGTACATTGACCCAGGGTTCTCCCGGGCCAAGGAGATCCACTTACGCCTGGGTCTCATGTTCAAGGTCAACACAGACTACGAGTCAAGCCTAAAGGTGGGTTGCACGAGTCCAGAGCATGGCTGTACCATGTTTGAATGAAGTCCTCTTAAATGTCAAACGCTTCAGAGTGGTTTCACAATGGAGGGGTTGCATGCACTCTGATTTATGATGCAGTCATGATGAGTTACATGCATCATTAATCTGGTGCAAATGAGGCTCAAAATCAGCCTTTAAAGGCAGAAGATGCATGAGATAAGAAAGTCAAAAAAATCCTCTATCAGTGTTTCCTGCACAGAGACTTCACTGAGGGTCGCCCAAGACTGTTCCTTTCATATTTTCTATAAACTAGTGGATGATCTCTCTCTCTCTCTCTCTCTGTGCACAAGAGAGAGAGAGAAAGAGAGAAAGAGAGAGAGGTCAAATGCACCAATCAGGGCACGACATCTCTCATGAAATATGGACCTTCTGATGTCATTGTTCAACATTTCTCTGCAGCTGATTCCTGCACGTGTGACTCTACTCTCTGTTAGCTTTGATAAACAAGCTTCCACATATACAAGTCGCCTGTTCAAGGATATTGCATGAAACTAGGGCTGGGCGATAAAAATGAGTCACTATGTAGAAAAAGGGTCAAGTTACCCCAATTTTGAACGTTTTATGATGCAAGAAACAAATCAGGCCATATAGACTCCTGTTAGCAACAAAATTGAGTGCCTGAGCTCCAGAGGATGTTTGGATTTCTTGTTTTTAAAGTCTGTAAAAACACATCAACATCTGAAGCACTGTTCAAAGTCACAAAAGGCAACAATAAACCAAATTGCATCATACGTGAGGGCTGAGAGGAAGTGTTTGAATGGTGCAGACTAGAGACGAGGAGCTAAAAGAGATGCAAAGTGTGACTCCTCTGCTCGGCATGAATCTCACTTCTTCATCTCAAAGAGGCGCCGAAAAGATTTTACAGAATGTGTTGATGTGTGAATGAGAGTTAGAGGTGTCGCGGCTGTGCGGCTGCAGGTGTGACTGAGAGCAGAGCAGAGACACACACACAGTGTTCAGATGATGTGTGTTCTTTTTCTCTTTTAACTCTGGTATTTGTTAAAGCATGTGGGGTTCAAAACAAACCAAATGTTTGAGTGATGTTTTTCTTCTTCTCTCTCTCTAAATTATTTATGTGTGTATATATATATATGTATCTTTATTTATCTTATTTTTAGTCTTCATGTAGTTTGTCATTTAAAAGTATTTCTATTAATTTATTTATCTGTTATTAGTATGAAATAAGTGATGACAGATGAATGCCATCATTGATCTCTCCCTGTCTTCTCTTGCAGCATTTTCAGCTGGCTTTGATTGACTCCAACCCCTGCACTTTGTCCAAAGCTGAAAGTAAGCCTCTCACTTCTTTAACATTCATCCTTTAATGTCTCGTTTGATTGATGTTTGTGACAGTCATGACTGTGGCGTGAATATCTGAGCTGGAGCGTCAGGGGAGCAGTGTTCAGCCTGTGCAGAGTGTTAGATTATCCTCAGCCTGGATGGTGCTCCGGCTTTATTTGATATGCCGCTGCCATCTCATCTCTCCCGCCCCGGCACCTGTTACCTTGACTACAGCAATATCCTTTTTTTTTCTCCTCCGCTGTTTGCCTTTGCCTCATTGTGTCCCCCTCGTTCCTGCTCTCGCTCTCACACACACACACACACACATAAGCAAGGGCAGCCCCCGTCTTTCTTCCCCTCCCTCCTCTCCTCTCCTCTCCTCTCCTCTCTCTCTCCCTCCATCTGCTGAGAGTCACTCAGGCAGCTTAGATCAGACACTGCAGCGCTCCAGACAAAGGAAGGTGCCGCCAGGAGCACAGCTACCTATCTGCTCTGTTATGCTCAGGAGTGGACAGGCGAAACTCGGGCGCTTTATTGACACGGCGGCGCCACTTTTCTGAGACTTGTGAGGAGGACGAACTCTTGGAGAGGGAGGGAAAGCTTTCTGAACTGCTGAATAACATCTCTTTTGTTTCCCTCCACAGTTCAGTTCCACATTGCTCATTTGTATGAGATTCAGGTAAGTGCTCGCCCTTCTATTGAACTACTTTAGAGGATGCATGTGTTCGTTTTCTGTCCGATTAGCTGCGCTTCACGTAGATCTCTGTAGAAATCAGTGCGGCGGATCCCGGGGAAAGCCTGATTTATTTGTATTTTGAACCAGGTGCTGACAAATTGAGGAGGGAGCAGGGTGCCTGAGTGGGTGGCATACATGAGGAGGAGGAGGGAGGGAGGAAGGAGGGAGGGGGGGTGATAGGAGATTACTCTGACTCGATCGACGGGGTTGCCAAGGAAACAAGAAAAGTCTGTCTTCCCCCTCTTTTGTATGCTGGTGGTTTCTCGCTCTTTATGTCGGTTTCAGTGGAGAAGTACAGTAGCTCCGCTCGCTTCACGACTAATGTGTTTTCGAGCTGCAGAGCGAGCCGAGCGCAGGACGCCTTTAAGCAGCAGATATTTAGATGCATGAGAGCGACTGAGAGGAGAGAGATAAAAGGAAGCTTGTAACCTGTGTTTTTCTCCCCCCCTCTCTCTCCCTCTCTTTGACCTTCTTTTACCCCCCTTCTCTCCTCCTATCCAGAAGAGATACCGGGCTGCAAAGGAGGCCTATGAGAGCCTCCTGCAGACGGAGGATCTTCCTGCACAGGTGAAGGCCACTACCCTGCAGCAGCTAGGTAAGAGTGTGCACAGAAGTTTGCAAGATTTAAACATCATCATCTAAGAACACATCATCTTTCCTCACACAGTTCATGTATCTACTTTTTGCGTATTTTTTCCATATAGCTAGCCGTTAGCGGTGAATTACTACTAGCTAGCACCATTTCTGGTGCGCTGCATTGGTTACAGTCTAATTGGCATCTTGAGAAGCGACAGACTGAGCAAAAGCAACTCTGTCATTTCGTAACTTATTCATTTTACTAGTGCTCATGTATCTGTGTAAAAGTCTAGAAAAAGCAGTAATTTATTGCCTCATTAAACCCCCCAAAGTACCACCCTTAATCTGTTTCTGGTGAGTCTCAGTTACACTGTAAATAGTAAGTTACACAGAGGCTTCACTCTGGCTTACTCCAGCGGTATGAGCCTGAAAAAGAGACCAATTTTCTCATGATTTAGTTGCAATAAGTAGGTGTTCAGTTTGCAGGAATAAGAAGTCAAGCTTTGTCAGGTCTGACCTCAAGAGGAGAAGAAAACAACTTCACTTCATATTGATAGTGATGAATCAGAGATTAAAGTTTGTATTGGATGTGCTGTTTCTGCAGGCTGGATGCATCACACGGTGGAGCAGCTCGGGGACAGAGCCAGCAGGGACAGCTATGCCATCCAGTGTCTGCAGAAATCTCTGGAGGCCGACCCAAACTCCGGACAGTCCTGGTACTTCCTGGGCAGGTACGTCAGACAAACATGCATCAAGAAGAATAATCTGATTGTTCTTGTCATCATCTTAAACGTACTTCGGAGGCATCTACACATCTCCTGTTAATCAGTTCGATCAGTGAAGGCTTGTATCAGTTCTTTAGGAAGAGATATAAGGTCCTAGATCAGACGTGATCGTTTTATTTTTGTGTCTCCTGCAGGTGCTACTCTAGTATTGGGAAAGTCCAGGACGCCTTCATCTCCTATCGGCAATCCATAGACAAATCAGAGGCCAGTGCAGATACCTGGTGCTCTATAGGGTAAGTATCTGCATGCTCAGTGAGTGCTGCAGTTATTTAAAGATGATATGAAGAGTGACTTTAATGCCCTTATTTTACCATCATCCTCTCCATGGAACCAAAAAACTCTCCTCCTCCCCATCTGTCTCCCTCTGCAACCTCCTTTCCACCCCCTCCCTCCTCAGGGTGCTGTACCAGCAGCAGAACCAGCCCATGGACGCCCTGCAGGCCTACATCTGCGCAGTGCAGCTGGACCACAGCCACGCCGCCGCCTGGATGGACCTGGGCACGCTGTACGAGTCCTGCAACCAGCCGCACGACGCCATCAAGTGCTACATCAACGCCACACGCAGCAAGGGCTGCACCAACACGACCGCGCTGACCCACCGCATCAAATGCCTGCAGGTGGGTGGAGACAGGAAACTGGAGGAGGGGGCTGCTTGGAGACAGTGTTTATTTGATAATGCTGCAATGCACAGTTCATCGCAGATGTGGTGCACCTGCAGGATTGGGACACATAGCAGCAAAGAGTTAGTTTTAATCTCCTACATCACTACAGCAGTCTCAGTGTTTCTGTTTCTGTCACATTTAGTTCAGTCGGCAGCACCGAGCTCTCTGAAACACTCTGTCATGTTATTAAATGAACCTGCTGGCAGCCATTTATTCATTTTGTGCGCTCTGCAGGCCGCTAATTTACAAATCTGTTGACTTACACTGTTTTAACAGAGCTCAGCTGGAGCCCAATTTGACGCCTGGCACACCCGGTCAAACAAACAAACAAACAGGTTGAGAAATGTGACAGGATTTAGATAACAGATTCAGATCCATCCAAAAATAGCTGGATCAGTTCAGGACATCCCCGACTGAAGCTGCTGGCTGCTTTTTATCGTTAGCGCTGCTCTGGGGTTCACTCGAGAGCTGAAAACGAGGGAGAGCCAATCAGGTGTCAGCATGATACCTTAAAGAAGTGCTCAATTTGTCTCACTAGTACAGGGATGAAAGGATCAGGTCCTTTGTGGTGATTGTAGTTGTACTTTAGAATCCTTGTATTAAAGGCACAGTAAGGAGTTTTTAACTGATGTTGAAATAGTCTCGCTCTTATACCGATGCTTCTTCATGACTTATAAACTAACATGAGATAATATAAGCGGGGTGTTTCTTGATACTGAATTGATCCGTGTAAAACTGAGGGCTTTGCTAGCTTAAAGAGCTAAACGGCTATGAAAAGGATTACATTTTGAATGCATCGCTGCTCTGTAATGTCTAAAGAGTTAAACCGTGTCTTTCATTGGACATTTAAAGGGTTCAGCATTTCCAATATGGCTGCCGCCGCCGATTGGCTTCAAAACAGGGCTTCAGAAACAGACGGATGACGTCCTTTTATTATACAGTCTATGAACACAACTCAAAACTCCCTTACTGGGCCTTTAAGGAAAACACAGCATGAAAACTCCTTACTGTGCCTTTAATAAGGATGGATATTTAAGCTCAGGGGTCTAGCAGTAAGATCTCACCTGTTATTTTACCCATCTCTATTTTGTCCAAGCAGAGTCATTTCCTCTACATACGCATGAAGGACTGTTACATGTCCACCTGTTACTTTAGCATAACCTCATGGCATTAAGACAAGCTCAGCGGCTTGTTTTAATGCACCTGTGTTTGGTTCTACTGTTTCTGAATGTCACTCCAGAGGTCTGAACCCCCTGTGTGGTTTTTACTGTACATGACATGACGCTGGTGTGTTAACCAGCGACAACACAAGTGTGACAGTCACTCTCCAGTGTAGCTTCACTTGTGTGAGAAACGTTCTATCATTGCTGATCATTTCCTTGTTTTGAGGTCATCGTTTTTTTTTTTTACCAAAAGCAAACCTTGTGTTTTATTATTTTTTTTGTTTTTCACGTCGTTTTCCATTCCCCTAGGCTCAGTTGAGTAACCCCCAGCTCAGTAGCCTTCAGGGTAAAAGTAAAATGCTCCCTCTTATTGAGGAGGCATGGAGTCTACCAATCCCAGCTGAGCTAACCTCCAGGCAGGGAGGCCTGAGCAGTGCACCACAGCAGGTGAGACACCAGATAGATACACCTCCCGCCTCCCTCCTCCCCCCTCCCCTCCCCCTTTTTTTTGACTGAGTGCACACTCAGACACACAAACACGGTGATACACACCTGCAGGCCGACACATACGCATGCACTGACTGATGGGTAACACTTGAGCTTAACTCCACCTGTGTGTAGATTCCTTTGAAAGTGTAACACACCACCCCCTCACATTGGAGGCCTTCACTCTTTTATTAAATCATGCATCCCCCTCTTTTTGAATCACTCTTGACGTCACGGCTCTTTAAAGCATCAAACGAGGAGGGGTCCAGCCAAGTGTTACCCACTCCTGCACTCCCTCTCTTTCTCCACAGCACAGTCGTCCCTCGGCTTCACCATCATGCTCCCTTAATAACAACAAAAAGTCAACAAAGCACTTGTGCAGGTTTTTTTTTTTGTTTGTTAATTCTCTCCCTTTCAATTTAATCCTGATTTTAATCTAATGTGGTATTCAGGATTACACCCCTCCCACACACACACACTGACAGGCCTGGATTGTTATTAAAACTGTCAGATGATGTTATGTAAAGGATCCCTGCAGAGGTTGACCTTTTGGTTGTAAGGTGAGGACAGTGCTCTCTTCAGGGCCACCAGACTCCATTGACAAAAACAGCCATTTAAGTACCCGGCTACGGTTTGCACCTCATTGTTTACCAACAGTTTTAGCCACAGTGTTTTGATGCTAACTGAAGCAAATGTGCCGAAACTCTTTACCCCGGATTGATTTGACATGGCGTGTGATCAGTTTTGAGCAATCAGAATCAAGCATCTAGCATACCCGGCAAATCATCAAGAGAGCCAGGTAATAACCTCTGATAACACACAAGCTGCTGTTTAGAGCTTGGTTGTTATTGTGCACGTTTGGTGATTTAAATGATGAGTTCAGCTCTGACATAATTTTCATATATCACAAAATACCTCCAGAACTTCTGAATCTAAGCTCGAGTAAGGAAGCGAGGCGCATCCCCTGCAGAGTTAAATCTCTGTTTTTGTCAATTGACCTCCACATGAATCCCGCCTCACCTCAAACAATAATAATCCAGGCTTGTCAGCGTCACACCAGCACTCACAGGGTTAATTTGGCAATCCAGTTTTAGGTGGCAAACTTGTTGAACCTGCACCCTGCCTCTGTTTGCTCTTAATCTGCTTTGAGTGGTCGCCCTTTATGAAGAGATTAAAGTGCTTTAATTCTGAAACATCAAGTGTTTATAATCCTCACACTCATTCAGTCTTTTTGGGCTTTTGACCCGAGGTCGTGCTGCCGTGGAGAGCGTACACCCAGGCTTCCCATTGGCTCTGTCCGTCCCCCCTTCCCTTCCCCTCCTCTTCAGTAGTTGACCTTAGATGTCCTGCAGCTGCTTGCAGGAGCACCAGCAACGCCCCCTAGTGTTTCATTACCACCTCACTCATTCATGCCCATCAGACGGTAGATGCAGTAGCTCTGTGTGTGAGTGTGTGTTTGTGTGTGTATATATGCGTGTGTGTGTGTGTGGGGACTCTGTTGTGTTGTTGCCTTACAGCCTTTAAATGTGTGAACCTTGTAGCTTAGATCGTCTCTTGTGGTGAATGAGGAAGGTGTGGATGGATCACACAACTCTTTTTAGAATGATGAAATTTAACAGAAAGTAATCAGATTAGAGTTTATTTATTTATCCCTCTTTTTGTTTAGTTAATGGTGCATTTGTTTTTCAAAGCAGCATATAGAAACATAAATAAACAAACATTAAAGGGGTGTTACGGTTTTAAAAAGGGATGCAATGGATCACAGATGTTTAGCAACAATCTCACACACTTGAACATTTATTTAACTCTTTCAATACATTTATATTTATTTATCTAGTAAAACATTTATCCATCTAATTATTTATCTATCTATTTTATTTGTTTAGCTAGTTATTCATTTATATATTTATCTTTTTATTCATTTGCCTGTTTATTTATTTTCTTTTCAATTTATTCAATTTATAAATCTAAATAATAATAAAGTTATTTTTCTATTTATGTATCTATTATTCATTTTAATCATTAATCTAGTTATTTATTTATCTAGTTATCTATTTTTTAATCTTTTTATTCATTTCTCTTTTTATTTATTTTATTAATTTACTTATCTTGTTATATTTCTATTTATTTATTTATGTATTTTTTATTTATTCATCTTTCTTATTTGTTTAACTATGTATTTGTTATTTATTAATTTATTTATCTAGTTATCTTTTGTTCCACCTTGATATTTATATTTTTAAAATGTATTTATTCAATTATCTGCACACATATAACATTGCATAAGATCTGATTGTAACATAAATAAGCAGGGTGTGTCAGGAGAGGTCACAAAGCTATGTGAAAGATATGAAAGATGTTGCATCCTGTTTGTGATCCGTTGCATCCCTGCTTCTAATTGTGGATTAAATGAATTTCAATTAGCTTCAAATCTCAATCATGAAAATCAAACACAGACCTGATCCTTCTCTCTGTCCTCCCCGTCTATTTGAGCCTCTCTCTGCGGTGTTCTGAATCGAATCGTGACCCTAAAATAAATCAAGCCTCCAACGTTTAATCTGATTCAATCTATAAACCTGTGACACCCCTTTGAATCAGTGATCAACACAGCTCATAGGCCGATCTGAGGCAGGTAGGTCGAGGCTCTGCGTGGACCTGGTCTGTCAGAGCTGCAGGTGGACTGATCTCTAACAGCAGAGCGTCCCCTGAGGCCGTCGCTGCCCTATGAAGTAACACACCGGAGACGCAGGAATGTTTTGCTCTACATGTCTTTCTTGTTTGTTCCAGCACTCTGTTACAGTATTTGCTCTCCGTTTTTCTCTCTTCCTTGTTCTCCATCCCTCGCTTTGCTTCGCCCTTTACCTTCTTTATTTCCTTCTACCTTTTCAAACGATCACATTTACTCCCTCCTCACCGCTCGTTGACGATTTTTAATTTCCTTCCATTCACGTATCTGTTCTGTTTCCTCCTCACGTTTCTTTTGCTGCCCTTTGCCTGCTGCTCCCGCCACCCCTCCCACCTTCCTTCCCTCCTTCCCTCCAGGCTTGCAAGCCCAATCACAGCGCAGACGGCGGGGGCTCGGGTCAGTCTCTGCCCCCTCACGTGGGCTCGCTGGGCTCACCAGAGGACCAGTCCTGCCCGGCTAAAAGGAGGAGAGCCTCTAGTCCTGGAAAGGTAGATCCTGACACATACATCTCTATCTGCTCTGCATTTGTCACACCCGTACCTAACGTGTTGTGTGTTCTCAGGCGGATTCCTGGAGCTCTAACCCGCCACAGCAGCCAGTCCCCAGCTGGTACCTCTCCCCGCAGAAACTACAGGTTGGTAAAATCTCTCACCTCACATTTCGTCTGTGCTTCAGACGCCAGATTTGATGCAAACTCAGCGTCATTTCCGTCTGTAGGTGCTGGAACAGTTGCGGAGTAACCGGGCCAACCTGAAGCCCCCACAGCTTCAGATGCTGGGGCAGCTTGAGGCTCAGCTCGCCATGATGCAGCAGCGAGAGCACCAGGTACAAACATCCACTGAGCAGGCGTGCTTCCAAAAGTCTTAACTCGAGATCAGCGTTACTGCCAGCGCAAAATCATGAAGCTAGCTCTCAGTGTTGATCGTTTACAAGCTTCTTAATCAGCTGAATCGTCTGCAGAGGTCTCCAGAAGCTCAGAATTCTGCACATGCATGTCCAGAAATCAGCGTCCCTTGAGAAGAGGGAGTGGCTAGCTTAGATTGCATCCCTTTATCTGCAAGGTTTCCTCACAGGTAGCGCCATTTATTTAGAGTGCACGACATGCTTTCTGCAGGTTGAACATGTAACTTGTGTGAGCAAACAAAAGAACGAGTACTCAAAGTTTTTTGAGTCCAATCTGCATCAGGAGAGCCCTGTGTCATATTACAGATCCTTAAACGTGTGTGTGTTGCAGCTGCGAGTGAACAAACCTCACCCAGTCTGAGTAAACACCCACAGGTATTTACGCTCACTGTAGTATTCGAATCTGATCCGTGCTTGTCCTCGAGGCGTGCGAGCGCTGCGGTTTGGCGCGTGCTACGACACAAGCAAGAGCAGGCGAGGACGTCTTTGAGGAGCTCACTCATCAGGTTCTCTGATGACATAGTTTTATGTTATCTTAAGTGCTTCAAAGATCTGATTTGAAATGTTGTGCACGTCCAGAAACAACAACCACAAATCAAATGATTCATATGAAGTCGTGAAGACGAGGCCGGCTGAAACAGGTTCTTCTTTGTGAGACAGAAAACTGGAGACGTTTCCAGAACTATGTGCATTTAGAAAAATACTTCAGACCAGAGCAGAGCTGCGTTAATCGTTAATCTGCGTAGGAACACCCAGTCCATTCAGGTGTTTTGGTTTGTTGTTGCAGAGTGTCTTTAAATGCATCGTATCTTTGTGTGCACAGCTTTATTTGACCTTATTTAACACCTCACATGTAGTATGGGCATGACTTCTCAGAGCGATCTGGAGATTTAAAGCGTTAACTATCAAAGGAGAGTAAATAGAAATGACCTTGTCTGACACTTTCTCACAGGAGCAGCCTTCTAGTTTTGGTTGCAGCTCAAAACGCTGCAGATTAATCTTTGTTGGAGACGTACGAATGTTGAAGAGAAGAAACAAACATCTCTTAACATGTAAAAAGGTGTGTAATGTCATCTTCTCTCTTTCAGATGAGACAGAACTCCTCAGGAGGTCAGCTTCGCCCCTCTCTCCCCAACGGCCCCACCACCAACTCCCTCCCCTCCCCCAACCCCAGCCTCCACCCCGCTCGCCCCCACCTGGGACTCCACCGGCCCCTGTGCCCGCCTCAGCCGCTGGCCAACGGCCCGGTGGGGCCACACGGACACTCAGACCCCGCCCTCCTCCCCGCGGGCAGTAACAGTAGTAATAATCAGTCGGGGCCCCCGGCCACAGGACCCAACGGAGACGTGCCTTACCTGCAACCTGCCGGCAGCGGCGACCCAGCACTGCTACCTCACACCTGCACAAGCACGCAAACACAGGACGCCGCGCCGCGCCAGGCCCTGCACCTAAACTCCTCTCAGGTCAGACACACACACACAAACATACACACTCACTGATGTCTTCTAAATTGAATTTACAGAAAGTCCCTCAGGCTGCGTTCAGTTACTCACTAAGAAGGAGATAATTCACATTTATCCCACTGACCCAGTTGGCTCAGTTTAAAAACTGTCAGAAGCTTCGAACAGACGCAACGAGAGGTTTGAGGAGAGACGTCAAGTCCCTCCCAGGAGACGCTGCGAAGTAAAGAACGCAGGAAGTCAGAAGAACGACATGAAAGTCCACACATGAGAGCAGAACCCAGATTACAACTGTCTTTGTTTGTTACTCTGAGTCATGTGATCATCATGTTTATACGCAGCAGGCTCAGACTCACTTGAAGCGGTCTTTGTCTCTGCATCAGAGTTCTGTTCGTTCATTGATGATGTCATTTCTTGAACGAGGTGTGTAACGGTTCTTCTCTCTCCCTCAGGGGCTTCAGAAGGGGTCTGCTCCACATGCTGTGAGCTCCAGTAGTGACGGGACCCCCTCTCACCCCCAGACCCCCAACTCCAGCGCCCCCATGCTCCCCAACAATCAGGTTGGACATTCCACGAACGCCCCCTCGCCGCGGCAGCAGCAGGCCCACAACCACCTCCCCTCCCCTCCCTCCCTTCCCCCCTCTACCTCAGGTGGAGCAGCACCCGGTGCGTCCGCTACCAAAGATAGCAACACAGCCGCTGCCATCGCTGCGGCGAGCATGACTCTCGGGAACGGAGGCTCCGAGGGAAAGACGCCGTCGCCGCTCGCGCCGCCGCTGCCCTTAGTTGACGGCAAAGTGGCGCAGACGGACGGTTTAGCCAATCACGTGCACTCAGAGGACGGTGGCAAGGCGGCAGAGGGCGGCGAGAAGGCGAGCCTTAGCGCAGACAATCCGAGACTATCTGCCCTGCTGGCAGGGGGGAAGAAACCCGAGGAGGTGGAGGGGCCATCAGAGGCGGGCGCAGCGTCCGCCTCGTCAGAGCCCCACAAGAAGGTCAATAACATCCACCCGGCCGTCCTGCCCTCCACCCCCCATGCGCAGGGCAGTTCTGCTGCCTCCTCGCCCATCTCCGCCATGTCCACCGCCACGCCCTCGCCCAAATCCTCAGAACACACGCAGACCGGCTCCCACAGCCCGCCCACCACCACAACCACCACCGCCAACACCACAACCAACAGCACCAACAGCACCACCATCACCACGTCGACGGCGCCCGCGGTGAATGGGAACGGCAAAGGAGGAATCTCCGAGGACTCTCAGAGCCCGCTGAAGGCCGAGCCGCCCGCCGTCACCAGTCTGAAAGCTACGCCGCCGCACGGACACAGCTCCTCCTCTTCCTCATCCTCATCTTCGATATCCATCTACCCCAGCTCCACAGACGTGCTGAAGGCCTGCAGGTGAGACTCAGAGACCACGTGATAGTGGATAATTGAAAAGCCTTCTACGCTCCTTAATGATCGTCTTTTTGAACATACAAAAGTTTGGTCTCCTCCCCTGTCATGTTAACTGATAATTCATGTTTTCATCACTTCACTCAACACATAATGAATCCATGAAAACGTTAAAAAGCTCTCAGACTGTTAAAATGTTGCAGAGCAGACTTGGGTCTCTTGATCTGTTTCCTTTGAAGATGTCTCCCCCTGGTGGATGTTCAGAGTAACTGCAGCAGCAGAAGCTCACAATTATGTAACTGTAAACAACACCGAAGGCGACTGGGCGGCCGTGTTGCCATGCAGACATTATTCAGGCTCAGATCCATCACACGAGGAGTGGGATGATGCAGCTCGTGTATATATGTTTATTCTTTCCCTCGTGTGTACAGGAACCTCGGGAGGAACGGTCTCTCCAACAGCAGCATCCTCCTCGACAAGTGCCCCCCGCCCCGGCTCCCCCCTCCTCCCTCACCAGTCCTGCCCAAAGACAAGCTCAACCCCCCCACACCCAGCATCTACGTGAGTATCCACCTCACAGTGTAAACCTTTATAAGGTCACCTTGCTGCCTTCTAACTTGCTGTCCTCTCTCTGTGATCCAGCTGGAGAACAAGAGGGATGCTTTCTTCCCTCCTCTGCACCAGTTCTGCACAAACCCCTCCAACCCGGTCACCGTCATCCGAGGCCTGGCTGGAGCTCTCAAACTGGGTAAAGCTTCTTCTGTCCTGTGTGCTGTCTCCCTCGGTGCATCACTCAGATGTGTAATCATGACTCTACTGTGTCTCCTCCTGCAGACTTGGGTCTCTTCTCCACAAAGACGTTGGTGGAAGCGAACCCGGAGCACCTCGTGGAGGTCTGGACTCAGCTCTCGCAGCCCGCTGATGAGAACTGGGACCCGAGCGGGGTGAAGAAAATGTGGCGGTGCGAGAGCGCCCGCGCCCACACCACCATCGCCAAATACGCCCAGTATCAGGCTGCATCGTTCCAGGAGTCGCTGCGGGTCAGTGCGTGGCTTCACACAGCTCTGACGTTTAAAGAGAAGTTCTCGAGGCTGACTTTGTGTTTTTGTTTCAGGAGGAAAACGAGAAGAAGGCGCTGAAGGAGCCGTCAGACGCAGAGCCAGCATCTGCAGAGAGGTAGCTGCATTGTTCTTCTTCATAACTTACTTAGTTTGATTGTTTTGGGACAATTAGAAACCTCCAGACTCTGAGGTTTCACTTCATCAGTCTCAGTTTTGGGGTTTTGGGAGTCACCGCCCACATGATTCCCCCTCAGACACGGCCATTCCTGCTACATCCCCCTGTCTTTAACTCTCTGTGTGCTGATCCTTTCTTCTCTTCTGTTTCAGCGCCGCACGCAAGAGAAGAGGACCCTTAAAGCACATCAAGTTTGGAACCAACATCGATGTGTCGGATGAGAGAAAGTGAGTCCTCTTGTCTGATTGTGTGTGAATTAGAGCTGGGCGATATTGCAAAAGATGTTCTCACGCTAAATATTAAAATTGTATTTTATCTAAATTTAAAGTCAGAGTTTTGCTCCTGGTTCAGCTCTCTTAACGACCTCACGTCTCGTCCTCCAGGTGGAAGCAGCAGCTGCAGGAGCTCAGTAAACTCCCCGCCTTCGCTCGCGTCGTATCCGCCGGGAACCTTCTGAGCCATGTGGGTCACACCATCCTGGGTATGAACACGGTGCAGCTCTACATGAAGGTCCCCGGCAGCAGGATACCAGGTCAGGACTCACTCTCTCTCTTTGCGTCTGATTGGTTATTGGTTCATGTGTTAATGAGATTATGCGTCTTCTTTCAGGTCACCAGGAACACAACAACTTCTGCGCCGTCAACATCAACATCGGACCCGGAGACTGCGAGTGGTTCGCCGTACCCGAGCCGTACTGGGGAGTGATGAGCAACTTCTGTGAAAAGTAAGAAACCCCGCACGAGAGGTCAAAGGTCAGAGTGTGTGGATCAGAATATAAATAGGCACACTGACGTTTACTCTGCTATCTCCTTCACCTTCAGGAACAACATCAACTTCCTGATGGGCTCGTGGTGGCCCAACCTGGAGGACCTGTACGAGGCCGACGTGCCCGTGTATCGGTTCATCCAGAGACCGGGCGACTTGGTGTGGCTCAACACGGGCACGGTGCACTGGGTGCAGGCCATCGGCTGGTGCAACAACATCGCCTGGAACGTTGGACCTCTTACCGGTACGGTTCTAACGTCACATGGACACGTTTCATCATCTTTAATGTTCCTTATCCACTCAGATATGGTGCCACTTTTTTTCCCACCATGCATTTTATATTGCAAATTCTGCAGGTTTAATTCAACCAAGGGGATTAAAAAGCATTTTATTTCATCTGAAAATCAACTTTTTGATTTATACTGGAGAGGGGAAAGGCGTTTAGAAACAAACAACAAGGCATCGAATGGGATAAACTGTGATATGTCAAATAAAAATATATGATATAAAAATAAAGGAGGTGTTTTGGATGGACTATAAAATAACTGGAGCTTATCCTGTCTTGATGTTGGGTCTATGTTAATAACAGAACATTTGCCACTTTGCCGTCAGACAGCACATAAAATAAATGCACTACTCTCAGATGTGACACATGCACGTTGTTCCGCCTGCAGAGCACTGATCAACGTAAAGTTTGTGGTAGCTTTGGCCCTGTTGATGACCCAATTTCTGCTTCCATAGCTTAAAAACTCTGTACTGTCCCTTTAAAGCCTCAAACAGACAGTTTCTCACTCAGTCTGTAGTTGGCCCAAAGTAAGAAACTCCACAAAGTTAAAAATTCACAACCTGTCACGGAGGATCCTGGCTGATAGGATGACCTTTCCTTGTTTGGTACGAAGCCTCTTTTAGCTGATTGCTGACCTTTTTAACAGAAAACTGAGCTGATTACGGCGCCAGCTCCTTTCCTGATGGCGTAAATAAACCTCCATGCAAACACCATAAGTCTCCTTCTTCATCCTGTAATGTTAACTCTGTTTCTCCTCCTCCTCCTCCTCCTCCTCCTCAGCCCATCAGTACAAGCTCGCCGTGGAGCGCTACGAGTGGAACAAGCTCCAGAGCGTCAAATCGATGGTCCCCATGGTGCACCTCTCCTGGAACATGGCTCGCAACATCAAAGTGTCCGACCACAAGCTGTTTGAGATGATCAAGTGAGTCACGAGTCCTTCACTGTCAACACTCCTCCGCGAACGCAGCAGCTGTGTTCCTTTTATTTGTGTCTGACGCGCTTGCGTTCGCTGTCGCAGGTACTGCTTGCTGCGGACCTTGAAGCAGTGCCAGTGGGTGAAGGAGGCCTTAGCGTCAGCCGGGAAGGAGACGGTGCTGCGGCCGAGGACGAGGGACGAGCCGGCTCACTACTGCACCATCTGTGAGGTCAGTACACACACACCGGGAACGTTTCGGCGTCAGGGGTGTGAATTTTAACACTTTCACATTTCTGGGTGAGCAGATCACACTTCGTTTTTTCTTTCTGGTGTATATAAAAAAATATGGACGTTTGATTCCTGCTCACATTCAGAGCCATGCTTCCACTCTGCATGTTTCTCAGACTCTCTCATTGCACACTCCTGATCATTCGCTTGATTCAGGGCGAGCTAAAGGCCGGCTCCGGTTTTGTTTGAGCTAATTAGCGGAAGTGCAAATGGCTGCGTTTGAATGCAGAGCTTTTACGTGGGCTGTTCAGCAGCAATGTGTCCATATCTCATTAAACGTCTGCTGTCATTGTGCCTCAGTAATTGTCCCATTATTCTCCGTCTGCAGGATGAGTCTCTGCGTGACATCATCAGTTTAACTCAGACGCATAAAGAGGGTTACAAAACAAAACAAGGGATGTGTGTTTCACTGCTCCTCATGCATGTGTGTGTGTGTGTTCAACAGGTGGAGGTGTTCAACCTGCTCTTCGTGCGTCGTGAGCTCCTCTCGAAGAAGCAGTACGTTGTCCACTGTCAGGACTGTGCCAGGAAAGGGAGCGCCACGCTGGACGACTTTGTGGTACTGGAGCAGCACAGGATGGAGGACCTGATGCAGGTCTACGACCAGTTCACATTAGTAAGTTCTCGCACCTGGAGGGAGGCGGATTTGTTCCCTCTCTGAAAATGAATTTACAGGAAAAGTTATATCGTGTTTTGTTGGAAGCTTTGCGATGGTATTAGAATAAAAAAAAACATCACAGTCCAAAGAAGAAGGAAACTCATAATGATGAATGCCTAAGATGAACCTGTTTTTTACAATGTCTTATTGGGTGTGTCTTCTGTCTCCCCAGGCTCCTCCTCTTCACTCATCTTCATCTTGACATTAGGCGTCACCTCTTCTTCTTCTTCTGCTGTGGAGCCATGAAAGCCCATTTTACAGGAACTTGTATTAAGATTTTAAACAAAGAACAAACAAACATAAACATACGCGGACCATTTCTGATATTCAGGAAAGCCAAGGCCGTCCTCCAAACCAACCAACCAACCAACTCCCCCCCCGCATCCCATCATCCCTCTCACCACATGGCCGGAGGCTGTGGCGGCCGAGTGTGTCTGTCTATGCAACCTGTTTTGAAGTGCTGGAACTTCGCCCTTCCAGAGGGGGGCGCCAGAGAGCTCGCTAACAGGACTTTTTTTTCTCTCTCTCTCTCTCTCTCTCTCTTCTCCCTCCCCTCCCAGCCCCCTCTTGTGACAATGGTTCCGCCCTGTTTTAATGGAGGACTTAATCAAAAACGGTTGGGAACAAGGGGGACGAGGGGGATTCTTAAAGCGTGATGAAATTGTTTTGTAGATACTTGTTAACTGTCAC
This sequence comes from Notolabrus celidotus, assembly GCF_009762535.1. Classification (NCBI taxonomy): domain Eukaryota; kingdom Metazoa; phylum Chordata; class Actinopteri; order Labriformes; family Labridae; genus Notolabrus; species Notolabrus celidotus. The sequence continues at coordinate 3,753,424 of NC_048295.1, read as the reverse complement.
AACTGGCAACACCACCCGTAAAAGACTACTGACTTGACAACCTTTCCCTCTCTCTTCCTCCCTCTTCTTCTTTTATTCTGGTAACAGGATGAAATGTTGACTTTGTTTTCTAGAAATTCCCCCCTTGACTTTTCTTCTTCTGTTCATCCTTCCAAGGAGCACTAGCCTAACTGGTCTTTTTCTATGGTAGATAGTAATTTTAAGACTCTTTCGACAGCAAAATCTCCAAAAAAATTTGTAATGTGAAGAGTTTAGGTGATTTCTTTTCCTTATTCTTCTTCTTTTTATTATTATTTTTTTTTTTACAGCTTTTACGTTTTATCTTTGTCTCGTTCTTTTCATGACGTTTTCGTTTCTTAGGTAAAAAAAGGAAAAAATTAGGAAAAAAAACTTACTAGCCAAGTCACAAAGAGAATGGGTTGCACATAGACTTATGGAATAAAAAGTTTAATTTGTGATTTTTTTTTTTGTTTGTTTGTTTGTTTTGTTGTTTCTAATCTTGATGTAAATTTACACTATTTATAAATACATATTTATTGCTTGAAAATATTTGTTGATGGAATGCTGTTATTTTTTCCAGAGTACCTGCCATTAAATTTGAAGGAGTTTTGTCATTTTAACACGACTCCTCTTACATTTTCTATATATAAATAAAATTGCTTAGCAAGCATTGTACAGAAACGGACATTTAAAATTGTTTTATTGTTTGAAGAATGTTTTATGATGAGTCAATAAACACAAAGTTGTCAAATTAACATGCTTTCTGGTTCTTTGAACACACCACAACACTTCCATATATTCATTTTACAGTAATTCACAGTAAGCACCTGAAATGACACAGAAATGCTTTAATTATATAAATGTGTGTATGAGTAGAGGCCTGAAACCCAGCAGACAATGTAGCTGTAGACTGACACACACAGAATCCTACACTGTATGCCAGGTCCAGGACTTACCCAGGTCTTTCTTCAAGATCTAAAAAGTCCTACTGTCACCCAAACTACCCATGTAGTCCTAGCATAACTGTCCTGAAGGCTTTTATTTACAGTGTTTATGTGCATTTGAGACATTTCTGTCACATGTAACATCAACAATAACTTCACTTTAATGTTAAAAAAGTATAATATGTACATTAAGTAATTTAATTTGTGCTTATGTAGCCATAAAGTCAGTTTTATACCCTTCTGTGTACTGAAAAACATGGCCGCCAGCAGAGACCCAGTAGCCAGATGTAGCTGCTGCCAGCCCCACAGGATCTACACTGACTACTGAGCAACTGCAGACCTCCCTCTGCTCCGTTTTGAGCCAAAATGGCCGCCACCAACTGCCGCGATTCAGCGAGAAGAGAGGACGAGGACGAGGAAACGACGTCACGAAGAGGGGAAATAACACACTAGTAATGACACAGGTGAGGAAGTAAATACTGTGATATAACTTCAACATGAAACGCTTTAAAGGTAAACGGAGGAGACAATGTTTGAAAATACAGAACAGGTTGTTTTTCCACTTGCACCTTAAATGTTCTCAAACAAATCTGCAACATCATAAGCTGTTTGCTAGCTCTGCTTGTAAACATATTAAAACCCCTTTTCTCACACCCAAAAGATAAACACCAGATTTGTCCTCTTTTTTTATTCTCTTATTTGAACCTTTTAAACCCAAAAAAGAAAGGTTAAGCTGCCTACAAACTAAAAGAATAGCCACTTTCAACAAACATTACTTAACTTTATGGTAATTTTAAGCCAAACACCTTGGAAAAAACATGATAAAGATGCTAAAGTTTCAAACAATTTGAGTGTTATTCAAGTTAGCTAGGCTTATTTGGCTTCATTCACACTGCTAACATGTTAAATACATTTTAAAAAAGGAGCTATAAAGGGTTAGCATTAGCTGTGCTAGCTTCAGCTATATTGTGAGCATGCTATCACACCAAACTGAGGTGAACAGTTGGTAATGTTTTCACTTTTTTACAATATTAAACGTTTTAAAAGTGGTGAAAATGATAGATTTTAAACACTTTATATGTATTTTGTTGTAGAGTTACTGTGTAGCATCTGCTGCTAACATGCTAAAAGCACACTGCTAGCAGAAAAGTACATTTTAGCTATGCTGTTTGTGTTTTCATGTAACATTAAGTTAATTGTTGTTTGTTCAGAGCTGTATTTAAAATAATATTTATATTAAGCGTAGCTATAGTGTCTTATTTGTGTTAATTGGTAAATGTATGTTTAACTGTGATGCTAAACACTAGCTTTAGCACTTTCACAGGGAGAATGTTAGCACGTTAATGTTAAATTCTGCACATAAAAGCTCCTTGCAGAAGTTTTTAGCCTTTACATTTGAGGAATAAGTGTTCTATCTTTTTGTTCCCAGCAGAGACACATCGGAGGACTTGGAGGTATCTTGAGAGGTCTTGAGCTGTACATATTCTAACAGTAAGTCAATAAAAAGAGCATTTAAAGGTGGAGGTGCATGTGGCAATTTAGCTAAACTGTTGTTTCTATTCAGTCCTTCTGCTCCAACGCTGAAATCGACATGGCCGTCCCAGCTTGACTGACGCCGCGTCCATCCTGACTGCCACAGATGGATAGAGGAGGACTGTTATCGTCTTCTCTGGAGGGTCCATCTGCTGCTTGAAGTCTGACAGGAGCCCTGGAACGAGAAACATGTAACGGTAAGATTAACTTCATATTCATGTACACATAAGAAGTTTGCGAAATTGCAAACAAGACGACAAGATGGGTGAGTTTACCGCCATGGGAAATGAAGAGCCGAACATTTAATATTCAATATTTGAAAACAATAACAAGAGCTGACTCTCTGGTGTCATAAAGAAGTGCTTGTGTTGTTGGGTTTTTTTTTTGGCTGCTGCTGTTGAGCGTTATCTTCTCGTTGACTCCCGTACCTACACGTCGTACTTTGTTCCAGTGGGCTGAAAACTCGTGTTTCTAGGAAATGAGATGCCTGTTTTAGCACAGGAAGTCTACATCAGTTAAGAAGATGAAGACTTTTTTTGTTGGATGTCAGAGACAACAAAGGCAGGAAACTTAAGTTTTGTGATATTGTGACAATAGTGACATGTTAAAAAAGAGGGCGCAGGGGATGCAGGTGGTGGCAATATCACACAATACTGTTATACTGAATACCCAAGAAAAACTGTTCTGTCTTTAGTTATATGATGATGTTTACATTTGGACTACACTGGTCTATTTTATTGAGCAGTATTGCACTTAAAGGTGTGCTGTTATACTGAATATCGGCACGACTCCAAAGGTGCATTATGCAAAAAGGCAAATAGCTTCCTCTTTGTTCTTTTTTTATGTTCTTTTTAACAATAATGATCAAGTTTGGACTTTTATTTTTACTCTTGTTCACAGCGGTCCAGTTAATTGCAATATTACACTCAAATCAGTGCTGTTATACTGAATATCGGCACGGCTATTGCGTTATTTTAAAACAGTGAGCTGTTTCTCACTCCAGCGTCATGAAAACTAACTAAAAGTGCAAGTTCTTCTTAAGCTCTCCTCTCCCCGTACGCTCCACCTATATCCTCTGTGCAATCTGGCAATGATCCAGCAGCGAGGTATGTGAACTCTGCTTGCACTGCACCACAAACCACCCCCCTTGACAAATCCAGAGCCCTTAACAATGTCTCCCTGTGTCGCACTGGGGGGAAAAAGGAGAAAAGAGCGAGAGAGAAGGAGTTAAACTAGCAGTGTGATCACTGCCCTCCTTCCCCCCTCCTCCTTCCTCACCCCTCTCCTTCCTTCCTGTTCCCCCCATCTCTGCCCGGCCTCGGTGGTGTTTCCGCCTCTGTGAGAAACAGACAGGTGGCCCTGACTGCTAATTTTACTCGTCCTGACTGTCTGCCTGCGTTTCCCACCGCTATGTATAGACGCCTGCAATAAACCAAGTAGGTCAGTGTGTGAGACACAAACACACAAGTGCAGACGCACACACTGACACACACACACATCATGCCCTGACCTCTGAAAATGTCTGACTCGTCCATTCATCTAATCCCGCCTCTGTTGTAAATGATCCTCCCTGATTTGCTGTCAGTTTCAGCCAATGGGAGAGCTTCCTGCTGCCCATTCATAAAACCAGTGTCATTGATAACTCTGTAGGAAGGCTAAACTCACCTTTATGTTAATTTAAGACAACTACATTTATAAATAGGATAAGATTAGGTCAAATATGTCATATGAAGGGTATATGTGCTCATTTCTGTCCCACAAAATATTCCTTTTTGAGACGTTTTAATCTGAGACAGCGTTTCATTCATTAAACAAGCTCTTTAGTTATTTTACAATACAACAACCAAGATTTCATCACTGGTTCTGTGTCTTTTGATACTTAAAACTAGAACCAGCTGTATTAAAATGTGGAAAAACGTCTTTGTTCAAGTCAGAATCGGTGAATACACAGATAAGAAATATTTTATTCAGTGAGAGAAATGCACTTGTTTTATTTTTAATCTAGATTAGATTCAGGTTACCTGTACCTTCCTTGAAACCAGGGGCGTGTCCAAGCTTTTTTGACTGGGATGGCCCACCTCAGGGATCGACTTTTGCAATATTTATTTACCCTTTCTATCTTAATTTATCACATATACTTAATTAACTTACAAACTTTATCTTCCTGTCTTAATAATCTTTTAAAGTAACAAAACCCTGAGGGCGACATATGAACCGTCCATGCTAACATTAATTTAGGACTCAAATAAAAGATGTTTGCTAAAGTTGTAATTTAAAGTACCAACAAAAGGAAAGGTGCAACATTAAGATTCAAAGAAAACTACTAGCAGTCTGTTAGAAGTACAGACCCACATTAGAGACACAACAGAAAACCTCTCTGTGGGTTTTATACCAGTATACTGGTTGCATCTCACTTTTTAGACGACCAAAAAGGTATTCGTAGTGCGTCTTGTACGACTAATTTTACGGTAGCTTATTTGAACACAAGTCCCGCCTCCAACGAAGCAAACAGTCAATCATAGTGTGAGATTTTAGAGTGTCACAAAGGATGGCTAATCAGATTTCAAGGGACCATACATTAAGCCCAACACATTCCTGTGTGTTTAATAAGTAATGAGCTGAAGGCCACTCAGGATCTCGTCTCTTCTTGTTCCTTAGACTATCACTCTCTTGCTTCCTCTCAAAGGTGCTCACACTCTCGCTCCTTGAATCCACACCAGTGTTGTCTCTCTCTCTCTCTCCCCCCTGCGTGTAATTAGTGCCCCTGCTAACTTTCTGACCTGTTTCAGTGTTGAGTTACACGTTTATATTTAGAAGTGTGTGACTGTGTCAAAGTGGCTCACTCACACGAGGCCTAATGTGTGATATCCAGAGCGCAGACCTTTAGCACTCATTCACACACACTGAATGGATCCTTTTATAGAAAGTGGGTAAAATGTCCCAATTGAACAAACCGCTGATTAACTTATTTATAGTCATTCATCATAATCTTGCTGTTCCCTGTGTTCTGATGGAAGGCCGAACAAAGGCCTTGGATATTAAACACAGAAAAAGACATTACAGCTTCACATAAGCGCCTTCTGCTGGATGGAATAGAGGGGGTGCGCCCCATGTTGTGTTGATACGATGAGGCTTCGGTGATCCACGTACGCATGTGGAAGGACAGGGAGCCCCAAGAACTACCAAATACAACTCATTGGTCCTGATAACAGCCGCTTCCAGAATGGCTTCTTTCATAAGTGCATAACAACCAGCTCTCAAAGGGCATTCTGGTGATTGTAGGAGAAGAAAAGGTCAGGTTGAAACCCTTTTGAGTCAGAATAGCTCCTCAGAGTCGATGATAACTCTTAGATTGGCTGTAAATTATATAAATAATGATGATGAAGATGTTTTGTTCTCTGAGGGATCAGAAATAAGAGGCTTGTTCTTTTTGTGCGTTAAAGAAAATGAGTTCTTTTATGAAACCCGCCCAGCAGAGTGGTCTGATATGAGGCATGTTGTGAATAAGCCATCCAAGATAACAAAAAAAAAAGAGAGGTGCTACCCATTGCTATGGCAACGGGGGGTAATTAGCACAGAGTGCTGCTCAGAGAAAAGGAGAGAGTGAGAGGCAGCGTGATTTCTGTATGTGTGGGATGTTGGCCTGCTTTCAAGAGATGAGCAGAATGATGGGAGGAAGAGGGGGAGATGAGGTAAGAGCTGCCTCAGTGCAGGTTTCAGGTGTCGTTACAGAGACAATAACTTCCTTCGTGCTGACTCCATTTTCAGGATTGAATATGATTAAGATTTTTTTTTTTTTTCAGGGGGGACAGATTTGCTCTGATTTTTCCTCGCTGCATGTTTAAACAAGGGCTGAGTGAAAATCTGGGTTCAGCTGTTGATCTGGCTCACGCTGCTCCAGTCCCCCGTGTCCTACGGATGTCTGTCCATCTGTTGGTCATGTGAGTTTCACTGATTTGATTTCTGATGATGGCTGGGTTCCAGAGACTTTAACTTATGTAACGTCAGAGTTTAATAAGGTCAGTTGGCTTTTTTTTTTTAAGATTTAATGCAAGAAGGCCGCAGCTTGGGACTGGACACGGTGAAGAAAGTGATCATGTGAGTGTAAACTGGTTGGATATAAGGGGGCGGAAGTCTGTAACTCTTCATGACAATTCAAGGAAAGAGTTTCTACTTTGTCGAAACTTCATTGGATGATGTATGACGTGAAAAAGTCACATTTATTCTAGTATCAAGAGAGGGAAAGAGCGTATCAAGGCTGTACACGTGTAAAGTTCTGCTGTAACGTTTGGCATCTTAATATGGACTCTAATGGGGATTGACTCACTTATGGAATCACCCTCTAGTGGACGCTCAAGGAACTGCAGTTTAGCATCAGGTTAATTTTTCAACCCTGGAGAATGCTGCTTGACCAGAACACGGTACTAAGCCTTGAACAGACTTGTGAAGAGTTTTCCTAGTGGCCACTCATGGTACTGCAACGGGGAAACAAAGGACATATTGATCTGCAAACTTAGCCAAATGTGCTTTTTTTTTTTGCACTTTTTCACCTCAGAGGTTTAGTATTTTAAAAGTTTTTGGACAGCAATCAAATGTAAAACTTATTCATTTATCTTATTTATGCAGAAGTTCATTCTTTCCTTCACCTTTCTAAAAGTAGTTTCGACTCAGCCTGTGCTTTATTTTGCTTCATATAAATCAATTCCTACTAATTTGTTAAGTAGCCTCAGCATCAAGCTTCTAGCTGCCTCCAAACTGAAGGTTATTGGTTCGGTCTGTTGCTGAAGGCCCCCTAAACTGACCTCTAAAAGCCCTCCATGATCCGCCCCCTCGTACAGCTGCTCTGTCCCCCTGCATCCGTCAACAACAAAAAAATGTAATCCAACAACAATCCCTACAATGCTCAGTACATTTTCATACTCGCACACTCTCCAAACACCCACACATGCAGTTGGCACACAATTTGCTGCCGTTCTTCAAGCATCAAGCGGCCCCTCAATCACTCTCTCCTCCACAACAGCTAATGGCAGCCAGGAGCCCACGGGCGCGTATATGCTAAGAACAATTATGCAGATGTGCACTAAAACCACTTTGGTGGTATAATCCAACAATCAGTCCATTACAGTAATTGTCATTAGCGAGTGGGCGATTACAGCTTCGACAGAGACGCTGAAGAACAGGCAGAGCTCAGCTGGTTTTATGCAAATGTGGCAAGCCCCATTTAATATGTCAGATGTAATGTGGCTGTATTTCTGAAGCTAACGGCAAACTGGAGAGCGTGTGGGGCCACCTGAGGGGTTTACAGACAGGTGCTGCTGACGGCATAAAGAGCCTGACAGACATTTTGAAGCGAGTTCAGATTTTTAGGCACTACAGACCCAGTTCCAAGGAGGAGGAGGGATCAGAGAGCAGTTTCTCTTTTCACTGACGGACGGTGGTGTGAACGTCAGGAGACCAGGAAGACCTTTCATTTATCAAAGCTCTTTGTAATTATTCTCTACAGCTCACCGTAACTAAATCGTCCACCTCTACCACATCTGTGGACACTTAACGAATAAATCTGAACCAATCAGAGGATAAAACTTCCCCTAATGGATGCACTTTGATTGGGTTGGAACATAGACGATGCAAAACATGGACGTAGTTTCTGTGAAGTCACCCAACGATGGTGGCCGCCATATTGGTAAAACTGACTCTTTTAGGGACCGCTTTAAGTGGACACGCCTGTCCAGTTTTTCTTTTATGTCTGGTCTTGTCTAGTCCAACTGTTCCTGTCCAGTTTTTCTTTTATGTACGGTCTTGTCTAGTCCACCTAGTCTTGTCCTGTGTGTCGCATTCTGTTTTGCAGCTGCAGGCTGAAGCAATAGACCCATAAAAGTATCTTTAAACAGGTCAGCTTTGAACATTTTGTGCCTTAAGTCAAGGTTTGGTTTGTAAATGAGAGAGGGAGTGTGTTTCATTTGTTTATTGCAGGGTCAAAACTACATATTTCACACATGGAGAGAGTCAACCCCTTAAAAAAACACAAGAGTATGCCCCTTACTTACCCAAATGATCTTCATATAGTCCCTTTAATTTAATCAAATTGACTGAAAGGGCAAAAGATGAACCAAAGGTGAAGTTTTAAGAGTATCAAACGCGGTTATAAAGTGTGTCTGGACACACTTCACGTTTTTCTTCCTCTGTGGGGTTACAGCACTATAACTGTTGGTACTTGTAGTTTTTCTGCGCTATCTGAGAGTCAAACTTTCAAAGCGCTGAGGTCAAACTGACCACTTTGTCCAGTCGTAAGGCATCAGCCGGCAGCTTGTGGCCGTCATGTGAGGAGGCAGCATGTCAGCAGCTCCAATAATGTGGTTAACTTAAAGAGGAAGGCGAGGAATGTATCCTAAACTCAACCCTCCTTCTCCCCCCCTTCAGTCATGGGTTCTCCGCTGGGTAATGGCATACCAAAAACACAAGAATTTCCCCCTCTCTCCTCTCCAGGCTGGGGCTACCCCCCCCTTTTCTCTACAGCGTGAAGCTGGATGCAGTTCACCAGGGACAAACCAGAAGTGTGAGAGTTTATTGCATCCAAAATAAAAGCATATGATGAATATATTTACTGGTGCATTCAAAATATTTGATTGATTTCTTTGAAATCTCAACATATTTTCCTCATTATCTCAGAACAACAGAGCTTGTTTTCTCGTAATAACTGCTGGTGAAGCTTTTACAAGTTCTGTGTTTTTCTAACTCATCAGATATGGTAGTGCAAGTTTAAAGATAAATACATTGGAACGTGCTCTTTATCTTTGGAAAAACCAAGCAGCAACCTCTGTTGTTGAAGAACAAAGTCAATGCTTGAGTGCTAAAGCTGCAGTTCCTCCAGTGTCCACTTGAGGCTGGCTGTAACGCCAAAGAATCTCCATTGACACCCATGTTGAAACTGCCATCTTTACCCAACCAAGATTAAGAAAACAAGCTCATTATTTTAGAAGATGTTAAAGTTATTAGTTTTTAAAAGAAGGCATAATGAGGGGTGGCTTGACTCCACCTCTTTGCCTCATGCTAGGTCGACAGAAAGTTAGGTGGAGCCAGCTTTTCCAATATGGCGACAGGCTTCAAAACTCCTTCCCACACGAAGGATAAACCAAATTGTTGTGTGCACCATTTCTTCATGATGGTTTCTTCAATCCTTTTTTGTCTTAGGAAGAAGTGTGTTAGGATTTGTACGTTTTTAGGACTGTACATAAGAAATCTTGAGTTTTTTATCAACCTCAGCTTTATGGAGAAGAGGTGAGGTTAACTATAAATTCCAAAAATCAAACCATTTAATTTAGCATCATATGACACACTAACTGCAGGAAATAAAGTGCCAATGTGATGGTAAATGAACAAGTGTGGGAGGAATAGTAAAAGTATTTCCTTTGTTTGCGTCACTATTGCAAGTCTGTCTACTTTTATTGTGGAAGGTCTGATCGGAAGTGTGAGTTTCAGCGCCGTGGACTTGCCTCTGGTGGCAGCGGTTCAGAGAGCGGCTTTGAGAGCGGTTCCCAAACTGCTCCTAATGTGAAAAATACAGAGAAAACGCCGGGCGCATTCCTGAGACCCAGAGACATCCATGCCCGAGCGTGACAGACACACGGAGCTGTGTGTGTGTGAGTGTGTGTGTGTGTGTGTGTGTGCGCGCAAGCCGTGCGTCTCTGCGGGGGTGGAGAGAGCTTGGAGACCACACACTTTGCGCATTGCCCCCCCTTCGCATTCACGGGACCCAGCAGCACACTTTGCCCCTTAAAAGTCGCAAAAACATTAAAGTTGTGATAAAGAACACGCGTGAAGCTGCTCTGTGCGCGGTAGATGTTTCAAGAAAAGCGAGTTTGGTGCGTGAAAATCTGTTGAAGGAAGCGGAGGAGCTGAAGTGTGCTCCCTGGATGAGCCCCGCATGGCCAAAGAGAGCTTAAATCAGAGGATGAGGAGGGTTTTGGTTAACATGAGCGATTTCTATCGACACTATTGTGAGGTTAAAACTAAAATACCGGATTGTTATGACGGTTTTCTGAGCGCCGCGTTGCGCAATCTGCACCGAGAGGCTCCGATCGGCGGAATGTTGAAGAAAAACTCTCTTAAACTTCCTTTTTCTAGCACGAGCTGCTACAACAACGACAAGGGAAAGTTGTTCTCTCTCTCTCCGGGGAGATAAAGCGCCGTATGAAGAGTGTCTCCACTTACCGTGGCTGCGTCTTGCTGGCCGCATGTCCCCATGAGAGCGCTGATCTGTGCTGTGCGCGTGTTTGTGCGCACAGGACGCATACCGATACTAGAGGTCGGAAGCGCAGCGCGACACGTCAACGCGTGTTGCTTCCATATCATAAAAGGGGGATGCTTCAAGCTGCTGGCTCTGGCTGAGGGGTTCACACACACACACACACACACACACACACACACTGGGGTCCGGGGAACTCTAGAGGGAGGAGGAGCAGGGGGGTGTAGGAAGCCACAAGTGAGTGTGGTTTTAAGTGATGAAGAGGAGCTCTGGAGAAATGTTGCGTGAAATCAATGTCAGTTCATTAGTGATCCAATCCTCGAGTCTAATAAGCTGTTACTGGAGCTGGGACTTCTAATGAAACTCACAGGCACAGGGAATTGATTGGAAAGATGTGTGATCAATCAGGAAACGTATGGATGTGATGAAAACATAGTTCTCTCCATGTATCTGCAAATTAAAAGACGTTTTTTGTTCATTCTTAATACGTCACCGTTTTCTTCTGATCACCTGAAAAGCATCTTTTTAATTGCACAAAATTGAGTGCTGCATTTCCTGTTGCATGTTAGTTTTTCTGGTTGCACGGATCAGGAACAAGCTCCAAGATCTCACCTTCATATTTCTTTGATTTATTGGAAACAGGTTTGAAAAGCGCAGACGTGGGTCATCTTCTGGTTTAGTGCATCACCTTAACAACAGACTGCATCATCACCGACTGCAGCTGCACCCAATATTAAAAGATACAACCTTCATGAAGAAGAGCAAACCCTTTAAACATCCTCCTCCTCTGTGATTTAACTTTGTCGTATATATTCAGTGTTTTCTCTGCCTGCAGCACACGACACATAAATGCCTTAATGTCCCATACAGGGATTTATTCAGCAGTTCTGCATGTGATGGAACAATGCAAAGCTCCACTCAGTCTGTCAATCCCTCCTACAACATCACGCCAAGCTGACATTCATAGAAAACGCCAAATCACTCTCAAACACACGCACACACACACACACTCCTGCATGCACAAACATCATCTGTGCGTTATGTCTCCTCTTCTCCTCCCCGGCGACAACTTGACAATGCAAAGCAAAGTCTGTGTGTGATTTTTCCCACCCTGACACCTTCTCACACACACACACACACACACACACACACTGTAACAGTCTGAATGGATCCTGCAGCAGCAGCAGCAGCAGTGGCGGCTCAGAGCGCGCTGCTGTTTTTAATTGAACAGATAACAGACTGAATGGTTTTGTCTGCAGTGGACGGGAAGCCTGGAAGAAGATTTGTGCTGCTGCTGCTGCTGCTGCACCGTGGAGACAAACGCCCGACTTCCCTCCTTTCACTCTCTCTGCAGTGGCTCAAAAAACACCAAAGCATGGGCAGCACGAGACCAGGACAGGCATACAAATGGGCACTGAAGCGGTGTGTGCACAAACATGGCACGTAGTAAAAAAGACAGAAAAACATGAAGCGCTTACCAGCAGGCTTCCTCCAGACTGTTAAAACCCAGGGCAACCCCAGACGCCGTGATCTGCCTCTCTATTCACCTCGCCTCTGTCTCTTCACTCACTTTCTCTTTTCTCTCTCTATCCTACAGGTATCCTCATCTCCATCCCTCTCTCTCTGTCTCTCTGCTCTCCACCAGTCCCTACACTGATCTTTTAAGTCTACCAACCTCTCCTCTGATCAATGGGCAGCCGGCGAAAGCGAGCCTTGCTGCTGCTGCCTCCACCTCCCCCAGCTTTCTGTGTGTGCGCACTCGCGTTTGCGTGCGTGCCTGCGTGTGTGTGTGTGTGTGTGTGTGTGTGTGTGTGTGTGTGTGTGTGTTCTACAGCGAGGAGAAGAAGAGGCTCCCAACCCACACAGCACTCTCCAGAGCTCTCAGCCTCCACAGTGCCTCATCAGTTGACCACTCCACACCCCTACGCATCAATTGTGTGCATGTGTGCGCACGCCCACACGTACAAACACAGCAGGGGCTGTTAAAAGCACAAAAAAACCCACATCTCTCCATCACCTGAAGTTAATTTTTCAGGGGCCATTTCTTAAAGAGAGGCAGAGCATCCTCAGCGAACATCTCTGAACACCTGTGACTCATCTTGACTCTCACTGAGGAGCAAGTAATGACTGTAGTTATAGCTATTATATGCATAAGCAGGTGGCTTAGCGGTTGAATGGGCCAGCCATGTGGTGACTTAGGTGCACAGCTTGTCTTCAGTGCAACAGAACATAAAAAATCTGCATTTTTGTTGCACAAAGAGGAGAAAATGTATCTTTACGCACCATTTTCATGATCAGAAATGACAAAAGAGGTGATTTATCTGATTTGAAGGAAATCTGTGCAACCTCCACTGCAACACAGTTAAAAATAGGGCTCTAAATGCATCGCGTACAGCCTGCTGTGCGAGGCGGAGAAGCCATCAGATGAGAATGAATCCAACAGAGGCATCACGAGGGTTCAGTCTAATAACAGCAGAGAAATTAACGGTTTGAGGCCCCTGAGTGTCACGCTTCTTCTGCATGTCTTCAAGCTTCCAGGGAGAGAATTTTAAAGCTTTAAAATGAAACATGAGGGCAGGAAATGTGGAAATTTTGAAGGTTTAGTCGCAGCAGCTGAGGAGTGATTGGCAGCAAGGCCGAACAGGAAGAAAAAGCTGATTGACAGGTGACAGATGCCCGGTGAAAACACACCAATGATGGGCGCTTTTGCAGGAAAGATGGAGGACACACACTGCTGGAGCTGCTTTTAATATTTTAACAGTTATATCAGAATCCATCTGTGAGAAATGGACTCAGAAAACAGTTCACAACCCACAGCGGGGAGACGGTCAGAACACTGTGGAGGCTGAGAGTCGCCACCAGCATCACCTTGTTTGTAACGTGGGCGTCGGTATGAGACGTGGGATCAAATCAATCACAACTCGTCTTGATACTCGCAGCCTGAATCACAAATTACCTCGTTTAGACTCGGAATTAACTCCAGCAGCGTCGGAGGAAACAATATTTCTTTCTTCCTAATAATGTTGGCGTTCGTTTCCGGATGCAGGGAAGTGTGACATCCGTGTAGGGAGGGGGTCCTGGTGGGTGTTGGAGGAGTTGTTTTTGTAAGATCTTGGCGATTGAAACACTCAATAAGTGTGTGTTGAAAACTGAACGGACGCCAGGGTTGTGTTTTTCATTGAAATGTTGCTTTGAGGAACATTTTTGTAAACCATGAACTGATGGAGTTTACTTTAACACTTCTACTTCAGCCACCAATTAAAACGCAAGAAGGAGAAACCATCGTCTGCATAACACATAATGCAGTCTCAGTGATGTCACCCGTTTATTTCTGAAGAAGTGGACACACCCACTTTTCAATCAAATAAGCCACGCCCACAACTCGTAGCCTTAACATAATCACAACTGAAATCATTCTGCACAGAGAATAAATTTTATTTTGTACCAGGCTGTAAACATGTTTAATTCACATTTTAATATGGACTCTAATGGGGATTGACTCGCTTTCAGAGCCAGCCTCAAGTGGACACTCTAGGAACTGCAGTTTTTTGCACGCCTGCACCGACCGCTAGTGTTTTCAGACATTAGAAATCCCTTTATAGACATAGTCACTTTTCTTTTTGATGCTTTTTTAGATCATAATGAGACCAAGCGTCTGCTAAAAAAAATGACATTGTAACATGAATATTAATTTCAGTAGGCTTCACCACCAGCTAAAAACTCCTTACTAGAGCTTTAATTTCTGAAGAGAAGAATGAAAATACGCAGGTACTTTAGCCAAAGAAAATGGTTATTTAAGGACTTAAATACTCTTGCAAAATATTTTTTAAGCTAAGTGAAACATAATAGAAATTCTCAATTCAAGCAGATCGCTTAAATATAAGAGTTGCGGTCATTATAGTGGGCTTTTTAGCCCATTAAAACTTCATAATATGCCTCGTATTGGACGATATAAGACTTAAACCTTCAAAATAAAAGTAAGCTAACAGGTGACATGATTACTTTAAAATGTTTGTCTCATTTGCCTGTACAATAAATAAATGAATGAATAAAAGTAAGTAGATAACTGTCTGCAGAGTTTAAGTCTGAGTGGAGCTCTCAATCTATTATTGGAGTTTGGTTTGCATCCAAGTCATATAACTGAAGATCAAGCTACAAAGTGAATAATAAATGAATAAAAACATCTTTCAGATAAAACAATATAGAAATAATAAAAAATGGCAGATGATGAGACTTGTTTCTGGGATGATTTCGTTTGAGTTTCCAGGAAGTCTGGATCCGTTTGTTTGAGTTAAACTCTCACACGTTGGATTATCAGGACATCTGCATCCTGATTTCTGCACAGCGACAGTTAATTTCACCGAATCAGGCAGCTTATTAATTCTTATTTAAGGAAACAGTCTTGGTAGTAAAGATATCTCTGGTGCCAGTGTACTTTCATTACAGTATAGGATGTATGTACTGTCATGCTAATGAGAACATTCGACCATGAGACAGAAGCAGAGAGACGCTGACTGACAGTGTGTTTTCTCTCTGCGTATGAGGCGAGTGGATGTAAACAAATGTGAATAAAGAGCAAGGACGCTATGAAAAGCCCACAGTGGGTAGCAGGTAGTCGGTGCAGCGTGGGCGGCTTTTTTCAAGCTGAAAACAATTTCAAACTGCAGGACACCGAGGATAAAAAAAACGCTCCTGTGGTTCCTGTGCTGGTTTGTCGCCAGGTGTCGAGCTGATGGACCGGTCGAACCCACAAATTAGAGGGAGGGAGCACAGTGTTCATGTTCGAGCTGATATGAGGGTACATGCATGGACAGAGTAGATCAAATTAAGCTCCTTCCGTTGTTCCTTTTCTTACAGAATATGCTTGAAAGATCTAATCCTCTGATCTCAACAACAGCTAGCATCATACAACTGGACGACGTCTTTGCCCCAAGTGAGGGATTTAAAGTATTTCTGGGTCTTGTTCTCCAGTGGAAGTTAACACGTTGACTAGAATAGAAACCTATCAGATCCGTGAGAGATAGGGTCAGGAGCTCCTTAGCATCGAAAGGAGTCAGCCCCGGGGACAAGGCCCCGGGATAGATCCAGACAAGGCTCAGGATTCTCCAGGAGGAGCTAGAGTGTTGCTTGGGAGAGGGATGTCTGAGTCAGTCTGCTTGGGGTGCTGCCTCCGCGACGCACCCCGGATAAATGGAAGTAAATGGATGGATTGCTGGAGTTCCCCTTTAATGTACCAAAACTGATCTATTCAGCACTAATGCATGATTTTTTTTACTCTTAATAGGTCTGAAGTTACAAATTAGCAACCATTTATGCAGTTTTTTAAATATCATAAAGCTTAGACTATTTACTGCATGTCCTCCCCCGCTCTCCACTCCCCACATTTCCTGTCTCTCCTCAGCTGTCCTGTGCTTTAAAGGTGAAAATGCCCACAAATATACCTTTATAAAAACAGAATTGAACTGAGGGCAGGAGTGTGGGAGAATCATATCGGTTGTTTATAAATGCAGAAACGCTCGTATGCATATTATGCTTATTAATGACCCTTAAATAACATGCATATTGATGCTATAGGCTCATTCATGCACAGATAAAAAAAAATGCACATAAACATATTTCCCTGAGCAGAGTTCTGATCCAGTGTGCATGTAAAAGCTCTCATTTAGCCCTGGTGTAGGAGAGGTGGCTCTGTAAACTGCCTGTCTGAGCCCAAGTCATTTACATAGGTAATGGTAGGGGTAGTGCTCAAAAATGTGTGGGGGTGGAAAATATACAATCCTCCAGCAGCATACGAAAACAGCCAAAGAGAGAGAGAGAGAAGAAGGGAAGAGAAGCAGAGAGGGAGATGTAGGTGTCAGGCTCCTGAAGCACTCTAAAATGACGGGTAATTACATTTCAAATTACCGATGGGGACAAGAGCGAACTCCCTGACTTCGGTGCGCGGGGAAATGCATTAAGAGCGCTGGAATCAGTGAGCAATCGGTAATTTCTACAATCCCTGTGTTTAAGCCGTGCTGATTTACATTGCCAAGAATACCAACTTAAAGGGCCACCGTACACAAATCAGATTTATCCCACAGCGTGTTTCACTAACTACCTGGGTACTCGCTTTCATCTGGAGGCAGAGTTATTTTCAGAATTTGCACATTTCCGGTGAAACTAAAATATTGTCGAGTGTTTCCGACGTTTAAGACGCACTAGGTAATATTTTGCATGAAAGCACACCTCTCAACTCATCTTTATTAATGTAGCACCTTTCATGCTGCCAAAAGTGCTTCACAAAAGAACACAGTGCCAGAAAATCACAGAAATGACTAAATACATAATCATAAAAGTACTTAAAAATTGAATAAAATGAATACAGCAAAATTAATAAAAAAGGACATGCATGTATCCTAACCAAGCAGCTACTTCCTGTGTTGAAAATTCAGCAGAATCACAAAAAACTGCAGTTCCACAAGTATCCACTAGAGGCTGACTCCAAAAGTCAAGGAAGCCCCATTAACACCTATATTAAAGTGTCAGTTCTTACAGGAAATTAAATAAGTTTACAGCCTGATACAGTTTTGAAGAGGCTGTTAGGTGGAGTCAGCATTTCCATTATAGCCACCGCCATTGTTTGTGACTCTTCACCATTCAATCAATCTGTCTTTATGTAGCACCAAATACCCATAAATGTTCTCCTCAGACTCTTTCCAAACAGAGCAGCTATAGACCGTACTCTATGTTCTATTATAAACAAAGACCCAACACCAAGACAGGATAGGATCCAGTCCTATCTTAAAGACAGGACTCAGTCTGATCTCATCTTAATCCACCATGAGCAGAGCACTTTGCAGCATTTAGCAAGTTACGGTGGCAAGGACAAACTTCCTTTAACAGGCAGAACCCTCCAGCAGGACCAGACTCATGTTAGACACACATCTGCTGAGACCGTGTTGGAGAGAGGGATAGAGGGAGATGAAGAGAAGCTGATGATGAATCAAGCTGAGCTGTTTTTAAAACCTGTTTTTGGATCCCCGATGAACCACAAAGACCATGTTTAGTAACTGTAATCAAATCCTTCGATGCTCTCCACCCAAACACCTGAGGAAGACCAACCGAAGAACCAGCTAATCTGTCCAATCAGTGTCAATCAAACCGCTGCAGAGAACATTATTTCATGGACACTTTCTGAGTCTCCTCCAAAGAAAGTGTGAAGCACCGTTCATACGAGGTGAGGGCCATCTTCATCCCTTTCAAGGTGCACATAAATAAACTCTAGACGTCTTTAATATATCAGACTGTGGCCTTCAGGAAGCAGACTCTGAAACAGAGGATCTTCTCTGCGAGTCGTTCCGAGGTGGGCTGTGAGTTTTTTGTCCTCTCTATATTTCTTTTCATTTTTGCGGCTCCCTGGCTGACCGGTCAGATTGTTGCTATGGAATGTGCTGTGGGACAAAAGGAGCGGAGATCCACAAACTCAGTGACCTCCTGGAGAGGCCTCACTCCTTCTCTCTTTCCCCCCTCCGTCCCCTTTTTTTCTGCTTCCTATTTCTTCCTCGTTTCCCTCTCCTCCTCCTTCTCCTCCTCCTCTCTCGTCTTTCTCTCTGTCAGTCTTTGATGTGGTGCAAGGCCAGGTACTCTCGCCCTGGCCTCTTTCTTCCCTCTTACTTAAAAACACACAAAGCATGGCGATATTCTGCAACAACACAAGCTTGTGCATGCACACAGCCGCAGAAAACACACACACACACACTCTCTCACAAGCAGGAATGTGTGGGAATCTCCCTCTGGCTACCTCTGTAACCTGCATCTGAAGCTGGTGAGGGGCCAAGAAGCCAGCAGACCCAAGAGACTAAATGCAAATAGTGGAGAAGCTGGTTGGCTGCCTGACTGAGATCAAAGATCCTCTCCACATAGCTCCACTCTACTAGACATGCATGAACAACATTCGCTTCCACACACGGGCTGCATGTGTGTGTTTGTGTGGGTGTGTATTCTACGTGTGTGTGTGGGCAAAAAACCAGCAGCAGGATTGCGGGGGTAGCAACATTCATTTCAACATGAGTTCATACTTTCAAGGAATTTGTGCTTTAGGCAAATGAGTCACGCTGAACAAATGATCAGTGACCTTGGAGGAAAGCAACGTGCAGGTAAATAAATAAGATCAGTCCAATCTCTTTGTTCTCCGAACAGAAATCTGTCTTTAATTACGAACCAAAGCTTTCAAATCTTTTCATCCGTTTCCAAAAATTCCCCGTCACCTGTGTTTTTATTTTGAGGGTTGAACTTGTTGAAATCAATGATAGAACTCAGGTTTTACATGTTTATCTGCTTAGATGACTTAGGTGAGTCTGATATAATTCAAAAACTCAAATCTTTGTCTCATTACTCTTCAAAATATCTCATTACACTTAATACATTACACTTACAACATTAATACCAGTGCTTTAAGAGGGTTAGTACCACTTAAAGTCTTCCTCTCTACACAGTTTCTCTTAGTGATTCATAATAGCAACTAAAATCCATTACCCACAGTGCACTCTGTTACGCTCATGTCCTCTCACTGATGTAACATGATGCTCAGTCGTATGTTTTAGCCAGAGTAAGGCCAAAGATACATTGCAGCATTATGGGAAAGTATATACAACAGTGTATAACGACCATTGTGAGGAGATTTTTTTTTTTAAGTTGCTAATTTTTGAAAGAAGGAGCCCAAATTTGTAGAATACAAAGGTGCAAATTTTCAAGTCATTATTCTGTCTCAAATTCGTTTGAAAAAAGTCCCAATTTCTGAAACAAAGTCCCAAATTTACAATTTAAAAATCCCACATTAGTGAGAAGAAAGTCCCAAACTTTCAAGACAAAATGCCTCAAATTTATGAGAAAAAAAGTCCCAAATATGTGAGAAAAAGTCCAAGATTTGTACAAAAAAACTCTCAAATTTATAATTAAAAAAAATCCCACCTTTATGAGATGAAAGTCCCAAATTTGTGCAAAAGAAGTCCTACGGTTATGAGAAAGAAGTCCCAAATTTTCAAGACGAAATGCCTCAAATTTGCAAGAAAATGCGTGCATAATATGTGACAAAAAAGTCAAAATTTGTGTGAAATAAGTCCTGAATTTTTGAGAAAGAAGTACCAGATTTGTAAGGAAAAGGTCCCAAATATATAGAAGAAAGTCCAGAAGTTATGGGGAAAAAAGTCCCACATTTGTACAAAACAAAGATGCAAATTTGCAGGAAAAAAGCTCAAATTGTTCTGATAAAGTTTCAAATTTGTAAGAAATAAAGATGCAAGTTTGTACAAACAAATGTTTCACACTCGTCCATAACATGAGTAAATTTGTATTAGGTGCAAATATGTGTGAAAACTTAAGACTACTTCTTAAAGCAAACTAACCTGATGAAGCCCTGGCTCTTACTGTTCATCCTGTTTCTCACAAGGAATATTACTCTCAGTTTGTTTTCTCTCAATAGCCCTTGTACAGCGTGGTAGCTATCTCAAACTAGCTGTAGAAATGTAGAATCTAATATTAATAATTAACTGATTCTACCCGATACACTAACGAGTAAATAAGGAGAGTACCAGCTGATGTTTTTTCCTCTTCAGACTTAAAGATTCTGGGATTTGCCTCCGCTCTCGAGGGAACGAGCCTCAGTGTGTGAGATACAGGGAGGAAGACTCTGCTGTTAATTGGATTTAAGTGCCTTAATTGAAAAACAGCAAACAGTTCAGATGTGCGGTGATGATAGCGCGTTAGGACTGATGCACTTAGTGTGAACTGTTGTGAAAACACTCAACATGTGCATGAATGAATATCGATGAAGTAGCTTTAATGCAGAGCGAATGATCCGTTAGTTCAAACTCTATATGTTTTTAAAGGTCATGACTCGATGTTAAAACAGGACGAATCCAGCTTATTCACATTTGTTCTGCATATTCCCCTGACTCCATCCACTGCTTTTATTTTCACTAACATCACTCTGTGTGTTTTATTCCATAACCTTTTCACCAGAGGAGAACATTGCTGTTGTATTATTCATAAAGCCTCGGTTGACATTAGGTGACATTGTGCTCAATGGACACGTTCAATGGCGCCACGTTGAAGAAACTGTTTCTTTTACAGTCTCTGCACACAGCAGGTACGCTCCAGGTTGGGAGAGACCATTGTTACTGTGAAGAGACACGATGAAAACAGCTCAACTCACGCAAGACATGAGGCGTTTAGAGCATTTAACGGCGCATTACGTGGTGGCTGTAATGTGTGGAAATTGGCGGTTATGACGGGAGAGAGAATGCTCATGGAAAGTGCAGAAAAGAGGAGAAGAAAGGCTTTATTCAGCGGTGACAGTTTGACTTCGATAAAGCATCTTGGTTAAGTTGCATACACTAAAAAAGGAAACCAGAACGCTAAATATCTGGATCCTTGGGTGCAGATTTGTCGGCAATTTAGTTGCCAATGTGTACTTTTCATCCTTTAGACACCAGAGAAACTAAAAGTACATTCTAAAAGCTGAACCACCCTGACCTAAACGCTGACAGGTCAAGGATTTGCCTCCATTTAACTCTTCATTTAGCACGAGCACACAAGTTCTGACGGTCAAAACGCTCCCACTTGAAGCCTCCCATCAGCCAGATGTCAAAACCTTGACCAAAGAACGACTTTTTCAGACGGCCCTCGAAGGCATCCGTAGCAGCTGGTTTCAGGCATGCAAAGTGACAGTTGAGTAGTTGTCGGGAATGAGGAAGAAGAGCTGGAGAGGAATGAGTTGGTGTTGGAAAAATACAGAACTTGAAAGGTCAAAAGTCTGCAGCGTTGGAGAAGAACAACACAGCTTTGGCTTTTAATGGTGCGATCTGGCATTGAGAGGCACACCGAGGATACAGGCTGTGTTTTAACACCTGATTAATGCCTTTGGCGAGCTCCTTATTATATAGAGTTTATTATTATATCATGGAATAATTCAGAGTGCCAAATTTGCCTTCTTTCATGGATCAAGTCGTGGTGATGGCAGATGGGCCAGATTGTCCCGATTCCCAGCGGCTGGTAGCTCAATTTGCTTGTTGATTGAACAATTAACCATTTCAGGATTCACATGTTCAGAATTTTAACATCTTATTTCAACAGATAAAATCTCCTCTACATTGAGAAAGGGTGAGGGCCCAGTTTTTCTGACCTGGTGGCCAAACTGGGACACTCCCTGGGTGGCATTAAGTCCTTGTGCACACACACACACTTGCATCTAAATCTAATCATCACATCTTTTGTCTTCATGAAGCTTTGCCTCCAACATTTAGGTTATACATAGCTTCTGCAGTTGTTTGCATATTTTTTCACAGTCTCAAAGCTGTACTTTATGACTACAATGAAGGCAAAATTTGGATCGTCTTTCCTTGTGTGTCACTTCCTGCTCTGTCCACTTCCTGTCCCGTCCAAATAAAGACATAAAAGCCCAAAACTATGACCTTAGAAATAAGAAATGTGTCCTCTGGATTGTTCGCTCCACTTGCAAGAAGATATCTACGTTTCCCTGCCTTCTTTTGCTCTCCATACACTGTTTATTTCTGCTAACACCAAAGCCTGCTGATTTTTATTTCAGTATTGTAGCTTCTGCAGCTGTTTGCATATTTATTCTCAGTCTGGAAGCCCTATTTTATGACTGTAACGATGGCCAAACTTAGGGCTAAATGCAGCCCTTTCTTTATATGTCACTTCCTGCTCTGTCCACTTCCTGTTCCGCCCATATAAAGGCATAATAGCCCCAAAATATAACCTTAGAAATAAGAAATGCATCTTCTAGATTGTTCGCTCCACTTGCAAGCAGATATCTGCGTTTCCCAGCCTGCTTTTGCTCTCCATACACTGTTTATTTCTGCTTATACCAAAGCCTGCTGATACATGATGGTGAATACTGCTCCATGCCACCTTGGATACATCAAATTCTTACTCAAGGCTCCCTATTTGTGTCAGTTTGGCCATGTGAGATATTATTTTTCATACTTTCATTAATCTTTAAATAATTTCTCACATTTATATTTGAGTATTTCACCAGAAAGATAGATAAATCCTTACACAGTCGGTATTTACTGTATTCCACATCATCATCTCCTCCTACTATGAAGGCAGATTAATCACTGTGCAGAGTATGAGTTTCATGTATATTGAAGCATTTCTGTGAGTGTTAATGTGTGTGTGTGTGTGTGCAGCATCTAGGCGAACGAGAACACATGGGCCGCGTGGGTGTCTGCTGGCAAAGAACAGCCACATTGCCTCTTTTACAACAAAGACAAGAAAACGCTACATTTCAGATCCGCCAGTAAGATTCTCGACATGAAACTGAGAGTGTCATGAAGCCGTCACAAAGTCGCTCGGATCTCTGCCGGGTTTGTTTCTCAAATCTGGGATTCCTTTCTAGAAATTGAACGCGTGTGGAAATTTCAGACGCCATAGATTTCTACGGTTAAGGGTATACTGTGTACCGCTCAGCCTCGCCGAACTGTAAGAATCACAGAACTTTGAAGGCCAAAGCCTCCTCTAATCCTCTTTTATTGGACCTCCTGCTTGTCGAGAAAGACGTGCTGTTGAACTTTCATATGCTTGTTTCCCTCGAGAGGGTGGACAAACACAAATTCGAACAGTCTGCATTCTGACACACACACACACTGGCAGCAGCAACACACTCGCACACATCCTGGCTATTGAGTGCAAAGTGAATCATCGTTCCAGACAATATCTTTGTCAAACACGCCGGCCTTGACGGATAGACATCGGCAGATTCGTAGAGCCATGGCAACAGTCAAGTGTGAGTCCCGCTGATGAGAAGAGTGTGTTTGTGCTTTGCAGAAAATTGGTTGGTTAATTCCTGCACAGAGTGTGCTGCAATCGCTGGGAAAAAGCTGCCAACGCAATGCAGATAGAGAAATTAAATTCCAATAAAACAGCAATTCATTGTGGAAGCACAAAGAGAATTTACAACGAGGGGAAATCAGTTATTCTAGTCGTTTAGGGTGATTACAGTCCTGCTTAAATGTGACTACACTTCATTTATGCACCGTGCTTTAAAGATTTTAGAGATCCTGCAGCTGAAAAGTAACAAAAAGGTGTGTTGTTCTAAAAATCTGTGATGAGTTAGGCGACAAATTCAAACTTTTGAGACGTTTCTTTGACAGAAACACACACTTCAAGGTATTTAAGGGTTATTTAAGGATGCTAATTAACATATGTGTGTGTTTTTTCTCCTCTAACCTGATGAAGAGAAGCTAGAAGCTCTGAACACAGCCGAGCATTTTATCAAAATATCAAAGACTATGTAAAATAGGGTGAAATGTAATAAAGTGGCACACAAATACACGAACAAGCACACACACTCACTCAGGACAAGAGTCAACAAAAGCTGAGCGTGGGAGGAAGTGGTGAAGAGGAGGAAAAAGCAGGAGGAGGGGGAGGAGGAGGAGGAGGGGGAGGCAGGTGATAAAGAAGAAGAAAGGCTGCTCCACTGTTTTCAGATCAGGTTTGAAGCTGGGGCGTTGGAGCTGAGGTGAGGGAGAGTCTGTGATATCCAGTAAATGTAGTTTGTGGATGATTAAGGGAGACAAAGTTTGCAAAATGTAAGAAAGAGAAGAATGTTGAAAAAATCTGTAATTACGTCTTCATTAGCATTTTAAACACCACTCACTTAATGTCAAAGTAAAGCTTTGCTCTTCACTTCACGGCACTCTTTGGTTTCCATTCTTCTCTGAAAATCTCTCTTAAGCATTCTTTCTCCTCGCCCGAGATGTCGGACCGCCGCCAAACATCAAATTTGCATTGATCTCTGCAGGCTGGATCAATCACGGGGGACAAGGGGAGCCCCTGCAGCTGCTACCAGATACATGAAAAGAGCATCTCTTAGTGATGCAGGGAATATATACAGAAAGGTTCTAACACAAGTTCAAAGCAGTGAATAAATGAGAGATTATAGTGACTGAGAAATGGTTGCAGTAATAGAGCGCTTGAATGGCATCATTTTCACACAACTGAGATTAAACCAGTTGATAAATGTTGGAGAACTCAACCTAATGTAACGGGGAGCAGGTTGAGATTGTGGGCCTTATATGGTATTGATTGACTGTTGACATATATAAGGTAAAACCGCTCAAAGCAGGCTAATAGGAATAGAAATAATGAGCTTTATATAGCAGAAAAAATATTAAAATAGACAGCTTTTCACTGATAAATGGTGGAAATAGTGAATTAAATGAGAAGATTGTAAGAATCAGGCCAAACAGTGTTGGTAAATGTTAAAGAAATTGGGTTCAAATGGTTAAATAAACATTACACAATGTGTATTGCCACATTTTAGAAATTTAAGTATTCATTTATTTTGTTAAACATTGGCAGAAATAATGGATACACGGCTCAAATGGATGTTTTGTCTTTAAATATTTTTAAAAAGAGCCAAAAGAGAATGGAAACATTTTCCAAATAATGACCCAAAGTAAACCTGTTTGACAGATTTAGTTTAAAGAGACAGAGAAATACCTGAAATAACTGAAGGAATGGGCAAATTGTTAAAATACCTCAAAGTAGACAAATGGATCAGAGATAACACACTTAAAATGTTTGATTTATGGTGGAAACAGTAGTTTTTTTTAATGAGAAATTTAAGCTGAATATAAAATATGTTTGGTTCTTAGCCGTAAGTTGATAAATGGTTGAATTGGCGTTATCAGCAAATAGTTGGAACACATTAGCTAACAGTAATGACTACATGATAGAAACGTTGACTTTATTGGTATTAAGCTTGTGTCTTAAAGTAACAGAAATGTTGAACAGTAGAAAGAGTAAGCTCACATTTAAGATAGGTTGTTGAAATAGTCGTAATTGATGATTCTGGTTGATTAAAATTAGCTCGGACATTTAGTTGATTTGCATAGCTTCCCGCCACTTCTGTGAGGCACTTCAACTTATCATGCTTTTAAATATCAAACTTTAGAATAAACCAAAAACACCAATTTTGCAGCTGATTAATTGCCAATGTTGCTATTAGCTCTAATTACTCCCTCCCTCGACTTATTTCCTGTAAACTCTGCTAATTGCACTCCGTCCCCCGCCGCTAACATCACTTATTCTAGCTTTAATGAAGAGGGTACAAACACGGGAGGTGACTTTTAACACGCTCAGTTTGATCAAACTCTAAAATCATGGGCTACACTCTCACAGGGACATCCTTAGCATTAAATATTAGACAGAGAGGCTGTCGGTCTCTTTCCTGACGACTCGTATGTTTGCAGTCGTTCAATTCAAGTCTCTAATTAACACAACGAAATTAAGAATTCATCAAATCCTGGCTGCAGCGACCAATTTTCAACGAGGGCATTTAGCGATTCTGCACGAGTCACGACGCAAATCTACATGTGTGTGTTCGTCTGTGTGTGTGGGCATGCACTTTAAACTCCCTCCTGTTGAGCTACCCACACCTGTGTGTGTGTGTATGTGTGTGTGTGTGTGTGTGTGAGAGAGAGAAAACAGCAGAGTCACACAGTGTTTAAAAGATGGGGAACTGAGGATAATTTGCTGTCGCTTTGACTTAGACGTGCAAGAGGGAGAAATAAAAGGATGAGATGATGATAAAAAAGACAGAGAGAGGGAGGGAAGGATGAGAGAAAAGAGCAAACCTGTGAAGAGATCAACAGTGCTATGAATAAACATGTCAGCCCACGCTTATCGCTCTCTTTACCTCTGTTAAATACACACAAACATATCAGAACATGCACCCCATCTTTTCTCCCTCGTCCCTCGCTCTGCTCTCTTTCTCTTCGCCTCACTGTCAGAATCAAACTCTCATTTCCTCCTTGCGTTAAAGTAACGGCTGCCAGGTTTGAGACAGTATTCTGGCGAAGGTTGAAATCTTCAAATCCGTCAATTTTCATCCCCGTTTCCAGGATTATTTTCTAAATCGGAGCCAAGGAGGAGAAATCGATCGAGCGCTCGGTGCTGGTATTGAGTTCTTTCTCTCTTCGGGGTCATGAACCGCGCTTCCTCTTCTTTGTGAAGTATGGAGGTCAAACAGTGAGGAAGATTTAAATAAACACACACACACACACACACACACTCTCCTTCACACACACACACACGCTCCGCTCTTTTTAAAAAGTAGGATTTTCTTCCATGAAGCGCCGCTGTTTCCAAGGCAACGGCTGGAGAGCAGTCAGAGGTGGGTGGCGATGCCCGGCAGCGATCCGTCTGGAGGGCTCTCATTGGCCTCTCCACGGTTTCCCACAATGCTTTGCGGCGTTTCTGCTCCCCCATTCCTGCTCCAATGGGTCCCCCCTTCTCCTTGAATGTGACCTGATGAGGAGGTCAAAGAGGAGGCGTGGGCGTATGTGTGTGTGTGTGTGTGTGTGTGTGTGTGTGTGTGTGTGTGTGTGTATGTGTTTGATTCCTCGGCTGAGGTAACGTGTTAATCTCATTTCACGTGTAGTTATAATTGATCTGTGTGACAGGACGGATGAGACAGATGTAGGATGAGTTTAGAAAGGAGAGACTGCATTAAAAACAGACATGACTCTGTAGTGGAAGTCACTGCATTAAAAACAGACATGACTCTGTAGTGGAAGTCACTGCATTAAAAACAGACATGACTCTGTAGTGGAAGTCACTGCATTAAAAACAGACATGACTCTGTAGTGGAAGTCACTGTCCGTCTTCCATATTGTTCGCTGATTTAGAACGCTAACATTTTTGCCACAGTGTCAACAGGCAGAGGTAAAATGTGCCGGAACTCCTTTTAATGGATTAATTTGACTTCCTGAGTGGGATCAGGTTGCATCCACCCACCTACCTCCTCGTTTACCTTCCTACCTGAGTGATTAGCTCGCTAGCTGCACATTAAAGAGTGAAGCTACGTCACAGCACAACTCCTGACACAACGATCTCATCATAATCATCTTTATCTCTCAGTAATTTACGATGATTGCTGCAGCATCTTCCTCTTTTCTCCAGGATATTATGCAGACTAATCAAAGAAAACTCATCACTTCTAACCGCAGAGGTTTTCCCATTGAACCCAGCCTCTTCCTGTGTTTTGATTTCATTCAGTATTTGCGAGGCCGTCCACATTCCCCAAAGTAATTTTCTTCCAGTCTTGTTGTGGGTCTGCAGGAGGATCTCTCTCCCTCTCTTAGACACATGCTTTAGCTTATTGTGCTGCGCTGTTAGAGCCCGCATATTGTGTTTCTCAGGTGAAGACGCCAGGAAACAAATTCCGACTTATACTTTATTCAATATACCGTCTCAAGTGAATTCCAAGGTGAGCCGAGTGATATTTGTGCTGCTGAGTCGCTGCAAATTCTCTCTGATCTCAAGAACTCCGCCAGAGAGGCTGGAGACGTTTTCTTGAATGTATTTTCGTTCTGCCCTGGTTTCCCACGGCGGGGTGGTCGCCTGGTGTCCAGTTTCAGGTAGCTCGGCTGTTCCCAGAACGTGAGCGGACAGGAGCGCCGGGAGCCATACCGGGACACTCGGGGATCAGTCAGATTCCCGGCATTCCTCGCATAGTCCCTTTGAGGGGGAAAGCAAATAGAGAGGGGGTTTAACGGCCCCCCTCGCACACAGGCTGAGGAGGGGAAACACAGTGTTGGTATCAGGGCTTATCACAAGATAACAGCAGTGCCATGCAGGGCCGGGGTCACTCCCTTTAAATCACTTTACTGCAGCTCAAGAGGAGGATTTACTTTTGGAGTGTTCACACTTGCAATTAAGTTTCTTTCATCGCGTGTCTGAACTTTCTGCCAGGCCGACATGTTGGAGGAAGACTTTCTCCTTTGTCACATTAAAAGTTTTCAAAATCAATTTGTCCGTCCAAACCCAAATTCTATCAGATAAACCTGTGACCCTCCAGGCGACACAATGCAGTCTCCATTCTCGTCCTATAGAGCCGGGTGACCAGGGAGACCAGGCCGCTGTGTAGGTGGTCACATAGTTTGAAAAGAGAAGTTGACCACAGATGAGACTGCCTCTGTCACCATACAAAGCAGAAAAGTGACTTCAGATGTAAGGGATAACAGGAGAGAACTTAAAGTTTCCAAATCCTACACAAAGAGGCAAGACCCAGCAGACACTGAGAACGCTTTCCTAAATGATGGAAGTATCAGGAGCTCTAATGCTAACACATCAATGGTTATAAATTGGTATTTCCCATGTTATGCATGAATAGCTAGCTTATAAATGGATGGATCAAAGACTTCAGTGCCACCGCCATCTTGAAACCCAATGGCAATTATGTGACGTGGAAATCACTGCTTTAAAAAGAGGCATGACTCTGTAGTGGAAGTCACATCATGACCTGCAGGTGGCACAAGTGTCGTCACCACAGGAGCTTTAATTTCTTTGGATATCAGATTTTTCTGCCACACCTGCTCTGCTGTTGGATGATATCTCCTGCAGGTCTAATCAAAGCAAACGCATCAAAGCTATAGTGTGCTTGTTTTGCACAGTCCACATTCTTCCCCAGCTGTATGACCTCATTAAAACATCACAACGGTATGAAAAGAAAATTAGCAGAAAGTACACGACAGACTTAAAGTGTGGCACACAGAGCGGCCGTGGATGAGTTCATACAGTAGATGCAATCAGAGCCGATTGTGCTGCCCACGAGCAGTCAGAAGGCGAGGACTCATCAGCTGAATCACGATGTGGGCTTTTTCAACGAGGACTTCAAAGAGGCTTTGTTGGAAAACAGCAGATTACAGTATGAACGTAGGATTTTCAATTCAAGTGATTTCAGGAGTTTAGCCACCGAAGATGACCAGGCAAACTTTTTCCAACCAAAAGCCCACAGAACAACATCCTCCGCCCATGCTGTTTGATTGACATGTGATCTCTTGTAAGTGCAACGCAAACACGCGGAGAGGAATGAGCTCCGAGCGCCAGACAGAACAAACATGGCAAACAAACAAAAATAAAGAACGGAGGGTTTAGCGCTTATAAAGAGGGTTACGCCAACAAGACTTCTAACCCCTCGTGATCGATGAGTTCACCTGCTGCAGCTCTGGAAGTTAAAGACTCATCATCCTGGATTTGAAACTTTAAACACACAAAAAGTCACACTGCATCATATTCTCAGAGTGATTTCTAACAGTGCAAGCTTTATTCTCTCCAGCTGGTATTTCTGCTGTCACATGTTGCATGACTAGTGCAGCATGCAGAGAATTCAGAGTGTGTGTGAGTGCAAATCACACACCTCATACCAATTATAAAATCTGCAGCACAGAACTGCTCGACACATTAATGTGAATGCAGAGTGTGGCTCCTGCATCTGTCGCCCAGTCTGCTGTCGTCTGTTTGTGTACGACGCTTAAAGTTTGACTAAATCATCCCCTCAGATGTAATTGTGTCTTCTTGGGAGGCTTTAAAACACAAACTCTGATCTCTTCTGCCCCCTAGTGGAGAGAGGAGCACATTACAGCGGCTTGTTTTTCCCTCTGCCAAGGTTGTTACTGTGCAGTTTAAAGCCTGCAGCACTCAGACGGAGAGCAAACACTTCTGTGCAAATAATTAACTGTTTGCTTTTCTCTGCTTTTGGAAACACTCAGGAGGAGTTTGCCGACGAGATGGGGGAAAGATTGTGTGCATAAGCATGCAGGCAATCTCTGATTATCTAAAATTGCACTTTAAAGTGCAGAGAAGCAGCCTATACCTCATGGGGAAAGGAAAAAGGAAGGTAAAGGTTTGATTTGCACAGTAATGCATGAAACAAGACGTGCAGACGGGAATGATCTGCCTCCCTCTAGTGTCAAAAGAGCAGATATTAGAGAGAAGCTGCAACAAGAGGCCAGCACAGTGAGCAGTGTGACGACTCCTGCAGCATCGTCTTGTTAGCTCAGGAGCGTCTGGACCCGTCTGCTCTGTCTTTGCTGTTCCTTGTTAGGGGAACTGGAGACACCTAAAGGCCCAGTTTGCAGCCTCGTGATGAAATGAGGAGCTCTCGGTTTCAAGGACGACCGCCCAACTTCAGACTTCAGAGAGGATTGTTGTCTGCTCTTGTTTGCAGACATCTGTTTTTATCTACCCTAATTAAGGCTGAGTCGCTGTTAGATGCCTGCTAATGAGTACCTGGATCACACTGACAACCTCTCCTCTTTGGTTACGTTTGTTTAGATCTTTCCCTCTATGGGAAAGTGCCGCAGAAACAATCAAATTCCTTTAACAGGCAGAAACCTCCAGCAGAACCAGACTCATGTTAGACACACATCTGCTGAGACCGTGTTGGAGAGAGGGATAGAGGGAGATGAAGAGAGAGAGAGATGATTGTGGGGAGACAGATAGTAGTAGTTGTAGCAGCTGGAAGTCTACGGCAGAGGAAGCTACGAGACAAGGGAGCTCAGGGACTCCAGAAAGGTCTACGGTTAGTAACTTTAATGGGACAGGCAGACAGAGGAGAGAAGGACAGACGGGTTCCCTTTCCCGCATTTTTGAACCCTGAGATGCTCCAGGTGGCAGATACATCAGCAGCTCTCTAGAAAAGTGCTCACAGGTCCAGTCTGTTTCCCTTAAACATCACACTTCCCTGGGTTTTATTGTCACAGAGCTGCTGCAGTGGAGTCAGGCTAAAAGAGACACTTTCTTTAAACTAGTCAGTGACAGGAGTGACAAACATGTTCCACTTTGGCCACTGGAGGGCAGTGTACATCTTTACAAACCTCCTCACTCTTCTTTAATATCCTGTCTCTGATCAAGCTCCTCCACATTCATGACCACCTCATAGGCTGATTTATTGAGCTTTATTCCTGCTGATACTTCTGGAAAATAAGCTTTAAGTACGTGTAAACACAAACAAAACTCACAACATATTTGACCCCTGACTTTGAGATCTTTAAGTGACTGTTAGTTTGGATTTTAAAGGTCTCAGAAGTCCTCAGTTGTTTTTATTCAAGCCCTCCACTGCAGAGTCTTCCTCCAGCGTTGATTCTGACCCAGCCTGATGTGCCTTTGTATTATCATTACATTATTGTCATTATTAGTAGTATTATTTATATAATTATTATTAATAATAGTAATAATATTATTATTATCATATTGTTAGCAGTGTATTAGTAGCGTGTGTGTGTGTGTGTGTGTGTGTGTGAAGTTCAGAGCCTCTGCTGCTGATGTGAGAGTGAAGCATGTACAGTGTAAACAGCTGCACATGGAGAAGCATCACTTCCTGGTTTTGCACCAATTAGAACATCTGCCCTGAGCTCGTTAGTTCAACGAGACACAGGTGTGCACAAATCTGCTGACAGGGACCCTGATGAAAACCTCTGTTCGTTGTATTTTACCCAATAATCTGAGTCAAATAACTACATTAATTAATCTCTCAGCGTGATGAGGAGTGTGTTTGAAGATGTGTTTTTTGCATTTTTGAGGAAGATTGCAACCGATTTTCACAAGGTTGAGTTTGAAAAACAAGCCCGGGTTGTAGGAGTCCACAGATACAGGGTTGAAGAAGAGCTTTGAAGAGAGGATTTTGACATCTCTTAGCACACTTGGAATATAGACGTAAGTCAAGTGCACAACACTTTAAACGTCAGGCAACAATGTTTTCTTACAGTAGAGCGACTAAGATGGCTTAATTTTGCTTGTCCTTGTACCCGGTCCTGCATGCATCACCAGACCTGGTCTTTCAAAAGTGTCTCTGGGTGTTCTCTCTGTGAGTCTCTCCAAGAAGTATGCAGTCCTCATTAAAAGGTCAGCTTTAAAGAGTCACACTCCACCCAGCAGCTATTCAAAGACCATTAGAGCTAACTCCAGGAATTCAGTCCAGTCACTGTTCCTTCCCGCCCCTGCTGAGGCCCAGACCACACAGCATAGTCCTGGTGTCACTTTGTGGCCCGTTGGAGTCCAGAACGATCCAACACGCCTCCAGTAAAAGAAGAGGTGACTGAGCGAGAGCAAAGCAAAGTGACAGACTGCAGAGGGGAAGGCTGCACGAGTCATAACAGAGAGAGAGTGTCATGTGAAGGGATGGAGTGAATGTAAACAGAAGAAGAGGAGGCGTGCAGTCTCAGCAGATGTGTGTGTAACATGAGTCTGGTCCTGCTGGAGGTTTCTGCCTGTTAAAGGAAGTTTGTCCTGTCCCATTAAAGTTACTAACCATAGACCTTTCTGGAGTCCCTGAGCTCCCTTGTCCCGTAGGTCCCTCCTGCTGTGGACGTGCCAGACTCACCGTCTCACCACTATCATCTCTCTCTCTCTTCATCTCCCTCTATCCCTCTCTCCAACACGGTCTAAGCAGATGTGTGTCAAACATGAGTCTGGTCCTGCATGAGGTCTTTGCCTTGTTTAAGGAAGGTTTGTGAAGTTTTGAAGTGCAAGAGAGAGATGATCTGTGCAATTTTAGACTCGAGAGATGATGCAAAGTTACTAGTTTCATCCCTCTCTTTCTCTCCCGTCTCTGTTATTCTTATCTTTCATCATAAGTGTGTTTTTGTTTGTATTTCTTAAAGAACATAACTCTGACTTTGAGCCGCAAATGCATGCACAGGTGATTCTACATCTTGCGTTGTCTTTTGACTTTGAGTGTTTGCATGATGTGATATATACTGTATATATATTTTATGTATCATGTTTAAAACGTGCAGCACGTCTCATATTCGCTCTAATCGCCTCTGTGTTGTTTCTGCAGGAGCGGCGTCGGACTGACAGCTGCTGCATGAAGACATCAAAGGTAGGATGTTTGATTTTCACCGTGTGTAAAGTTTAAGATGATTGCTTCTCTGCACAAACTCTAGCAGAACTTTCTCGTCATGTCTTTGGCAGATATTCAGCCTTAGATTCTACTTTTAACACCTTAAAATAAGATATTTATATCATTAAGATGAGTCTGATGAGAGTTTTTGCAGTGAAACAGAACCGCTTGTTTGCTGCAGACCGCCGTGTCTGATCTTGTTGTGCAGTGTGTTATTTGGCATGACGTCAGTTCTGGTGTTTAATGTCTTGTTGTCGATGAATCCACACCTCTGATGGTGCTGAAATACCATCGATAGTGGACTCCACGAAGACTCCGATCATTAAGGATCCTCTATGTGTTGTTTCTGTAGCAGCCAATCACAATGCGGCTGCAGCACAGTGCTGTTATTGTTCTCTTTACCTGCTGCAGATTAAGCTCTCTGTCATGTATGTGCAGTTTATTGTTCATGCATGTTCATACAGAAGTCTGGATGTATGTGTGTGTGTGTGTGTGTGTGTGTGTGTGTGTGTGTGTGTGTGTGTGTGTGTGTGTGTGTGAGGTAGTCATGTGATCCCGCCTCCTTGTTTTAGGCTCAAACAGCTGTACGTTGTTAGGGTCCGGCCTGCGTTTGAGCTGAACCATGGGAGAAAGAAGAGAGAGGGAGGGAGGGAGGGCTTGTTAGGATGCCATTTGCACGTGAGTGTGTGAGTGTGTGTGTGTTTGTGTGTGAGTGTGTGTGTGTGTTAAACCCAGTACTTGGCCTACATTCAACTGAACACCAGTAAAAAAGAAGCAGCAACTTGCTTCCTAATCAAATGCCTTGCCTTGCAAGATCCTCAAAACAATACGTCCAACGTGTCCGGGCTGCGTCTAATTCCTGGAACATATTTGCAGCTTCAGACTCCATCTTTGGTTCACAATGACTTTTTAATCTCTTACAGGAACACATACACACATGGGGGGGGGGGATAAACTTTGAAGTTAGTTAAACAGAACTAGCAGCCGGGTTTGTTTTCGTGGTCGGATAATCAAGATTTAGACGTGTGTGAGTGTATCCGCAGATGTTTACTTGCAGGATGTTTGTGTAAGATTCAGGGACTCATCGCATGAAATCTTTTTTAGGGAGGAGAGGAGCTCCGAATGCTCGCTCTGAGGTCACACACCGTCAGGATGAGATGTTCTGTTCTCCCGAAGTAGGGAACTGGGTCAGAGCGACTCGTCCTTATTCCTCTCCTGCACCCCTTGAAGGAAAACTTGATGCAGGGCGAGATAAACCCGGAGCAAACAGTCTACGGTTACACGTCAGCTCAGGGATTTTGATTGGTGTGAACAAACCCCCCCCCCCCTCTTTTTCCTCCTCCTCTCTGTCTGACGGCTCATCATTCTTTGCGTAGATCTTTTTGTTGTCAGGCGTCTCAGTTGCGTTGTGGAGACTACAGACAGGTTTAATCCCGTCACTGAAACACAGACCTCACAGGCTTTAAGGTACAAAGCCTCGGGCTGCAGACGAGCTCCGTCCTTCCTGCTGGAGTGAAGATGTCAGTTATAACCACAGGGGTAGATTTCATCTTCATGGCTGTTTATGTGATGCTGGCAGGTCACCTGAAAATGGGTCATCCCACAAGATGACACTGTACCTGTGAGGGTGGAGGGTGAGCGGGGGGTTAAATTCGACTAACCGCAAGTCTGAAGGTAAATAAAGACTCAATTTATCTAACACAGCTCCACACAGGATCACAAAGTCTACTGTCCGAGCAGTACGTACTGATTTGGCCAAAATTCAGTAACACCTGACCCAGCATCCTGCAAAAACAGCCTGTGTCGACCACTAGCAGAGCCAGCACCACCAGCCTTCGGTCTGCCAAATGCAGCTTACATATGACTTCATCTCCAACCACGCTGCAGTACGAGATGACATCTGTCGCCTGTGCTTGTTTACATCCAGGACGTAGAGCTTTATAGCATTACAGCCTTTCCCTTTAATAACTTTTTGGAGTGTGTTCCATGTGCTCTAAATATCTTAATGAAAGATGCAAACAAAAAGCCTCTACACCTCTGTATCATCACGCCCCTATAGTTATATGAAGTATGATAACTAAAGCTTTGGTGGCGCTGCAGTGACGCCATTTTTGAGCCAGACTAACATCGCCGTCAGCTTCATTTTACTCAGTTTTTCCTCCTTTGTCCAATCCTGCAGAGGCGTGCATTGATTCACACGAAAACAGACGAGTAAGCGTAATGTGACACTCCAAAAAGGACACGAGTAATGTATTTAAGACATTAAAATGAATCAGCAGGAGAATCTGGCTGCTGGTTAGAGGTCTTGGTACACCAAAGAGGTCAAATCCACTTACTGCCTGCTTGTGTAACACATAACAACTCTTAACCAATTCGGAACGTCACATTCAATCCAGTTAAAATCGTCACTTTCGTGTCGTTACTTACCGCACATAAAAACTGTGAAATATTAATACCCAATAACCTCCTCACTTTAAACCAACCACCCACCGCTCCATGTCATTTATCCGCCTCGTTAGAGCCAAAGCGGTGAGTCAGCAAGGTTTCTGGTTAGTTTCGATGAGTCAGGCTTTTTCTGCGCCCTGTAGACAGTGTAAGCGAAGGAAGGAAGTTCTGAGGAGCTAATGATAGCATGTTAGCAGTTAGGTCGATAGCATGTGGTGCTGTGCTGCTGTTACAAAACAAATGTGGTCATTGCTCTTTGGCTCAACACGAGGTGGAAATCCTCTGAGGGCCAATAAAACATGCACCGTCACCAGATTCGGGGCTTTATGGGAAATTTTGTCTTACTTTTCAGAAACACTGGCACTCCTTCTCCTCCTGGATGAGAAAAATTCCCTCCATTTACGGAAATTTGACCAAAGTCTTACATTTAATTTGCCAATGACACACTGCTGTTGAAAAACGCTACACATTGCACATTTATCTGAGTTTGAGGCCAATTTTGTTCGCAGCCGTGACCCATTTGGGGCACGGAGTGAATCACAGTCGTAGTAGCACTGATGCCTCGCTGCACAGCCTCCATGGAAAGTTCACGTTGGGAATTTCCACTCAGGACAGAGTGGATCGAGTACAAGCTTGGCGCACGGCCGCCTGGTGTGGTTTTGTGCTCTTTTAGCAGTCGTGCCCGCATAAGTGACCTACAAATGTGTGTGAAGTTTACACACGCTGAATGTGACCTGCTGCTGGAGATGGAAATGTGGGACTCGCCACACTCAGAGGCATCATAAAGGATATACTCTTCTGCTGGGTGTAATTTAATCACCAGTGACAAGTAGCATGTGAAGCTTTGGTTGAGGTTGAGACCAGTTTCTGACCACATGTTGACCATTATTAGGTTTTAATTATAGTTTGGATTGGTTTAGTTTTTGTGCCAGAATCCCAACACTGAACAAAGAGGAGCTGTGCCCAGGAAGTTGTGTGCATAACAGGGAGATGGAGGATTATTTATCGCAAAGATGTCAGATCTGGCAAATGGCATTGACAAATTTTAAGGTACTCATCTGCAGGCTCTTCTCTTACCTGCAAAGATCTCAGGCATACCCCTTTTCCACAGAGGCAGTTTCAGGGCCCTTGCTCAATTGAGAACCAGCTTTTTTTGTTTTGACTGTGAGAGGAAAACCGGTTCCAGAGCAGCTCCAACACTTTACTGGTCAAACAAGGACATACTTTGTTTGTATCCAAAGCTGATCAAAACAGATACAAAACATTTCTTAAGTAGGGCATTTTTAACAGAACAGCATCTAAATGATTGGCCTTTTCAGGGCCTTTCTTGTCTGTTTTGGGAGATACATTTAAACACAAGCACTCTGCTGTGTCATCTTGCAAACATAAGGATTCCATAGACGTTGCATGGTACCATATTTTCTGCATTAATTCCAGTCCTAGCAACCCGAGGTTCCGTTACTTGCAGAAAACGACCGTCTAACCGACTAACAGAAGAACACTGTTGTCCTCAGTGTAGGGTTGGTTTTTAGGAAACCAAGGTCTCGGTCTCTGGCAGCAGGGTTCACCTATTTCTGCTCGGCTTTCCTCTGGAGAGGAAGACGGCGGTGACTTTCCAGCCTGAAATGAGCGCTAGCGAGGCGTTGAGCTCCCGCTGTGCGACAACGTCAGTCCGACCAAAGTCAACAAGGCCCGCTGTGTGAGTGTAACTAAAGACCGCGACTCCTGTGCGACCACACAATGCCCAGAATAGACCATCATACTTCATAATGGCTTCATTCATTCATTCAAACACACGCGTCCACATGCTTTCACTTTGTTTTGACCTGATTTGAGCTCCACGTTCACGGTGTTGGGGAAATTTAGAAAACTTTCCTGCAAATACTTTTCTGATTGTTGAAACTTCTCTGGCGCTCGTGGTGTTATTCTGCAAGGGAAAGTTCACCCATATGGCAGCTCACCAGCTAAAACAAACCTTAAAGCCCCCACACACACACACGCACACACACATGCACACACATATAGGTACTCCAGTATTTCCTATGAGGCCTGATACAAACAGAGCACTTGAGATTCAATGTGACAGGCCAGAGAGGTTTCTCCTGCAGCTCACCTCGTAGAAAAGAACTCGATTTATTACAGCTTGGCCTCGGAGCACTCGGTATGCATGCTTGCACGTGCATGTGAGTGTTTGTATGCATATGTCCAATGATGATGTATCGTCCTCCGCTCTCCAAGCATATGGCAAGCCGCTGCAATTAGACCAACACACATTTGCTGCATCGCCAGAGGGGGAAGTATGAGTCAGTTGTCAAGCCTGCGAGAAGATGAACACACACAAAAGCGTCCACACTCATCTTTTCTCCTCCGCTTGGGTTTTTTTTTTCTTCCTCGCTGTGCGGCGGGACGGTTTTCGTTGTGCGGGTTTTTGGTTTATGTCGAGGAATTCTTCCCGACCGCTTCTTCTCTTCTTGTTTTCGCTCTTTTCCACCTCATTTCACACACTGACAGGCTCCCCTGTGCTCAGATGAGAGGGCGAGAGAGTGTGGCTGGACGGTGGTTGAGTGCTTGAGTGTGTGTGTGTGTGTGTGTGTGAGATGATTCACGTGCAGATGTGTATCCAGTTAGCAGCACTTGTCAGTGTCTGTCTACACAACACAGCTCCTCTGCACGTGGGTTTCTGTGTTTTTGTGATGCGGTGGCCTGCTGACATCAGTCTGATTAGCTGCACCTTTATGCTTCGCTCAAACTCTGAGCACTTTGGTAACACTCCAGCTGCAGCAGGAAGCAGGAAGACACTGCTGAGGCTCAACTGTGATGTGCCAAAGTGCCAAAATAGCATGCAATTCATAAGAAACGTATAAAAATATAGCAACGTTTGCATTAAGTTGTCTTAGGCCCTATTGAACACCCTGTCATCATTAGATCCTGTCCAATACGGTCAGCGTGCCTGGAGTTTGAACAAACTATGTAGTTGTGCTGCTGTGTCTCGTGTATAGATGTACATGCACAAGTCAGTGATAGTTTCAGAGGTAATAGCATCAATCCATGCGTCAACTTAACTCATTCAGTGACCTGTGTGTGTTTTCTGGGTTTTTCTAGGGGCACAATGGAATAATAGGAGTTAGATATTAAAGCTTGAGCTGAGTGTTGTTAAGTAGAAAGGCTGACATCTGCTGTGTACAAAGCGCATGTCTTCCTGCGTCCTCCCACCTGGCTCTTAAAGGGAATTGGTATGATTCATGTTATGCTAAAAACACCTATTTTGCATTATTGAGGGACTTAATCCTAACTCTTTGCCCCCTGCACCTCACTTAGCCGCTTGATTGTGCGCCCTTTAAGCTAACCAAATGTAGTAGGACACGCCCTTAATCGTTTTGCACCATGCACTTTGCACTGTGTGTTTTGCTTTGTTAGAATAGAACCCTTGGTGTGGACTATGTGCTCTGTAAGTCCTCCTCTCTGGATCCTGGAAACCACCTGATTTGAGTTTTTAATGTGTAAAGACGTGTGTGGCACAAACCACAACAGGACCATTTTGGACGACCTCCTTTTTTCAAGTTTGCCTGAGTCTAAAAACAACTCCAACATAAACACGCTTGTCAGATATCTTAGAGGAATCAAACAAAAACCACGAGTCAAAATATTCCACTGCATCAGCGATAGTTCAACACACAAGTCCTATTAGATTATCAGTAAGTTAAATCAGTGGTTGGTTTGAAGTCTGCTTTCGTTGTGCTGATGTTATCAACGACAAGTCTGACACACTTGGCTGTTAGATGACTAACTGCAAAGAATTAGATATTGTATTGCTCACAGATGCTAATCAGCAACCCTGAAAACACTCCTGCTGTGTATTTCAGCCCAATCTAAGCTAATCAGACATTAACATAGTTCAGACAACGCTTTCTCTTATTGAATTTGGCCACTTTCATTTTCCATCTTTTGCGACTGGAGCTCAAAATTAGGCCAAAGTCATCTTCTGGAATCTGCTTTTTCCCTCTTTCTTTAAAAAAATCCAACCTAAATCTCTTAAAACTCCGAGCTAGCTGCCAGATTATTGTGTAATCTGAGCCGTTTAAGAGGCTAGTTAGCTCATAAGTCAGTCATACTCGACGTTTTAAACCCAGCGCTCGCTGTGTGGCCTCCTGTGTGTGTGTATCCGCAGCTTATGTCCACTCACGTGCACACGAGCGCCGGAGAATCCGAAGCACTGTAGCTGTGTTTGTGCAGACGTGGCCCCCGACCACCTCCGAAACTGTCCAGCTGCTTCACACTGACTCACATCTGGGACGAGTCTGGCGGCGGTTAAGATGTGAGCACGTGCGCTCGCAGGCTCCCACACTCAGTAAATCCTCCTACACATCCATACATACAGGAGACATTTCCACTTTCCCCCTGAATATGCCGAGCTCAGCGGTGTACATTTGTTTTCGTTCCTCGGCCTTGTTGTGGCCCGTGACCTCCTTCTTTTTTCAATTCAGTAAAATATGAACAGGTTTCGAGGAAAAGAGGGGAAACTTTCCCACCGGAATGAGGGTGAATAAACACACACGCTCCACTCTTTCCTCTCCTCTCTTCTTTTTCCCCCCCGTCACCTCCTTCCCTACATTCAGCATCTACCTATACAGCTCCATCACTGTTTGCTGACCCACTTGGCTGAGGCTGAGCCGTGTGCTTCGAGCTGGATTAACACACACACACTTTTCATAAACTACATCAGGTACTGTATATAAGAAAAGTGTTGCATTGTTTGAACACAGCTTTTGAAATCCTTTAATGCAAAGCGTGCCAACTCTAGTAGAGTGGTTTTCTCTGAGTAGGCTGATTTTAAAGCTCCAATGAGGAGTTTTAGCTTCTGGCACTAACTGTAATTAATATAAGCATGCTTCTATGTGACCTACAAAAGCAAGAATGCCAAAAGAGGCAAGATTAATTATTCTTAAAGCTACTCTAATGCTTGTAACCACCGTCTGGGGTGAAAGAATCAAACCAAAGGAGCTTTAAATTGAGTGTTAGTGCAGGCAGGGCACAAACTTAAACCCACAGCCTTCCATCTAAACTCCTATAGTCTGCCTTCACCTCCAAAAATCGCTTTGTAACCCACCTCAACCACAGCTCCTCCACTTTCTGCTGTGTCAGTTTAATAAGTGTTGTACATGTATTTTCAATCGGGCCTGCTATGTCTTTGCTGGTGCTCTCCCCGCCTCTGCTGAGGTGTGCTCTCTGTCAACCTCAGGCGTTCGTGTACGCAGATGAAGAAGAGGGAAGGTTGGTGCAACTAGTTTAGCATGTTCATATTTTCAAGTGAGTGTGCTCGGTTTGATGGTCAGTGTCTGGATGAAGCCTTTTAATGTGACAAAGAGCGATCCAGTTCACAGGTACATGCAGAATATTGATTTATGTGCATCTCTGTTCACTCAGTCTTTGCATTTCTTACTCTCAGATGTGCTTAAACTTCATATTTTAAGAAAATGTTGACATGCTGTCTTCGGTGTCGGCCATCAGGGCAGGTAGGGCATCAGCTCCCAAGAAATTATATAATTCATCTCATTTTTTAGGACAGTAGGTCAGTGTAGTTGTTTTTGTCCTACTTTTAGAGTTATTCTCATGTGAAGAGCCAACATATCTCCCAGTGATGAAAAGTTAAAGATTTTTGCAACAAGAGAAATTCACGGTTTTATAAAAAGCAAACGACCCCTGATGCAAATCAATTATGTCATATCATAATTCAGAGCAGAGCTTGTAATTCCAGCCGCTTTAAAAACAGCTCAGTGACTGTTGTTGACGAAGAAATCTGCCAAGTCAGCGCTGCTCTGCCGTCTGAGTCTGGTTACCTGATACTGCATGACTCTGTTGTTGATACGGCAACATTAGTCATTTAAATTCAGGGGATTTACATACGGACTTATCTTGATCTATTTGTCTGAAACCATGTAAATATGGACCGCTCAGAGCAGGAGATGAGCTCAGCAATACCAGCAGCTCATAAACATGCTGGAGGCAAACACACGTAAAACAAATCAACCGCCACCAGCTCCGTTTTTTCCTCCACACACACACACACACATGAACACACAGCTGAGGCTGATTTGCGTCCCCCGTCCGGCTCTGAAATCAACTGTGTACAGCTAATCCGCTGGATCAAGATGGTTGGAGGTGTTGTTGGAGCTGCAGGACTCTCTGTTTGACGTTTGCTGATGAAACGTGAGACCGATGCGGCGCTCAAGAAACCACAGGATGATTCAGTTTCTCCTCGCGCGGTCAGGAAAACACAGCTTCAATGATAGCGAGACATCTTGACGGATCAATAAAGGAAGGAAAGGTTACGAGGAACATCTGCTGATAACATATACAACCACACAGAGGAGAACACAGTCTGTTCCTGTAGTGACACGAGTAGTCGTCAAAGTCGATCACATTGGTGATGCTGGAGGACTCCAAACATCTCAAAGTCGTATCAAGCTTTGAGATGGTCCTGCTTGTTCCCTGAGAATGAAACCGTTCCACTCTGTCTTATCAGATTTGGGTTGCAGAGTCTCCTGGACTGAGCCGGTCACTGCTGAGTAACACAAACTGACACTGACATCTTGGGTCTCCTGAAAGATCATGTTTGCTGCGTTCTGGACGTTGAAGTCGGGGCAGGGATACAAGCTGAAAGAAGCCAAAGATCCCCCTCTCTTGGAAATACTACAGTATCTCTTTCCTCCTCTTTTCCAAGCTGTCCGTCATCCCTCTGTCTTATATCTGATTCTATAGCTGATACAACACTCTTTGGCAATCACTCCTTAGTGTTTCAGGATCCTGCAGCTTTAAAGTCATGACTTGGTGCACCTGTAGTCGCCCACACATTGAGTGAGTCATCATGCACGTCTCGTTTTTCCCATACAGGTCTGAAGAGCATCAAATTAACATCTAAAATCCAGGTAGACAGAGACAGGATCCCAGTGTGTCAGTCTAAGCCTATAGCAGCATAACTAAGAGCTGTTCCAAGCCTGATCCAGCTCTAACTATAAGCTGCATCAAAAAGGATAGGTTGCAAACGTCCCGTCAGGTTTCATTAAACTACATCAGCATCCACGGGTCGATCTACCTTCCTAAGTAAGGGTCAGAGTTTCTGTTTCAGTCTGATATCAGTCTGGCTCTCAAATCGACTAATTCCCAACTTCACCTCGTGAACTATCGTACTCGAGTCCAAGTGTTTGGGTGGTGTTGGTGGTGGTGGAGAGGAGGGTGGGGGGGGCACGTGAGCAGGAGAGTGGAGAGTGGGAAACACAGATGGCCTCTGCAAATGAGCTGTGACCTGAGGCCGCCGAGAGGTGGGAGTCCCGTGAGGCGAGTGTGGGATGTGGGCTGAGCGCAGGCAGGAGGAGGGAATCTGAGACAGTGTGTGTATATGTGTGTGTTTGTGTGTGTGTGTGTGTGTGTGTGTGTGACTACCAGGTTTACATGTCGAGCCCGTGCAGGAGACAAAGCGAGGGATGTGTACATGCGTGTGTGTAAAAGTGTTAATCCTCAAAGACACCCTGTCTGTGCTCGGCCCTCTCGTCTCCGCGGCATAAGTAGGTCATGTTTTTATTGTGTTTAATTATGTTTGCCAGAGAGGGCTTAGATTACCGAGGGGGGGGGGCTTTGTGCAGAGATGCTGAGGAGCTCCTCGGGTGCAGGGCTGCAAAGTGAACATAAACAAAACACATGCAAGTGAAGACTGGCACGGACAGTAGCTCCGAGTACAAAGCAGAAACAGTGTGCTGATAACACTCGTACAGGATGCTACATTTCTGCTGAACACTCGGCTTTAAGAAGCTTAGAACAAGT
This sequence comes from Notolabrus celidotus, assembly GCF_009762535.1. NCBI lineage: Eukaryota > Metazoa > Chordata > Actinopteri > Labriformes > Labridae > Notolabrus > Notolabrus celidotus. Next base: position 3,709,746 of record NC_048295.1, on the reverse strand, counting down.
TCTTATCATTCTTAAGTTTGAAAGAATGACAGCTGCAGAGTCCTAAAGGTTTCTAAATGCATCTTAAAGTGCTCTATTACCCCTCTAGAACACTATACCGCTCGTCGTACCTAAGGTCTCTAAAAGTAGTATAGGAGGTAGAACCTTCAGTTATCAGGCCCCTCTCCTTTGGAATCATCTACCTATCAGGGTCCGGGAGGCAGACACCCTCTTTACTTTCAAGAGTAGGCTTCAAACTTTCCTTTTTGATAAAGCTTATAGTTAGAGCTGGATCAGGCTTGGACCAGCTCTTAGTTATGCTGCTATAGGCTTAGACTGACACACTGGGATCCTGTCTCTCCCTCTTTCTCTTCTTTCTCCTCTGTCTGCCTTACTTTGACTCTCTGCACTGGTGTTTTGCAGCCTTATCCTATTTCATGGCATTAGATTGGTGCATTAACTCAACTGGCCGACCTGTTGATGCTGCAGAAAGTGTCAGATAACTTTCTACAACTTGCATCTTAATTTCGGCGATGGCACCATTAGGAAACCAGCCCAACCATTGGTATGCATTATGGATTCAGGAAAAAACATCTATGTCGGTCTGCAGTTTTCTAATCTAAGGGTTTTATTGCTATCCCAAACACTGTTGAGGTCAGAACAAAATCTGCAGGCAGACGTTGGAAAAAAGACATCGGTCATCTGGTGTCATTTGTTTGGTCTGTAACTGGTCACACATTCGTTGCTCCAGTGTTTAGAACCACTGATGAATATTATTTGGCCCAGGTTTCCCTCCCACATAGGATTATTGTTGAGCAGCGTGTCAGTACGCTGCCATTTCTGTAGGAGTCTGACGTTTAAACTAATCAAAAATCATAAAAAAACCTGCAGAGGTCTCTCTCCAGGAGTGATTCAGTTGCACGTAGGAGGTTTTTGGAAATGATCTGCTTCGAAATCTGTCAGAGGCCTGAACACGCTAATCCATTTCTATCAGTGCCGAAAGCCAAAGAGAGCTAAAATGACAAGTGGAAGACATATGGGTTTAACATAACATCAGCCGCTCTGTCTTTTATAGGCCGGCGCATCAGGTCAAAACGTGAGCTGATGTTTTCCAGAAGCTTCTGAGGGTTGAGGAGTCTCCCGGTGACTCATTGTAGAGACTCATCACCTGTCTGCTGTGTCAGCCTCACACATACAATCAGGCTGCGCACACATCCCAAGTTTAGGATATTATGACCCCACTCATTTTCCTACGCCATGTCAGCTAGCTAAAGAGAAGCTGTCACCGTTTGGAGGAGCGCAGAGGCCGTTAGCACCGCGGGTCACTGCGGGGAAAGGCCGTCTGCAAAGCCAATTAGCCTCTCAGCGCACCATAAAAACAGACAGAGCCGGCAGCTCAGGGGAAAACTTTCCTGGCTCAGACTTCCACGTGGTGGACTTTTTCCAATACGACGATTTGGAGTGAGGGGCCGCTTAAAAAAAGGGAAGAGTCGCACAAAAAAACACGACACCTGATCCCTCCGCTACCCAAATATTAGCCCTGCTGAGAAAAACAAACGTGATCAGATCTCTGTTTGAAGCAGCGTTTGGTGACACACTTCTTCAAGCAGACCAGGAGGAGTGCAGAGTACGGAGCCGACGCATAATCTCTCTCTGACAGGAAAATTACCCAACGACGTCTGGATGCACGTGCACCGTGTACCAGCAGGGGAAACACTGGAGCCCTCCTCAGTGATAGATGACAGACTGCAGGTTAACTGTGTCTCCTTTGTTTGACCAGGATGAAGCTCAACACTAATAACACTCTGAAACATTCTCATTGTTAATGATAGAAAAAAGTCTTATTCTGCTCCTTTTTTACCTCGTCAAAACAAACATGTTGTGTTCTCCTCTGCAGGACCTTTCTCAGACGGAATCGTCTTTAAAACATACAATAATTCATATTTTATGTCATATAATAAAGGAGCAGCACAGCAGGAGTAGGACAGTAGTCTTGGATGGATGCACACACACACATTATGGCCTGATTCAGTCCAGACTCTTGGCTGAAAGTAAAAAACAACAGAGCAGCTCGAGGAGCAACAGAGCGTCTTCAGAGTGGCACACTTTCCAGATTCAGAGATGACAAAGAGAAAACAGAGAGAAGGTTGCCTGAGAGACATCTGCCCACCCACACACTGACCCACCAGCACAGATACCACCTACAGTACTCCCTCACTGTCCCCCACACACACACACACATATAAAGGCTTTGACACACATGGAGACCCGGCAATGTTTTGACAACAATCCCTGTGTGATTTACCGAGCATGGAACAGACTTTCACCCTCTTTCTTTCCCTCTCTGTGTGTCAGTTCACGTCTCTCTCTTTCCCCCACACACACACTCTGTTTCTCTCAGGTGATACAGATCACACTGCTTAACGTGTCACGCTTGACTTCAGCCTCGGGCTCCGGCGCTGCAGAGAGAGAGAGAGACGGAGCTTTTCCCACACAACCTCCCAGGTTTGAGCTTTTACATGCTCGCTTTGCTAAATGAGAAACATGAGGCCGATTACCTCCATCACCTGCAAGACCCAGAAACATAGTCCCCTTCAAACTCTATGCATCATATTCCTTACCCCCATCAGTCTGTGGTCCAGCGTTTAGTGACATCGGATGTTGTTGCACAGCACATGAGGCGAGTTCTTTCATAGTTGTTTGTTGGTTTGCAGCTGGATAGAGATGAGTGTGATGTTACAAATGGATGAAGTCGGCACTCCACAGCAGCTTTTGAAACAGAGGCAGGGAACAGGAGAGGTTGCACCTTATTACACCAGGAGGTATCAGTGCACACTACTGGTTCTGTGTGTGTTTGGTAATGCTTGTGTGTAGCTCTCCTCTTGACAGGTTAGACAGGAGTTGAGACTAAAGTGGAGTAGTGCATTTGATCGATCATGAGATCGATGAAATAATGAGAAAGATTTATCTGCTATTGTGGAAAGCTCCTGTGGACAGTTGTACGATCAGTACCAATAATCAGAGTTAAATACAACAACTCATAAAGCCTTACAGTTCCATATCCTCTAGCTCTAATGCAGGATGTCATCTCAAACACCAGGATTGTACAGTTTGGAGTCTGGGTGGCCTCCGTAACGAAACCCATCCTCCTCATAAGAGCAAGAGTCGCACTGAAAGCCAATATTCCAGCTGGATTATACATCTTTATCCATTATGGACGTGATTATTAACGATTAAATTCACTGAGGACTTAAACACATCTGAATTGTGCATGTCACTTCTGATTCAGCATGCTCTTTAACAAGTTCCACTCGAGTGCAGCAGGTCGCACAAGTGTTTTCCACTAGTGGTGGAGGAGGGAGCTCTTACAGGAAAGTAGGAGATGTTTTCATTAACACATGCAGCCCACCTGGAAGATTTGGGGACATTTTCAGGGGTTGTGCATGTGTGAATACAGCTGAAGTGTTGATGAGATAGCTTCAGAGGTGCTGGGGACGAGATTAAGACTCTCATGAAGCAAGAGATGTCCCAGTTCCAACTCTTCCAACATTTAATATCCTGAAATTGAAGTAGAAGGCTTATTTCTGAGTTCTTAGTGCAGCCCATTTCTAAAACTATGAAGTCATGTTTCTCGTGCCGAAAATTCAGGACTTAATGGGCCACCCAAGGGTGTTAAATTTGCCCCAGAGCTCACAAGCCCCCCTGGGTCATCCGGTGCAGCGCAGAAGCCCTGCTGGAGATCCCTTTCCTCCTGCAGCCCCAGTCAGAACCCCTGCAACAGCCCTGCCAGAGATCCCCTCTCAGAGCCAGATGAAAGTCTGCTACCGGTGAGTAAGTAGGCCATAAAACGGCGGGGAGGAGGGGGAAAGGGAAAGGGCTTTGCTTTCCTACGCCAAAATACAACCAGCCTCCCTCTCTCCCCCGTGCCTCTGCTGTCCACACGCCCTGTGCATCCTCCCCCACCCTCCGCTACGGACAAATGGGTCAGGAAGCCATTTGATGGCGGGGCACCCCTCTGGCAGCCGCGCTGGACTCCAGGGTGGCGCTTTGACCGGTGGCTAACACAGGAAGACGAGGGGAGCTCATGATGCTGCGAGGTGTTGGCGGGGTGTCACCTTAATTACCCTCCATCATCACCCGACCCGGGAGAACTCGGGCCTTCTGACGGAGCGATTGAATAAAGATGTGCGTGTGCGAGGCGTGTGGGTTTACGGAGCCAGAGAGGAAGCTCTGAACAGCTGTTCCTCTCATCGCCTTTCACTGACGTGGGGAAGAAACCTCCCTCTCTCTCTCCTCTCTTTCAGGTTGTGACTCCATCTCTGTCTTCTTCTTCTTCTGTCTTCCTCCTCAAACCTTTGATCCTTGACCTACTGTCCAGTCCAGTAAAGGAGGTTCTCAATGAATCTGTTGAAGACTCCCGGGCTGCATCATGGATAATCACAGCACTATTGATTTCCTGTCACAGCTTCAGGTTTTGAGTTCCCCCTCGAATGCACACGCATTGCATGGACTACTCCTTCCCTCCATTATGAGTGTGCAGAAAATAAAAAGCTCTGCCAGAGAGCAGAGTCACTGTGGGATGTGATTTGTATTAGTGAAACGCTGAGGCTGCAGCTCTGCCATCCCGTCACATTTCATCCCAGAGTATAATCCGACACGGCACTTTGGAGAGTCGACAATCAGAGCAGGAGTCAGGTGAGCGGCATTGAGTAACACACCATTCTACGTCAGTTTCCCGGCTCTTGCGGTGCCGTAGTTTCCCGATGGTGCCACTTTCTCTGACATCATTTACCGGACTGGGCACACGGATGGTAAGAGCTCGGAGCCTCTGCCAGGAAGGAGACGTCGCTGAGGTAGAGGACTGTCGACACCTAGGCTGACTAGCGTGCTCAGGAGTGCAGAGAGAGAACAGGTTCACTGGTGAGGTTGTTATTCAGGGCCAGAGTTGAGGTCTGCACAAGAAGAAGTAATCCAGTTTGATTAAAGGGACTTGTTAATACATACTTCCATCACAGGGGCGCCAAATCCATGACAGTGTAGCAGGGAAAGTCAGGCTTTTAGTGCAAAGAAAACAAACTCGGTCGCGGATGAGTCAAGTATTGTAGCGCACAAAGTCCTCATTTGTCCACAGCACTAATACCTGTGCTATCTATTGTGGCACTGTGGGGAATCAGCAGTCTAAAGGGGAGTATAAAGAAGTCCAAATGATCGAGGTCATTGTAGAAATGATGCGTTGTTTGACAAAGCTAAAAGTTTTATGACGTTTGGTTTCAGTAATCCAGACCTCCTCCACGTCACTCCTGAAGTTCTGGATCACCGTTATCTCTCTTGTTAAGTTTTATCTCGATCTGTTTATTCTTTCAGGATTTGATCCTTCAATCTGATCCGATTATGTTCGTCTGTTCCAGATCTCTCACCAAATCACAGCAGGTGAAACTCTCGCCTTGTTGCCTACTTACTCCTTGTTATTGTCAACAAAGATGTGAATCTATGGGAGTTTTTACGGCTCCATTGTTGGGCTGTAGCTCAGATAAGTAACACATGGAAGCGATTACCGCATATCTTCCTGTATGAGCCTTGTTCCTGTACCAGGATTCAGTGTGGGGTGGTTTTTAGTGCCACACAGCAGGGCCGAACATCGGTGGAGAACAAGAGATCCTGGGAACCTTTTCAGCACCTTTGGCTACAACAGTTAGGGTTTATTTTAGAGCTTAAACTTCTTAAGAACATGCAGGAACGTTTGATCGCAGGGGGGCATGGGTTATTTTGGGAGGTTGTAAAATTAATCCTCCTCCTGTAGCTTTCTTTGACCCCTGACTCGTCCTGTTACGGAGTCAGAACGCCGCTCAGCATCATGTTTATTCTAATCATACCAATAAAAATGTGCTTTTATAAATCAGGGCGTTCTTCTGCTTTAACCACTCAAGTTTTGGAATTTCTTATAAACACTTCTTCACATGCCTTTGAAAGCGCTCGCTCACTGTTTCCAGGCCCATTAAAAGAAGTGCCAAACTTTTCCTCTCAGATAGAGTCTGAAAGTTTTACGGTTTCAAAAGAGCGGAGACATCTCAGATGTTACACTTTTCAGACTTCTTTTTTTGGAGCGGAAGCCTTTTCATCTCCAGACCTCTGCCGTCTCCTCCAAGAGTATTGATCAGCCCGAGTGAGCTTTTATCCAAACAGAAGGTTGACCTCTTTTTGGAGACTCTGGGTTCCTGTCTGCTGCTGGTGCTGGTGTGGACGGAGAGCTAAACTGCAGATCACAGAGCCTTTCAACACCCACAGTGGGGATTTCTGGAAGCCCTGTTGGGTTAAATTTGTCTCACTCTCACCCTGCTGTCCTGACTCTTTCAGCTTTGTTTATAATTATTCATGTGTGCTGCTGTATTGATCATCCAGAGGTACCATTATTCACTCCGGAAGAATCACTTGTCTTCAAATTAATTGTTTTACAAGGACGTTGCAGTTTCACATGGTTGCAGCATAGAGGGTGCTAAGGCGCAACCGCACTGCTCTCCACAAGGAGAATGACAAACCAATACCAATGAGATTTTTTAGAATTAGTTTGGTTAGTGAGTAAAATGAATAACCTGTGATAAATCGGACATACGTCTTCCTGACTTCCTTCCATGTCTCACGAGTGAATGAGCAGCCGTGACCTCAGCTTGTGATACAGGACCCTTGTTGTTCTAGGACACCAGGTGGGGCTGTAAAAACGGGGCCGTGCAGATGTTGGGCGTCAGGTGGAGGCCGGGCTGACCTCTGCTATTCCCAGCATCACCGTGACCAGTTGTGCGAGGGCGTGGGTGTGTCGCAGCAACCGGGAATTGAAAATGTACGAGGAAGACATAAAATATATGGAGGGCAAGGCAGGAAGTCCATCACAATGGGTGAAATTACTCGCAGGAAATGCGCGCCGTGACTCAGCAAAATCTGCCACGGCTCCAGTTTCAAATGACACAGTGAGGGTCATTCAGATTTGAGCCCTTTCAAGATTATGGTGGCGTCTATCTTTCATAAGGAAACTGCAGCCCGTTTGATAAGCTTATCTGCCTTATAACTGCCTTTTTAAGGTAGCATTGCTCAAATGACTCTTACTTTGATTTCCAAGACTTCAAAGTAAGAGTTGGAGGTCCTCCGAGTTTCAGCTGCAGACTTCAGAGCTGCAGAGCTTAGGTGCAGGGAAAGATGATCCATTTGATGTAGGAGATTTGGTTAGTTGAGGAAATTAACCTGCTGAGGAGCTCCCCTTGATGTGCTGCTTCTACCTGAGCCTGTAATGAGCCTCGGCAATGTGAGAGCTCTGTGTCCGGGTCAGGTTCTGGAGATTGATGCATGGTTCGGCTTGCATTAGCATCCAGTGCACGTTGGAGGATTGTGGGTCAAACGTGAAAAATTACTCAGCGCATTTGGGGCGTATCTGTTTACATGGGGACAGCGGAGAGAGGTTTCCAGGAGGGAGATGGCGAGATAGGGAGAGTCAGTCCCAATTCATCCTACGATTTACACCTCATGTAGCCATGCAGGGCATCCTTTTCTGCGGGATATTCCAAAGGAAATCCTAAATCCTAAAGGAACTCTGGGAAAAAGCGAGTTGAATCCCTCCATCTGGCCTCTTTGGCTCCTGGAAGTCAATGTCACGACCCCTTTCTATCTTCAAGATGTCCAGCTTGACAGGGCTCTTGGTCAGGAGGTCAGAAGCCTGTGGGTGACTGACTTTAATGCAGAAGCCATAAAGGCAGTTTGGCTTGGGAAAAAAGGCCGAAGCAGTCCAAGTGTGTGTGAGAACCGGGGAACGAGAGACAGCAGGAAAGCATGCGCAGACACACTACTGGAGCGAGACTTGATGTAAAGCAAACCGGTCAAATCAGCGTCCGGTTTTCGCTCTGTCACGATGCGCAGATGCATCAATCTTCATCAGTGTTGCACAGATGGCTGGGGACCCCGAAGACGAGGGGATCACAAATTCGGAAAAATCACCTGATCCAGCAGTTTGCTTTGTCTCTGATGAGTTGACAATATGCTTCGAGTCTGTCCAAGGATCGGGCATTGAGTTCATAAAATCAGACATCCTGCCATCTGTTTAGTTTGATGGTTAAAGGGAAACTAAGAACTGGCGACAGCTCAACAGCAGAATCTAAGACGGCGATAGAGATCCAAAGATGATGAAGGTTTCCCTGTTTTATTGGAAGTGCTGCATCACGCTTGGCGACTTGTTGCAATAAAAACAATGCTCAAGCACTTAAACAACCGGACTCAAGGAAAGTGGGTTAGCTGGCCGACTGCCATCCAAGTGGAGCCAAGCCAGGCCTCCGTATCCATCACCTGGCTGCTTGGATTGGGTTTACATAGTCATGGCCTGCAGAGGACCCTGGGCCGAGGAGAGGGAGGAGGGGAGGAAGAGCTCCCGGTGAACCGTGAAGGAAACGCTGAATTGGACTTTCGCACCGGGCTAATTTAAGGGAGTCCTGTTGTTTTAACACCATTCCACGGCCCTGGACTGTTTTGGGTGGAAGAGAGGAAAAAAGGGAAGCAGACAGAGAGATTCTTAACCCACTGCCCTTGGGATACCAGTCTGCATTCTTGCTGTTGGCTGGACCACAAGAGGACCCCTGCAGTGGGCTGAGAGTGAGCAGACTCTCATCGGAGAGGGTCCTGTTGCACCGTCCATACATTCCTCTGTATTTATTCAAGAGTTTAACAGCATTAAAACTACTCAAGTGTATTTCCCCACCAGCTGTGTTTACACCCGTTTTCATATCTGCTTTGAAAGCCATAAATTCAAAAACCCCACTACAAACTTTTTATATTGTATTTGGCCGAGGTGTAAAGTTGCTGTAGGTTTCTTCTTCTGCTTTAATTTCCGGCAGCGTAGACGCAGCACCTGCATTTTGTTGCCACACACCGCTAAACGCCTACACCATCAGAAAGCTCAACAAATAAAGAATAAAACACTCCTTATTGTCTCTCACCTTTTGTGTTCCCACAAATGCTGTGAACGAGCAGAAATAGAAGAAGAGAAATACATAAATCCTCTCCCTCAGACGATGAAAACACTGTGGACTAGAGCCACAGGTAGGTCCAGGATTTCCAGTGAAATATCTCCTCAAAACTTGATGTACCTCCCTGACTGTTCGTCCTCACTTTGGCACGCCTAGGTTGATATTTAGTTTTATCGTGAGCTCCTCAAAAGTAGTTTAATGGCCAGTCATGTCTCATGGTCCCAGTATTTGATTTATGGTTTGAATAAAACATTGATTAAGGAAGATATGCCTTAAGGCACGAGAACCTGTATTGTAGTTGTTTCTGTGATGGGGAACTTTCAACCAAGACTGGGTAAATCAGTCTTTGAAATCATATTGCTGAAAGACTGGTTACAGCCTGTCAGTGATATGGAGGATGCAGACTCTTACAGGCTAGTGTTGTGCTTGGATTGGAATCAATGTCAGTATCCAGCATCATGCATCCTCTGTCTCTTCGATGCAAGTCTGTGTTGTCGCTGTGCAAAAGGATGAAAAAGCGAAACATCTGCCTGAGCTACATGTCAATAAACCTTATTGACATCGTGAATATATATCATCTTTAAGCAGAGAGCCAACACCCTGACTATAGACTCTTAGTCTAGTTTATATTAAACAGATTTCTCAGTCTAAAGGACAGATGGTCAGATACTTCCATCAAGCTAACAAACAGCTACCCACAGCGTATAGATAGAAGTGTAGGTAGATGATGGATCTGGAGGCTCCTGCCGCCTGCTGAGCTCATCAGGGGGCTGCTGGGATTTCCCAGAGGAAGGAAGTTGAAGTGCTATTAGGCTTCCTGGACCTTTTGGTGCTCCTGTGTGGGAGCCACAGATCTATGAATTCACACACATGTATGCAGAAATTAAAGCACCAGCTCGCCGCTCCAGCATACGGACACATTTTATGTTGTTGTCTTACTTTTCATTTTGACTTTTCAGTCGTTATCTTCCCGCCGTGTGCTCCTCAGCCTGTTGGCACTCCAGTAAAACAAGGACGAGTGGTTTTGTCACATTGTAAAGTCATCAGAAGGTGGGCGAAGCAGCAGGGCTCCTCTGTTGGCTCTCACGTCTGACTCGCTTCCACCGGCTTGTTATGACTCTAGCAGTCACATCCTACCCACTCAGCTCAGGGGGAGAGGTGCAGAAAAAAAAAGAGTGAGAAAAATGGAGGGGAAGGACAGACTAACGAGAAAGTGCAACAATGCAAACTTGAGATGGTGATAAAAACACTGATGAAGGATCCATTTCTCTTCCTTGAAACATACAGAGCTTCTGTAAACTGAGCTTATTTTGCAATGCAGCTGCTCTAACAATGGGTGCACCATTTATTCGCAATAAATGAAGCATCTTTATTGCAGCATTGTAGCAGCCAACGTGTTCCAGGCTTATAGCAGCCATAAAATATTTTATGCATCCATGTTTTATAAAGTTCGTCGGCTCATCGGCTCTCCAATGAATCAATTTAGACTCGCACGAAACAAAGCGTGCTTCAGCGTCGTGTCGGAGCGTTTATTAGCCGTTTAAAACCGCTTAAAGCTGCAGGGTAGTTAATAGTGGTTATTGTGGTGGTGATAATTGGTGAACAATGTCACGCTGCAGTTAAATAAAACACTGCAGTTGTTAAATAATACAGGGAGGTAAGTGCAGAGTGGTTTGTATTCACTGTGTCTGATGCTATGGATGCTGCTGCTGATGATGTTGCTTTGAAAGCATCTTTAATACAGCTCTGTTCAGCCTTTGCTAGCCTGTCATGAAGGTGACTTTTGTCCTGTTTCCCTGGTATATCATGATTAGAGTTTAGTAAAGGTGCAGTAGTGTCATGCACTCTTTTTCACTCTTAATGCATTTTATGCAGAACAAAGGCGTAAAAATGTCAACAAAGGTATCTAAAATACCGTATTTCCACATGTTAGTGGATCATAGTCAACGAGAAGTCCTCCTCAGCAGCATCAGAAAGCAGACCGTGTGGACTCTGCTTCCCACTGAGCGATCCACATGTGATGTGATGCTGAGCAGGCCACTGTAAGTCAGTTCATTAGCGAGTCTGAGCATCATAAACCTCAGTCTGGTGGTTGCTTTGTCGTGGCCTTCGTGCTGGAAACCACCACATCCTTCACCGACATGTAATTATTTAGAATTATGCTGCGACGAACGCCCCCAAACGTTTAAAGATGAAGTATTTAACAGAATGAAATGACACACAGCAGGGTTGGTATTTAAAAACGTTAATGAAATATCTGCCGGGACTGTAATGAGTGACTGTGCTCAGAGCCTCAGTGTGCCTTGACTCAGCAGAGCTCGTAAAACAGGACTGCAGAAGTGAGGAGTCATCAGACAGTGCTGCTTAGATGAGTCAGATGTAATCAGATAGAAGTCACGTCTTTGATGAATATTAAATCATAAGATTAGCTCTTGCATGGACATTAGCGAGAGTATTGGATCTTATCTGTGCTAAACTGAAGAGACAAAGCTTCTTCACTCTGCAACTATTCCCCTTCCACAGCTCCCTCGTCTTCCTCCAGGGGGCAGTGTGGTTTCATCCCTCCCCCCTCCGAGCAGCATGCAGGCCTCTCACATTACTGTCTGAGGCACTGCAGCAGACGTCTCCTCCGAGAGCAGGGCCCTGCTGTTTATGCCAAAGTGCCAGAGTTAAGCAACTAACATCTAGATTACTGTGCACATATTTGAAAATATCCATGAAGCTCGAAAATCCTCAACTGAACTAAACACAGACTTCAGAGAGCGAGCGTTTGGCTGACACAGACACCATAAATATGACACTTTTTATTCCTGGAACATTGAACTCACTGTTTTGATTTCATATTTGTTTCTGCAACCCAGAGCACATTTTTAAAAATGGCGTATTCGCCTGCTGGGCCATTTCAGGGTATTTATGTTTCATCGCCGGTTCACTCCAGGTGGATGCGAGTCCAGGCGGGGTGAAGCACCAAAACAAAACCTAGAGAGTACAAGGGTAGAGATGCAGTATGACCTCTGGATATTGCATTTCTAGGCGCACTAAATGAGGAATTAAATCAGTCTAACGATTATTGCCTGACTTCATGAATCTATCCAATAATAAAAACATATCTGACTCTGAATGGTGCAAATACGTCGATGGTAAACTCTCTCAACGGATGTCAAAAGAGAGGGATGGTGGGGGGAGAGAGAGGCCTGAGCTCCGTCCGCTGTTCCCAAGTGCCTCTTCCCAGAAACGGACAGGAGGTGTGTGTTTGAGTGTGTGTGTGTGTGTTTGGAGGAGGGGGGACCAAGCTGACACACGGACAAGGTCAATGTCAAGATATGGAAGCTGTTACTCCTGACAGGGTCTGCAACACAGGAGAAGAAATCAATCAAGCTAATATGATTCAGTTTCAGTGAGTTGGATTTAGGCAGTAGTGGATGGAGGTGTTGAGTCCTCTTTTGATGTTATAGCTCATTTAGTCATCCGGAATCAAATCCGGCCACACTCCCTACTTGCAGTTCTTGCAAATGCAAACTCATACTAAGGACTAAGTTAGGGCTGAATGCTCTCATGATACTTAAAGAGGGGTATATTTACTTTTTGGCTGACACATTGACTCGTACAGATACCTATCAGATCCAGTGCTGTGATGGATTGGAGATGGACAGGACACAGATCTGGTAGTTTGAGAAGCTGTAGATCGGAGATAATTAATTTCATCAACCTTTTGGGAAATAGAGTCTGAATAAAGACTTCAAACTTTCCTCTAAAGTCTGACTCTAAGTATTAAAGTAGTCCACATCGTACTCAGAGTGTCTCATATTTCTGATGCACTCCTCTGGTTCTTGAAAGCTCCTGCTCAGCACAACGAGTCACATTTCAGCACGCTTGCGTAACACCTGTCAGGATGTAATTTCCCATGATGACTCTGGAGAGCATCAGGAAAGTGTTTGTCCACTTTGTGTGGTACTGGTTCAGCCTCCCCGAGAGGAGTCTTCACTTCTACTGGCTGCAGGAACTTCCTGTGGTGCACTCCACCTGCGAGCTCCGTCGGTGCGAGGTGAATATTTTCGCACCCACACACACTCGCACACATGTTTATTAGCTTTCTCTCTCGGCGAGGGATCCATATGTAACAGTGTGGACGTGTCAAGTGCTGATCAGGGGGCATGTGGCTGGGTTTAACTCGTATATTGATGTTCCAGCGTGTGTGTTTTTCAATGTCACTCACCTTAATGTTGTGTTTTCATAATGAGCACCTGGTTGGACGTCCATCTGTAAAAAAACACCTCAACATGTCTGATTGTATCGCCTCTCAGCGTGTACGAAACCAGCGGCGTCAAAGAGCGGCAGCGAGTTATCCCAGATTTAGTTACGTAACCGCGTGGAAAACCTGTGGCTGTTCCCAGTCCTGCTCCTAATCCTCCCTGCAGTTGGCCTTAAGCTCCTTTAGCCCCGTTGACAGCAGTCAGCCAGGGGTTGTCATTAGGATGAAACGCCCCGCGACTCACCTGGTTCCACAGCTGTCTGCTGGGACGTCGGAGGCTTGATTACAGAGCGGGGCCTGTCCTCCACCTACGCGCTGCTCCAGGAGATGAGAGGGCCGAATCTGTTAGCCCACAGTTGTTGTTGTTGTTTTGCTGAGGTTGTTGTTTTTTTGCAGACCTTTCAACAGGTGTTAGTGTGCGACCTTTATAGGCCTCGGCTGCTCCGCTGTTCCAGAGCAGAAGATTAAGGATCAGGGGGTTAGAACAACGCTGGACTTGAACCTGAGGTGTTTCATCTCAGTCCTCAGATGTTGCCTCGGCCTGTTTCTTGTCCTGCAGTGAATCTCCAACAGGCTGACAGTTTGTTTCACCTCGGTGTGCTCGGGGATGAAACAGCCAACACTTCTCAGAGGAGTCCAACGGGTTCAAAAATCTCATGTGTGCATGCAAAGTCTCCAAAATGAACTCAAGATATTATTATTTTTCATTTCTGCGACCTGATGCATGTGAGGGTCACATGAAGATCACAACTGTTTCAGATTTCCACTTTCCTGCAGGTCTCTCGGGGCTCCATGTGACACAGCTCAGAGTCTTCTCAGGCAGCTGATGAAGCAACAAATTGAGGATGATGAAGTAATGAGAACTGAAAGCAGATGCTGAGAAGTGTTTCTTCAAATACTAATTATTCTGCAGGATTCTAGTCCTTCTCCTAACCACTTTATTATAGAGCAGATTTAAAAAACAAAGTTTACCAGGGTGATTTTTAGCCTTGCAGGAGGTCAGAGATGTACAGTGATGCTACTCCAAACAAACAATAACATCTTACAATGAATTCTGAAATGAACAAGGAGCCAGTGGACGGAGGGGAGGATGGGGGTAATGATCTCTTGTTTATGTGTATCAGTTCTAAGAGGAGCAGCAGCAATTTGGACTGACTGTAGACCTGCAAAGAGGCCTGGGTAACGCCAACATAAAGAAGTCCAGACAAAAAAACATCAGTGCTGATTCACTGCCACTCAGACCTTCATCTGTGACCCGCTGCCCTGCCATTAGATCCTCATCCCCCCGGCAGCAGCACACACACAGAGACCTCCAGAGCACTCGTCTCATTTGGCCATCAGTCGACAGAGCCCGGGCGCTCCTTCCTCCGCTGACGTGTGCAAGCTCTGTCGAGAAGGGTCCCCGAGGCCTCCTGGGAAAAGCCTCTTGACGTCAAAGTGCGTTCCGAGCCCACAGATAGAGTGTTTTCATACGAGCTGCCTCGGGTAGAGTTACAGTAAAGAAGGGGAAATTGCAACCACAGAGCTGAGAGGAGAGGAGCGTGAACTTCAGCCTGGAAGCCTCAACATATTTCTCCTCCAGAGGATTAGAGCTCATTACCTCAATGAGTCTTTTTTTCACACTTAGTGCCCCCTCTTTGGCGTTTCTTACTCGTGACCTGTAGATGTTGCTCTGACATGTGCATGGGCATAGGTTTATCATCTCTTCTCCTCACTTTCATCTTTGATTCCCTGCCCTTGTTTTCATCTTGTTTTTGATTAGATTTCGGTGTTGTTTTGTTTCTCCAGAAGCTTCCTCGCCAAGTGTTTCTCTGCCTAAAAATGCTTTTGACATTAATTCAATTGGACTCAGTCGACTTGGCTCGCTCCCCTCTCCTCTCCCACTCACTTCTCGCCTCCCTCCAGGTGGCTGTGTGCTGAGAATGGCGTACCAGAGCAGTGACAACTCCAGCTGTTTCTGCTCGGGTGCATCCTCGGGTGTGAAGCCGCGGCCAGCTGTTCGCCTGTTACCTCCCCTCTTGCAAAATGCATGCATAAACACAGATCCGTGAGCACACACACACCGGATTAATACACATGTATGTGCATGTGTTTGGGTGTATTTATGACTTCCGCAGCACAAATCTTTGATTACAGATTGTGCGGCAGACTCGACCACAAATGGAGGGTTTTGTGTGTCCGTGGTCTGCAGAGTACGGTGTTTAAAATGAAGTCCTGAGCAAAAGATGAGGTTGAACCGCGTCTAATAATGGTCTGAGGATGGTGTGGATCCTCACTTTCTTTACTGTAAACCTGCTTTCACAGAGATACATTGATGTTTACCGCAGTCGTCACACAACACTCATGTTACTTGGTTCTTTTTCTGCGTTTTGAATGGTTTTTGGTCCGCTGACATAAACTTGTAGATCTCCTCATTCATCTTCTTTCTGTTCATTTATAGACGCCTGAAAAGAGAAAAACAAAGATGAGACTAAATCTCATTGTCTGAATTTGGTCCTATTTTCTAACGTGGTTTT
Organism: Notolabrus celidotus; assembly: GCF_009762535.1. NCBI lineage: Eukaryota > Metazoa > Chordata > Actinopteri > Labriformes > Labridae > Notolabrus > Notolabrus celidotus. The sequence continues at coordinate 3,693,997 of NC_048295.1, read as the reverse complement.
GCTCCAGACTGACTTATCAGCAAGACTTCCACCAACCTGACCAGTGGCAAATAAACGAACGGTTAGGCATGAAGACAAACCAACAGTTTATCCAGATTATCCAAACCTCTTAATCTGGAGGTAAAGCCAAAAGAAATGTTTGTAGGACCACCTCTTTGTGAGGGAAGTGTTCAGACTTTAGAGGATCCTAACACGGTGGTGCTTGAGCTTCAGTTTTCTATCTTGCAATTTGTTCGTCCCTCTGTTGAACGTTCTGGGTTCATCCCATAGTGTGTTTATCTCTTTTAGATCTGTCTTTGTTCTCCACCAACAACAGGGGAAAATATCCAGGTCCTAAGTCACTAAGTGTTCCTTAAAGGCCACAGCAAATCCCATCAGACGTTATCTGAAGACTCTTTCCAAACAGAGCAGGTCTAGACCGTCCTCTATGTTCTATTATTAACAAAGACCCAACATCAAGACAGGATAAGATCCAGTCCCATCTTACAGACAGGACTCAGTCTGATCTCATCTTAATCCACCATGAGCAGAGCACTTTGCAGCATTTAGCAAGTTACAGTGGCAAGGACAAACTTCCTTTAACAGGCAGAAACCTCCAGCAGGACCAGACTCATGTTAGAGACACATCTGCTGAGACCGTGTTGGAGATCCAGCTCTAACTATAAGCTTCATCAAAAAGGAAAGTTTGAAGCCTACTCTTAAAAGTAGAGAGGGTGTCTGCCACCTGGACCCTGACTGGTACATGATTCTAAAGAAGAGGGGCCTGGTAACTGAAGGCTCTACCTCCCGTACTATTCCCCCAGTGTCCCTTGTTTTCACCTTTCTATTCTTACCTCCCGTCTTCCCTCCAACAATGAAAAGCAGCCCGTGCCGTGTTAACAGCGTAGCCATCTGTAACAACAAACAGCAGAACCCTGTTGCCCATTTTCTCTCTGGTGTGTGCTTGTTTTCTCTCATGCCTGCTCCATCTCGGCACGTTGAATTTTCGTGGCCCGCCGTTTATTTTACAGCACTTTGCCAGGAATGTGTGTGGGGGGTATGCACGCACCAAAAATTGCCGGTGAAACTCAGCGAAATAACACTCGGCTCCTTAACCAGAAGAGGAGGAGGGGAAGGAGGAGGGGGAGCTTTCCTCTTAGTGACAAAGGTAATTTGCGATGAGGGTGAAGTCCAGTGTGTGTGTGTGTGTTTTCAGAGGGGGGAGGGGTTTGTAATGGCGAAAAGGTGAGCACAGTCCAAAGTAAACACACCTTTTTACAATAGAAGCTGTACAAGTGATGGCTGGCAGGGAGGCTGCGGGTGTAGCCGGGGCTCAGGAAGTGCTTCTCGTGTGTCACGGGGGGTTAATTGTGTTTTGGTGTTATCTTAGAAACAAGACCCCCCATAAACCCCTCCAACAGGCCCCCTAAAGACCTGCAGACTGCTGCTACGCACCTGGACAAACACACAATATGGAATTATGAATTACTGTTGGATACATATTTGAGCGTACTTGAACTGCTTGTAACTCCGTCCGTGTTCGATCCTGGTCATGAGCGTTAAACCGAAGGCCACACAGAATGCACCGTCAGTCGTTTTCAGCAGATATTAAACGGAGATACGGAGTTTCTTGCGGCATGTTCTTCATTTCACTCTGTCTCTCCTTTCACGCTCTACTTGGACGCAGGCCTCCTCTCAGTGGGAGTGTGCTCCATCGGTAATGACGGCCTCCGTGTGTGGCGTGTTAAGACAGCCGGCGAAAGGGGAAATTGCTGCTCTTGCACCTTGCATTCTTGGGCTGGGTGTCGGGGCCTCGCTGCAGCCCTGCTCAATCCAGGATCGCAAGACCGCCCTCAACAATAACTGCTGCCGGCTCGGGTCGCGTGTGGCAGGGAGAGCAAGAGAGTCAGGGGAGGAAGAAGGGTGATTTAATTTATGAAGCAGCTGATTGTGTTCTGTTTTATAACAGTGAAGGGCAAAATGTGACAGCAGCCATTTATTGCTGAGCTTTAAATTAAATATTTGGTCTGTTGAAACAATTAAAAATGGCATCTTCAGAGTACTCTCTTTAGCCACTTTTAGAACTACCTTGGGACCTCAGCTGATTCAGAAAGCAACCCTTTACTTCTCCATACCTCAAATTTACTGACATTGTATCACACATATGATGCAAAGTTTTGCAAAACATATTTTAGAAAGCATAGGTCGTCTGCATAACGGGAGAGTGATATCCCAAGTCCTCATCCTCTGTCTCAAGCAGACATCATATGTGTCTTGGACAGCAGAGAGAAGATGTCCTGAGTGTGTGTAACAACCCAGCCGCTGGCCAAGTATCTGCTAGCTGCAGCGAGCATCCCTCAGAGTGTGTGATGTCTGCAGAATGTACAGACAAGGACGGTACACCACAAAGCTCTCTGGAGCAAAATTAGTCTGGGAAAAGTGAAAGGTGGAAAATCCTCTGAGCTGATGGCTTTGTCACTGACGTCTACGGTGCTACGACTCGCCCGGTCAAGCAGACGTCATCCGTTGGACTCGCTGTACTCGCTCTACATGCCTTGTTGTCAGCCTTGGCTCAGTCATCGCCACTTTATCTCTGTCACTGGGGTTTCTTGCTCTGTGCTGACGTAGACCGCCGCGAGATTCCCATCCCCGCCTCTGCTCATTTATCATCGTTGTGGTACAATTACATAACTCTGTTTGCACACTCTAAAAGAGGAACATTCTCCAGCTGGGTGTCTCGGGACAGCAGCAAAACCAGGAAACATCAAACCCATGAGCTGATGTCACGCCTTTGCTCTCTTGTGCACACAGGAATACACACATAAACATCACACATGCTCCTGACAAACACACGAAATTACAGCTCTCGCACTGTGAGTGAACCGACCCAGACTCTTAACCTCCGCCTGAAAGGGCGACCCCATTCATAAAACCATAAAGCGAGACGTTTTTACTCATTTGTGCACCTCGCTGACACCATGAGTGGAGGATGAGTGATGGTGCCACGTGTGTCTGCACGGACAAGCCCGTATTTTCGTGTGCCAGTGTGAAACTCATAGGTATGAGTGTGCTACTAGACTTGTTTTCCACTCGGGGCCTCATCAGACTCTCAGACTGTTTTCCTTGCCTCCCTCCCCGCTGTAATTGATTGGCGTGATTTACACGGTAATTATCTGAGCATGCTTTCTCGCTGTGTTTTGACGGCTAACGTGTGGGCCGACGTCAGAGGAGAAGGAGGATCAGTGGCTGCACTCTGAGGCAGACGATCGTTACGGGAAGAGAGACAAGAGCTGGGTGAGTTACGGAGCGAGCTTACACCATCTTGACTCTATGAAGTGTTGTGCTTCCACTCAGTGTTTTTCCTGAGTGAGAGTTTATACCCTCTGCACACTCGGGGTCCACTGGGGACACATTTAAGTACCTTTTTCCAAATACCACATGTAATTTGAAGCATTAGAAAGATTTGGGAGTTCTAACCCTTACTTTATTCTGCACTGCAAAAAAACCACCATGAGAACAAGGCAGTGAGTGTATCACAATTAAGCATTAATTCTGCAACACTTATGTGTGCATTTGTTACATAAAAATAGAGCTAAACTGAATGCAACTTCACCACCTTTGGGACACGGTGGTCCCAAAAACTGCAGTCCTGAATGGCCACTTGAGGCTGGCTCCAAATTCGAGTCAATCCCAAATGAGCTCCATAAACATCCAACTTTTCAGCAGGATTAAAAGTCGAGAGATGTTTCTTTTGCTGATACATCACTTGCCTTATAACTGAAGGCTCTACCTCCCATACTACTTTAAGAGACTTTCTCCTGTGCATGGGAGTCAAGATTTGTGTGAGAGAGGAAATCAAGCGGTGGTTTCTCTGCGCTCCACATTCTGACTCGGCTTCTTTAGTCCAGGTAAGAGACACTCAGCACCACAGTCCGAAAAACAGTGGTGTCCTTACATGTCCACTTCTTATATAAAGGGAAAATTAAGGGCCCAAGACGGCACTCTGCATGGCTTAATGACAATGTGCTGGAACAATGAGGCGGAAATTCATTCAGCATGCAGTGTTACAGCACCCAGCAGACCAGCAGAGCTCACCTCCCTCCTCCTGGTATGTGTGAAGGTATTAAACCCAAACTGAGTGGAACTGTCAGTGGGAGCTGCTGGCCCCTGATTAACTGAAGCAGTGTTAGGTTAAGGCCTCAGCAGGCCAGAGTCTGGACTAAAAGCTGAGCAAACATCCCTCTGCACAGCGCGGGGGAACCTTCTTATTTATTTTATCAATAAAACAAGAAAAGCTGCATCAGGGAAACAGCTTCCCCTAAATCCAGGTAGATGGTGCATCTTTCCCTGAGCGGCTGCTTCAAGAATAACCAGAGCTCAGTCGGCGCTGTCACTTTCTCTGCCCATGCAGGCTCAAGCAGGGGTCGAGCCTTTTCAGGTAAATATGTTGCTGAGATATACAGCTTTAGTGCTGCTTATGTAACCACGGTCGAGGCTGAGGCCTCAGGCATTGGCCACTTTGGGAGCGGAGAGGAGGAGAGGAATGTGAAGCTCGCAGCGAGGCCATTGAACACTTGAGGAAAAGGACGCTTGAGCTTCACGTGTCAGAAGACCGACCACCTCATGTCCGTTTGAAACTGTGCATACTTCAGTGTGATTTGAAGCTCTTCCCACCTGCCACTGTCTGTTTTGACGGTCCAAGTCTTTGAAATTACCGCCACAGCGCATAGCCCTGATATTCAATTACATAATATATTTTAAGGTATTTTCCTGCGCTGCTATTCCAAGCACTTTTCTTTATCAGCAAGGGAATCTGCTGTCCTCAAGCCGCTTCCTCGAAAACAGGACGTTACATAAGCAGCAGCCATGTCTCAAATGGCCTCCGAGAGTATTTACTGTTGACCCTGGCGAAAAGTCCATCACCGGGGATGCCAAGTCAAAAGGCAAGCTGTCACCAACGCTGCCCACATAGGCTCTAAATGTCTGAACGAACATGTGGCTCCACAAATCTTCAACCTCCATTTAACCTTAAATAACATCTTCCCCGGGTCGCCCCGACAGGCGGGTTCTTGAGGAAATATATTAAATGTACGTCCACGGTCGGAAAAGTAAACGCTGTTAGTCACAGTGGTTGATAGTTTTGAAATGTTCTAGAAGAAACACGCCCTTTCTTTAATGTTTTAACAGGCATACATTTCATGGAGTACATTAAGGTGAATCCAGGCCTGAGGTTTTGTTTCGCAATGATCCTCTTTTTTAAAATGTTCAACGAAAAATACAGAGACTCAACAAGTTCGACCGTATCTTTTCTGTCTGTGTTCGGCTAAAGTGTGAAAACATCGACCACCATTGCTGATCTGGACAAACAGCAAAGAATTTTCTTTGTTAAGTCATGAAAGTGGAAAAACACTTTTACGACACTTTAGAGATATCACCACTGACAGAAATTTCCACTCTCTGTTTGGACGAGGATTAAAAGTCTTCTAGGCTTTTCCTCAGGTATTCACACCAATCCTGCCCCGTGGCATGGAGCAGTAAAAGCTGTTAACCAGGCACCCTGCTGTGTCTCGAGTAGATAATGACTTTAATGACGTGCTTCTGAAGTCACGGAAATGTCACATTGTTTTTATTGTTCTTTTGTTTCATGACTCAGGATTAGCATCGCACACGAACCCCGTCATGAGATCTGCTTAGTGATGCAAACCACCCCGCTGTGCACCCCTGGGTGTCTCACCATGAAAACACCAACATTTACTCAAGCAGTCACCCGTGACCAGTTCCTGAATGAATAAAGCTGACTTTTTTTGTTTTTTCAGACAATTAAGTGTAAGCGCCTGTAACAGAGCAGTAAACCTTTCGTTTGTGATGGCATATGAAGTCACAGTTTCACACACACACACACTGCGCATTGTGTCTGCCCCTCGCTCTGACTCCCAGCTGTTTATGAGACCATTTCCCAGAGAAAGTCGGGATACTGATGGAGTCACCAAACTGCTCTAACCTTTACAGACAAACAGAGCAGAGAGATTTAAGAGACAGAGCAGAGGTTTATAGAGGATACTTGAAGTAATCAGATCTTAAACTATTGGAAAAGTACAAGAACGGCTACCATTAGCCTGAACATTCGTGCATTACCTGCAAAAAACTAAATATATGTGGTCTGAGGTGTTTGGAGAGGCGCCACAGAAGACTTGAGACAAATCTAGGTCCTTCATTTTTGCAAAAAGAAGCTGTAAATGTAAAAAAAAACCAATGGAAGTAGTCATAGATTAAAACTCTTAGAGAAGGTTGTTTCTATATGGTCAGAGGAGAGAGGAGAGGAGGAGGAGAATCCTTGATTCCAGAATTACTGTGGGGAAAACTCGGTCACATGACTCCACCAGCTGTCAGATAGGGACCGGCAAGGACTTGGTGGAAGTCTGTCATCAGTCCTGTCCTCTCCAAGAGCTGGTTTTTGTCTTTGCAGTTGCATCAAAAAATACAAAGACTTTTTGCCAGGTTACAAAAACACACAACTTTTAAAGCAGTAAAACACCCGACATATAATGACTCTTATGTGTTATGAAAATTCAAAGTTAGAATAAGATATACCCAAATTAGGGAAATTTAAGGGTTTCTCAGTTGCATGCATTTTATTTCGAAATACTCCTTCCTTTTAAAATGCATGAATTTGGAATATGACGTGTTTTTTTCTGTAGAAGTGATATTTATGAGTGTCCAAAGTGAGTCACATAAAAACAAGTAAAAAAAGATCATTTTAAAGATGTCCTTAAATGGAGTTCAGCTTTATTTTGTTATGTTTTCCATGTTTAGCTCCAGTTTTCATTTCCCTTTTCATTGTAGAAGTAAACTAGAAATGCCTAAACAGAGTCAAATCTGTAATCCGCTGAAAGAACAGGGGGTTCCCTCCAGCCTGCAGACTTCCCCCATGACACGTTCCTTTCCAGAACCATCTCTGAATTTGGCATCAAGCTCCACAAACTGAGAAACACCTCCCTGGAGCTCCATGCAACTTGACCACAACTTCCCTCTGACATCATCACATGACGCCACCACACCTGCCCACCGCCTCCTTCCATTTCCATGTGAGCGGCCTGGCAGAGGACGCAGACCGCAGAGAGGAACAGGAAAGGGGCTTTTCTTCTGATGGAGCTTGTTAACGATGCATTGGCTCATCAGGAAAGAAAAGAGGAAGCAATGAGGGCTGACTAATGTCCAGCCTCATGTTGTGAATCAGCTAACGGAGGGCAGTGCCACTCTTCCAGTCATTGTTTCACACTTTCCGGGGAGGACGTGCTGAGAAACACCCTCAGTGTCCTGCAAACTAAGTCCAGTTGAGCAACTTGGTCGGTTTATTTGAGGCCAACAATTCAAGTTGTGATCCTGATATCAGAGCCACGATGAGTCAGCAATCTTTCAACATTTCCGCTTCCCCCAGATCTGAATCCAGGTCAGAAAGCTTGTTATGAAGTCTTGTTGGTGAGTGTAGCTGATTACCAATCTGCCCTCTTTGAAATGTCATACTCATTGTTAGTGCATGATACAGTTTATCAATAAATCGTGATACATGAGGATACATAAGAAATAAGTGATACAATACATATCCTGGCTCCCCATAAAACCTAGACTAGAATTTAAAATCATTCATCTGACCTACAAAGCTCTTAATGGTCAGACACCTTCGTATCATAAAGAGCTCAGAGTGCCCTATTACCCCTCTAGAACACAACCCCCCCAACATGCAGGCCTGCTCGTCGTACCTAAAGTCTCTAGAACCTTCAGTTATCAGGCCCCTCTCCTTTGGAATCATCTACCAGTCAGGGTCCGGGAGGCAGACACCCTCTCTACTTTTAAGAGTAGGCTTCAAACTTTCCTTTTTGATGCATGACCCAAGAATCTGAGATAACTGGAGTCACATGGGCCCACATGCAGGAAAACCAGTTGAGTGTCTTTTACAGATATCCATTAGATCAGATCCCAGACCATCTATTCCTTTAAATAAAGGTCATGTTATAATGAAACAATGAAATTAAAGGCCCTTCGGATACTCAACTTGTATTCTTTTACATTCTCAGTCTGAATATACTTCTGGGATTTCACAATATCATCATGCATGAAACTCCTGGACAGCCGCTCCCTTTTTCCTCCAACAACCCGTCACCTGTCTTATTTGTGACAACTTATGCAACCCAAATACCGACCCCTGTAGAACCTCTACCACGTTTTTAAAACCAGCATCAATCCAAACATCCCTTTTCTCCAACTTCAAAGTGCATTATTGGACTTTAACCACGGCCGTCGGCCAAATATAAGGAGCAGGGCTGCGCTTCACTTGTCAACCGGTTTTTCAGGCTGGCTGGTCCTTAAAGCAGGGTTATGTCAGGTTTATGTAACTCCAGAGCAAAGTGAGGTTAGAGTGGAGTTCTGGGGTGGTTGAACCTGGACGTCTTCTAACACATGTTGGGACAGGAATGAGTAAAAGGTTTGTAATTTTTTGGACATCCAATGGTGGATAACTTCAAATTTGAAGAGACTGTCTGTGTTTTTATGATGATGTGTGTTTTTGGAACTCCAAAGATGATATTGCATCTTTTCCTCCAAATTCAAGGGGTTGCTTATCTACCTCTACCTCGATTGGTTATTGTACTTGTTCTATGTTATTGTTTGTAACACAAGAACTGCGTTGGATTTAAACAAACCATTTAAAACACCAAAGATACACAGCGACAAAAACAAACTGACCTCTCTGGAGTCCCTGAGCTCCCTTGTCACGTAGATTCCTCTGGATCTCTGCCATAGACTTCCTGCTGCTGAAACTACTACTATCCGTCTCACCACTATCATCTCTCTCTCTTCATCTCTCTTCATCTCCCTCTATCCCCTCTATTAGATGTGTGTCTAACTTGTCTGGTCCTGCTGGAGATTTCTGCTTGTTAAAGGAAGTTTGTCCTTGGCTCCTTGTTGATGACAGCAGTCTGTGAACCTTGACTCTGATGTTACCTAACCCAAAGAGACCTGCTCACTCGCAACAAGTAGTGCCTGTAGGCTTGTGTTTTCTCCACATCTCAGGTCATAGGTCAGACAAAGATCCATAAACAGGCTTCTTAGACTTCTACCTGTTGACGCCAAGTTGTGTAATTTCAGATTAGGTCAGATATTTAACATTAAACAGTGATAGGCGGTAATCTAAAAATGAGGCCTCATTCGAAACCTCAATAAGTAAGTGTGAGATAGTTAGTAATCTCAGAGCTTCTTGTAGTGTCTCAGCATATCCAGAAGGCTGAGGATGCACAGGCTTGAATCTCTCCATATATGGAGCAGTATTAGCTTTGCAGTTAATATCATCCTGACTGACAGAAAAATAGACCCGTGCGTTTGGCTGCTGGGCACCTCCGCAGTTTCAACCTGAGAGCCAACATCTTGACACGAGAAGGATGCCGGGAAAGGAAATCGCTCTCCAAACCAAAGAATAATCAATTGTAAGAGCTTCTTCTTGCTCACGTTTTTTGGACCCCGGACGAATCGAAGCTGGTGGAATGCAGAATTTCTGGATGGAGCGCGGAGGCTGGCAGAGAAACCCCTCCACTCCTCCAGCAGACAATCCTCTAAAGTCACGATTTAAACACAGAGGCAGCAGGTATAATACACACTGGATAATGGGGGAGAAAGTGATACACTCTGAACACTTGAAACATGTAAATAAGATTATCTAGTAAGTCAGATTGATCACTTTACAGACTCTTCAGCTGCCAGGTTTTGATTTGTCATGATCTCCAGAGCAACAGTAGCCCCTCTTTGCTTAAAATCAGTGTCAAAAACAATGCTGCGGCTCTGCCTTGACTGCATTCCTTCAATTACCAGCTGTGTCAAAATTGTGGAGCTTATTCTTCCATTTAAAGCCTCTCCAGAACTTTCCATTACAGTCTGAAGGAGGGAAAAATGTGCACACTCAGCTTTAAAGGAGGCAGGGACAGTGAAAAGAGAGGGAGCTAGCACCTTCCCTGAAAGGTCTATCTCATCTTTTTTTCTCTCAGTCCCTCTTTCCTCCCTGACAAAGCACACATTGCACAGCACATATGGGAGGCCCCCTGACAGGAATATGAGTTTAAAGGAGGGCGGAGGGGGGGGGGTGCAAAGACTTACAGGAACAAGGACGGCTCTGTGCTGCCAGGTTCATTCATAGCAGGTACCTCTGTCCCTCGGTCAAACATCAAATCAGAGGGAGGCGCTCAGAAAGGAGAGCATCATCTTGAAACCTCCTGAGACTCGGCTTTGGTTTTGTGTGCGTCCTGACTTTCTCCAAGCTATGTATCAAATCTAACTACAGAGTCATGTCTGTTTTAAGTGCAGTGACTTCAACTACAGAGTCATGTCTGTTTTTAATGCAGTGACCTCCAGTACACAGTCATGTCTGTTTTTAATGCAGTGACCTCCAGTACAGAGTCATGTCTGATTTTTAATGCAGTGTAGGTTGCAACTTTAAATGAGGCCTAATGGGGATTCACTTGCACTTGAAGCCAGCCTCTAGTGGTCACTTTAGGTACTGCAGTTTTTGACACTTGTTGAGATGTGTTTTTCAGACTCGGAGGAGGACAGCTGACCTCAGTCAGGCAGAATAAAGTATAAGGTTGGTTAAACGTTCTGTCTTTAAATTGGTTGTGCTTGTGGGAGGTAAAAGGAAAACATGCCCCGTGTTTGTTTCACTGTTTGTCCCAATTTACCGTCGTTACTTCCTCCGTCTCCGACCATTCTTTCTAAACAGTACATCCAAACCTAATTTCTTTTTATAGAGTGGAAAATATTTACTCTGGTTTAACAACTCTACCGGAATCTGTTTGCGAGGAAAATAACACACAAAGATTTCCTCTGGGTAGGCTGGATGGAAAGAGAAGAGGAGAGAGAGGAGGTGGCAACTCCATCCGGAGACCCAGATTTGGGACTAATTTGGGAGCGTGACAGCAAACAAAACCTCCGCCGCCATCATGAGGACGGTTGAGATGAAAGAGGGGTGACAGGCATGAATGAATAGGAAACAAACACAGAGAGAGGAGGCAGCACGTGACTGAAGTTGGGTTGGGAGTGACCCAGACGTCCTGGTTTAGGGTTGAGGTTCGGGACCAAAAGAATGGATGCCTTTCTCAGCTTCTTGTAAACTTAAAGCAGAAAACCGGTCCCCGTATTTTCTCTGACTGCCCTGTATACTTTAGGATCAAAGGTGAGGCCTGGTGCAGATTAAGAGAATTGGTAGAAATTGACCGGGCTTTAACAACTAAACAGCTGTTTGTGTGAAAAGGTCTAAAGGTCCCAGACAGGTGACTGCCTAAACAAAGCAGGATCACAGAGGGATCAAAGCAGAGTCAAAGTGGGGTCAAAGCAGGGTCCTGTAGAGTTCAGAGGCATGGGAGAGCAGCTCATCATCAAGGCAGGCGTCCTAGACACAACAACATGCCACAGCCTCTTTCTCCTCTCCTCCCTTTGTCCCCATGATGGGTTTGATCTCCCGAATATAACCTCCTTTACGCTTCACAGCACTGAGAGATGGACTGAATAGATGTGCACTTTGAAGAACCAAAAGAGGGCAGATTTGTATTCCCACATGTCAGCCCGCATCCCATTTGACACACTCTAAGCACAGATCAGTCCGGGCACACAACAAAGAGCGTCTCTGTTTACTATCCGCTGTCAAACAGTAGGCACGTGGGACTTGGAACTGCTAATTTGCACTCTGTTTTAATTTCAACTTCTCTCCAGTAGCCCCGTGGAGACTTTCCGCTCTAAATACCCAACAATTGCATCCACATGGACTGTGTGGGACTAGTCGGGTTTTGTGAGGTATTTGCTCAAGGACCTCTGAGGCTCTGTGTGTGAGTGTGTGACGACTGAAGCCACGACCCACTCTGAAAACCTGACAGCAGTTTTCAGAAGCACCTGGATCCTGTTTGTGCGCTCACGTGTCTGTGTTTGTAATCGTTGCTTTGTGTATATTTGCACATGTGTACATACATCCCCTCCTATACATTCAGTCTGTATATGTTTGTTTGCATATGGAAAAGTTTACAGTGTCCCAGTGTGCCGTCTTTTGTTCTCTCCGTAGCTCATATACACTGATTAGAGTTATAAAAAGGATCGGCAGGCAGCGTGGGACTCAAACGGAAATTTAACCCTGAATTAGGTCAACGACAACTCAGATCGAAACACGGCCCGCCATCTGACTCAAAAATGTGTTGTTCATGTTTCCATGGAGGATGAGTGATAAATAGGGACTTTACAACTTGTAGGGGATTTATAATATTTCTAAACCTGGGCCTTTCTTTAATATTTGGGGATTTAAACGACTAAAGCTGGAGTCAAACTGCAGCACTTGATGTAAGACAGATTTCCTTACAATGAATGAAGTCCATCTTGATACATTATACCTCAATACCAATCAATAAATCTTATGTTAAAGTATTAACAAAGACCCAACATCAAGACAGGATAAGATCCAGTACCAACACACAGACAGGACTCAGTCTGATCTCATCTTAATCCACCATGAGCAGAGCACTTTGCAGCATTTAGCAAGTTACAGTGGCAAGGACAAACTTCCTTTAATGCAGTGTTTCTACGTTCAAACCCCATATTTAAAGGTTATTCATTCAGCAACCTTGCAATTGGACGGACATGGAAATTACAGCGACCTAAGAGTTATGATCCCTTCAGTGCTTTATTATAAATCCGGACATGAAAACGTGATTTAAGAGGCAGATATATATTTGTACAAACATGTGTTAGACCCATCCGCCTCCTGATATCTCAGACTGCTCGTCCAGCTGAGGCCAGATGTCTTCAGTCTGGTTTGTTCTTTACCCACCTTACATGACAGGAGATAAGAGAGGGAGACAAAGGGACTGTGAGATCAGAGGGACTCAGAGGAATATGGGCCATCGCTCCACAGGGGGCAATAAAACAAAAGTCAGAAGCTGCTTAACATTAATGAAGGACTGGAGATCCTTCTCTTTCTCTTCGTCTGATGTTGTTGGTCATCCAAGAAGCGGAGTCGGTCTTCGGAAATGTGGTTGCAATTACCAACAATTGATCTTTCCTTCTTCACTCTCTCGTCTTCTTTCGAGCAGGAATCTGTGGAACGTGTTGGCTCTCCGCAGAGGCTCAGGTGGACAAGCTCTCTTCTCTGACACCCGCTTGTTTTTGAGGTCGCTCTCGGAAAAGTGTCTTCATTTATATATTTGTAAAAGTTCCAACATAGAAACCAAACACGGCTGTTTCTTTAATTCGGAGCAGGTTTGGAGCGCTGAAGGTAGCTCGGACGTCCCGGTTGGATCCTCCGTCGAGCTGCTAAATCAGTCTAGGCTTCCAATAATTAAGTGATGCTGACCCCGACCTCTCCATCAGAGGAATGGGGCCAGCTATGGAGATAGATGACCCCCTCGGTGATCAATAGACTATCACAAAACTGAATTCCTTCTGCCTGTGGTGGATAAATTATGGCCGTGCGTGGAGGTCAGGTACTTAGAAAGTAGGACAGACTCACTGAGTCATGACTGTAGGAGCCATTCCTCATCATACCACGCTTTTCATCAACGTGGGGGTACCAGGCTGCTCCGGCATACGTCTTTTAAAGCTCCTTGTACATCAGACATGGTGCACCGCTCTCGTTTGCATCTGCTGTAAAATCTTCCAAGCAAAACTCACGAATCATGCCGACTTGAACATGGATTTCTTTAAACATGCAAAAGCAAGACTTTTTCATTTGTAATAGTTCTGTCCTCTATTAAAGGCCCTGATCCTTTCTGTGTTGTTGTAAAAGACATTAAGTAGCAATGTCAGCCCGTCACTTTGAATAACGAGCACTTTAAATCGGTTTACTTTGATTGGGCACACCAAAGGGTTACAGTGCGGCCGCTACAGCCTTATTTATGGACGTTAGATGAAGAATTCTTATGAGCCAATTTAAAAAATGTCCAGAAATTGGAGTTATTTATGATCCAAAGTATATAAAACCAGGAGACAGTGCTCCTTGTAAGGCTAAGACTAAAGAGCTGACTCGGTCCTGACAGTCTGCTGGAACCCTTCGCTGTTCGCTTGCTCTTCCTTGATTGTTCGCCAGCTACTGTATCTGACGTATCGAGCTATATCGTGTTAAACAGAGCGATCCGTGAGAGTCGGCACACCCGAACATGTCGCTCTGAATATTCTGTTCACGGTCCAACAACTGTTGAAACCATCTGTTGTCATGTTTCGAGTCTGCGATGAGAAGCAGAAACAACAAAAGCTTCCCATCAGTCCAAAATGTGTTTCACATGCTGTCCCACGAGTCGGAGCCAGGATGAGATGTGTATGCTTTCAATATGACGAGTGTTTTTCAACTGAGTGTTCTTTCTCCCATTTAATCAAGTGTGAAATTAACTGTAGCAGTCTATTGTTTTGTCTCAGAGTGACACGGCAGGTTTTTTTTAGGGTTATTTGATTTAAGGGCCACATGTTGAAGGTGATTTGTTCTCTCTTGAGTGGCGTAAACTCATCTCAGTCTTATAAATGACATTAAAGGTGAGAATTAAGTACACCAGAGAGTTTTGAGGGTTTGCAAGAAGTCTCATCGCACTAATGGGACAGTTTTTCTTGCGTTGAACATCCGATTACAGGAAGATGACAGCTGTTTTGTTGCAATAAACCAGACAAAAACAGCTCTAAACGGAGAGAAGGGAGTCTGAGAGCTGCACGGGACAACCAGGGAATCACTCTGCTGAGCTCTTGAGCGAGAAGGCATAAAAATTAGGGGGGAATGGGGGAAGGGAGAGGCATGCACGTGCACCGTCTCCCCCGTCCAAATAATCACTACAGCCTGTATCTCAGCTGTAAGTGCTTGGGGGCCCGTGGAAAGGAGGACAGGAGGCCCCTTATCTAAACATGAAGCTGAGGGAAGCAGAGCTTTATGGAGCGTCAAGGACCACGGAAGTATTCAATCCTGTTGTGACATGCTCACCTCCATTCCAAAACAAAGCCTACCCAGATTCCTCCTGACCTGCTTTCGGCTTCGTACACACACACACACACACACACACACACACACACACACACACACACACACACACACACACACGATGCACGGCAGGGAAAAAAAGTAGGTGCAAGAGATGGGAAGAGATAATAAAGTGAGGAAGGCTGGGTCTCAGGGCCAGCTGAGGTGGGATGATGCATCAGCACTGGTATTCTCTGACACCATACCTTATCTGCACGTGTTGCACCAGATACATGCTTCCCATCATAAGGTGGAAACCTGGCCCGCTGCCATCACCTAGCTAGCTCCTCTCCATGTGACTTCATACCCAAAAGTCTGATTCTCCCTGCTCCAAAGCATCCCACACATGTGTTTCAAACGTGTACATGTGGGCGCGCAGACAAAAACAAAGTCATCATATGCATTCTCTCGCCGATTTGAAAGAGAAAACAGGGTCGATTGATTCTTGCGCATGGCCCCAAATTTCAATAAAACATCTGCTCCTAAATAAACATCTCTGCAAGGATGCAAATTATGGCTTTGGCGAGGGTCCCCGGACTGAAACGCAACGAAGCGAACCATCCATCACTTTTTCCATGCTTATGTACTTAATTAATTTTTATGAGCGTTTTGCTGTTTGCTCCAATTTTCTAATTCAAGGGTGGCAGATTGGACCATGCTCGTTTTTCACCTTTGTTTACACTCATGTTGGCTTTTTCCACGTGCTCTTATTCCCAAAGTGTTAAACTGGAACACTTTGGCATCGATCAAGAGCTTTCACACCTGGCAGAGTCACACAGGCTGGCACTGTTGTGTTGCAGAGATTTATGCCCTTTAAAGAGGCTGTAAAGGTGTTGGTGTGGAAATGCTGCTGGAGGGGATTGACACTAATGTACAGAGAAGTAAATCATCAGTCAAGACGAGGTGCGTGATCCCATCCTTCAAGTGTCAGCCAGACATCCTCTGTTCTTCACTTCCTGACCAAACACAGTCTGACTGAAGAATCACGTCTTCAGATGAACAATGCAGCGTTGTTACGACATCTCGTACGTAGACGATCCAACGGTTTCCAGCATCTTCACTGAGGTGAAGCTGCAGCGACGCCTCGGCCTGCTGTAGGCCTGGAAGCAGCTTCAAAGTGGAACGAGATCTTAAAACCTTGAGCGCAGAAGAGGAGAGTTAATTGAGAGCATATCATTTCCAGATGGCCCTGCAAAAAAATGGTGAGAGATGATTAAACTGCGCAGAAGCAATGGAAATCCTGCATAATTAAGGCAGATAGCTGCCACATGCACCAGACTAGGTTCAGTCCTGTTTCATCACCACAAACAGACTCAGGTTAGATGTTAGGGACTCCATGTAGGGTTGTGCACACTCCCCTTCTTCACAGACTGTCAGATCATGGCTTTACGACTATCGTTGGTTTGTAGAACGGCTTTGATTCCATTTCAAAATGCCTGTTAAAGGCTGGAACTCAAAGATTAGAACCACAAATCTATAATGGAAAGTGAAGCTCTTAGTCGTTTGTTGGAAATAGCAGTCAGACTGTCTCTTCCTTATTGATCAATTAATCAGGAATTCAAGTAAATGTTGAAGTTAAAAAGCAGTCAAAGTAGACAGCAGAGATGTAAAGCTCTCTGACTGTACTGGACTTGTCTAAATACAGCAGATTCCTCCCCTCCTTGGCTCCATCCAGCGCCAGGAGTGATATTTCTTGACCGAGGCCTTTCTGAAGGACATACTTTTAAAGGCATCCACGCTCTGCTCTTCTCACAGCCGCAGAGCGCACGAAAAATCAGATCTAATTTACATGGCTATTTCTGTTACTGGAACTTCTCTGAGCGCAGGTCTCAGTCCAATCCACCTTTTGGAGAGGAGACGCTCAGTGGTCATGGAAAAATATGCCTCCCTTCAAAAAAAGGCAATTTCCTGCAATCACGGTGGCTTTAGTGTACTTAGTTAATCTAAATAAAAGAAGAGGCTGTTTGTATTAGTTAATTTGATTAACAGGAAAAGTTTGAGGATATTTCCATTCAGATCTTTCCATTCCTGCTACATGGAAAAACTGGGTAGCTTTTAAACTGTGTCAAGGCATCAGCTCATGTTATTATAGTGCAATATTGATTTCAGTCCACCGACATCTTCCTGAGTGCTCTCCTTTCAGCTTCACCCGTAAGACACAGAGTATGGGCACTGTGTTTTGTAGGCTTGGAAAACTCCGGGCTTTGTGGTTTCCAGAGAGAGCTCTAACAAGAAACAAATAAATTTGTGTGAGAGAAACAAACCACAGAAATGACAAACCACTTTTTGAAAGTCAAATTCTCCCGACTCTTAACCGACAAGACTTTAAAAGCGGAGGAAAGACACCCACAGACGCCCTGAACTTCATCAATCCACAGCTCTCAACGCGTCCAAGGGTTGCTTTATGTTGAAGTTTTTGATTTGGTTTCGTGTGACCACTTTTCCCAAACTTTCTGGTCTCCTTTGACTCAGATTCCCATGACTTAAGCCAAGACCAGTGGTATAAAATCAATCCTCAGACCTTTCTTTTATTTCCACATCACCTGATAGACCCACCAGCCAACACATCAGTTTGAAGTCTTCATCAACCCTGCAGCCCCTGCATCCTCCTGGCCTTATTTCCCAACCAGCCCTCAACACACTCACCAGTTCACCATCACTCCCTGCAACATCACCTCTTAGACCTGCCTCCGCCATTGATACCTCTTGGTCCAGACATCTTTGGACTGCTTCCCCATTGTTGAACCTTCTACCTACTGTCTGCCTCTTTGTCTGCATTGGGGTTGTCTCAAAGATTCATCTGGATCTCTTTACAACCATAACCACAATATCAAAGAAGGTTGTGGTGGAGGTCTTGGGTTCAGCTCTGCTTTGAACTTTCTGTCAATTGTTGGATTTTATTGGTCATGTCTGTCTCGGTTTCCTACAAGAGCACAAGACATGTGAGTTAATTACAAAGACTCTGCATTGCCTGTGCATATATGTATGCAAGTGGTTGGCTTCTATGAGCACATATGGTGAGAGTCAGAGGAATAAAGCGCTGGTCATGCAAGTGTTCAACGGTGTGAAGGGCCTACAGGTCAGACTTTAGCCCCTTTCAACTAAAACAAGGCATTGACAAGCACCATCATAGATTCTGTGGCGATTGAGGCCGACTGTTTTGTCACCTCACGTCCCCAGAGCCTGGTCCAAGATGTTTCACTTTAACAAACAGCTCATATTATACTCCAGCTGACAGCTTTCTGAACCTTTGGAAGAGGACTCTAGCCTCCATACCAAGCGGCAAAGCCTTGACGGAAGTGCAAAAAACTGCAGTGCCAGGGCGCTGGTGGCCTAGTGGTCTAAGCTCCCCATGTATAGAAGCACTGGTTCAACTCCCTTTCGGTCGACCATATGCTACGTCTTCTCCTACTCTCTACTCTCCACATATCCTGTCTCTCTTCAGCTGTCTTGTCAATAATGGCAAAAAAAAAAAATGCAGTTCCTTGAGTGTCCACTTGAGGCTGGCCCCAAAAACCAATGAACCCCCTTTAACACCCATGTTAAAATGCCCGTTTTCACAGCATTGTACAAGGGTCTATTTTTTTATTTACCCATGCATTCTGATACCATTAAGATCAAGAATAATGCAGCGGTGAGTTCAGGGATTGTCGGACACGTTGCAGCTAAATGCCCGCCCCAGCTTGACTCACCATTTCCAATATGGCGGCAACGAAGGACTGAACCACCAATTCAACATGCTTCATCAGTTAAAAAGCCGCAGTCAGGGGCCAGTTGCTGCCAACGGTACAGAACACACCATCAGACATTGACAGATTGCCCAACTCTGGCTTGAAACTTCACTATCGGCCTTGTGTAATCTGTCTGCTTTGGGATTTTTAATTCATTTACCATGTTGGAAACCAGGCAGTTGAAAAACTTCCTCCGAAAAACGAATATGGCAAAGCTAATAAGTCTCTTAGGAGTATTGTGCACAGTTAAAATCAGATAGTGTAAATTCAATAACTCAGTTTTGTGCTCCTACAGTGCAAAAGCATGGAAAAGTACAACTAGGGCACCATCTCAGCTGGAGGGGAAACTGTTGACAAACAGAACATGGCAATCCTCCTTTCTCCCACCAACCAGCTTCATGAATCTTCCCTCTGTCTGCTCCTGTCTCCGTTGGTCTGGAGTATCCCACACAAATAAAACCAGAGTAAACCATAAAGCCTTTGTGTTGGCACCGCGCTAACTGGGTCACAACTCGTCCTTGAGTTTGCCTTTCATATTTATTCTCACTTTCCCATGTCACCAAAGAACATATGCTCCACACGTGAAAACCTGCGTCCACTTGGAGTGAAATACAAAGAAATCCCCCCAATGCTCCTCTCTGATAATCCCAAGGTGTGGATGATAACATAAAATTTCACAATGCTATAAAGGTCTTAAGATAGCCCAGTATTTCATCTGATTCCTGCCAGCTGTAATTCTGTAGATAAAAGGGGTCGAAGGTGACGGAAAGAAACTTTTCTCAGACGAGTTAAGGTGTTCTGTTTATCTTTCGACAACTTCTCTGCTTGTTTTCACAGTTATAAGCAGCCATAAAAGTACAGTAGAGGAATATTACCTGGAGGCATATTGTCCTGTAATGCACTGTGTCTCTGGCTTTACTGTAATCATGAGACATATTAAAATTAAATCCCCTCTCGGGGCATAATGGCTGCCTTTCAGCCATAAATAAGCTTGTTTTTGTAGTAAAATAGAAATAGCATACTACCAGTTTTTCTTTCTACCATTAGACATAGAAGGAGTTTTGTATTGTAATTTTCAACCCGCTCCCATGGTGATAAATTAAATTGCTGCTTAAATTTATAGAATCTCATGCATAGATATGAAACCCTTTTTTATTTCTGTGTCTGTCAGCACAAATTTTGAGGTCATGTTGGCAGTGTGTTTTGTTTATACAGCACAAGAGCCTGAAAGTCAACTTAGTTTAAAGAGCCAGTAAGTCAGCACAGGTGACGTGATGGGCTCAACAAAACAGACCCTCACCCAAGGAGACTATCATTCAAGACCTGCAGGAGAATGACAGACGTGTACAACCCCAATTCCAAATAAATTGGGATGCAGAGTCATGTCTGTTTTTAATGCAGTGACTACAGTGACCAGAAGTTCTTATCATGATATTCCTAACACATATGACTGTCCTCAGTGTGGAAAAAATTAGAGAGTCCGTGAACCCTCAGACGTGGATTCGGATCCTTTTAAGTAAACACATGTTATCTCTGCTCAGGCGGCTTCTGCAGTAAAGGCAATGCATCACTTCTTGTGCAGCAGAGCATTGTTCCAGTTAACAAGAAACACACACAGCGGTTCCCAGAGGGTAAAAAAAGCTTTTTAAAAAAAGGTTGAATGGCACAGAAAGGAGAAAAATAAGCTTCCCCTGCCGTGCATGTGACATTAAGTTCAGTTCTTAAAGTGCTTTTATATAGCTTATTGCTGGCAGGCCTTGCTAGATGGCTCTGGAGGGCATGCTGGGTCTCAAGGGTCCTTTGAGGAAACGGCATGGTGAGCCAGACTCCCTGCTGTGCCCCAAAGTGCGCCTCCAACCTACCCGGCAGGACTTCAAAGTACGTCTCCCCGCACACAAACACACACATCTGACTCCGATTGATTGTAAGAGTATGCACGGGTGCACTTGTGTTCGCTGATCGATTGGATGCATTTTTCACCATGTGTGCAGAATAGTGTGGAATCCGCCTGTGTGCAGACTAGACACTAGACTTATCTATAACTTGCAACCAACCATTGTGTTTCTGGAGCTTTGAGTCAGCACTAAAAGTATAATCACTATCTTCCAAACTCATTAAAGTAGAGAAAACAAGAGACATGTTCAACTTCCCAGCAAGCAAACCATAAATACCAATAGCAGCGTTTTTGGTACACATGTGGGGCTTTTCTGGGTTTTACAAAGTAGAGGTAGCAATTTTGGTGCAACCTATTAGTTTGTAATCTGCTGTTTCAGAGTTTCTAGTCTGTGTTTTAAGTGAAATGCGCTGTCCGAAAGCATGGTGGTGTTATTTTCCATTACGGCAGCAGAAGGAAGCAAGAAGACTATGCGGCAGCTTAACTACGGTGTGCCAAAAGCAACAAATAGAATGTGATTGGAAAGAATCACATTAAATCTGCTGAATATTAAGCTGAAACATGTTTATGTCTGCTTGTAAGTTGGGCTTTATGGAGGTTCAGTTTCTTTGAAGTGGCCTTTTGAGGAACTGCAGGTTTTGGCACTTCTGGGTTGCAGTCTGAGGGGTTTCTAGCTAAAAACAAACATGTTGACATTTTGAATCTTGCTGAAACATACTGGTATTGCTGTAGGATCTTTCATAAGCCATATATTTAGCTGTAGGATAAACAGATTTGGTATTAACAACACAAGCAGACAAAAAGAGACGCAAGAATTGAGGAGTCCAGAAATGGACCCGGGAGGGACATGGAGGTTTTTTTAGGGGGAGGGGATGTTGATGTGAGCCTGGCACCGGTGGGGTGGTCGGGTCTGCAGGCGCGGCATGTTCACAGAAAGTTTCTCTGTGGCTCTTTATCTGTGGCCTGGCAGCACTTCAATGGGGAGCCTTATCGCCATAATGGACACAGGGGAGAGGACACGAAGAGAGAGAACACACTCGGCACATAGTCAGGCACACAATGAGCAGGAGCGCGCACATGAATGAATTTGTCCTCAAAAGATAACGTGCAGGAGGACAAGCACGCTGTATTCCCTTTTTCATCTTTGTGTTTCTTCTCACCGGCCTTGTCTGGACGCCAACTTCAGGTTTCACTTCCTTTTTCTGTGGCCAGTGAGCCTTCCTCTACAGTGTACAGTTTCACCAACAACCATCGAACATTACTGTGTTTACATGAGCTTTTACCCCACTGGACTTTATGGCAAACTGATTAACGGTCTACATTTGACTCTCTCTCTTAAAAGTGTGTATTTAAACCTCCAGTGACTACACTCAACACTCAAGACAAGAGTCTCCGTGGAAGGGACTTCCTCCCAGCTGGTTTTGTTGATGGGACAGTGACCTGCTCTTGAGGATAAAGGACTGGGTGGTCGAAAGGAGAAGCTGTCACTCAGCGGGCAGAGTTCAAAACCATTCAGCATCAAATGACAAGAAAGAAGAGGAATATTGGACACGAAGGACAGAGGGATGGTGGAGAGAAGAAAAAGTTGAGATAAGGATAAAACATGGGAGCAAAGGAACACGTGTAAGATGGATGGGGTCATAAAATAATGCAACACACCGAGGAAGTTCGTCGCTGAAGAAGAGTCCGTCCAATATAAACATTTATGCTCCAATCTCATTTAAACACCAACATGTGTCCTTAATGGCCGAGCAGTCTAAAAGAAGAGTGTACACCAAGTGCAAGCCTTATAAACAATTTAAAACAGGACGGCCGATACATGGAATTGCTGTATTTAATAACACGCCGTTTCATGTTTTGGAATAAATCAAACAAGGAGAAATAGTTCCCTCGAGGATCCGAGCCAGGCCTCTGACCTTAGAGGTTTCTCTGAATGCTTCCAGCAGCTGGGAACATCTGAGTGTGAATTCTTGTTTCCTCACAAATGACTTCAGGCTGATGTTGCAAATAACAACGGTCAGTTCAGCCGGCATGGTGAAATAAAGGTGATGAAGTATGGGGCTTGATGTGGCTCGGCCCTCAAAAGACTGTCAAGACCGTCAGGACACAGAGGGAAGGGGAAACAGAGTCCAAGAGCCACCCAGGCTTTTGTTGTTTACCCCGTTGGCAAACAAATTCCCCTCATGTGGAGGCTGGTGATCAGTGAGGATGGAGCTCAGAGGGCAGAGGAGGATGAGGACCGACATGGAGTCCAGGTGTTCATAGAAAAATGGCTTCAGAGGTACTACTCATCCACATCAGAGCTGGGAATACAATTTTGTCAGATCAGCTTTGTAGACATCACACTACTTCCAGTATTGGCTCTGAACTCTGGGAATCAGAGTACGTCTAAAATGATTGTAGGATACTGGGCCCAACCACCAGTGCTGTTATTGTTCTGGTGAGAACTGCCTCAACTTCTATGACTGGAACATTTGTTTGGACGGTTGTGCTGGGGTTTTATTCTCTGTGTCATAAGTAATAATAACATGAACAGTAGATTCCAACTGACATGGGAAATGCCTAAATGTGCCACACAGCTGTGTCATATTGACGCTGTATGACCATTCAGAGTTCCTGTAAAGTGTTCACTCTTGTTTTGACCCGCTTCAATCTCCCAAAGGAACTTATGAGGAATTATGTTAATAGTAAGCAAACTACTCGGTTCCCAAGTCTGGCCTCTGTCCAAACCCAAGCACCAACAGAACGAGGTCAGGGTCTTCCAGTCCTGCTCCATTCCTTCTCTCAAAACATGGCCGTTCTCATCCTTGTTTATGTAGCTCTAACTTGGCAACAGCTCCGTCCTTTCATTCCAAAAGATACTCAAGAGTTCACTTTGTTTTGACGTTACCATGATGGTGATTCGACGCTGCCTCTTTGGATTTCCCAAGCTCCGTCCAGCTGATGATGTGTGAATAATTTCAGCTTCCCGATAACAACGAATGGGTGACGTTACGCTGGAATGGAACTCTGTCATATAGTGGCAGAACATGCATCTGCTTTGTTCTGCGGGTGATAACAGCTTGAAATAATAGGAACACAATTTTCCCAAGATCAGTTTCACATCTAATTCATCCTGCTTGTTGTTGTAATCCTCTAACTGATTCCTATCTGGGATAAAAAGCACAACATTTCCAGGCCCTCCTGAGTCAGTCTCTGCAATCACAATTTCAATGCAATCAGTTTTTCGTTCAAGTTTTTGCCTGATATTTTTCTTTGGCACATGCGTCGTCTTTCCACTCCTGCAAACTGTTTTCATTAAAGCCATGTCTCCCTGAAGGAAAGAAGCAGCTTCCCTCAGTGCCAGAGTACACTAATCTGTGTCAAATACGCAGGAAGACAAAGGCAATGCATTGTGGCGGCTTTAGATGAGGGAGTAGCTGAATGATGTTGTTTTGGTTTGATCCCACTTAAACTGAAGAAAAGAGAAACAAAAGACGACAGTCCCCAGCCATGCAATTATACAGCAACCGCACATAAAGACAGAGAAACGTGCTGTAAAGAACAACAGACTCTGGAACACAAACAACCACTCTCTCAGATCTTGAGCCTACTTTATTCCTCAAATGATAACTCTGCTTCCCACCAGAAAGATAAGAACACAGGATGTAAAATTAGCTCACATTAACGACAACAAAAGTCTGTTTGATTCCAATTTAAGTATGCTAACTTTGTAGTCTTGACTCAAAGTTGTTGTCACTGTAAGTTGGCCTTTATGGCTTCTATTTAATTACAGGCACAGTGCATCAAAATGGGAATATTAACGATATCTTGCAGTCAGATCCTGCATTGAAATGCTCTCATGCTCACCCCTCCTGTCATTGTGAAGCTACGGTGGCCTTTAAGGACAAGAAGCTGCTGTGATTCTTCCATCAATACAAATTATTTTGTCAACTGTCACTTTTTTCTTTGTCTTCCAGTTGCATGACCGCTCAGTAAATACAAAAACATGCATGATACTTGTTTGTCCGTTCTGTGCTACTGTAGCAAGATGACCGCCTCCGTTGAAGGGGACCCGCACCAATGTACAGAAAAGGCTCATTCTAAGTCAACTAAACAGAACAACGTTTATATTTAGGTTACTTTACACTGATTTAAATCCTTCTTTCCTTATATATTTGAGTGTTCAAACTTGCTGCATCGTATTTGCACCAATCTGCAGATGCATGAGATTATGATTGATGTGCTCGTCTTTTAAAGCAGCGTACCTTCTATGTGTGTTTATGTGTGTCTCAGTGCCTTAAAATCCCATTATCTGTGTGTATATGAGGCCCAGACTCCCCTGCAGGTCCCCTCTCCTGCCAAAGCGGTGGTCCTGCTGTGTGTCTCGCAGCTCCTCTTATCTAACATTTCTTCCATCTGGCTATTGTGTCTCCAATCTTCTCCACTTTATCTAATCTGCTCTCTTTACCTCTACAGGTCCCTCATGTTGTTATTGTGATGTGCTTGATGTTCAGGTTCTTTCATCCCAATAGAAACACACAGAGATGCGTTACTACGTGAACTCCCTCGGGTGTATTTGTAGATTGCAGCAGCTCTGAATCCAAACTTGTATTTTTCTTTTTTCATATCATTGTAGCTTTGTCAACTTTGCCATATATGGCCATGCCTGCTGCAGCAGCAAGCTGTAAACTGTAAGATTTGACATCATCCGAGGAGGAATTACTCCTAGGTCTTCCTCTTTGCAGTTCCTTATGTTACTTCTGTTTTTGTCATTGTGATTCTCCCTTTCATCATCTCCTTTTTTCTGAATCAGATTCAAAAACACTTAACCGCACAAATCAATGACCTGACTCCCATTTCATTCTCACATGTGAAATCTTCTCCCTG
Organism: Notolabrus celidotus; assembly: GCF_009762535.1. Classification (NCBI taxonomy): domain Eukaryota; kingdom Metazoa; phylum Chordata; class Actinopteri; order Labriformes; family Labridae; genus Notolabrus; species Notolabrus celidotus. Next base: position 3,668,505 of record NC_048295.1, on the reverse strand, counting down.
AGTCCTGAACTTGATATTTACCGTAGACCAAACACCCTAAGTGTATTACCCAACTTACCAAACATGGAGAGCCTGACCCAGCAGCACACCTCGAGTCATGCTGTGGGAGTTGCTGTGTGTTTGGGCAACTCTGGTGTTGCGTTGTGAGCTGATCGGCACAAGGCAGATATTGCAAAGAGCCTCCATCTGAGCAACACGTGTTTGTGTGTGTATCATGAAAGACCCCTGATTCCATCTGATTTGTCATGTTTGCATTATTTCACCCCGGGGTCTTGGTTGTATTTTGTTTTCGGGACCTCAATTTATTCAACAGTCATATTGTGGGGATTCCCTTTCCTTAAGAAGACTTATTGCAAACCCCATTTAAGGAAAATGAACTGTTTGGGTGAATATTTGGTTAAGAATAAGTTAGATTTATTGTAAAGAAGGTATTGTTTCATGGTTCAAGTCTCATTTCAGTCAACGTGTGTAAGTGTAAATGTGTTAGAGGAGAGCGTCTGACCCCTCCTGAATACCTTTACCTCCCTGAACACTTCCCCTCTTTTAATGATAAAGAGAACAGCATCTTTACTTCTTTTAAAAGAGCGCTTTTAAGGAAGAAAACTCAAAATGATCCCCTTCATTCACATCAAATCCATATTTTAACTCTCATTTAAAACAGTGCAGCACTTCAGAAGCAGTCACAGGATTCTTTCCCTCCTCCTGTTGAAAACACAGTCGGGTATCTCTTCCATTCCACCTTAAGAGAGTTCTGGGTGCAGTTCTTCATTTCTGCCTGCTAGTGTCACCCTTGCACCACGAAAAACTCCTCTCCAGGCCAGCACTGGAGCCAAGAGGAGGGTCTTGTTCTTAAGGTGGTTCATGTAGGATCTGAAAGTATCTCTGAGTCAGAATCTGTGATGAGATATGAAGAGATCATGTAGTGTGGTTCTCAAACCCCACACAGACTCATCCAGATCCTGATGCATGTGTCTGTGAGTGTATTCCTGCAGCGCCTCCATGCATTACAGTGTGTTCTCAGCACTGCGTGTCCCTGTCCTCTGCCGCTCCAGCAGGGCCGGCTGTGACTTGGTGCGACATGAGGCGGCTGACACAGAGAAAGCAGCTTACAGCTCCTGGTCCCTGCCTGGTGCTGGTCCTGGCTGGGTCGGGTGGCGAGCGCCTGGAGGCCTCCCGGACTGCCACCAACAGGGCTTTATCGGCCCCGCGGATTAGTGTGATTTCATCAACCTGCACACACACACACACACACACACACACACACTCACACATGCATGCATGGTATGCAGAGGGAAAGTGCAAGTAAAGACTTTCTCGTCAGGCGTCACTTGAGTGCAGAACTTCATAAAAGCTGATGTATCTGTGTGTGGCTGCTTTGACCATTCAGTGTCTCTGGAGCAAAGGTTGACCTGAGTAAGGGGTGTGTGTGTGTGAGGGCCAAACAGCAACAGTTACCAGGGCCTTCAGTGTGTGTAGGGACAGTTGTGTGTGTGCGAGCGTGGCCGGTGTCAGAGGTCAGAAGAGAAGAAGAACATCAGACTTTTCTTTCTTCTCTGTGCATCTTTGTTTACTCTGAAGTTTCACACTGTGGTTACATCACAGTGAGAGGTCTTAAGATCCATCATATGATACCTTTGGACTCAAGGCGGTGATTTTAATGATGTTTCCCCTTCGCCTGACACAGAGTTCTCCTTGATTTAATCTCACATATTGAATATTACTGAATACACATATAATTTAAATAACTGTCATTATCAGTGAGTTCATGAGCGTAGTGTCTGAATATAAATGATCGATCATGGGAAATACCAATCACCACATGAGTGATCTGTCTCCTACTAGCACGCTTTGCATGCTACCTCTGCTATCAGTCTGATCAGTCTTGCTGCTGCACCTTCAAGAGGTCTTCAGGAGAGCCTGTTGGACTCCTAAAGACCTGAATCTTTCAGCAGGTACATTCAGCTTTATTCTCTTTCTTAGTTCTTGATGAGTGCACAATAGACTGTTATTTTATTTATTGTTTTTATCTGAGTAAGCTGCTTTTTGCAAGCCTGGTCTTTAATTTGAGGCAGGCCTTTAGATGTGATGATGGTTATGATAAAAGGCCCGGCTGCAAATTAAACACTGGTCTTAGATTGAAGATTTAAGGTAACCAAACCATTTTAAAGAAGCCTTCACTTTCTGTAAAATCTGGGGCCTGCTCTTTTAATCCTCGTCCCTGTACCATCCTGTACGTTTAATCGACATATTTGGTCATGCATATTTGACTCCTCACATCACTTCTGTCCAGCTTGTCAGAGAGCGGCTGTTCTGCTTCCAAGCAAACCCTGGCACACCGAACGTGAAGTGTGAACACGGCGCGGACCGAGCGGCCAGGGAAGTTTGCATCGACTCAAGCGGCGAGGACTGTTCTCTCCCGTGTTTCCCAGAATGTTTCTAATTACCTGCGTAGAGTCGCTCACGCTGCGCCTCCAGCTACATCATAATGGGCTAATTTTAGCAGACAAATTGCATCATAAATCAGGCCTGTAATCAGACGCTGACAGCTCACTGGATCATCTGAACAGCTCGTCCACTAAAATAATCATCAGGCGCTTCGAGTAACATGTTGACTGACGTTTACATTTCAGCTCCAAACCATCTGAAGCAGCCTGAAGTAGGTCAGCGCTGTCTGACGGAGGGTTGTGTGTCCTACTTGCTCACACAGAGAGACGTGTAATGCACCCAAAAAACCTCATTCTCCTCTTGTCTTGAAGTTTACTTAAGCCTGATGTATGTGTGTGGCTGTGAGTGCTGCATGTCTGAACCAGTCACTCCAGTTTCCCTCCAGTTTTCGTGCTGGCTTTGCTCTCAGTTTGTGGTTCCTGACCATCACGATAAAACAACTCGTCTAGACTCTCCTGACCACATCACAAAGCCTTGTTCAGGTGTGCTTGCTTTTGTCTTCTCACACGTTTGGAGAAACTAACAGTGAACACCTCGAGGGCCTGCGGCGTGTCTCTTTGTCTGTGTTTGTGAATGAGTGCGTTAATGTGTCTCTGAGTTTTCTCGCTCTGTCTGTTTTTATGGCTTTTTGTGCATGCACTCAGTGTGTGTGTGTGTATTTATGTCTGTGTCTGTGTTTGTGTCTGTGTGTGCAAAAGTGTGACCGTGCAGTTTGGCATTTTGTTGCACATCTACACGTGTGGCGTTTGATGCTGCGTGAGCAAAGTGTCCAACACGGAGCATGGAAATTAAGATTTGAATCCTGAAACACGTGCTCTATTTAAACATTGACATTAACAAAGCAAGGAGAAGGCTATTTAGAGTCTTAAAAGTAACCAAAAAACTAGCTGCTCCAACTCTCACCTCTATTTGCCACTGCCTTCCTATCTTAGCTTATTTTAACTCAAACTTATCATCAAGTGTAGTATCTCAAAACGTGAGTTGTGTTTGGTTCAGCTGTAAAAGTGGACGTTACAACATGGGTGTTAATGGCGATTCATGAGCTTTTGCAGCCAGCCTCTTGTGGACGCTTGAGCTATGCAGTCTGTCACACTTCTGCATTAGCTTCACTTTGGGTACCCTCTTCGTATTATGATCTCCGCCTGTATTATCGAGGTGTATTTGATTCAGTTCGTCGTGCTCCAAGCATCAAACCTTATCTTTTGTTGATCGTGGTTTCGATAGACTCTGAAATGGAGACTCCTCTTTGTGCTGTTTGTTGTTTAGTGTATCAGATTGTCTTATGTCTTTCACACTTCACAACCTGGACTTAAACCAAGCTGTTTGCACGACACGACCAGAGGTGAGTAAGGAAATCTGTCGCTTAATTGTTTGTCATTGTGGATTAAGAAAACAGCGCGTCACAGCCAGCAGGAGATTGTTTCTGAGCAGTCACGCAAACGTTAACAGACTCGACGAAGCTTCTTCTCTCACTTCTTGCTGACAGATGATTGCCGTGCTTTCGGGGGATTCCCATTGTAACAGAACCAGGTGATAAAACATCTCCTGCTTTCTAAAAGGCAGCTGCTTTGTTTACTGATTTTGCTTTTAGACCCTCCGGCAGTGCATCAAGGCCGTCATTACGAAGCATTACACCCCCACTGACTGATATACAATCCTGACATTTGCAGTTTTTTAATTACAGAGCGCTCCCATCACTTTAAGGAAGCATGCAAAGCTCTGAATGAAGCATGCTGCTATATAAACAACTTAAACGCGTCTTTATTGGTGTTTCTACGAGACGCCAACTGCTCTTAAGCGCCCCTTTCTTTCAGAGCGTGATTATAGGTGCAGCTCGGAGGGAAATTGGTGGAACTAAAGCACACAGTGGGCCGTCTTTGTTGGGAACATCTCAGCAGATAGTTGAGCTTTTATGTAAGAGTTGCTGGTGGGTGTTTGGAGGAATTAAAGAAATAAAGGAGAACCCACATGCTTGCTTTGTTTCAAACCACAGCAATAATTTCCATGTTTTTTCTGCAGGAGTTCCAACACGCCAAAACAGACCATACTTGTTGTACAATTTAATCCTTATTTACAGATCTGTCATTATGTCTTCTCTCTGTCTTCAGGCTCTCCTCTCTTTCTGCCTCCATTCCTTCATTTTTATTCCATCTCGCATTACTCATGTCGTCTATTTTATTTCTCACCTCTCCGCTCTTCCTCAGTCTCAGGCTTGTGCAGGAGAGACAATAGCCTCATTGTGATGCCGTTTCGTGGGCGTGTGTCGGACCACACAGGACTCTGGAGTGGAGAAGGAAAACGTGCACATCCCTCTCCTCTCCTCCCTACCTGCCTGTATAATCACAGCTGTAATCGCCGGCTCTGACAGCTCGTCACCTCGCAGCTTAGATAGAGGAAATACCTCCGCGACGTACACATCCTTTAAGGCGTGCGTACATGTCTGTGTGTGAGTGTGTGTGTGTCTGAGAGACGGGGAACAATAGGGGCATTAGGTACCTGTCTCCTCGTGCCACTTGAGCAGGGAGTGGGCGTGGCCTGACACTCACACACAGCCTCTATTGTGCATTGTTTTCACACACACTCATGCACAGATGGATGGAGGGGTGCACCGGTGATGGATGGAGTCCTTTTGGCAGCAAACACAGGCGCACATGTGGCGGCTCATTTCACACACAAGTTGTGAAATGAGCCTGAAATCCAAAACTAACAACTAATGGACGACAGCGTGAACAGGAGACGCTGTTTATCAGGGTTTTAACATGACGGGGTGAGCGAAGGGTTAACGCACGTGTAAAGAGGAACAAATTAATGATGAAATGATAAATGAGCAGTGGGCTCAGCTTTGTGATGCAAGGTGGGGTGCAGAGGAACATGCTGGAGCAGAGGAAAGGAAAGGTTTACATCACTTAATGAGCCGTGAGCCAGAGTCCTGCATTGTTTGAATTCTGCAAAGCTGCACCTGACTGCACACCGAGAGCTCAGAACCCAAACAGACCTACCTGCGATCCTCTACGAGTCAGGGTCCTCAGATCTGTACTTGCTGTGCAACAGTTCTTGTAAAATTGATGCCAAATCCCAACATATCTAGACTGTACTCTATGTTCTATTATTAACAAAGACCCAACATCAAGACAGGATAAGATCCAGTCCCATCTTACAGACAGGACTCAGTTTGATCTCATCTTAATCCATCATGAGCAGAGCACTTTGCAGCATTTACCAAGTTACAGTGGCAAGGACAAACTTCCTTTAACAGGCAGAAACCTCCAGCAGGACCAGACTCATGTTAGACACACATCTGCCTGCACAATTGCAAACTCAGATGGAGTTAGTGATGAGAAAAAAACTTTTAAGACAGAGTTATTTGCTGCACTTTTACGCTAATTTCCATTTTTAGACATTAACTCAGCCTGGATTGAGTTGCATCATGATGGGCTGCGTCCTGCTTCGTTTGCTCACCACACACTCTCCTCCTGCACACAGCCAATGATTGCTTAAGTCCTGGATCCCCGTCCTCTGATACCAGACTCCGTGCACATTCTGCATACTTCTGCAGGTTTGTAATCCGTGTTTCATCACGGCTGCGGAGTTCACGTTTTTTGTCTTCCTGGCGTCAAACAGGAGAACTTTCTCTTCTTTGTAATCCTTCTAGGGTGATACAACACATTCTCCAACCGTCTAATGCTCCCTGACGTTTTAATGACTGCACAGAGCTCATTACTTTAAAACTTTATGAAACTATTGAGATCAGAAAAAAAGTGTCAGGACCCGTGTCGAGGCCTCTGCAGGTCTCTTAAAACACTCGGTCCAGACTGAAAGCTGGCTGCCTCGCCCGTCAGTCTCATGCCAGAGTGGTGATAAATGACTTGCATCTCATCCACCGGCCTACTATGGACCAGAGCTGGCCTGGTGCTCTGCCTGAATTGGCTCTGGCTGGGGATGGAGGATGCTGCCAAATCTAGCAGCCATATGACCCAAAGCTGGATCACATTTGGTCCTCAAGGTCGGGAAGCACAGCAGATCCCCTATAGGACTCAGTGAAATAAACTGTTACACAGTATGAGTGGAATAAGGCCCTGCATTGTTAAAATCCCTTATTATAAACCAGGCAGCATATGTGTGTTTGAGTGTGTGTGGGGTGTGTGTGTGTGTGTGTGTGTGTGTGTGTGTGTGTGTGTGTGTGTGTGTGTGTGGCAGTGCTGAAGGCCATGCGACCATAAATCACACGATGCACAGAGATGTGTTAAAGCTGAAACAACAATGGTTCATCGTGCACCTATACTGAGCAGCACTTTAAAAAAAGAGGCTTCAGTGTAAAAACCTTAAACCAGAACCTGCTTCCGGAGTCCGGATTAGGGTCCTAATTAGAACCGTATCGCTATTCTAAAGCACAGAACCGGTGTTATTGTTCAAACTTGTAAAAATATGACTCTAAAGACGAGGTGAAATCCATTTCTGAGAAAGCGACCGCGTAAGAAGCACTTTAAACGTCAACATAACGTGCAATTAACCTGCCAGCACAGAAGAGGCTCTGCAGCGCTTCTCCTTATATAGACATGATGGCAACCTACAACTGTTCCCCCACCTACAGCGTGTAAATCAGGGTGTATTTGTAGTAACTGTCGGGTTTTCACTGCATTTAAGAGCTCCTCAGAAGATCCTACTTCCGAGTAAAGACTGGTTTTCCTCCACTTGAGCCCTCCTGCTCGGAAGAGGGTTTATAGTTCTGGAGAAGACGTGGTCTGTATCACCAGATTAAAGCTTATATAAGTGATTTTCATAGTTTAATGTCAGGAGTTGTTGCTCTTTTAAAAATCAAGCATAATATAAACCTGACCTCCTTTTAATGCTGACAGATGTAGGATAGTCACGGCCCACCCACTGCGACCTAGCATGATGCTATCAGTGCATTTAATAAAGAGGATGCATGCAAACAGCCATTAAATGAACGCTGAGTGGATGTATCTGTATCCCCGACACTCTCACATCCACACCGCAGCCACCACTTGTCTTATCAGCTCTCCTTCCTGTCGCCCACAAAGGAAGCACTGTGGTCTACCTCGCTCTGCTGCTCCTGTATGAAGGAACGAGTGCCGAGGTGAGGATTAAAGTTGTCGACGGAGTGCGTGTGTACGTGTGTTTGATCTGAGCGTCCTCGTTAGCTCTGTCACGTGTAACTTAAAACAACAATATCCTGATATAAAGAAAGACAGCGTTTGATCCCGCTCTGATTGTTGCAGGAAGAAAAGACTTGAGGTGCAAGGTGCAGAACTTACATCTAAGCATCTAGAGAGCAACTCTTAAAGGTGAAGTTTTTGCATTTTAGACCCCTCAACATGAGCTGCAGCCATAGGGTTAGGGTTATGATTAGGGTTAGGGTTATGAATAGGGTTAGGGGTTGTTGACTGAACGTTATCTCAGGAACCCGTAAATGTTTTAGGCGTCCTAGACATGTTGTCTATTTTCTTATTTACATAAAAAGGACCCATGACCATCTGAATTCCTGACATCAAACAGTCTGTGAACAAGCCGACCTCTCTTCAGGGACATGAGTCCTTCAGGACAAACAGCATCACGTAAGAGGAGCCGCTGTATAGAAATCGTGCCGCTCTGACTTGAAGCCCTCTTGTGTAATCTCCCTTTAAACACACTCAGAAGTTTCCCATCAACCTTCCGGTGTGTGAGTCCTGACGTGGACGTATATCTATATCTGAATCCCCATCAGGGAACATTTGAGCCGATCCATCAGGCCCATCTATTACTCTCCTGCCCACTCAACCTGTAGCCCTGATGCAGGCCCGCCCCCTTTTTTGTCCTCACTTCCCCCTTTATCCCCAATTCCTCTTTAACCCTATCATCTTCCTGCTTTTGTTTGAGCTGTATGTGCATTCATGGAGGAACCAGCCGTCCATGCATGTGTGTGAGCCAGTTCTCATACAGATAAAGGATCTTAAACTAACAGTGGAGCCTGAGAGCAGGTGAAAGAGGCAGATGAACGGATTGCGTGCACATAGATGCAGATTAAACTACACATCATACAAGCAGGTAATATGAGAGGGAGTGAGGAAGAGTATGTGTAAGAGCTGACCTTACAAGGATGTGTCGTAAGCCTCTGAATTACCGGCCACGTATTTAACAAGACACACATTATGAGGATAAAGCTGCTTTCCCATTGGCTGATGTCATATATGTGTTGAAATGTCACATAGCACATTCTGTGCAGAAGATGAAGCCGAAGAAGACCTACTTTACGAACCCCAGAGGGTGAAATCAGTTCTTTTACTCCGTGCAACACACATGCACAAACAGGATCCTGCTGACATGCATTAATAGAGAGATGTCAGAGTGAGGGGCCTGCACACCAATGAGACCCTGAGCCTTTGGGGCAGTTGGACCGCCAAAGGGAGACAGTGTGGAAAGTTCAACCTGAACCTCTGCATCAAGGACTACAGGCTTCATATATGGGAAATGTGCCTAAACCACCAGGCCAGTCGGTGCCCCCAAACTTCCATACTTTTGACCTCCCATTTCTAAATCCAAGTTCTTCAAGACTGAGCAGCTACCCCCCCACAATTTCACTGAAACCCCCCTGCAACCTGAGGCAACAACACTCTGCTCTTCATCCATCACATCATGTAAACTGCCTGTCAGATGTCTGCACACTGGAGAATGCAGAGAGAGGCTTTCAGTGTGACATGTGTTTTAAGGTGGAGCCATGCTGAGTAAGCAAAGGTGAAGCTGTGATGTTTCATTTTAAGATGTGTAACTTTCAGCCATGTTTACATCTAGCATACGTCTATTCCAGCTCGTTAAAACCCCTTAAACTTCCACTTTATGTGAGCGTTCATGTGCTCGTCTGGCTCGGAGAAATCCTCGAGTCATCAGCACACCTGAGGCGAGTAATAACCGCACAGATCTGTCATGACTGCCTTGCTTTCCTACCAACCAGCTCTGTTTTGGTTGCGGCGGCATTGGAAGGAAGCCAATCGTGTAGCGTCTTTCCTCTGGCGGTAGGATTTCAGACATAATCCCAGTGTGTAGTGTTTTTTTATGAGGACTCATAGAGACAGGAGTGGAAGTGTTAATGACTGACTGAGAGGACAATGGTGGTATTGTGGTTCCAGGAATGTTTTGAGGATCCTTCGTTACCTTGAGGAAGAGAAAACAGCAGCACCTCTGAAACCTTATATCGCAGGTTTGGTGCTGCGTTCGAGGTCATGAAGATGATTTACATTTTTTTGCAACATTGTTTTCCTCTGAGGTAGAAAACACACAGAGAAACATTAGGTTATATAAAAGTTGGCTGAAAATGTGACCTCTTTACCTCCATTTCCCCTCCCTCTGCTCGCACATCCAGGCCGGCTCTGCCGCGCTGTTATGACATGAGGTCTGGAGTGTTTCTCAGGTCATGCTCCTCACTTACTCCAAAGATTTATGCACCAAGTCTATACCATACAGGCTGTGCTCTCCTTTATGCAACACTGCCGGCCTCTTTAAGGCTCATGAGCCTCTGGCCATGTCAGGGCAGACTTCAAAAGACGGGCTTTGAAGTCTCCCGCCATATGGGATGCTGCAATGGTGTTCCAGTGGACGGGCTGCATAAGGAGCTGTCAGATTAGCTTGGGGAGCACTTCATTTTGATTAAAGCTGTTTGGCTGTTCAATATAAGAGTCATGAAGGCTTTGTTGTCTCGTGCAACCCTACACACGAGCACAGACTGTCTCCTCGCTGTCAGCACTTTTGTGAAGTCGTCTGTTTCAATAAGAACATTAAAGAAGACGATGTTCAGACGATGTGAGGCAGGGCAAGAAGCAACTGGAAACCCAAATCATAAACAGGCTTGTAAATTTGTAATTTTATGTACATGAAAGTAGCTGTCAGGAAGGGAAGGACTCCAGATCTGAAGCACTGTCAAGACGTTCCTCATCTTTAAGTATGACAAGGGTGTGCTCAGATATATTGAAGGTATGCACATGATTCTGCACCAATCCAAAGAAACAGACCATAATATTGTTATATAATACTTAACTACACTTTTCATCTTCTAAAAAGTGAGTGGTGTCCTGCGTATACACCAGTGCAACCAACATACCAGTACAAAACGCTGTGCAAAGCATGCTGGGAACATAGCAGACGGCATCACTCTTTAACATCTTTACCCCTTTTCCACCGAGGCAGTTTCAGGGCCGGATCTGAGCCAGTGCTACATTGAGAAGACAATCAAAACTCTTCCTCCATAGAGCGTTCAAACTGAACATCTTCAGATGGTTTGGCTCCTGTGTCCGTGTCAAATTCAACAAAGTTAGTATTTGTACTTGTCTCTCTAATACTAATTAAGGTTTATGTCCACGTTGATTCGATGTGTTCTGCCTTTTTAATGAGTCCCGTCAGTTTTCCTAGAAGCTTTGCAGAACTCTGTAGAGGATTCATTGAAAGCATTCATCCGGTGTCAAGTCTCATCCTGCTCTCGTAGTCATGCGTTTCATTATGTAATGTTTTATTTTCTTCCTGCCCTCTCCTTTTGTTTCTAATACTGAACATCCTGCCCCTCTGTGTTTCCTGTCTGCCCTGTCCTGATTGGTTTCACCTGTGCTGAATTAGTTTCACCTTTCAAGAATATTTATTCCATACATTTAAAATTCTTAGTCTCAATTAACACTTCTGAACTCTTGAGTATTTCATGCTAAGTTCTGCAGGACTAGCCTGAGCCCTCTGAACACTCTGTCGTGTGGTGTCATAGACCCTGTTGTCCCAAACTGCATCGCACCACCAGCTGGAAAACATTTCACAGTGGACAGTCGAGCAGAAGCTGCGAAGACATCAAAGACAACAACAGTATTTAATCTCTGGAAAAACATTTAGCCTTGATCCGCCAATTTTTAAAATTGGCAGTTGTGCCATTGAGACACAGTCCGCCTGACATGCATTATTGCAAATTTAACTTCCTGTCAGCACAGAACGGTAAGGTGCATACTTTCTGGAACACCCACTGCTAAAACACTATAATGGTTAAATAAGAACAGCAGTAATGGAGTAATTGATGTTTTTAATACCTTTAGGCAGCAGACAGAAGAGGTAAACAGACTGTTTTCTTCACTGTCCTGTCATCTGTTTATACCCGGGATAAGAGGAAGAAACAGACCCTCAAAGATGCTAACTAGAGGCAGAGAAATTGGGGAATTTGATGAAGTTAGGACAAAAAATGATCAACATTTGTAGGACTTTGCTCAAAGAACTGTACAAAACGTTCCCCAAGTCTCATACAAACCTTTGCTTGAGTCTACTTATTATTACTCTAACTTACTTAAGTCCCAAATTCTTCGCTAATTTTTTTGCGGCTAATTGCTTGGCTAACCACCACCTAGTTTGTAGCATTTTGTTCACCATTTAATGCAAAGTTTGTAGTTAAATGTAAACAAAGTACACCTTTTAGCTTTTAACAGCTTTGCACTATAAACTACTACTACTATAAACTGCCAATAGCTGATGTCTTGCTAGCTAGCTAACATTTTAAATACCAGTGTTAGCTTAATCACCACTGCTGTTTACTCCCAAAGCTTCTCTCTAAGAGCTTCAGATTCATATCAATTGATGCGTGAGCCAGCAACAAGTCCCTAAAAACAAACCAAGGAGTCAGCTGTGTCTCTTTTCCCCCTCAAACCACCAAATATTAAAACAAGGCCTTAACAAGAAGCATACGGAGGATTATATAAAGATTTAACTGGCCGTTACACAGTTTCTCTCCTCATTCATATGTACGCCACATCATAGTCTGATCCCTGCTGAACGCAACAATGCCCATATCCAAATTCAACACTTGCTTACAAAGCACATGTTGATGCTGGCGCCAGCAGATATTATCAGCTCCAGTCACACACACACACTTACACACATTCTTATTCACACCATAAAATGATATTCATTAGCTGGAGTGATTGTTTGAATTATGAGTTGTTATGTAACTGGCCCTTCGCCTGTTTGTGGGCCCCTTTGTGGCGAGGGAGCAAACTTACAGTATATTTAAAATATATGTGCAAACAGCGTTTTACTGGACCAGATGTATTTAAACACACACAGTCAGCAGGCATTAAGGTACCTGTGATTTATTTATGAGTATCAAAGACCAGATATAAACACACATAATAAAACTTTTTAACACTGATACTGATATTTAATTCAAAAAGCTACTAACATGTTAAGTTTAGCAGTTTAATATGGGTTCTTATGGGTGTTGTTTCACTTTTGGAACCAGCCCCTAGTGGCGACCAGAGGAACTGTAGCTTTTGGGATTCACTGAGGTTGACGCGTGGCCGGAGTTGACTGTCTGTAGGCGCTGCAGTTCGGTGTGTTCAGCCTATGTCACACATACATTAGTCTACAGGTGCAGCTGATCCCACAGCAGCACCGAGGACTCATTTCATCCAGGAAATGATTTAAAGCTCTGAAACTGGCCGAGGAAGGAGGAAGGAATGGGATTGATATCTCACTCCGCGTCAGACTCGGAGCATTCAGGAGTGTTTGGTATTACAGGTGCGGTGGGACACCCAGCGGAGTCGTATGTCCACTGCTGACCATGCAGGTCTGCCAAAGGTGGTGATGGTGAAATCTGATGTGTGTGTGTGTGTGTGTGTGTGTGTGTGGGTTTGTAGCTGGGGAGAAAATCCAGAAAGACACGTTTTGCAGAGGAAAGTGAAAGCCAGGGTTTGGGAATACTTCTCCAGCTGCTCTAGAGCAGGGGTTCCCAAAGTGTGGTTCGGGACCCCCTGGGGGGTCACGAGACACAAATGGGTTGTCGTGAGATGTCTTCCAGAGTTTTTTTTTCTTAATCATCTAAAAATAGTACATTTTACCCATTATAGTAAAAAATAGCAACAAAAATAGGAGCTAAACTTGAAATAAAACCTTGAACCTTTAGGGTTTGGTAAGCTATTTTTCTGTAGACCAGCTAAATGAAGCCACATTAAATCACTTTGAGGGACATTAGGGGTCATGGGCTGAAAACTTTGGGAACCCCTGCTCTAGAGCATCCCTGTGTGAGCGAGCCCCCAGTTTATCTGTTCATTAGACTTAAATATGAGGCTTGTGTTGCCTCACTAAATATCAACACACATCAAATCCTTCAAATCCCTGAACTGAAACCAAAGAAGGCTGCACTGACAAACTACCCTCCCAAACGCTCACACATGAGGTGTTAAAAATCAGTTGGCATCCATCTCAAATATTGTCACATTTACAGACGAAAGCTGTGCTAATAAGAAGTCCACCACACATTTAAAAACCTGGCGTTAACACTGTTAAATAATCACAATTACAAGATTCATTATCCCCGCGCTGCATCAAGCTTTATTTATGACAGGAAATAAAATGTTCAAAAGCTAATATCCTCCTCCGACACATACTTGGCCCTCTGCTTCTGTGCAATATGAAGTGTGTTTACAGTGCAGCGAGACTTCAAAGTGAGAAATACGAGGTGTTAGAGACATTGTTAAGAAGTGGTCCTTCTCTGCACTTACATGTTACATAAGGCGAAAAACTGCCTTCGCCCCTCTCCAGCTATCAATGACCCAGCAGGTTACGCAACGCCAGTGTGTGTACGTGTGTGCGGAGAGAGAGAGAATGAAAAAGAGAGTGAGCCATAGAGTGAAACAGTATATTAGCCTCCAGAGGCAGAAGGACACAATGTTCAGTATTGACCTGCATGTGTGCTCCAGTGATTACAGCTGCTTGATGTTTATACCTGTTGGCCGCCGCGTCTCCATCTGAACTCTGCCGCACACATTGGGCCGGGTCAGCTTCCTGTCGCTGGCGTGATAACAGCGGAGATCTGATAGCTTTTGCAAATGGTCAAGAGTAATCATTTCCAGCTTTTTTATTAGATAACTGCTCTGTGTCACCAAGTTTTGATTCCTAACACGTCACATGTGGCAGCTTGGTCGGAGGCCCGGTGCTGTGAAATATGATTATATAGGTATCCCTCTGTGCTGTTCCTGACGGTGGTCATGTTAGCACAATAACTATTAGGAACACAGATACGCTTAGAGGAGATACTCTTTGGTTTGAGTTAGGCTGGGCTGAGATTTCATAAGTGTGTGGCTGATTTATACCCTCCCAACAAACAGGAGGAATGTAGTTTGGGCCCTGTATTGCTGCCAGTGTTGATACCAGATTGTCTTCTGATGTGAGTGTGGAGCCTGAACTGCAAATATCATTCTATATTTAATATTCAAATCCAGATGATATCAGTAGAACTTAATAATTTGGACCAACAAGTTAACTTTTCCCTATCAGAGATGGTTGTGGTCCAGTAGCACCTCAGGCTGCTCTCACATCTGTGCCCACTAACTGTCATTATTTCCCCACTCTCAAGACTAGCCTGAGACCACACTGACGTTTTTACCACAGTGTCAACAGGCAAAGGTGGAATGTGGGCTGATTTGATACATGTTCTTGCAGCTTAGCAGATACAGAAGAACGCTTTCATTCCATTCAGTTTAGTGCTCTGTCATAAGTTATGCACATTTTGCAACTTTACACATTTGTTCATTTAATCCCTTTCACAAAGGAGTGTGATTCTGGCAGCACGAGGTGTGTCTACGTATGCAAAGGTAGCAGATTATCTTCGCCTTACTCACAACGGATGGACGGATGGAGAGCTTTCCTTCTCCTGCACGGACAAGTCCGGCGAGGAGGTGGGAATGCATTTAAAAAATTGGGATTAATACAAAGATTCAAATTCAGTAGAATGACGGATGTTACATGCAAGATTGAAAAGCGAATTCTGACACATTTTTGAACACGTTCTCACATGCATGGTGATTTGGCCTCATTTTTGCAACTGTGCTCATAATTATCTGCTGCCACACCTGAACAAATTGTCCACTCTATGCAAATTAGTATTGACCTCTACTTGGTTATCATAGCCTTAAATATATTCAGCACCTGTTTCCAGTTCTGTTACAGAAGCATGTAAAACATAAGAGCTGATTACAGACTGGAAACTTTCTCCTCAGGTACTCAAATGCAACATATTCCCCACCGAGGACAACCGCCCAAAAAACAAACCGTGAGTCATCCACGGAGAAAGGAAATCCCATCAATCATGGGCTTTCTACGTTGTGACTTTTTCCTTCACTCACAGATAAAATCGGTCCTGCAGAGCGCTAGGATTAGACAGCACATGTTGCTTTTCTTTACCCTCACAGCGCCACATCGGCCCTCCTGGTTTGACCTACATTCTATGTCGCCTTTGCGTGCATTTAAACACGGCTCCCAGCACAAGTCAGGGTCTGGGTTCGGTCAGATGGTGGGACTTGTTGCAGACCATGTTTGCACTGGAGCGGTAAATCTTAGTTGTTTGTAGAGTTTGAGATTATTTGTAGACGTGTGTGTTTGCACGAGCAGGGTGTGTACCTTTTGGAACTGTAATTTAGATGTGTGTGTCAGTGGGCATCATGGGCAGTATGAGACGTTTGTGTGTTTTGTGTCAAACACTGGGTACTGGATTTTTAGAAGCAAACTGGGTATGGGGAACCAAGAGGCTGTAGGTTACACTTTACCAGCTTGGAACAGCTTCTATCCTTACATCCTTTCCTTTGGTTGAAGTTGTGAATAACCACCTAGTTTTTGAATCATCAACAACAGGCTGACGTATCAAGAAATGTAACTGATAGTAGGAACAGGTCGGAGCCCTTCGGGTCAGACACATGAGACTTCTACTTTTACCGGATGCTGGAACACGACGCATCAATCTCAACAGAGCAGAGTGAGCGGGACAGGAAGTCAGGCACCAAAACAAAATGAAAACATCCAGTCCTTCTTTAAAGATGCTAACGTCTTGGTGTACGTGCTTACACTATGTTCCCCCGCTCTGTGATCTCACCTCTCCCGAAGCCCAGAGTGTTTGAGGTGAAGCTTGGACCTGAAACAGCTGCAGTGCATCGACCTGTGTGCATCAGACAGCTTCTCTCAGCAGAGCACTGTAAACTGTCCGCCTGCTGTTCTCGGCTTGTCTCTTCTTCTACCACTTCTTCTTCTTCTTCGTCTATATGGGACTGTGTGATTATGTGTCTTGGCAGCAGCGTCGTGCATACATCATTGCGTTTATGAGCACATACCTTACGATATATACGTTTTCCAGGTTAGAAAGGAAGCAAAGCAGACTCTAAATGATACATGCCTTCTCCAGGAGTCCAGGTAGACCCAGCTGTGCACCTATAGGCTCATTTCTTTAAGCTTTAAAGCTCCTTTTAACTCCACAATAATCTCTCACAGCCAGGCTGCTATCTCCCAACATGTGCTGACTGACCCAGCTCTCCTCTTTCACTTTTCTCTCAATTTTTCTGCTGCCAAAACTTTGTCTTCTTTCCTTTTTTTTCCTCTTCACTCCTTGTCTTCGCCTTTTTTTTTTTTCTCCTACTCCCTCCCTCCCTACCGCCCCTCCTTCCTCGTAGCTCCCTCCTTCCCTTCCTCGTCCAGGTAGGTCTCTGGTGCCAGACAGAGGAGCACAGTGTTCCTTTGTTATTTCCAGGCCTTAAGTGGAGATAACAACGGCAGCCACTCAGGCTCACCAACACATCAGCAGCCTCTTATCAAAAGATATCAAAAAGAGTCTTTTTATTATTCCAAAAAGGACTTTTCGGGACGTTTGCATGAAAAAAAAAGAGGTAGTTGTGGGGTTTTTTTGAAGCACCTGGTGTGAAAACCTTTGATTCAAACATTTGCAGTCTTTGATTTTACCATTCCTGATCGGATCTTTCGTCAGCTTCTGCACATGCTCACTTGGCTCCCTTCCATTCAGGACGTACGGATGATACATCCCCAGCTGGTCATGCTCCATTTAGCCCCTCCCCCCCTTGACAACGGCTGCCTGGTGCCACAACTGGAGCCCATCACCCCGCCAGGCAGACGGCCAGCTGCCAGATGTGAGGCCTTCTCCACGCTCTGTAATCCAAGAAGAAACACAAGCTTCACGTACACACATATATCTCTTATCAAGATGAACCTGCAGTGTCAGACTCTCCTTCCAGAGTATACCAAAGAACATGAGATGGAGTTTCAGTTTCTCTCTGCTTTCCATCCAAACCCAGGACTGACCTCGCAGTAGCCGCAGATTCCCCCCGTGGAAAGTAGTCTCCTCCAGGACCCTGCTATTAGCGGCTTTGTGGGGCAGAGTGGCGACATGTTAATGACACACAGACACTGAAGAGGCTACAGACGCTGCACCCGACTGCACAGAGAACACAGCTGACTGCAGGGAACTTCGACTCTTAAAGAAACAAGTCGACGGCGACCACAGAGAGAGGGTTTGGTTTGGTGTCGACATCAAGATTTAATATTTCAGGCCGTTTTTATGAGGAACAATGTGCAGCTTTTCAAAGTGTACAGAAGACACTTAAGGACAGGGGGAGGATAATCCTGCATCAGAGTACAGAATCTGTTGGAGCAGGGCCAGATTTGAGAATTGGAAGTCTTGTTTTATTTGTAAAATGAGCAGCGTGCAATCTCAGAGACCTTTCGTGTTGCTAATAATCTGCTCTTGGCTCCATTCTCGCCTCTTGAGTTGCTGGTCAAATGTAATCAAAGACAATGCATGGCTAAAGAAATCAGGGTCTGAAGTCCTTCATCGCTAAACTCCTGCAACAGCAGTAGTCCCAAAACAGTTGGCCGATGCTCCCAGAGGTCATATCGTCTGAGGACAACAACACCTTAGTCTAAAAATTAAATTTCTCACAAACATGTATCTGTGTACTTATTCATTATAAAGGACAGCTCAAGGCTCACCAGCAGGTGGCTAATGCTTCCAAAGCCCAAGTGCTGTCGTCTGTGAAGTTTCAGAGTGGTTGCAAAAGGCTAATGTGACCTACTTCGGCAGGAGGACTTTTGACGTGTTCGCCAACCAAGGTCATCCTACTCAAACTGTAACCAGCCAAACGGATTCAGGGTTACTGGATAAACCTCCTGAGGCCCTGAGAAGTGGTGCCATTGAGCTAATAAGTCACCATGTCAGAAAATTAACTTTCCACCTCTGCCTAACTGAGCACTCATAACTTGAAGAGCTGTATTAGCATCGATTGCTTCATCAAACTTTCAAATGATTAGCTAATAGATCCGGTGTTTCTGGAGGAACAAGGCGACCGCATGATGATGTCATTTCCCAGAGGTTAGAGGTCACGATGATGTGTCTGCTTGGCAATCTGTCTGGATGTCTTCCTTGTAAACACTGAGGTTAATGGGTCAGTGGCCACACACACACACATGAATCTGGTCAATGGGGCACTACATGATAACAGACTCTGCCGCCCAACGCTCCATTTATGAGCGTCCAGGTCCAGAGTGGCGAGTAGCTGCCGTGTAAGCGTATCATTGTGTTACGGCGGTTCAAAGAAAGGTCTGGAGATCTAAAGTGGAGCATCAGATAGGCCCGTCAATGAGGCCTGCTGGAGTCTGGAGTCAACAGACATGCAGAGGGAGTTAGCAACCAAATGTCTTTTGGTTTTTCCTCTCACCGTGAATCAACGCCACCAAACATTAAACGACATTGACGCTCCAAACAAAGGAAGCCTTCAACCTACGCGTCCAATCCATGCACGACCGCCTGCAACCACCTTCCCCAAATCTCCTCCATTGACCTCATTTCCCAGAAACCATTGTGCTGGTTCACAGATGACTCACAAGGAGCTCCATTATCCAAACAAATTTGCAGTAAAATGGAAAACACCCGCTTTTGTCCTCAACTTGTTCCAGGTGCATCAATTTGTCCGAGTTAATCACCGTCGTGCTTCGAGCGTGTAATTTAGCTGCTCAGGCGACTACACGTTCAGAATCAGTGATCGATTTAGACATCGAATGTGTTTATTTGAACACTAAACGTCCTCCTGGAAAGCCGGCTGACCATTTTTGACCATCGTGCGAGGAAAGTTGGCGGAAGCAGTGACAGAGTGAGACATCGTTTTCAACATTTACTCAAAGCTGAAAGAATTAGCTAAGCAAATTACACGGATGATAAAATATTACATGCATTAAACACAGAGTGTGCTCCTCCCTGGGTGGCCCGCAGCTTCACCATCCCTCCACAAGTCAACTGATAGCGCAAGCTCACATCAAAGGCCTCCATAAGTCAGCTGTTGTTTGGCTCGCCACTCGTCCGACTGGCACAAAGCGAGCTTGAACTTCAGAAGCTCTGGCCTCCGCTCTTGCAAAGAAAGCAATGATGTCAAGATTTCTGGACGCTCCGCAACATCACACCACTCCGAGGGCTTTGGAGGAGCGAGGAGCCCCGGCTGAAGTTTGGAGGCCAAGGTGTGACCATAAATCAGAATTCCCTCACACTCTCTCACTCCCCGCTCGCTCTGTGCCTCTCTCTTTCTTTCTTTCTTCCTTGCTCTCCTCTCCTCGGCCAGAGACGGCACATTTTAAACCCATTAGCGATCGGGCTGCCAGCTGTACATCAGCAGAAAACCATAAATTGTTTTATTGGATGAAGTTTCTGCAAAGTGATGAGCTAAGCGTTGCCGATTCCCGGTATACCACAAGCTTATTGTGTGTGTGAAAGCGTGCCTGTTGTCAGATATTGGAGAAAAAGTAGCGTTTTTAATGTTTGCATAACGTCCCTCGTGCATTCATCATGCCTTCCCTCCAGATCTGTGTCAGTAGGGTATAAGCTTTAAAGCATTTATATTAAATCTGCTTTGACTTCTTATTAAGAGTCTCACCCTCGTTTGCAGTAAATGTTCATCGATACGCTGATTTACGGCGCCTCAGCTTTCTCTCTATCTCTGCTCCTGTTGAAGAAGGAGCAGCCTGTGCACAGTTGTTGACATTACTACCCATCTCCCACCTTCCCGCTCTCACCAGCCCCTCCGATTCACACAGCTGTGCTCTGTGCAAACACTGCAGGGACCCTTTGGACTGCGTTGCCAGAGAAACACAGCACAACCAGGAACACCAGCACCAGCGTTTCTCTGCAGCACCTTGAATCCTTCATAAATGCTCTGCTGTTATCTCATGATGTCACCTGCAATTAAAACAAAGGTCAAAGTCTTCACAGTGAGCATTCAGGGAGGTCAAAGTGGGGAATCTGGGGGTTCAAGGTTGCAGCACAACACTTCCCATACAGCTTCATCGCATGTGTTCGTGTTTGCCCTCGTTGCCTTGGGAATGGGATTCCTTAAATACGGGAAAGACCCTTTACCTGCCTCCTCAACCCCTGTGGAACAACATTCGGGTGCGTCAGCAGGATTGCAGGCTCCAGGGAGGAATGCCGTCTCGGAGGACAGGTGCGTCACACCTGCGCGGCCCCGCAGTTCGTACGGGAAACATCCACTCCGCCGAGCGAACACTGCAAGACCCCACAAACGCTGGTCGGCGGCCACTTTCCGTCCCTTCCTTTTTCGAGGGCAGCGGGTGTGAGCTGGAATATAAAACCAACGTTCCCATTAGCGGACAGTGTGCACCATTCATGGCTGTGGAAGAATACACATGAAGAGCTGGAAAAGTTCAGCTACACCCAGTATAGCAGGCTTTAAATGTCAGTGATCACATGTTAACTGTTCCATACATAAAGCTGCTTTTAATCCAGACTGCAGGTTAAAGAAGAGGAAATAACACATTCAGCTGTAACATGTTCAAGTCCAGATTTAATGACAGAAAACTCTCAGTACTCTTAAAGCTACAGCCATTAGCTTGTGGAGGCTTACGTTAATGCTAATGTGTAGATGACTCTCATTTTTAAGGATGCTGTAATTCTTGCAGTTTTTCCGTCCGTCATCCACCTTCAGACGTCCTCGCTCTTCATCGTCTGCACATCTCGCCCCAGACAGCTAGCTTGTGACTAATTCTTGCTTATCCCCATGTCTTGTGTTGGTGTCCTGCTTCCTGTTTGACCTTGTCAAGGTTTTGTCTCATGAATCGGACTTTAACGCTACAACGCTGTGAGCTTACAGTTGCATAAAAAGAGGAAGGATCCAAATGCAGATACGATGCGCCTATTCATCATGCTTTATGTAGCATGCAGGCCTTGCTTTGTTCTGAAAGGGCCTTGCTTTCAGAGCAAAGAAGCCTGAATGCTACTTTAGGCACAATGAATAGGTGCATCCTATCTGCATTTGGGTCCTTCCTCTGCAGCCTGTGATCTGCGACCTTGCTGGTATCGTTTCTCGTTGCTCTCCATGCAGCATGTTACAAAGCTTAATAGTCTGTCGTCAGCATACGTGCACATTTGGGTGCAATGCTCCTCCTCAGCACTAGTTGGCAGTGTGAAGTATGATGCTACCAATGCTGCGGACCAATCACAGGGCATGCAGCCTGCACTGTTTTGACATTTAGCTAAATTTAAGGCACGTTGTAGCTTTAGCCGTGATTTTCCTCTGGTTTAAACGTTCGTACTTTGTTATAATTTATGTTTCAGCTCATCTGTTCTCAGTATGTTGTTAATGAGTTGAGTGCAGTCTTTTAAAACTTCCCATCATGAATACATCTCCTCTTCTAAGAGCATGTGTAATACTGTAAGTCATCTGTTAGCCAGTTGGCTTTGCAAAAGCTCCGAGGCGAAATTAAAACCAATGCCAGAGAAGTAATAATTTGCTTGTTCAGAACGTGATCAGATTCAACTTTAACGCTCGTAAATCTCCGTAAGTGGCGTTCCCGATGACCTTCCTTGTGGTTGTTAACGTTTTTACAGTGTTTTACATTCCTGGATTTGCCAGACTGGCTCTGCGTTTGAACTGAACGGCACATTCTGTACATTCCTTCATTTTTACATGGACTTTCACTTATGTCCAATTAAGGCTAAACACCTAGACTCATATTGTCTGAGTTCTCCCGTCTCCTGGAGCGTCTCCACCGAGCTGATCTGCGTCATTAAATATTAGTAGGTGGTTGAAGGTGAAGGTGTGTGTTTGGGCTCCAGATTTGGGCCTGTTCGACCACTTACCCACGCAGAAACGTGTCCAAGAATTACAGCCTCAGCTGCACTTAAGAGACTCAATGAAATGCATTATTCTTATCCCAGGCGACGTCTGTTTCAAGGCGGATTCATGAAATATGAATACTATGGGAGCTTTAAATCTGCACCTCGACGGCTGCTTAGAATGTGTTATGCTGATGCATGAAGACGAGCTGCAGCTTTACATCAGCTCTCCTTCTCTTTTACGACTCCAATGCGTAAATCTTTGATAAATAACCCTCAAAGATTCTGATTCAGAGGCATAAGATGTGCAGTAATGATTCAGACGCTGAAAAAAGGCAGTGCATTCTGGGTGCAGCGCGAGGTGAACCCGTCCTTTTTAGGGCGTGCAGATAGAGAGATGTTCCCTGAGAATGAAAACATGTTTGTGTTCTGGGACAGACGCATACTGAGAAAGAGGGAGAGCAGGGGGTGATGAATCAGCTGACGTTTATGAGGAGCACACTACAGTCTGGAGAGGTGCCGCTTTTTATTTGGCAGGCCGGGAACGCTGATTCCTTCTCCTCATCAATAAATGAAATGCGGCACAAACAGGACGTGTGGAGCTTTGCAACATTTCCCTCACACACACAGATCGTCTTGACTCCTCTCTGACGTTTGTGCACACATTGTTGGACAGACTATGGACGGGAGTGATAATGTGATTGTTATAATCTGTAAGAGACCACATTCCCATGGCAGCCATCTTTTTGTGACGTCAAACTCAGGAAGACTTTTGTCCTGATACCAAAACAACCACAACTGAGGATCACCTGTTACACCATAACACCGGTGATCTTACCTTCATCATCCGGGGAAATCTTAAATCTGCTTCACATGGGATTAGCATCACCTGGGGAGCTGTGATCATTTGTAACAAGGGTGCAAATTCAGCTGGATCATTTCGCTGCACAGTTAGGGCTGGGCGATAATTCGATAATGATAATTATCGTGATATAATTTTCCCACCTTCCAACCACTTGAAAGTGATGGGGGTGCTAATGTGCCTTAAACGCTAGTTGCCACCCAACATTAGAAGAAGAAGGGGTTCCCTTGTGATGGCTGCCATGGGAATATGAGATATTGTACTCAAATTAAGCAGAAAATAAAAGAAAGGCAGACAACAGAGTGAGGAAAGTACGCTTATAAAGGAAGGAAGAGAAGGAGGCAAGGTGGTGTAAAGATGAGGGCAGGCAGACGTAGAAGAAGACGTGGGTGCATGTGTTGTTTGAACGTTGAATGTCCTGAAACACGCCTGAAATCCTGAACCCGTCTGAGTCATAACACGTCAGATCCACATGAGCACAACCACATGTCGAGTCCAGACGGGGGAGACAAGATGTGCGACTCGATGGGGGTCAGTTTACAGGAGGTCAGCCGCAGTGCTCGTCTGATTCACCACCTCACACGTATGTAAGCCATTACACCGCAGTGAGGACATTTAGTGACGTCAGAGGAGTAATTTGATGACGTTGACCCAAGGGGCTGCAGCCCGTCATTTAACGCTTCACGGCTAACTGCT
The DNA here is from genome assembly GCF_009762535.1 of Notolabrus celidotus. NCBI lineage: Eukaryota > Metazoa > Chordata > Actinopteri > Labriformes > Labridae > Notolabrus > Notolabrus celidotus. Next base: position 3,644,596 of record NC_048295.1, on the reverse strand, counting down.
GGGAAAAGGCAGATTGAGTTATAATGGTGTTTTCTTCCCCTCAGCTATTGACGCTAATTAAAACAAGAGGCTTCCTGTTTTTGAGGCAGGGAGACGTGGTCGCAGGCATCATCTCTGTGTTGTTATTTTGTTGTTTGTGGATTGTGCAAGTCTGAGGGGCCTCGGAGGAATCGTTTTGATGCCTTCCATTCGGAGATATTAAAATAGATGACAGGAAAGCAGCCACAGGAGGACACTTTGCAGGAGAAAATATGAGTAACACAAAGGCGGGAACATAAAGTGATGTTCAGCTCTGCACAAATTGTGCCAGTGAACTGTCAAACAATGCACTAAAAGCACAAACACACAGTAAAACACTAAACCGCAGGCCTGTGTGCCAGCCAGGCCTCGTCTCAGAAGCAACAACACACTCTGTCTCCCTGCTGTTAGTGTTTAAAGAGGAGCCCAGTGATGCTAAATGGCAATGGTGCGTTAAAGAAGAACAGTTATCGGGGTTAAATCTGAATCCGAAATGGAGTGGAAAGGAGTCCCTGTGATCCAACAGTGGAGAGGATCAAGGACTCTCACTCTCCCTCTGTTCTGTCCTCCTCTCTGTCTCATATTATCAATGATTATGATTCAGGTTACTGGAAGTTACTGTTGTCAGATTATTGTTTTGGTTTGAGCTGTTTGTTTTGTTCTTTATCAGAATCAGCAGGAGGCTGTTTTCAGAAAAGAAGCTCACTTGTGTGTTCAGCCAAACCCGCCTCAACACCGTTCTTTACAAAATCATATTCAGACTTGTGCACAGGGGCATGAATCGCTCTTTAATTCTTACCAAGAAGCACAAATTTCAAACAAGAGTCAGGAGCTGGTGTCCCTTGTAGGAGTACATGTAAACATTGAGCCATTCTATGTCATATTTTCATTTTAAATACAGTACATAGAATATCTATAAAAACAGTAGTCACTTTGTCACAGTGTCAACAGGCAGAGGGGAAAGGCCAGACTCCTTTCCGTGGACAGATTCGATATGAGGTTTTTCATTAGGTTGTCCCTTGTGTCGCTTTGGTTGTTGAGAATTCTATTATGTCATTACTGGTCTTTGATCAATCAGAATAATTCCTCTTTGATGTGTTCCATTCCATTCTATTCTGCTTTGATGTGTTCCATTCCATTCTATTCTGCTTTGATGTGTTCCATTCCATTCTATTCTGCTTTGATGTGTTCCATTCCATTCTATTCTGTTTTGATGTGTTCCATTCCATTCTATTCTGCTTTGATGTGTTCCATTCCATTCTATTCTGTTTTGATGTGTTCCATTCCATTCTATTCTGCTTTGATGTGTTCCATTCCATTCTATTCTGCTTTGATGTGTTCCATTCCATTCTATTCTGCTTTGATGTGTTCCATTCCATTCTATTCTGCTTTGATGTGTTCCATTCCATTCTATTCTGCTTTGATGTGTTCCATTCCATTCTATTCTGTTTTGATGTGTTCCATTCCATTCTATTCTGCTTTGATGTGTTCCATTCCATTCTTTCTGCTTTGATGTGTTCCATTCCATTCTATTCTGCTTTGATGTGTTCCATTCTAACAGTGTTACCACAGTGTCAACAGTCAGAGGGGGAAAGTGACAGCACTCATTTATGTGGATTGATTTAATTTGATGTGTGTGATCAGCTTGACCATCGCATGACTTTTGCCGTTGAAGTTACAATGTCGTAGGGTTTTGACCAATCGGAATCAAGTATTTAACATGGCTGGGTATTAAAAGTTTAGTGTTGTGTTGCAGTGGGTGAACCCCACAATGCTTTAAAATGTCAGAGCAACTTTGGTTAAAATGATGTAACAGTTAGGGACACATAACACTTTAACTTTGTGTTGATTTTGGCAGCCTCTGTGGACGTAGTGGAATATTTTGCTGACACTCAGTTCCCAAAACCTCGTCCTGTTGTCTCTAAACTGTTACATAAAGCTCCAAACTGTAACAATGAAAGTCATAATCATTCTCTTTCATGCGGTCTCACTCGTTTGTTGTCTTATAGCGACATCAGTATTAAATTAGGTCTGTTTCATAACCGCTTAACTCCTTACAGTGCGTGTCAGAGTCCTGGTAGCCGATGAGTGATCGCACGTTTTTTCTTGGAGAGTTTTGTCACAACCGACAGACACTTCATTGTCATCGTTGAAGATGTGACTCCACACGTGCGGACTTGTGCTTCTTGGCCCGGTTATTAGTTATATAATATGTTTATACCAGACAGTGTTTGTCACAGTGATGGCACTGTAAGTCTGTTAACCCTTTATAATCGACTCTGATGCTGTCCTGTTGTCATGGAAATGCAAGTGAAGCTCTGTGACATTGTTGATTTTCCCCACGTTGAACCCTGCTTGTTTATTTACACTGTAGTGTGCCTAATCTGGCGTGAAGATTTAATCCAGATGCAGGATTATCTAAGGGAAACGTGTCGTAATTCTCACAAACTGGACTTCCATCTAAAGACAAAGATTAGCTGCGTCTATACATTTCCTTTAGATCATGCTCTGTCCTGGAACAGAACTGGCTGTCCCAGGAAACATGGCAGTGATTTACACTGTAGCAGAATCATAAATAAGTACAGGTTGGGTTACACTGTACGCCAGTGTCTGATACCATGTGTGCGTACATGTGCGGATGTGACAAGTGTGTTAGTGGTTAGAAAGTCTCAACACCATCTGATTGAAGTGAATCCTGAATGTGATTCTGATTAAGTGTATTTTGCAGAAAGCTTGTAATCTAATAAAGAATATGAGACAGTTTGTCCTAGCTTTTAAACTGTGATATAACACTGATATGCTGCGTCATGGGGTCACTGTTGGGAACGTGGCGCTACAGAACCGGTATCAAAATGTCTAATAGATGGGTCTGTGCAGCGTGCATGCTAACGTAAAATAAAATAATGTATTGAATCAGTAAAAGGAAGAACATTTAGAGATCCAGCCAGAGAATTTCAAATCGCTGGGTTCTCAAAGGAACTGGAATACGCCAATTTTCGACTTGTTCCTGGACAAATGTATCCCTTATATAGTCTATATAATCTTTATTCATAGAGCGCCAAATCACAACAAACGTTATCCTCAGACTCTGTCCAAACAGAGCAGGTCTACACCGTACTCTATGTTCTATTATTAACAAAGACCCAACATCAAGACAGGATAACATCCGGTCCCCTCTTACAGACAGGACTCAGTCTGATCTCATCTTAATCCACCATGAGCAGAGCACTTTGCAGCATTTAGTAAGTTACAGTGGCAAGGACAAACTTCCTTTAACAGGCAGAAACCTCCAGCAGGACCAGACTCATGTTGGACACACATCTGCTGAGGCCGTGTTTGAGAGAGTCTGAATCAAGTCTGACCTCAGCTTCTTCACCTTAGCTTCACGGCTCTAACATTTCTCCTCCAGCCTCGCGTCACTGCACAACAGGAAATGTTTGCGTTCTATATGATTGACTGCAGATCCCCTGATTAGTGTTCTTAAGAGAACTCAGAGCCTGGGCACGCATGTAAACACCCACATGGTGTAATCATTGCAAGAGCTGCGAGGCTTAGAGCCAAACCAAATAAATTATACATCGCACTGCAGCCAACGATGGAGGAGACCTAAAGGAAATGTAAGACAGATTTGGATGTCATTATAGATAAGGGGCATTAATGAGTCATATATCAAGATACTGCGTCTTCAGTCTTCAGTGACGTTCGCAAGAGTTTTCCTCATTCCTCATTTGCATATTTGTTTCAAATTTAGTTTGAGAAGTCTGTGATTAGACCACATGATCTGCAAACATTTGGAAAGACTTTACAAAAATCTACCAAGACCGTTTCATTCCAAAAACCCAACCTGGCGTCCACTGACCAATAGGTGGCGTCACTTTATTGATCCGAACTACCGGTTTCCCGCCAACTATGTCAACTCTATCCATTCCTTTAAATGTCTGTTTTGACTGTAACCTCTGACATCATCCTGTCCCAAACAACCCTCCCAGGATGCTGACTCTCCCTTCATTTTCACATCAACAACACATTTTGTGCCTCTCGCTCCATCACCTGTTCAATCCAGATACACCTCTTTGATTTACCGAGGGGTATTTGACAGCAGGTCGTCAGGGTCGGCTTCAGACGTGGTCAGTGGTGGCACAGAGGATCGTGATGATGTCCATATAGACTTCCCAGCACTTGTGGCGCCGCGTTCAAAGTCCTCGCTTGTTGGTGTGGAATGCTTGGCGGCTGAGTTGAGTCTGTTTGAAGTCTGTGTGTGTCTCAGGAAAATAAAAATAGCCATCGCGGTCCAGGTGGGCATGTCTTTAGTTTAGATAGTAAAGTGGCCTGGGTTACGTGCAGGCTGGCCAGACACACTCAGCATGCAGCCAGGTGTACCAGCCAGCTCACAGGGGGAATCATGGGAAACAGTTTAGATACAGACGGTACATCCAGGACGCAGCTACTTGTTAACCCACATCTTTCAATATTACAAAACATTCCTTCTTATCTTTACAGAGATCCAAAAACATCAAATTCTTTTTTTTTTTTTTTTACTGGTTTCATAACCAAAGATTTTCAGGCTGACTTGAATATTTTTATTATTGTTAACCTAGTGTCCTGCTCCACTGTTAAAGTGTTACGTAAAGCACTTTGGCTTCATTTTGTGCTGATAGAAGTTTTAACTGAATAGTTGTATTATAACTTTCAACTTCAAAGCTCTGCATGATGTAGGTTGTAGCAATTATGCTGATGTTTAAAATATCAGTCTGTTTCATGACAGCCAAAAATTACTTACAGTTGCTTTAATGCACTGCATGAGATGCAAAGTGTATCATGTAGTGCACCTGTCTTCGCTGCAATCATAAGGCTTCATCGTGGCACTATTGGTGTATTTTTGCATGTCTGCACCAGTGTCAGTCTTTCGGTGTGGCTCAGTTGACTGGTTTGAAAATTATGCAACTTTTTAATAGATGTAATATTCGCTTTATGCAGTCCTTACCTGCTTTGAGTGTTCCCAGTCCTCAGGTAACATGTGCCTTTCTCCTCAGCCGCGGTTATGATCAATAAAATACGATATTCTTTCTTATCTAATCTCTCACATCAGTCACGACCAAAAAGCCTGTGCTTGGTTATGTAAGGTTGCACACAGGTACTATAAACTTAGAAAGACTCTTACCTATCACTTTTCAGGAGGGATCAGAGAGGACTGATGGGAGAGGAGCCGCAGTGTTAGACAAACAGTAGCTCGGTCTCCAGGTAACGCTGAGGGAAAGGGGTCAACGAGGATCCGGAGGCCCTGCTGTTACAGGACCATTTCAAGTGGAACCCCTTGTTAAATATGGACAGTTACCATGGACTCATTCATCACATTATATTCCCACATACTGCATGAATGCAAGTCCACATAAACACGCCCGGACATGTGGACTGATACGAGCGCACGTGCAAACTGTGCTGACACAAATATGCACGTCTCGAATCCCACAAGACCCCTCCGGTCATATCGAGGAGCCTCTTTGAAAATAAACACGGCACCAGCTCGGTTGGCAGAGAGACATTTACCTTGGACAGCGGCCGTTCGAGCTGCGCCAACTTTAGCACTTTGTCATGAGAATCGTCAACACGGCTCAAAAAGAATACAAGAAGCTGCTTCTCCATCTGCCTCTTTCTTCTGTGTGTGTGTGTGTGTGTTGCTGTTTTCTGAGTGTGTGAACAGACGACTTCACCACTGCTCAATACACAGCCATTTCTGGGAAGAGGAGGACCTGGAGCATAGGCTCTGTATGTTTAGTGCAAACAGCTGCACAGGTAGATTCATCCAAGTGGAGCAGTTGTGAATCCATACTCATAAACATCTATGACATATTTGATCACAGGGATAGATTCACTGCTGTTTTCATCCTCGTGATGGGATCTGCAGGCTGGAAAGAGACGTTTGAATGACGGCAAGGCACCAAAAGATTTGAAACTTATCTGATGGATGACCTTAGTAGGCCGTGATGAGACAGGATGCATCATGCAGCCACATTTCACCAGCTCCTTTATTCAGTTGGACAGCTGAAGAGAGAGACAGAGGAAACATGGGGAGTAGAGAGCTGGGGAAGACATGCAGCAAATGGTCAAGGCCCCAAGTCGAGCCTGCCACTGCCACAATGGGCGCACGCTTAAACCCCAACATTTTCATTCTTAAAGAGAAATAAAGATGCATCTAGTTTCAAACACACTGTGTACTGTGCATACAAACGTGCACACATGTTCTTACTCCTGCACCACGGCACACCATTATCAAAACAAGTCATATTTATTCAGTGCATATCACATCCACGAAGCAAACCTTTGCATGCATTGATTACATTGTGTCACCAGGTACTTTAAAAGGAGGGGAACAGAACTACACGAGCCCTCTAAGACCCTGACTCATCCCTTTAAACAGATATCTACACCTGACGATCAATGTGAGATAAACAGTCAGCGTTTAGATTTCCTGACTTCCTGGAATGCATCCGTAACGACTGATGTGACCTCCATTCGACCTTTAACAAAGATTTTAAAAGTCGTTTCCTCCTCCTAATGACAGAGCTGACAAAAATGATATTTTTATTCTGAACAAACATGACCAAACTTATGAAGCATGAACTGCAAGTAAAGCCTCTGTGGTGCTTACTGTTAACAGTGAAACTGAGACTCAAAGAACAGATACATGGATGTAATGAAGCAGTATGATTTACAGACTCAAGATCAGCATCACTCTTAGAGGCTAAAATGTCATGAGTTGATCCCCACTGGGTTCCTAGACATTACTGCAGCCTTGATATTGATGCATTGATACAGATTTGATGATCAGTGTTTGATTAAAGCATCAAAGATCATCTATATGAAGAGAGATGCTCAGAATAAATCTTCAAATCTGTTTGTGTGTCAGCAGTCTAATCCTGAGACAGAGTGTTTGTGTGCAGCAGCATCAAACGGGATGTCAGAGTTGGAGCTTATCTTTATCTGGTCAACATGCAGAAGCACATCACTCACCGCCGTGAACTTTCAAATGGAGTCAATCCAGGATTGACTCTTTGACCTCAGATAGTGCGCCGCTCTGTTCCTTTAATCCCGACGACCAATTACGCTCCTTAAAGCAGGAAAAACACACACATACGCATAAACGCGCTAATCACCGCCTGCTGAATAACTCTGACATTACACAGAGCCTCACCTGGTGCGATGACATCACAGCCGTGCTCTGTCGTCTTTGAGAGGTCAAAGGTCAAACAGGACTTCCTCGCTTTACCGCTAAGCACCATGTGTCCCAGTCGCCAAAACACAGGTTCCACTTCTCCTAGGTCAGGGGTTAAAGGTCAAACATCTTGATTACATCATTGCACGCGGACACTTCTCTCACCCAGAAGCACAAACATTTAGCGGCCTCCATGGTAACAGAGAGCGTACAATCACACATACGTTCAAAGTGCCTCGTTAAAGCGGCAGGGCCACGGCCAAGCATATCAAAACAGTCAGCAGAAGACTCCTGCCACATTCCTCCCGTCAGTCAGAGAGAGGAGAGACGAGATGACAGAATGAGGAGAGAGGATCAGATATCTGGAGCGCTGCAGTTTGACACACATTCTGCAAGATCGAGAAAAGTTATGCAGAGTCTGAGCGAGGTTTCCAAAACGTCTGGGCGGCCGTGGACGGGTCAGAGTTTGATAAGATGCAGAAACACATCCTGCACATCAGAACTGATGAATCCTGAAGCCCCGCCCCTTCTACCTGGAGCTGCTGATGAAAGCATGTCCTGTCAGAGAGGAGTCCAAAGGTCACGGCGTCGCGGTGCAAGAGGTCAGGAGCTGCCGGGAAGAGGGACAGGGTGGACTGCTGTCGGACATCTCGGCGCTACGAGGCTTCACACATTCCTCCCGTGCCGCGCTGCCACTCCCCCGTCCATCACGCCGGACGCTGGGAATGCGGGGAAGAGGGGGGATGCTGCTGTCTTCATGGCAACGGAAGTAAAGTGAATGTCAAAACAGTGAGGCGGACGACGAGTCGGCACAGAGGTTGAGCTGTTTTTGATATCGGCTGATCATGTCGCAGAGGACGTTTGTGCAAGAGAAGTGAGACGTTAGAGAAGCTGATGCATGGGGCACCGTTGGCCTAGTGGTCTAAGTGTGCACCCCATATACAGAGGCTTGCATAGGGGTCACAGGTTCAATTCCAGCCTATGCATGTCATCCCCCACCCTCCACTTCCCACATTTCCTGTCCTCTCCAATAAAGGCAAAATATGCCCCAAAAAATATGATGCGTGCACGTGATCTCAGTGAGGTCATGCATTAGTTTCTGAGGCCCACTTCAGAAAATCAAGCACTGTCCCTTTAAGCAGACGGACCAGGCCCTGCTTGATTTTCCGACACAGTCAAGGTAATGCCTTTGATTCCCTCTGGAGCCATCTGAGCCGTAAACGTACGCAGAACCGGCGTCTCCTTAAGTCGTGCATATTTCTCCTGCTGATGAGGAAGAGGAGGGAGGAAGAGGGGAGGAGATGAAAGGAGGAGAGGGGCCACACGTTTACCCGTGATCACAGGAGAAAAAAAAAACCCAGAACAATCCCCCCCTGTTTGTGTGTGCATCATCTCCGATAAGACTCTCCGTTTCTCCTCTCCTCCGCTCTCTTTGTGTCCCTCGCTCCCCCAGATGAAAGAGCGAGGAGATAAGCACAGGTAAGAGAGAGCAGGAAGAGAGGAAAGTGATAAGGACGGGGGGAACAATGAGGGCTTTGATGGCCTCGGAGCTGCTGCGTGCATTTACATTCAGCGTATTCGTGGAGTGTTTTCGTGCGTACGCTGCGCCTGCGCTCCACGTATCATCTTTGTTTTGTAAGCAGGAGATTAAAGCGGCGCTGAACAGGTGACAGAGAGGTGAGGATATAAAAACGTGACTTCCTTCTGACCCTTCATACTACCCCTGTTAGCTTCCCTTCCCTCTTTTTATTAGCATTTCTCCGTTAGCTTGAAGAACACACACACACACACACACTCACACACACACACACAAACTCACCTGTTTCTCCCATTTGCGGCCTCTCAGCTGCCCCGGCCTTCCTCCCCCGATCCCTGCCGGGTGCGGTTTTCCGATCCGTCCTGCTTTTGTCATCACCCACCCAAACTCCAACCAAACATCCACCTGCCATCTTCATATGTGTGTGTGTGTGTGTGTGTGTGTGTCACGTGTGGGAATATGCCCTGCGAGAGGGAGAAGGCTGCATCTGCTCGCCAGAATACCAAATCAAAAGACGGAGAAGCATTTCCTTCACTCCTGCGTCAATCTAAGGGATGCATGTGTACATCCAGGAGAGTCTGAGGAGACGACAGCATCTCTATTACGTTAGCTGGATGTGCTAGACATTCCTGAGGATATGGAGGGAGAAGGCCTCGAGGTTGCAGCCGACTCTGGGAGACGATGTACACATATTTGACATGCGACCGTCTTATCATCAAATCTATGAGAGTGTTTCACAATAAAAGAGTGGCAGATATTCCCTCTGTCTTATGCTCAAACTCAAAGGAGAGAAACACATCAGAGTGAGAGGTGAAGGCAAACTAAAGCGAGGCCTCCAGACAAAAATCTGAATATTGGCTGCCCTACTTTCAGCCAGCGAGCTCCTTTCTGCCTCCTGGTGTCTGCTTCAGTGCAGCTGCAGCAGGGCTCAGCAGTTCCTCCAGCGTCCTGCAGGAGGCAGCCCGAGCAAAGACATGCTGAGAGAGGCTGCTGGTCTGTGTGTGGTGGCTGTGCTGCAGGTGGAGCTCTCACCTTGCGGGTGAAAGTGGTAAAAAGAGCTCTGTAAGGTCATCATGATGGTGTTTGCATGCATACTTAAAGACCACAAAAGACAAGGAGAGGCTTATTTTTGATCCATCTGACCTTTTAGATTCAGCAGAGTCCACAGAAACAGAAACTTAAACCTACAGATTTTATTTATTATAAGAAAGTTAGAAGAGAGGTAGAGAGGAGATTACAGGAGGATGAGGGACAGTTGCATAAAAACCAGGGCTGGTTTTCACAGCTGATCGCCTGAGTTGATCATCCTGATTCAGTGATACACGATTAGTATTTACTTACTTTACTTTTTCACAATTAGTTTTAATTTTGTATTATTTATTGATAAATGCAATTTAACTTTAAGTTTTCACAATTTATTTATTATTTCATTGTTATTTTGTTTTGTATTATTTATGATTATGATCAGCCACATGTGCGTCAGTTCTCTATACACTGTTTGTCTCATTATACTCAGAGCAGATTGTTTTATTTGATTTGAACTCAGATGAACTTTATAATGATGTGTGTTTGTGTGTGACGTTGCGAACATTACGAGGTGAACATCTAAATCTTCTTCCTGGATGTTCTGAGTGTTTTGGCCTCACACAGCTGTGTAATTTACACTCCTTGCTCCTCTAAGAGCGCTGCGGATATCAAACAAGCCTGATGTGAGTCAGCGCTGCAGATCCAGCCAGATGTAATCAGACGCAGCTGTCAGGCCGTCATGAATGAGAGGATGCTGCATTTGATTCAGACGTTTCATCAAGTCTATCTTTGCAGAAACTGACCCTGTTGCACCTCACTCCTCTGCCTCGCCTCTCCTCTTCTGTCTGCTTTTTCTCAGCCTCCTCTCCTAACTCAGTGACCTTCCTTCCTTCCTTCCTTCCTCCAACACCAAAAAGGCTTCTGTTCTCCAAGCGGTGCCTCTTCCTCTCTTATCTCCTGAGACGTCTGCTTTAGCTCTGAACTTGACTTTTCAGGAGCTGGATGGTTCACCAAAAACCTCCCTGCTGCATTTCACCGAGCTTCAGTCGCCTTAAGTTTCTCTCCTGTTGATAAAGCTCGACTAAAACCTTCAAAAGTTTCCATAACTCATGAACTCCTCCGTCCTCTCCCTCTCTGCGGGTAGAAAAAGTTCCTGCAGTAACAATTAGCCTGCATAACAAATTAGCACACAATGCATGTGTGTGTTTCTGTCCTGGTGTGACCTGCTGTGTGAGTTGCACAAGGACGTCTTGGCAGCAGATCTCCCGTCCAGCCCAGTTTCTGATGTTTCTTCTTACGGACATTAGTTCTCATTTGGAGAAAGCTGCACTCACTCTGCACAATGCAAACAGACTAATCCGTGTCAATCAAAGGATTAGAGTCCTCGCTACAGCTGCAGTTTGAAGCGTGATGCAACGATCATAAACTAATTTCATTGTTTGTCACTTGAGAACATCTAAAAGTGAGTTATGCACACATCAAAGAGACTGGAGCGCATGAGTTATAACAAGCTGGTGAGTTAGCATGAGACAAGCTTCCCAAAAAGAACTTATTTTCAAATATTTATGTACTTATTTTTTATTTTATTTTGCTGTTAACTTTTTTATTTATTGATTGATTTAATTCTGTGAGTCACACTGCTCTTATTAAGGACAGGGATCAATGAGTGCAACAAAACATTTATCTTGTCCTCATTGTGGAAGGAGGAGCAGAGAAAAGGAGGAGGTGAAGACCTTGAGTCAGGGGCGCAAACAGAGAGATCCTTTAATCTCTCTTTAGGGTCGTGCAAACAGAAGAGAAAGAGACTCTTAATCTCTGCTCTGACCGTCCGTTTCCTGTCACCGTTGCCTCACTGGCCCACTGACAGACTTCCATTCTGCACACGCTGCTCTTTGCATTTTCCATTGCTTTGCGTGCCAGTGCACACAACAGCAGCAGCAAAACCTCAGTGTGCAACACAGAAGCTGGATTCATGAGCCTATTTGTGGTGTCCAATTACTCTCATTTGACACTTGAGGTTTTTCTTACCTCAAGTATCACACCTCTCGGCCTGAAATTAGACTCATGTGGAGGACGGGAGCGAGCAACAACAGCAGAGTTCCCCCTCGAGGTGCGCTGCACTAATTGTTCGTTCACACGGCTCATCAGTAGAACTCATACGAGGTTAACCCAGGCTGTTTAGGAGTTCTCTGTAGAGGGCGCTCTTATCTTGTGGCGAGTCTCTATGAAGAGTGAAGAAGACTGACGAATAAGAGCGACAGAAAGAAGGATGTTGCATACTTAAGCTCACACCACATCAGATATTATTAACCCGTGCATCATCTCGGTCTTTAGAGCCCATAAAGAAGGCCTCATAAAACCCCATTTAGTTCTGGTTTACAATGCCCCAAAGAGTCCTGAAAGCTATCATTGTGTGTGTGATGACTGCCAGGAGACAGCTCTCCTCTGAGCTCACGCCTTGGGCCTCCAGCATGAGACCCCCGTCCCACAGTCCTCCTCACACAGCTCATCACGATGTCGTAGCCCTGCAGCGTTAACCTCGCTCCTGTGTCGTGATGTAAGAAGTCAAAGTGACAACCATTCCTCAGTCCAGTCATGCCAACGTCTCTCTCATGTGACAGACGGCTCTGTTATCTGACGAGGGTGACCACACTGTCTCTCCATCCTTCCTTTTCTTTGGAGAGCAGTGACAGAGTGGGAATCCCCCGCCATGCCAGCTGACATCACGCAGCAGGGGAGGAGGGAAGGAGGAGGAGGGAGGCTGTCATGATGCTGCACAGCATGTTGTGTTATTTAGAAGACATTTCCACCACTTTGTCTTATTCTGAAAGTCAGAAACTTAAGTGATTAGATCCTCAAGCTGTCCTCTTACATGTGATGACTTTGAGGAACAACTTTGGAAGGGGAGAGAAAAGAGAGGGAGTCAAATAAGGATATGAATTAAGAGTCAGAATCAGTCAAGAATCATTCTTGAGTCCTGAAACTCTTTAATGAGAGCGCTGCAGGAGGAGGACCAGGTATGTGTGGCATCCAAAAACAAAGGTCTAAACAGGGTGTACGCTAAAACCTAAGTTAGAGGTTTTGATTGACGGGTACCTTACACAACCCCTCTATTTAAAAAACACAAACTGTCCTTTTAAGAAGCTTTTTTTCAGCAGAGTGTTTTCACTGATGTTGACAGACACGTAAAAAACAATCTGAGCACGTTGTTGGCAAAAACAGTCTCTGCTAATGGAGGTACTTTGCTGCGGCACATTTGCCATTGGCTCAAGCTTCAACTGATGCAGCTCCAGTTAGTCATTCATAGTCTAAAATATAAATTCCTCTTTAAAGGCCGGTGTTGATCCGTGTTGGAAGGTTATGATGTGATTTCATAACTCCTAGAAAGAGGAAGGTGACTGAATGTGGGTTCAGGGAGGGTGGAGGAGCAGCATCACACGCCACTCACTGACTTCTGCTTCTTACAACAGAGTGCAACCCCCTCCCACACACACACACACACACACACACACATAATCTCACAATGTTTGCGTGTTGCAAAGATGATGGTGAAACACATTTATTATGAAAACACCTCCGAATGTGAAGTCCATCTGCTGCCGTGCCAACAAATACACCTTCACATCCACGAGACATGACCCTCAGACATAAACATCCCCCCCCGCACACACACACACACACACACACACACTGGGGCGGAAGAGGGCCGCAGTGTGAGGAGTGGTCCCGGTTGGCACAGAGAGCGGCAGCTGTGAAAACAGGCGGTCAGTGATGTCAGAGCAGCAAGGGAACCTGGGAAGCAAGGCCACTTTTGAAGTGTTTTAACGGGAGCTCTGGGAGGGGGCGCAGATTTGATGCTTCATATCCAACATGAGGAGTGAAGCAGAGGATTCTGGGAGGTGTAGGGAAGCATCTCCAGGTTGATTGCGATCCACAGTTTGGCCTCCAGAGTGCTGCAGGTGCAAAGTTACAACCCTCCTTTCTTTCCTTCCCGTTTCACTCCCTCCCTTCCTCGTGGAGGGAAAACACAGCAGAGGGCAGGAGGGGCACGCTGCCAGATGCGCCAAGTCATAGCAGCACATAGGCTCTGGATCAAAGAGTTGCAGGAGGAAGCATGTGTGTGTGAGTGTGTGAGCAGGTGGGACTTTTATATTCCCCTTCTTACTCTTTTCATTGCACTCAGAAGAGAAACCATCCTCAAATGTGAGCGCTACAGTTTCAAGAATAAACATGGCCTCCCTGGCTCACCACACGCCGCACACTCGTGGTGTTTTCCGTCCCATTAGGTGATGTTAATGAATATCGGATTATTCCAGACAAGAGGCTTGATCCCGGACTCCGACTGCTGACTGAGCAGAGTTCAGAGACTGGGCATTGCTCTACTTGGCTAATAAAGCAGTGTGAAATTAGTCTGCTGATTTCACCGCAGGGAGGTTTCGTAAGGTGTGATGTCTGGTCTCCTCCCTGACATCGTGTTACAGATTAGAAACCGTCTGTAACGGAAGAGAAAGTACGAAAGTGTGTATTAACTTGATGCATTCTGAAAACACACACACCATTACTGTATATAGAGATGGACAACTTGTCGTCATCTTCGTTTGTTGCGCAAAAGTGAAGCCAAAATGTCTGTCTCTTTAAGGCCCGCTTTGTTACAGGAGAATTAGGTACTGTCCCTTCAAGGCCTGCCTTGTTACTGTCTCTTTAAGGCCCACTTTGTTACAGGAGATCTGAGGTACTTTAGCTTTTGTTTCAGGCTCTGATGTAGCCTAGTATAATGATTTGCTAGCTAGCTGGCTAACTAAGAAGACATTAAAAATCTGTTGGCTTTAACGGTTGTATCACCTCATGCCTGGCCTTGAGCTTGGTTTCAATCTCCAACATGGAGACTGTCAGAACAAACCTAATCCTGCATGTGACAGGAAACTGATAAGACACCTGAGATCTCTGCGTCGACACCGAGTCTTGACAGCTCCTCATGAGGCCTGAGCAACAAGCCGACCTCCTGACCTCCACTCAGAAGAGGGCTGACACTTCTCCCGCTCTCTGACAGAAATACAGCCCTGCAGTCACCTCTCTGCCACCCCAGGCGCCTATCAATAAACGTCAAAACCAATCAGCCTGTGCTTTCTCTCTCTGGAGAAATACGTCCAGCGCTGAATTCCTGGAGATCAGTTTTTTCTCCACAGCCTGCTGAAACTGGATAAAGACACTAAATGAGTGAAATACTCTCACAGGTATTCACTTTATGATCCCTGCCTGGTACGCACCAACACGTGGCGGTGCAGGATCTGCCCCGGGCAAACACATTTTTGAGGTTTCATTTCACAACCAGATACTTTCACTTATTTACAACCTGATACTTTCACTTATTTACAACACAGCTGACAGCACTGAGACATTCCTCATGAGTTCAGGCAGAGCTGTGCAGCAGAAGGAGGGAAAAATGTTGCATCCACGTTGATTGGCCTCAGATTACGACAACAAATGTGATCTTAGTAATAAATAACAGGCTTCAGTGGTGAATCTGAAGAAGAAGAAACCTGCTGTACCTCAAATCAAGAAATCAAGTATGAAATTGCATTTTCAGAATTGAGGTAGAGTTCCTCAGAAGGTTTGATGACTCACAGAGCTGCCACATCCCTCAGGAGTGACCGTAAACTCTGTGTTTCAGTTCCTCTGATGACTCTATGCTTGCATTCAAAAGGAAACTCTAGAAATGAGTCGGACCCTCCAAAAAGTGAGCCTGGTCCTTGATCTAGTCACAAGTCACTGAGGGTGGCACCTCATGTGAATTTAGTCATAAAACACAAGGAAAAACTGAACTAAACATCAACTCATGACATCTTTCTTCTTGCAGCAGCAGAAATAAGACTTAAAAGAGTCATTATGATGATAAAAGCTCTGCACAGATCAGTAGAGTGCAAAAAAGAGATGATGTAAGGTTACTAGTTTCATCCCTCTCTTTCTCTCACCTCTCTGTTATTCTTATCTTTCATCATAAGTGTGTTTTTGTTTGTATTTCTTAAAGAACATAACTCTGACTTTAAGCCGCAAATGCATGCACAGGTGTTTCTACATCTTGCGTCGTCTTTTGACTTTGAGTGTTTGCATGATGTGATCTATACTGTATATATATTTTATGTATCATGTTTAAAACGTGTAGCACGTCTCATCTTCGCTCTAATCGCCTCTGTGTTGTTTCTGCAGGAGCGGAGTCGGACTGACAGCTGCTGCATGAAGACATCAAAGGTAGGATGTTTGATTTTCACCGTGTGTAAAGTTTAAGATGATTGCTTCTCTGCACAAACTCAAACCAGCAAAGTGTGTGGAACTTTCTCATCATGTTTACGGCAGATATTCAGCCTTAGATTTTACTTTTAACACCTTAAAATAAGATATTTATCTCATTAAGATGAATCTGATGAGAGTTTTTGCAGTGAAACAGAACCGCTTGTTTGCTGCAGACCGCCGTGTCTGACTTATCTTGTCGTGCAGTGTGTTATTTAGCGTGGTTTGATTGTGTGCACTCGTAGTTATGCTGCTATAGGCTTAGACTGCTGGGGGAACAGACAGACTGGGATCCTGTCTTTCCCTCTCTCTCCTCTCTCAGATGTTTGCAGAGGGAGGCCACACACCTGACACAGCACCTCTTCTTTGTCTTAATACCCGGCTTACTCCATGTTTTGTTCTGTCAAATTCCTCCTCTCTTTCTCTGCTCTCACCTTTTATTCCATCACGCATATATCCGTCACTGCTCTGCTTCCCTTTCTTTCCAAATGCACCGTGCATTATACCTCATCTCCTTCACATCTCTCACCACCACTCCTCTCTCTCTGTCGGTCTGCTCGCAGGAGAGCAGGGTAGCTGTGTTTCTTTGCCCTCGGCTTGTTAGAGAGCAAGTCGTCTGTGTTTCCAGCTGCTCGCTAAGAGGGCCGTCTGGCGTGTCAATCTGTCAGCGAACACACCTGACTGGAGCAACAAGTGCTGGGAGGGAGGGGGGCTTCACTCAGTGACCCCGGATCATCCACCGCAGGGCTCCAGCTTTCCAGCACAGACTGGATTTTTAAAGTTTTACTTTCTTTGGATGTTTGAAAAATCCCCCAAAACACTTTTACTCTCTTATTCCAGTCGACTTAAAGAAGGCGTGACTTTACTGTACTCTGATATGATACTAAAGTTAAGGAACCTGCATTTTACAAGAAAATAGAGGGGATCTTTTTGCTATTTTTTAACTTCCTGATTTTTGTTGTGAAAAGAAAAGACTCCAGACATGATATAAATTAGTCTTACATCTGCAAGACTTCAGGTACTGTCTCTTTAAAGCCCACCTTATTACAGGAGGTTAATGCTGAAGTCCAAATAACAAGCGTCCACTAGAGGCTGGTCCCAAAAGCTCAGACAGCTTCACTAAGTCCCCGTGTTAGAACACCTGTTTTTACAGCTGTATAAAATGTGCGAGTTTTGCAGCTCTGGATCATTATCTTGTCTCAGGACTATTTTAATCGCAGCGTCATTTGTGTCTCAGCTTCAGCAGCAACACAGAAATGA
Source organism: Notolabrus celidotus (assembly GCF_009762535.1). Taxonomy (NCBI): domain Eukaryota; kingdom Metazoa; phylum Chordata; class Actinopteri; order Labriformes; family Labridae; genus Notolabrus; species Notolabrus celidotus. The sequence continues at coordinate 3,627,254 of NC_048295.1, read as the reverse complement.
TGACACAGCATGGAGGACAACAGAGAGGTCAGGAAAGGTAGCTTTGAGGTCACCCTCTCTCCGTCTCTGAGACAGACAGACGTGATGAAAGCTGGTAGAGGAGACATGGAGGACTGTACTGCTGCTGACAGTAATGTCAATAATTACAGCTTTTATCTCAGTCGGAGGTCACAAGGTGCTGCACTGATTGTGTCAGTGCACGGAGAGTCCCATGTGGATTGTGTGTGTCTCTGCATAATGCAAACACTGATGTCTGAGTTTGCATATTGTTTCTGACTCGTCTGGTTTGCGGAGAAGAAAAGGGACTCTCTCCCTCTCCGGCCTGCAGCAGCAGCTGCTTAGTCAGTCAGTTGGTCGGTTCACGGGGTCGCAGTCAGTCAGTAAATCAGTCGGCTCAGAGTTTCAGAAGGTGGAAGGTATGATTTATAAAATCTAAGTTTGGCACAAAGTTTTTTTGGTAAAGGGAACATTAGAATAAAATGACCCATACTTTTCTTTCTCTTCCATCCTTTATATCCTTCACTGTCTCTCCATCCATCCGTCGCTGCAGCAGGTTATGATTACCACAGATGACGGCCCGTCACGCTCGATCAGCTGCATGCTTCAATCCGTGGTATTGCCGTCTCACGTGTTCCTCCAGGTCGAGAAATACTGCTGCCAAAGCAGAAACCCCGAGGTGAAGCGGTTGATGTGGTCAGAAATCTTTCGTGGTATGTTTCTGTGGGGACTCATTTATCAGACGCACACAGGAACCACAAGCTGTGCCCTACATCCAGATCCTTTGTTTGGATTCAGCTACAGAGTATCAATTTGTCAAGTGTGAGGGCAGAGCTGGACCGGGTCCAGGAGCTGCAGCTGTGACGGGCTGAGAGGTAGAGAGAGAGGGTTTCAGGTGAACTCTCCGGAGACGCAGGAGGAAATTTAACTTTCAGATTTGATGTCTGAACTCTGCGGTTTGACTCCCTGGAACTCCTGAAAAGTGCAAATTCTGATACGTTAACAGGGGTTCCCAGGACGCCAAGTTATCAACATTATCTTGGAATTACTGCACACCATATTGACACTGTTAATAAAGGCCGATTCAGAAGCGTTCTTACATTTCCTTCGCTCTAACAGCTTTCTCATGCTTCTATTAAAAGAAGTTGGCTGTTACTCATCCAATGATTAAGATTACTGTAAACAATACAACCAGAATCAACTCCTCAGACCTTCCTGCAGTTTGTCACTGATTCCCCGTCAGCCTCTCCTTTCATTCGGCAAAAACAACCCAGCATAACCACAAATACTCTCCACACAGACCAGGTCAGAGCCGGGCTACGGCTTGTTTTGATGCAAAGCTTTCTGGGAATTTTCTTTCTAATTGCCTTGTTTGCTTTTCCAGGTTGAGTGTTTTTTTCCACCGTGATGAACGGTGACTTGGACAGGACATGAGTGGGGATTACTGGACACTTTAGCCACCACAGCAAGATTTGATGCATTCCTGTAAGATCGCTGCAGAGAAATATATCACCGCAGTCTTTTCAAGTCTCTCAAAAACAGACACTGCATGCTGCCAGAGTTTGGGAAGTAGTTTCTTTGAGAACAAGAAAATGGATTGAATTTCGTGCTCGTGTGCAGAGAGGGAGGCGAGGTAATGACATTTGAAGAGTAATTGGTTGGTATGAAAAAACACCACACACCTTAGAGCTGGTTTATGTCATCAGAAAAAATATGGAAAATATGCCGAGGGGAAAAAATGAGGTTGTGTTGATTCGTGTGTATATGTTAGTGTGCTCTGTAGGTGTTTGTATGCATAAATCTGCATCCACGTCCTGGATGTGTTTTCTTACTTGTCATGCCACGAGGTGAAATACATCTCTTTAAAGACCAAGGGTCGACTCATTTGTCTTCTTTGGTTCAGAGCGTGTAAACAGTCGTAAATCGACGACTGAAGATGATGTATGTGTTTTTGCAAGCTACCACACTGATCCGTCCTCACTTCTCCTCTCTGTTTCTGAAGTAGACAACGTGGGTTGTTGTTCTGAGATTTCCAGCTCCTCAATGTTTAATGTGAAGTTGTAAAACAAAGGAAAAAAACATGTATGAAAATGTTTCTTTACGGCGAAGGTCGTCACCTCTCTGTTTTTGTGCAGAAGGTTCTGTTCTTGCACGCTCCTTATTTCAACTTGTGCATGCATAAACGATAAAAAACAAAAATTGAACATGTGCTGTTGTGCAATGTTTCTAGGAAATAGCCACAGCCTTTCCCTTCCTTCGCCTGCTGTTAGGATTTTATGCTTTTCAGGTAGCTGCCAGCGATTTAATTGGAGGCACAACAACTCAGAGTGAAACCACAACAGGTAGTTTAAAAGTCAGGGAAATGTGGAGAGTCCAGTTCAAGTGAATAAATCTGCATGCTGGTCTACTTTTTCAAAGTCCTTCTTACCTCGGGGGACAGTTGTGTTTTCGTGTAGTGCTGTGTTCGTGAGCTGTACGTAACATCCAGTTGGTGACACATCCCAGTCTGCCCGTATTCCGTTGGAGGCGGTACAACCTGGACCCATTAACACCAAACATGTTTGAAATTTAAAATCCCAGGTCATGGCTTCCAGGATCATTTCATCGACTAATCAGTTACGGCAAACCTTGAATCAGGCCACGCCCTCGATTATTGGTGGTCCAAAACCAAGCCCGAAATTGGGCCTAAAATCCTCCACCCTGAGGTAACAAAGCATCACAAGACTTTTCCAGATTTGTCACTGGATTCCAAACACTGACACAATAACTAGTACAACAGATGCCATGTGGAATCACACTGTAAATATTTACCTCAGCTGAAAACGAGGTATGTTTGCATGTCTGCGGTTTAGGACAGCGTCAGTGTCAGTAAACCATTGGAAACCTGTTTGTAATTCATCACTAACAAATCATATTTTCTGATATTCACAAGCTGCTCATGTCCACCCACCCGGTCTGCCTGTGATCACTCAAACAAAAGGATACCACAGACATGATGACAGAGGGAGAGAGTCCAAGGTTGGAAGCTGTGGGTGTTTGTAGTTTGTGTTCTTCATCAGATCATCCGTCTCTCTGGGTGGAGGAGTTATCAGCGAATGTCAAGTAAGGCTAAAACGACACCGCCACTGTTTTTGAGTCATGGGAACAAAGTTTCTCTTTCTACGATGCCCTTAAGGTTAATAAAGGAGAGGTGCTTTCCATCTTTTGAGTCTTTATCAAAACATTTTACCTCTTCAAACCTTGCTCTTTTTTACCACGCCTGAAAGCCTCATTGGCGATCACTACCTGCAGCTCATAATCACAAAAACACTTGTGGCTTAGATTCAGTGTGTGTGCAAGTGTGTGTGTGCAAATGAGAAACAGACCAAAGAGACAAACACACTCTCCTTTAATCCACAGGTCTGCACTTTGTCGGATGAACTTGTATTGGTGAGTGCGTCAGCGAACAGACACGGCATGTTTAACATTTACCGTCTCTACCGTTGACTTGTGGAGTCAAAGTGTTGGCAGATTCAGCGGGGAGAGCATCAGCTCTGTAGTCAAACTCTCACAGGATGCCAAGACTTTCATTGTTTTAATCCGTTATTGAATCATGCTGCAGATTTTAAATTTGATTTGGAGTATAATAGGAGACGTGGCAGAGCGCTTCACACTGCTTTCAAGGCATTCGTAGGTCGGCTCCTAATCTGGATGTTTGGGCCAACACATGTCTGGGTTCTGTCATCAATAACACAAACATGGGAAGTGATTCAACTTTGGAATAATGTGCTCAATATGCAGAAAAGTAGGGTCACTCTGCAGAAAAAGGCCATTTAAAGCTACAGTAGGGGATTTTTGCTGGTTACAAATCAGGGAGTCAGAAGTTGCACAGATGAGGACATCTTCCTACGTAGATGTCCGTGCAGTGAAGACTACAGATGGGAGTTGTTTGATCTTAGAGCTTAAGTTTCTTTTGGTTTCTGGAGTTTGGAAGGATTTCTTCTATAATTTGTAATTCATGTTTTTGCTCTCTGGTCTCGTTTTTCTAAGTAACTCTTCTTTTGGGCTGCACATATTTTCGTGCACAACACAATAATAAAATCCCCCAAATTCCCCCAAAACTGAAACCTGTTAGTGGACTGACCTGGTTCTCACAACACTCTGCTGAACCAACACACACGAGGAGGTTGAGGGGGACAAAGGAGAGCAGGAATGCCTTCACGTGCACATACAGTACACCTCAGATGATGAGAAACACATGCCTGCTGCAGCTTTAGATCGACATATGCATGATTTTTTTAATATAATATCTTTACCATGAAGCTTGGAGGATGGAAGTGGTTTGATTTGATGAAATTACTGCAGTTTTTCGAGCCGGTCTCGCTTACCTGGTCTCATGAAATCTGCTGCCAAGAATAAATAAAGTGATGCAAGATTATTACATGTGTGTTTCATGTTGCCCCAGCTGTGGTTGGACCTGCTCAGGTCTGAGTCTGGCCTGCGTCTCTTGCTGTGGCCTCGGATTTGGCTCGGTTTGCATTCCCCAGGCTGCACACACACACACATACACACACACACACCTCAGGCTGCAGAGTGGGTCAGTAGGACAATACTGTGTGTGTGTTTTTCTGGGTTTCTGCTTTATTTTGATCTACAACCCCACTTTGGATCTGGTATCCAGCAGGATGAAAGGGGGATGGATGATTGCACAGTTGGCAGTGCTTTTAATGAGGACTTTTCATTGGGCTGCATGGCAGGAAGAAGAACATTCACATGCACATAAAGCGCCTGTGATCCCTCCACCACTTTATACACACTATATCATATTCTGCTGTTATAATCTGCAGTTTACGGCACGGTTACAGAGCCTCTCAGGTGCATGCACATTCCACGTTAAGCCTCGGAGTAGCACGTATATCCTGACAGAGAGTAATGCCCACAGACATTTGAGGCCCCAGCAGTGGATCCTCAAGTAAACCGACACGGACGGCGACCAATCCCTCGTGCCGCGCTGGCAACCGTCCAGGGTGTTAATTTACAGAAAAACTTTCCGTGAGGTTGGCGGTGCAGCAGTCTCATGGAGGAGAGAAATTTCCCCATATGACTTTGCGTTTGTTTTGTGACCCCGTTTTTTTATTCTGATCGTGGTTTTCATGCCGGGCCGCGGGTCGGCTGTGCTGTCCTGTGGTGGCTGACTAAATGCTGCATGTCTGGGAAATGTGACCGCCCTGAATCATCATATTTCTTGGGGAAATCCCCCGTCATGTGATGAGAATAATGCCCCATGTCTGCAACTTGTTTCTACATATTTAAGAGCCTAAATGACTGACAGGGACATGCAATATCCATCAATCTTCCTCTATAAAGCACCAAATCCCAACGCCAAGTCTGACAGACAGGACTCAGTCTGATCTCATCTTAATCCACCATGAGCAGAGCACTTTGCAGCATTTAGCAAGTTACAGTGGCAAGGACAAACTTCCTTTAACAGGCAGAAACCTCCAGCAGGACCAGACACATGTTAGACACACATCTGTTGAGACCGTGTTGGAGAGAGGGATAGAGGGAGATGAAGAGAGAGAGAGATGATAGTGGTGGTAGTAGCAGCAGGCAGTCTACGGCAGAGATCCAAAGGAACCTTCGAGACAAGGGAGCTCAGGGACTCCAAAAAGGTCTGTGGTTAGTAACTTTAATGGGACAGGAAAACTTAAAGTAAGAGACAGGGGGAGAAATAGGATCCCAGTGGGTCAGTCTAAGCCTATAGCAGCATAACTAAGAGCTGGTTCAAGCCTGATCCAGCTCTAACTATAAGCTTTATCAAAAAGAAAAGTTTGAAGCCTACTCTTAAAAGTAGAGAGGGTGTCTTCCTCCCGGACCCTGACTGGTAGATGATTCCAAAGGAGGACACCAGAATCTCCCTTCTCTTCATACAGTCCACTGTCTCATTCTGCAGAATTCCCCGTCCTCTCTCCTGCCTCTAAAAAATATTCCACTCTCCTGAGCTGCTCGAAAAACAAAAGGAAGCAGACACTTGAAAACACATAAATCGACACAGCCTTGCCAAAACGTTTGAAACAACACAGCCGAGAGCTGCTGACACAGAGCGAGAGGAATGCCTGATGGGTACTCTGTCTGTCTGTGCGTCAGAGCTGACCTCTGCTAAGTCGTGTCTGTGCTTCGACTGGTAAGGGTTAAACCTGCTCCTCCACGAATGCACCATGGGACCGGATGCACGCTCATCAAGACATGCAAATACTTCCAGGCAGATTTGCACACACATGCACACACACTCTGAGACTTAATGTGCCCTGCCAGCATATGTCAGAGTGTGTTTATCCTGCAGTTAGTGGCGTGTGAAACCTGGATGAAATTTCCCGCTGTGTGTTAGCGTGAGTGAGGCTTTACCGGAGTGTAGTCTGGACGTGCACGGCCATGCGTGCTCTCACAGACGAGTCCAGCTGAACCCTAAAAATACTCTTCCTTAGCTTGTTTGCTAAAGCTGGGGATTTACTGTCTGCATTCAATAACGTGCAAACCTGTCATGGTGGGCTACCTCAAAATGCTCAGGGTCACGGATCAAACTGTTGCCTTTCTTGGAATGAGGAGAACACATTCGTCGGATGGTAGCAGAGAAATGAGCTAAAGGGATTTCCTGTTTTCTGCATTCAGAAACGTCTTTAAATCATTCACCAACGCCAAAAACATCACAACCCAGACGCCTGATCAAAGAGGACTCACCCAAGATATTTGTTGTTACCTCATACGACACTCAAAGATGACTCAGAGACAGTGGAAGAACTGCTCGTGCCTCTCTGACACTTTTACATCCTGACTTATGGACTGAGCCGCATAAACACACTCCACCGCCGTATCTCACAGACTGTCACCAGACACGGCTTTGCGAGTGTGTTTGTAGATCTGTGCAGATGTGCTTTTCGTCCCCTGATCCCACCGCGGATCAGAGTCTCAGCTGTTTGGCCCGGACTTCTACTCTCTCTCTCTGCAAGTGTCGAGCCAAGTTCTGCTGGACGCGTGACAGCAGCACTCGTCAAAATAAGATGTTGTTGTCCAGTAGAGTTTTACGTAACTTGAGTTGGCTTTATTTTGATATTCTTGAAAACACATTCCTGAACTCTTAACTCTCGTAGTATGAGCGGGAAAAGCGGGAAGAGGCGGGATGTTGTATTTTAAATGACTTTGGTGCATGAGGGGCTGCAGCTTGGTGGTCCCATCTGTTAACATTAAGGGGGCGCAGCTTATGAACTATGCAGCACCCAATCAGAAGGTGGAGCTCTACATCTTCTAGCTTCATTTTTGGACCTCTGGCGTGTCCACCATCTTTTTATAGAGTCTATTTCTATCACTTTGGTGCTGACTTTCATCAAAGTGATTGTTTGCCTCCTCCTTTTTCCAGAAGTTAGCACTTTGGCTGCTTTCACCAGCAGGTTAGTCCAAAGGTAGACGCATTAAAGTTAGCCCTTTGTAGAACCCTATAAAGTCACCACAGCTTAACTTTCCTCATTTTTGTATTTCTAAAGACACTTGGCAAAAACTTCCACCCACCCATCACTCCCTCCCTCCCCAGCTGGGACCCACCCAGGCAGGGTAAACGCAGGGCAAGGCCTCCCTGCAGCTCCAACTGGTCACCAGCAGGTCAGCCTCACCGCCAGACCCAGGTCAGGGCCTTTGATGGTTCCATCCCATCCTGGAAAAACAGCCTGAGGTCTGGACGTGGAGCCTGGGAATCTGGCTTCCACCTGCTGCAGAGCGAACGGAAAGATTGAGGCTGGCGGTTTAACAAGTCTCTTAATCGAATATTTAGTGTTCAGGACTTTTTATTAAAACCTGTGAAAAAAGGAAAATGGGGTGAGATAATCGTGCTCGGTTCCAATACAAATCTTGTTTCAAGAATTAGTTACAGGCCTTTATTTGATCCCTTGATTGGGTTTAATGGAATTCAAGCCTCTGCATTATTTTTGGCGGTTAAAATATTAAAGCTAAAACTCTCTTGAAGAGATATTTATTTACATGTTGGAGAAAGAATGTTTTTAATCTTGATAAATAAACGTCATAAGATGGAAATTGGCACCACAGTGTGTGAGTGAGAGAGTGAGCGCTCTGCGCCTCGCCCCCGTCAGGACTCCAGCTGCAGCTTCTTGCCCACTCTTGGAAAATGACGGTTTTCAGATTCCTCCGGGTTCGGTCCATCTTGTGGCTTTTTTTGTTGTTGGAGAGTTTAAGTTCGTAGGTGGCTGGAAAAAATGTGAACTTTGGGAGTTATTAAGTAATCTGTCCCTTTTGTGTTTGACGTCCTCTGGAGTTGCAGCGAGTCAGGGTGTAACTGGAAAGATGAGCTATCCTCACTGGCTGAAAGATTACAAATGAGCAGAAACGGAGCAATCAAACATGCTGCAAAAACACAGGGGGATTATCTAAGCTCATTAAAAAATGATGTTTTTCTAACGCTTTAAGAAGACTTCTAAAAAAATGACATTTTCCATTTGAAGCTGGGAACATGGCGCAAGAAAATCCAGACAATTTTGGACCCTCCCTCCCTCATGTTTTTTGATATTTCTAAATATTGTGATGCCATATTTTCTAAGAAGAAGATCTGGCTGCACTGATTTGAAATCGTAAACATGTTGAATATTTAAGTTTAGATATCTTGTTGCAAGGGGGAAACCCTACGAAACAATACACAATGAAGCAGCAAGCTGACTGAAGAAGGAAGTACAACAATCGATCACGACTCGTGTAAGACGATCAACATCCAAGCTTAAAAGGAGGCTAAACACGGAAACTTAACCCATCCGAAGCAAACCTGAAACACATTTCTCAAATACACTCTCTCTTTCAGGCTTATCTTGACAACTCATCTCTGAAACAAAGCTCCAGCTCTAATCCCTGTATGTTCAGATTTCACTCAAAGGTCACCTGAGAGTTCAAACATCCTCAGGTGCAGGTTTTTGGCCTTTCGGGAGAAACCGCTCTGGCTTTGCTCTCAAAGGAACGCTCATTGTGGACATTCCTGGTTAATTAAGGGTTAGGTGGGCTTGGTATGTAGAATGACACAGAGGGGCTGGAGGTAGAATATTTTAAAGGGCGTTTCCGTAAAAAGGTGGTTCAAGAAAAACAAAGAATTCCTTATCAGTTGTGTTTTTTTCAGGGGGAGTTAAAGCTCCACTCCACACATGCCTTTAAATGAGCTAGAAAGTCATGTATGTTTAATACAGATACTTCCACTTCAGAGTCAAAAGGTCCCTACATAAGCTTTAAGTTCCTCCAAAGTACAAGTTCACAAAAATGCAAGACAAAAAGTCCTATTTTTTAGAAACACTCGTGGGAAGGTAGTGTTCCTGCCCGCTGCTCTCAGAACAAACTGTTAATTATGTAGAGGAAGTACATATAATGACATGACGATTGTTAGCTTAGCAGCAATAAGAGATAAATGCAAACATATACACCCCTGCATGTTCCCAAGGCCATGCCTACCAAACACACCCTCAAATTACTGTTTGGCTTAGCAAGCAGGAAGTGTCTAAGCCCACTCAATCTGACCGATGTCCTGGGGACAGCCAATGGGAGCAGGGGGTTAATGAGGGAGTCGATGGCCTGTATAGCCGAACTGGACTGTCAGTCTTTCTCCTTGTTGGCTTGAATTCAAAGAATGTGGGCAGAACAGCAGCAGAGAGGAGTAAAATAAAGAAGGTTGGGGGGGGGAGAATAGATGGAGGAGAAGGAGGAAGTTAAAGAGGCTGGAAAGCACCTGAAGTGTGAGTCAGGGGAGGAAGAGGAGGAGGGTGCTGGGTGCAGCTGCAAAAACACAGTCTGGCAGTCCGAGGGGGAGCTGCTCGACTTGTGTACACACACTTAATATACATGCTCGTCCATATGCTCTGAAAGCTTTCCTCAAACTTACATGTCACCTTAGAAACACATAAATCAGCAGCTGCAAGCACTTTCTCATCCTGATGCACTGAAATGGTTAAAACATATATATATGTCATAGCCGGTTTTAAACACACATAAGGTCAGCTAGTGCAGCTAGCCACAGCCGCTGATCCACACCCCTACATCTGGCAGCCGTGGATCTGGCCTTGGCCCTCGCTTCGCAGCCCTGTGGTGGTCTGCTGCAGGTCTCGGTTTCCCAAAAGCATCTCGCCGTCTGCTGAAACAAAGCTGGACTCCTCACAGAGAAGCAGTCCAGAGTCTTACCCGGCGAGGCCAGAGTGTGCTGTTTACTCTGCAGCAGCACTTAACTGCAAAATAAACAGGAGTGTGAATGTGGAGTGCTGCAGTAATTTGAGGTCACGGTGGTAGCAAACATGGCGTGCATGTAGAGAGAGGTCCCAGTTCAAAGACAGCTACGGTTCTTTTTATCAGGCCTTGGTTTGCTGTAAATGTTCCCGGCTCTGTGCAGCTGCAGGTTGACTGTAACATGTTTTAACTCGGCTGAGGAAATGACATCATCTGACTCTCCTCCCTCTACCCCCCACTCACATTTTACACTTTACCTCTCTGGAGAGGTGAAGTCCTACTGCAGCGAGGGAGGCGCAAGTGAAAAAATAAACATCATACAGTGCTTTTTATAACAACAAAAAAAATATTGGTTGGTTTGTTTCTGTTGTGTTGATGAAGGTGTCCCACAAGGCTCAATGTTAGGTCCCCTGCTTTTTACTCAAACTTGTTGGCCTCTCTTCAAAAGGAATAACAAAACTTGTGTAAATGTCCAAGTCATGTTGATAAGTTGCTAAATGTGACTATGTATTTTTATGTTACAGTGCACTTCATCATATTTATTAGGCTTTTCTTTACAGCAGCTTTGACCTCCGCCTTGTGTTCCACTGAGCGTGACTTATGTGTTTTTATAAGCTCATAGTAAACAGTTGCCACCCCAAAGCTGAGCCGCAGAGGAAAGAAAAAAAAGGGTCCAGAAAAAGGAAGCAGATAAAACAAAGATGAAAGCGTTTGCAGCCACAGAAGGGAAAACACTTTGGGGAGGTATGTTTGTGAACACAGCTTAAGATCATAATCGTGAAAACATGAGCTCACTGTAAAGTCGGAGTCTCTGCTGCTGCCAGAGTGAAAACTGCTCCCTGACTGCCGCTGTGTTTTCTGTGTGCTCAGCAGATGTCTCCCGCTGATGACACAAACGGATCCATGCGTTAGCCGGTTAGCTGACCTCAGATCAGTGTTCGGCTTTGTGTGAATTAAGTGAATTATTTGATACTTAATGTGTTTTGTTCAGCACGTGGAAAGAGAAGGGAAAGCATTTATTGGGATTTGGTGTCACCATAAAGCAGCATAGTCAATACGTGGCCTGAATTGAACCAGCGTTCACACCAGGTCAGCTCTCTAACCTCAATATGAAGGGTCAACATCATCACTAGAGTACATTCAAGAGCCTAACAATCCTCCCATTCCCACAACTCGAGCAAAACCGCTTCCTCTTACGTTCTTGTGGTTTTGCTCCGGTGTTGCAGAGTCAAGATATCAAAAGTTAGACACATGCCAAATGCTCTTTTGTTGGTTCCCAGTTCAACTTGTTTTGGGTTAGATCTGAACCCTATGTGTTGTGCAATGGCGCAGGTTCTTCTGGAGCACTCGCCAAATATTGTTTTGGAGTTTTTCGGTCTCTGCATTTATCTGCACCCTCCTTCCTCCAGCCCCAGTCTGTGCAGGGTGTCATGATCATAGCATCCCTGTCCACTCAGCTCACTGTATGGATGATATGGTTAGAAACTGAGAGGCTGCAGATCCACCACGGAGGCAGAATTTTCATAATTTTTGCAACTGAATTGAAACTTTTGCTTAAAAGACAACAAGTGCATGAGCTTAAAATACCTTTACACGGGACTATGACTGTATAAGTGCTTAAAAACTCAGTGAAAGTTGAATGTCAACCAGAGACCATGAGTTTAGAGTTTGCTTCCTGTTTTGATGTTGTGAAATGAGGACATGTTGGTAGATACTGATGCTCCTGTCATTAGCCCAACTTGATAACCTCCTTTAATTATCCTCTTTAATAGCTTTATGCTTTATTAATGGGTAACTGTGTCACTATGGAAAACATCATGTTTACACTCTATCACAGTCTTCTTCCTGTTGCAGGAAACGTATCAGTTTATTAACTGAGGAGGATTTTGTTCCTGGAAGGATTATCAGCATCAGACCTAGTTTTCCACCCATGCCTCATTTACCCAGCTCCTTTACTACTTTGTCCGTTTCCCAGCATGCCTCGGGCCAAAAAAGCTAGGGAACCACCCTGCACAGGATGCGAGACTATTTGCAGGCGTGAACACTTTGCCAGGATAAAAATACACGCCACCAAACAGACAACAATGCAGTTCATGTTAGCGGGCTAGCTTGTTAATGATGCTGAGGTTTACGAGCAGTCTGTTTCTCACCGTGGAAAAGTTTGCAGCCGCTCAGAGGCTCCTATAAACCGGCTACTAATTCAGATTATGTAGAGGGGGCTTTAACTCATGAGAGGGCTCTTCCTGTGTGTTTAATCTCTCCTGCTTTCTGTTTGTGCCTCTCTCTCTGTCCCTTCGAGGGTCGTCTCCTTGTGAAACGTTCAACGATAATGACGACTGGGAATCCAGTTCATCTCGTAAAATCTCTAATTGCTCCTCCTGGTACTTCCGTGCATCCCCTCCCCCCTCTTCAGACAAACTCACACACACACACACAGATTTAAAATATTCACTCCGCAGAGCCAAATGGAAACACCTTAAAGTTAATTTTGTCATAGCTGCTAGCGTGCCCGATGGAATTTTTTGATTTTTATCCTAATGCTGTTTTCAATTTAATGCGACGCTTTCACAGGGGTGGGCCTCGTCCACAGGGCTTTAAAACATGGAGAATCATCCCGCCATAAAGCTTACAAGACCCCAAATACCAATTATTAGCTATCAAGGTCCATGAGCGGCTCTGACTCGCCTCTGAAATATGCCAAATGACATAACAGAGTGTTTAAGCCTGGCTTTGGCCATAGTGAAGGAAAGTCATTGACTAAAAAAAGACTCCTCAGTTCTGGTTGACATGTCACAGTGAAAAGAGAAACTTATTCCGCAGTCTTCTGGGGTCAAACTTGTCACCACAGCTATAGTGAAGGAGCTGAAAAACAAGCCAGAGCTACAGAGACACCTTTATGCTGCGCCAACAGCTAACGGAAGATTTGGGGACTGGTGCAGCTGCCACGATGCTATTTACTGAAGGAGAACGGTTCCATCCTGTGTCAGGACGTTTGGAATAATACTTTTAATTTGATGTCAGTTTGGTGGCCAGGAATGGGAGCTGTGCCTTTAGTAACATGCCTTGTTTCACGGGTTAGGAGCGAAGGTGATGAAAGGTTCGCCAATCAGAGAGTTAGTGCAGTTTATGAAGAATGTGTGCATCAAACTATTAATAGTTATAGTTTATGGGGACCTCAGGGTATGACCAGCGGGAGGAGATCAGATATGTAATGGGGTGCAAGTCCAGAGCATCTTAACAAGTCAACAATAAAACCTTAAAATCAATTCGGGAGCCAATGGAGGGACACTAAAACAGGAGGGATGTGGTCTCTCTTTTCGGTTCTAATGAGGAGTCGGACTGTCGGGTTGTAACTTGTGCAAACTATGATTGTTTAAACATGTCTACAACGAGCATGCATGACCATCTCCTTAGCTCCTTACCTGCATGAATCAAGCCTGCACCACCAGGTTGACACGCTGGTTCACAGTGAGGTTCTCGTTAAAGATGACACCTACATTTGTGCGCTTGGCGGCGATGTTGTCCAACAGGGAACCAAGTTGCGTCACCATTCCTGCTGAACCTGGGCCGATGTTTTTTAAAAGCGTTGAGTTACCAGCCTTGAAGCTTGATTGGCAATGTCAATGATGTAATATATTTAGGGATGGTAACATTAGCACCTCCGACATTACTGAGGTGCATTAACTCGTTAACAGCAGTGGATTATGGGTAGTTTGTATAAGAGAGTCTGTCGAGTCAGTAACAGTCTGACAGTTTGGGATATCTGGAGATTCTCACAGAGCATGGGTGGGGCTGACGTCATTAATGGCCCTAATTAAGCTCTAAGAGTATTTATTCTTCATGACAGCTATCGTCATAAAGGGAATATTGCTCATCAGTGGCTTTAACTCACTGTTTTATGAAAGTCACAGCGATCCAGCTACATTCTTCTGGGAAACATGAGAGCGAAGGGGTTAGAAAAGTTAACAAACAAGGCCGCAGCCCACACCAGACAAGAGGAGCTGAACGGACGGACCACACAGCAAGCGCCCCCGAGAAACTGGGCTACAAGATCTATTAACACAACAAACCACCGGGTGTAATTTCCCCACAGATGAGCCAGCTTCTCACTGCCAGGGAATGTACCAGGGATGTCAGGAAGAAACCTCAGAAATGCTCCGAGCCTGAAGTGCAGGTGAAGAAGTCTTTGCTTCTAATTTGTTAGATTTATTTGATTGAACCAGACCCGGCTTACAGTTTGGAAAAGACTCCTTTAAAGCTGGAACATGAATAAGATATGACCAAATTTACTCCTGCTAGTTTCAACATCTGGAATGGCAACATATAAAACATTTGACACATGCAAGCCGACAGATAAGGCTGCACAACTCTGCTTTTATCTAAATGTTAATGTACAGGTAAGCATGCAGAAATGGTAAATATGCTAGTGCTAGCATGCTAAAAGTGTGCCTCACAGTATCGACAATAATATTAATAATAACTGGGATTTATACAGCGCCTTATGGGCGGCTTTCAAGATCTTTTTACCTTGTGTATTATGCAGCGGTAGGTCTGATGCACTAACATTTCGGCGGGTGATGCAGCAGACATCTTGAATTTGATGGTGCAAACTCATTCCCTACACCGGTTGTTTATTTCTCCAGCAGTTAGACCTACATGATAGTGTGAGGATGAGGAATTCAGCACTGAACAGCTCTTAAGAAACCCTTCTCTCTGATGCTCACACAACACTATTCTTTGGGTAGTTTTACTGTTACCTGTACAACACAGCCAGTCTGTCTTCTATTAAGCTGTACAGTGACCTTTGACCTCATGCAGAGGGAGATATGTATCATAAGCACATGGTTTGTATATTGCTTCCTATGCTATCGTCCATACATCACGAATGGTTTCAGGGGGTGGTGGAGTATTCCTTACACACAGTCCCGGAGGTGAGATTAGAGTTTTCATAGAAGCATCATACTCCAGGATAATATAGAAAGCTGACTGATGGGTGTATTTCTGTAATGCATTACGCTCTTTTGGCATCCGTCCAGTGTGTAGATGCCCTGAGGGTATTGTTTCATATACGTAGTTCCTAGAAAGGAGAATGTGGAACAAATGGAAACAACATGAGCACAGAGTACTCGCTGTAATATCAACTTTATGGAAGCATTTTTAAAAAACAATAAAAGAGGAAAGAGGAGAACTGGAGGATACGGACTTGTCCTTCAGGGATGTAGCAGCATAGATATGTTCTGAAATGTTCATCACAACCCTGATTCCAAGAAATGAGAAGTGCAAAAACAACATATCAAATGTTGAAATGGAAAAATATACGCTTATTTTGAATTCAATGCAGGCGCCACGTTTCAATAACTGGGACAATCTGGGGAACCTCTGTATAAGTCGCTGCCGTATACTTCCAGCTGCTACAACTACTACTATCTGTCTCTCCACTATCATCTCTCTCTCTCTCTCTTCATCTCCCTCTATCCCTCCCTCCAACACGGTCCAGCAGTCTGGTCCTGCTGGAGGTTTCTGCCTGTTAAAGGAAGTTTGTCCTTGCCACTGTAACTTGCTAAATGCTGCAAAGTGCTCTGCTCATGGTGGATTAAGATGAGATCAGACTGAGTCCTGTCTGTAAGATGGGACTGGATCTTATCCTGTCTTGATGTTGGGTCTTTGTCAATAATAGAGCATAGAGTACGGTCTAGACCTGCTCTGTTTGGACAGAGTCTGAGGAGAACATTTGTTGGGATTTGGTGCTATATAAATAAAGATTGATTGACTGTAGTTGAACATCCTGGTATTTTTGGACCCCTGCCCTGACCTACATGTATAAGGACAAGTAAGACAGACTGGGTGTTGGAGTGTAGTGTTTCTAACTTTTTAAATTCAAGCTTATTCCACCAGCCTGGAGATAATCCTTAGTTTCTGTTGACATTTCAGTCTCGACCCGTTTAATTGGTGTCAGGACATAAAGTAAAGCCTTAACGACCTTCACACCTCAGACTTTTTCCATATCACCTTGGTATTTCAGCGCCGCCTTTGAGCTGGGTGTTTCAAAGTCATGCTGCAGGAGTGAGGTCATCCATCCTGAAGTTAGTGCTCTGGCTGCAGCGGGACAAACTCCCTACATATGTGGGCCACAAGATTAATGCTGCGTCCACAGCGTGTGGGCGTCCCGGGAGATATGCAAACACAAGGTCGATATTTTTTCACCCACTTGATGTCAGAGTCACACGCAACTCATGCATACAATTCACACATCATTATGTTAATTGACTATGAAGGAAAGATGGAGGTTTGTGTGTTGATGGAAGCCATAAACAGAGAGCAAACAAAGTGCAACAGCTCAGATTTTCATGTACCGTCCCTTTAAAGTAGTTTAGGTATCATATGATAATGAATTGTATTGTACTGTATCGTAACACATGATATGGTAGCTCGAGTAAGATATCTCCTGATGTAATACGCACTGTATTGCATCGTATTGTTTTGTGTTGTCGTCCTCGACGTGTCATCCCATTTTGTTGTGTGGCTTTGTGTTGTGTCTGTACTGTGTTAGGAGTTTAACAAAGGCCACACTGAGCCATTCATTCATGACCTATGACAGCAGACTGCGTCCAACCTCTGTGCTTTGTTCCTGCTGGCTTCCTGCTGTTAATAACCCCAGACCCCGTGAACAAACGACCTTTACTTTGAAGAGAAAGCCGCGTCACATGACGTGCCGGGATGCCGTCCAGCCGCACGGCAAAGATCAAGGTCAGATGTCAAAGTCAGGGTTAATGTCAAGATCAGACGGGGAGCAGCTCGCATGATGAGGTTAAGTCAACGTTTGGTTTGTTTTAAGCCGAGTTTGACCCCGGAGTGAGAGTTTGAAATGTGGATTTTACCCAGAGACACGTTAGAGGAAGTGGGATCAGGTTTCAGCGGCTGGATTGCATCAAATCTTAAATAATGGACCCACATAGTTTGTCATTAATTGCTTCCTTTGTGCAGCGTCAGCGTCACTCAGCCATCACACTCTAATGGGATAAACATCTCTGCTTTTTCTGTTTTACACACCTGCTGCGTTTGGCTCGCATCCTGAGGGAGGCTGCCCATTAGAGCAGATTAGATCACACACACTCACACACACATGCGTGCTCTTACATCAGTCGCTGCAGTCTCAGTTTCAACAGGAAATAATGAGCTAAGTAAAACTTTTTATGATCTAAGTGCGTTATTCACTCGGTAACATTGGAGAACACAACATGCTCTGCTGAGTTACTCTGCAGGAGGGCTTGAAATTGAATAATGTTCGAGGCATTACGAATCCTACCGGACCATCACATAGAGAGAGACTGCACACGTAGACGACTTTCATCATACTTTATCTGAACATGCATCAAGTCCTGTCTGTAAGATGGGACTGGATCGTATCCTGTCTTGATGTTGGCTCATTTGTTAATAATAGAACATAGAGTACGGTCTACAGTCGCTTGTAAAAGTGTTTCATGCTTTGTGAATTTGAATTGCACTTCCCAGCCACCGTACCCTGCAAATACATGCACCACACACCTCACACTCTAACTCTAAATTGCCTCTCACCCCCGACTTCCTCCGACTGTCTCTGTCCTTTAACGGGCAACAATCAATCAGGGTCATTTCCTGTGCAGAGTGGACGTCCTGTCTCACAGGAAGATGCTTAAGAGGGTTTGGAGGGCACCAGAGACTCAGTGGGCAGAGGTATAACCCCCAAACCCTCCATGTCAGGAAATCCCTACATGCCCACTAAACACTGCTGCGTGTAAGTGTGTAATGTAAACCCCAGACACTTGAGTGCAGTGAGGAAATATCAAGATTATTCTGCTTAATATTAACTCTACTGCAGCGGTCCCTTGCGGACTTGCTGTAATACCAGGGTGAGAGAATGGAAACAGCACATCAGTGTGTGTGTGTGTGTGTGTGTGTGCAGGTGGGGCCTTCAGCGTGTGTGTATGTGGGGCACAGAGCAGCATGGAGGTTGTGTAATGCAGTTTTGAGCATGCATTCACACACAGGGTATCAGACTCTGCAGCTTATAGCTTCAGGATAATGTTTTAAAAACTCCTGTCGCTCAATTGTTTTTATGAATCCATTCATTTCTGTATTCCTCTTTTTGTGATCACTCCAAACGGGAACATCTGCTCCCACAGGCGCCTCAGAGGGTCGGGCCGTGGAAACTCGCGTAATGACGAGTGAATTTACGCGCTTTAGGAAATATTTGACGAGCTCTCAGGGAGGGCAAAGGACGAGCCGCTTTCAGGGGGGAAAAAGTGAAGACGCTAACAGTGGAGCGATTCACGTGAAGCCAAAGCGGTGTTTTTTCTTGTGGAGGGTTAGAGTGAGGGTTTGGCTCAGGTGAGGATCGAGTTTGTTACTGTCAGGGGGAGTGAAATGGAATTATCCTGGTGAATTTAAACCATCCTAATCCTGCAGACCTCATTTCAGACATCGTACTGTTAGTATGAACAGCTGAAGATGCAGGGCTGATTACGATGTCAGGGGGGCTGGGGTACGAATAATCATAGGCCATCAAATAAGTAATTAATCAAATTAGGTGCTTATAAATTAATTTTATACCATCAAAATATTTGTTTGAGCTAACACCTTTGGGCTAAGCATACAAGTGCAGCTAATCCTGACTTGAATGTAAGGGACATCCTCAGGTTGATTTTCCTTCACTCTAAGAATTGGCTAATATTGGCTGACAAATGATGGATGGCTCAAGAAAGGGGCTCCACCTTTGTGGAAGAGCAATTGAATGATGCCCGGACAAAGTTTCTTTGGACTTTTTAGATTACTTTTCATCCTGCAGACAGAAACCCACCGTTGCTGAACCTATTACTCCACCAGCTAACTCTCCAGGCACATCACAACATATTTAAGTCACTTATTCCAACAAGCAGACGTTCGGTTTGCTTTTTTTTTCTTCCTCCCCAGCAGTGTGGGAGCAGCTAATGAAGACACTGACAGTCAGTCCTACGCAGCGGGAGTCGAGTGAGTCAGCCGCCTGCTGATTAAGGGATCCGCTAGCAGAGGAGCCATCAATCAAACGCAGGATCACTCCTACTCTCGCGGCTGTTCTGTAGTGTTTATCCAGCTGCTGGCTCGCTGCCGTGGACAGAGACCCCTGCTCCTGTCCTGGCTATCTAACGGGGAGAGGAACAGCATGAAATCCAATCCCTGCACTGTTATATATCGCCAATTCAAGCTCGGTTTATAGTCATATGTTAAAAAAATTATAGCTAAAGACTGTGTCACAACCTTGACTCCGTTCCAGACATGCAAAATAAACAAAGTGCACATGTGTATATAAAGCAATAAGCTCTTGAGATGTTTCTGTGCGCGGCTGCCAGCGTGGAAAAAAACATACAGTCAGCGAGCTCTGGGAAAGTTGGACGGAGAGAAGGTTGGATTCTCAACTCACCCACGTCGATGGGGGATTTGCAGCTCAGCACCTCGCAGCTAAGACATATGGCTCAGCGGTTTGGAGATATGTCGGAAGCAATGGAGACAAAAAGACGAGAGAGAGAAAGAGGGGAGGGAATTAAAGCAAGAAAACATAAATTAATTTCTTTATCTTGGCTTTTATTTGACAAGGTGAGAGTAAAGCGCCGCTAAATGAGATATATATCCAAGAAAGTGTGTAAAAACACTCATGTGAAGTCGGCTCTGTGCAATGAGTTGACGTTAAGTGGTCCGAAGAAGTTTCTTGGTTCGAACCTCAGCTCAGACTCCACGAGGAGTTAAGTAAAAGAGCAGCTGCAGTAGTCAGAATACAAATCCAGCTACTCCCATGGAATCCCCCAAACTCCTCCAACTCAAACTCTCCGCTCTCTCGGGTTCACCCGGGAGCTAATCAAACAGGACGAGGAATGCACAAAGTTTAATTGAAGTCACTTAAAACTTGTTAAAATAACATCCTTCTGCTGACTAATACAGTTAGTGTCAATCAATAATCCCGGCTTTGAGACAGGAGAGACGTCAGAGGAAGCTGGAAGAGAGATCACGCCTAATAGTTAGGAACAGAAAACCATTTCAAGACAGTCTGAGCACTCCTGAGACCAAAATCAACAACAGCCTACAATCCAACCCCAAAGCATGTAGCTAGACACCCTGCAATGCATACATGTAGTTGTTAATAAGACAAAACAGACCTGAATGTTTCATTTTGCAGCTGATTTTGGGAAACATTCTCTTTGCTAAGAATCAGACAAGAAGCAACGTAGTATTCTCATATCTGCAGGAACAGGAGATACAGCTAGCTTGGCTCTGCCTAACAATTACAAAATCCTACTCTCACCTCTAAAGCTTGTTAAGTAACACCTCTATATTAGGAAAGCTTTTTGTGAGAGTGTACTTAATGTACTGATTTTAGCCGAGAGTATTTGGGATCAGGCGCTCGTGTTGTACAAGTAGGCTTGACAACCAGGTTTGACATGCCTTCCCCAAAACTGTTGGGATGAAATGGAAAGAAACCAATATGTCTTCATATTTTGTAGCATCATGTAGACCCCAACCCCAAAAGATCCAGGGACAGCTGGCACTTTGGAAACCAGATTCTTCCATGACTGACAGATAAGTGTGATTCAAAGCGCGTTGCTACAGAGTCCAGCCCATGATAGGCATTTGTCGTGCTTCCAAATCCATTACACGACTCCCAATGACAGTTTGTGTGCTGGTGTTGCTTGAGTCACCATTGAGGAAAAATACCTTGAAGGCATCAACCTCTGGCCAGTTAGCTTGGTGTAGAAGAAGGAACAGCTAGCTTGGCTCGGTCCAAGGATTACAAAATCCTACTCTCACCTCTAAAGCTCATTAGTTAGCTTACGTCTTATTGTCGCCACTACCCTGGAGAGGTTTCTGCAATAACTTGGAGGGCATCCATGGGAATTTGTACACGTTCTGCCAAAAGAGCACTTAAGGTCAGGCACAAGAAGTCCTGGCGTGCAATCCTTGTTCTAATTCCTTGTGAAGGTGTTCAGTTGGGTTCAGATCAGGGCCTCGTGCAGGCCAGTGGAGTTCTACCAAATGAAGTAGGGCTAATGATGCCTTTGTCAAAACTGTGGCTCCTAAGTTGGACGGGCCAGATTGGTCTTTGGGACTACGAGGGCTCAAGCATTCTCCTTGCATCCACTTAACCCCGAGTCCTCCATCTATAGTAAAGCGCTTTAAATGCTGTAAGACTCTAGAAGTGGTGTGTTTTGCATCACACCAACCAACATTTGGTGTTGCACGTTGCTTTTCTGCACCTGCTTGGCCAAGGAAACCAACCGTACAAAGCTCTCGTGAGTCGATATAAGGTGATCTTTATTCACTCTTCGGCCCTGTTTTTAAAGTTTGCCATGTCCAACACTTAATGGATGGGGTGTTGTTGCTCCTGGGCTTTTCTTCTTCACAATAAAAGCACTCACAGTCGACCGAGGAGAAAAGAAATTTCACAAATAGACTTGCGGCACAGGCCACCTCCAACGACAATACCTCATTTGAATTCTCTGACATCTGCAACTCATTTTAAACCTTTGTCAATGGAGACTTCATGACTCTGTACTTGATTCGTTGCACCTGTTTGTAGTAAATTTGGTTGAAACATCTGCTTCAAGTCTTGCAGCGTAGACCAGAAAAGGCGTCCCTTAACAAACACGTCGACCAAGACAAGAGCAGTGTCAGCAAGTTCTTTGTTTGAACCTTTGTTGTGTCTTTAAACCACCCCGACTGCGAAACGTTGTTCCCAGCAGCCATCAGTCGGACTCATGAGGGGTATTCTCAAGTCCCGAACCACCCTGAACACACATGTAAACACACATTTCTGCACTTGAACACACTTCCCAGCCGTTACTGAGAATGCAGCAGTCGTCTGACATCACTCATGTTGTGCATTGAGACAGACAGCTTGTCCCACAGGGTTAGTCTGGTGTTTTACACAAACACACACACACACACACACACACACTGACATCATATGGTGCCAGGCATGGCCACAGTATATAAACTGTATGTCTGTGGGCCTGTTCATGAGTGCAATTCATTTTTATGCTCATTCATGTTGGTTTTTCTCATCAGGGAGAAGGTCAGGGAGGCCACCTGTGAGCCAGGAGGGTTTCTGCTTCTGTGAGTCACAGCGGCAACAAGCATGAGCACCAAAAATGCCGTTATGCGTCCAAAAGCTTTATGGAAAAGTACAAGTAGCCAGAACTGCAGCACTCAGATGCTGTTAGTTGGGAAACACCTGGAACAAAGACAGAAAATGGGGAAACATTTAGCTGTGTGACCGTCCTCAGCTCTTCAAAATAAATATTTGTAAGAATCTTAAAGTCAGACTGCGTAACTTTGGCAGAGTTGAACTAACATAGTGGAAAGGTTTACTTCCTGGTGACTCTTTCCAAACAGAGCAGGTCTAGCCCATCCTCTATGTTCTATTATTAACAAAGACCCAACATAAAGACAGGATAAGATCCAGTCCCATCTTACAGACAGGACTCAGTCTGATCTCATCTTAATCCACCATGAGCAGAGCACTTTGCAGCATTTAGCAAGTTACAGTGGCAAGGACAAACTTCCTTTAACAGGCAGAAACCTCCAGCAGGACCAGACTCATGTTAGACACACATCTGCTGAGGCTGTGTTGGAGAGAGGGATAGAGGGAGATGAAGAGAGAGAGAGATGATAGTTAATTAATTCCTGGGACTAATCCTACTTGGAGAGAACAGAGTAGAGTCCAGGACCTGTTGAACATTAAGGCCTTGGAGCAAATCCAGGGGAAATACTAAATGAGTATTAGCAGAGATGAGGTGTGCACAATCCATCTAATTTCTAAACCTTCAGAGAGAGGCTTTTATTTCCATTGAACGTACTTCCTGGACTTAAAGAAGGTTCCTGGTGCTTTATTTTTTGGTGGAAACGTGTTTCTTTTTAGATTCAAGTGGATTGTAAACTTGTAGTTTGATAAGTAGTTCCACAGAAATGTACAGAAAGCATTAAATCTTACTTGTATAAATTTCAAAACAGGGTCAATAGTTACTAAAGCTTTAAGTATGGCTCATATCGCTGTGTAATGATCCTTTAATGCTATTTAATGCTAATGCTATTAGACATGTGCTTATTGTAGAAGTGATTTGGAGCCGGACCAGTTTGTTTTTCTCCCACAGACATTAGCGCCAGTTATCAAACAACCAGTGTGCACACATAGTTCTCAGTAATAAGCCGGGCTCAGATTTCAGTCAGGGGGGGCTCTATCTCCCTCCAGTCCACTCCTCCTCTCTCTGTTTTTGTCTTCTTTGTCTGTCTGCCTGTCCGTCAGGTCTGGAGAACAGATTAGAGGCAGAAAGTTGAGCCAATAAAAAGAGGTCAGTCACACACGTCTGTGTATCTTTTCCTGTCTTCTGCTCTTATTTCTCTGCTTTTATTTTCCATCAATCATCCGTCAATGTCTAACACAGACTGTACCTGAGGTTCCTTGAGTTCATCTTTGCGCTGCTTCCATTTAAAGCTCCACTACTCTAATATTTGTAAAAGCGTCTTGAGATAACATTTGTTGTGATTTGGCGCTATACAAATAAAGATTGATCGATTGTTAATGGGGATCCCTGGGCTTTTGAGCCAGCCTCAAGTAGACACTTGAGGTACTGCAATTTTTGCACTTCATTAGCTTTACATCACAGCTCCAGATGTTTTCCTTCCAATCGACAAAGCTTTCCCTTTTCAGGCTGCAGCCTCAAAGTTGTGCACCAACTAATGCAGAATGATGATTTTAGATTGAGTGCTTTATTTTGAAACTTCACTTTGGGAAAAGTTTTGCACTGCTGCTTCCACTGAGAGCAAAAGAAGCCCAGAAAACTTCTTCCATAACTGAATAAAGGCTACCTCCTGTGGAGACTCACGCTTGAGGGAGATATTCAGTGTTATGCCTGCATCTCTTCACACTGTCTGAACCGACCGCGCTGGATGTCTGTCTGTCTGGCTCGGGACTTTGTTTTGGTTGGGATCGGATTGAAGGAAGACCAGAGACTCAAAGAAAAACTCAACCCCTCACTTCTTGTACTCAAATTGAACCCGAAAACCCCCCTCAGAAAAAAAGAGCATCAACTTCTGCTATAGTGCTAAAGTTTCTTACAGTTTATAATCTCCACTGGAATCAGCATCCGACTCACTGAGATGTACCAGTGTTTGACCTTTAACCCTCCTCTTGTTTACACGAAAGACCTCAAAGATCATGTTTGACTTGGATGCTCCTCCAGGAATGTAAAATCTATGTCTGAACCTAAACATGTGAGGCTTCATCTAAGGTGCTGACAGAGGAGCTTTTTA
Organism: Notolabrus celidotus; assembly: GCF_009762535.1. NCBI lineage: Eukaryota > Metazoa > Chordata > Actinopteri > Labriformes > Labridae > Notolabrus > Notolabrus celidotus. Next base: position 3,602,705 of record NC_048295.1, on the reverse strand, counting down.
TGTGTGTGTGTGTAGGAGTTGGAGTCGTAACAATTAATGGGGCCTCGCTGACAGACGGGGAGGAATCTCAGTCAGAGTCTGAATGAGGAGGAGGAGGATGGAGACTGAAAAACACCCACGCGTATGTTAGAAAAACATAGAGCAGAAGGAAACCCCAGATTAACATGCTTTAGAGTAAGAGACGACAGCAGAGTTGATGCATGAAGCTTGTGACTAATGTGTTATCTTTCATCATCTTCTATTAAGACTGGTACATTTCCATTCTGTCAAACTTGATTCCTCTTGATTCTTTGATTGAAGATTAACTCTATCGACATCACTCTTTCATCATCAGGGTCAGTTCTCAGATTTTCCAAAGCTCCTCATTAGACCACAGAGGAGATTGAACTTTGTGTGGTGCTTATTCACATTTTGCAAACCACTCTGAGTCAAATGTGGTAGATGTAGTTCCTTCCTTAAAAACTGGGAACAAAAGCCAGCTTCTTCTTCCTTCCTGTTGGTTAGCAAGAAACGATGACTACCCAAGACTTTGCATTGTTAATGATCCAATTAGCAACCTGAGAGGCAAACATGTGTGATCAAAAGCAGAATTCAACCTTGCAAAATAGATGCTGGACCACGACATCCACTGAAATCATGTGTTCCTGGTAGATAAAAACACATTGTCGACATATAACCAGGAATGGGAGCTGGGCTGTTACTTTGTCTGAGTTTCTCCTGCTTTTGCTCTCCATACTGGACACACTTAAACCTAGATGGACCAAACCATGGAAAAGAAACACTTACATCCACATTCCTTAAGAGGAACTGTAACAGAATGATACTTGGAAGCATTGTGATCATCCAATCTGTCTTTTTGTACGTCCATCTATCTTTTTACTCCAAACACAGTCAGTCCTGTGAAGTTTTACCAGTGCCAGCCACAACTAACCTCTCACCCTCAACAATCTGTTCGGACACTCCCTCCTTGATTAGATTTCCTGCTGCTAGGGAGAATTAACAGCAACGTGGCGATGGAAAAGTGCAGGTCAAAAGGATAGAAGTTAGAAAAAAGGTGGAGGAAAGAGAGGGAGAAAGGGAAAGTAGGTGAAAGCAGGCGGTGGTGGAGCTCGAGTCAGCAGCTTTGCCCTCTTTTGTTCACCTTACACACACTTTCTGTTGGAGAATATGGGTCACAAAAACACATTCCAGCCTCTGAACATTCATACGATCCCTGTGGAAGCAGGAGAGAGGGAGGTGAGAGTCCAAAAAAAAGCATAAAAAGAGGAAAGAACAGACGCCCAGAGGTCAAAGATAAAGTCAGAAAACGAGGAGGGATTGTAATCCTCTGAGAAATTACACCGACTCCCACAGAGCGCCAGGATCAGAACCAGGAGAAAGCGGGGTCCCGCTGCTTTAAAGAGGGTTCACAGTGTATCACTGCAGAACATCCACAGGTGAAGGGAGGCAGATTTCACAACATCACATATCAAATGTTTGGATTCAACAGCAGCAGCAGTGTTTGTGTGTCTTGAACTTAAATGTACATCGGGTACAATAAACACATCTTGATTTTGCAACACATAAATAAGCTGTATGACTTCTCCATAGCGACTTTTTAATCCTCAAGCACGTCCTGTTCTAGTTTTGAGGTTAAGGAGGGGGAGACATCTCATGGCGGTGTCCTTAGATCCACTTGTGGTCGAAATAGACACCTTTAAAAACTTGATAGTGCCATACATAGAGATTTAATCGATGTATTCAAGCCAAATTCTTCAAATCTATCTTTTAAAAAGCCTTAAGTTGGACACAAATAAGGCTGTCCCGATTATTATGACCAGTAGAATTTTACATATATGGAAAACAATGGGAAAGAATCATAGACTGTATAAATAATGGACGTAGTGTCTGTGACGTCACCCATCTGTTTCTGAAGCGCTGTTTTGAGGCCAATCGGCGGCGTCAGCCATATTGGAAATGTTGAACCTAACTTCTGTCGAGCTAGTGTGAGGTAAAGAGGCAGACTTTGAGCCTCTTAGCCAACAGCTACAGTGTTCCCGCCTGTCAATCAAGTCAGCTGTGCCTCTCATGATATAAAACTCCTAATCTTAATATCTTCGAATTTGCCCTCTCTTTCATGCCACCAAAATAAAGAACCACACTATCCCCCCCCTCTACCTACAGGACTGGAGCATGGTTTTAAGTTCCATTGTGTCTCCTGTCACTGTTTGAAGTTCAAGCACACAAAAAACTAGCCAGACAGGTCTCCGGCAGTCATGTGACCCTTTAACTGAAGGTCGTAACGGTCCGTTGAAAGACCGCCGTGAACAAATCCAGCAGCTGTTCCTCTTCTGTTGTTCCTCTGACAGAGCAGCAGCTCGTGTGTCTCTGTGAACACACCTCTGAACTTAAATCATTAAATCACACACTCAGGGAACATTCAAAAAGAAAGTCAAACTGCTTCATCTAGTCGGATTTCATACGACATTACTCTCTGCAGTGGAGTCGCTAGTGCTGCTGCTGTTTGTCACAGCTTCATATTTAAATACAATCCGACGTGTCGCGGAGTGACGCGCTCTCAGCCGATACTGGAATCCTGCAGCATGTCAGAGAGCTGATAAAAACATGTGACTTGCATGTAAACAGCCAGAAGCACTGTTTGAGTAAAACATCTCGCTGACATGAGACAGAGAGAACATGTGTGCCATCTGTGTGTGTGTGTGTGCGCCTGTGTGAAAGCCCCAGAGGGAGATTGTATGATGTGTGTGTTTCACAGGGTTGAGGAAGCTACTGTGGAAGTACAGCAACAACAAGAAGTTGAACTTTGATGGAGCCAAAGTTTCTTTTTTAAAAGTGTAAAGTACAAGAAAAGACCAGTTATTTTTGCCACAGTGTCAACAGGCAGAGATGAAACATGTCAGACCTCTTTATAAAGATTGATTTGATCTGACTCAAGATGCTTTTACAAACAGAGCAGGTCTAGACCGCACTCTATCCACCATGAGCAGAGCACTTTGCAGCATTTAGCAAGTTACAGTGGCAAGGACAAACTTCCTTTAACAGGCAGAAACCTGTTGATAGTGGGGAGATGGATAGTAGTAGTTGTATCAGCTGGAGTCTGGCACGTCCACAGCAGCAGAGATCCAGAGGAACCTACGAGACAAGGGAGCTCAGGGACTCCAGAAAGGTCTATGGTTAGTAATGACTTCACGCAGAAATATTGCAAGGAGTCTGGCAAGAAAATAATGCAGGTGAAGTCAGGTTGGAAATGTAACCTGTGAGATTAAAGTTTTTAGGAGTTTGGTGCATGCATGACATCAGCTTCGGGTAGCAAGAACTACCCAGAATCCAGTTACTCAGCACAACAAGGTCAAAGTATGACAGTGAGGAAAGCTGGCAGCCGTCACAGCTGACACCAGATATTCAATAAACCATTTGACTGAGACAGGATGCTGCTGACGCCCCTTTGATTAGAATCAAACACACTTAGAGTTTAATGAGTGAATGTGCATTTTAATTCATAGTTCTTTCTCTTTTTGTGGTGGAAGTGTCCTTTAAGCTCCTCCATGTGTCAGGTTTTATATAATAGGATGTTTTGTCTGTCCTGGTAATTGGGGTGCGGTGTTGGCAGGCGAACCGCTGCCCTCAGGCTCTGACCTACTTCTCCAAAATGCTCACCGTCCTTTTGGGCCACAAACAATGATTTATCTGTGGCCAGTGTGTGTGTTAATGTGTGTGTGTGTGTGTGTGTTCCTGCATGAGTGTGTCAGTGTGTCAGTGTGTCAGAGTGCACCAGGCCACTTCCTGTCATCAATCTCAGTCAGACACACGCACTCGGAGTGTGTTGACAGATGCAACAAAGCGCCTCGCTACAAGTGTCCTCTCTAACCCTCTTCAGTCTACTGTACTGTAACGCAGCCAGACAGGGACTGTGACCTTAGACCTCTTGAGGTCATTGACCGTGAGACCCAGACGCTTGACAACAGGAAGTACTCCTTCCCCCCCCTCCGCTAAATCAGGCCAACAGACGCTGATCCTGCAAGAGGCCGGTGCACGACATCATATCAGAGCCACAGAAAGCAAAGCAGTCCTCCTGGATCTGTTTTTTTTTCTGTATCAGTATCATGTTTTTGTGCTTAACTATGCAGAGAATGTCTGAATAAATACAGCCAGCCCACTGCAGATGACAAACATCTGAGCCCAAAGTGACCTTTGACCCTCAAGTCCAACAGCATTCTTTCATGTGGAGAAGCCAAGTCCATAAGAGGAATTCCCACTTAGCCTAAGATAAACAGTCAAAGTCAAGGTCTGACCTGCTGATAGACAGGCAGCCAGGGAGGGAGGACACCCAAACATCTATCCTGAGACACAGCACTGCGTTCTCTGCTGTTAGAGGTCTGCTGCACTGAAACAAAGTGAAAAGTCTGAAGCAGTAAGCTAAATAAGTAATAACAGTACACTGTTTCCCTGTTTCCCTCAATCTAAAAATTCCAATCGCTCCCATCAGCTCTGACCAATCAGAGCCACTCTCCTGATTGGTCCTCCTACATCGTCCTGATTGAGTGTGCACTACGATCTGTTTGTGGGCGGGGCTTACAGGAGCAGAAACGGGGGGAGAGTGATGTAGTGAGAGGGAAATCTGGTGTGGAGGGTTAGTGTTGACATTCAAAATCTCTCCCTGAACTGAGGTTTATTCCAGGACTGCCAACAGCAGCTTTAAGTGTTTCGTTTTTGCATATTTTGACCTTAAATTTTACAATTTAACACAAATGTGTATCTTCTATTATTTACATTTAAAACAAAGGCATGTTGCTGTTGCTGTGATGTATTTAAGAGGAATTATTCATTAATTTGCATCCGGTTATTTTGCAGCATGGATGCATTCATTCTTTTTGCAGCAGAACGCTGAAGCATCTGTCCTTTGCATCAACAACCTATATATTCATGACATTATACTTTGTTATTTCTGCAGAACTTGTGCCAACAAGGGGTGTGAGCCAACCAGCAGTGGTGCATAGTCTTATGCATGGTCCTGTTTGAGTGAGGCTGAAATAAGAAGCAATAAAGTTGAAGAATGACCTACAAACCTTATGTAACTTTTAGGCTGTAGAGACTTATGACTCAATTTCATCAATTTCTTTGGTTTAGTGTCGGCCAATGTTATACAGATTTTAAAGATAGCATTCAAGAAATGACATCACAGCTTGTAGAAATACCTTCGCTGTTGCAGAGCTCCGAAGGTTAAACATTAAAACCTTGTGTGGTTGTTTAAACAGTCCAAACGGGCGTGTGCAGCTTGTTCTGCCATTCGTCCGTGGGGTATTAACGGGGTGGGAACACAATCCCAGAGGCTGGGGAGCATCAGGAGTCATTAAAGGGAGGTGAGGAAAAACAGAGCACAGCTTCTGGACAGGATCACGGCGAGTCGAGGGATGGAGGAGGAGGGGACGAGGGGAGAGGACAGAGATGTTGAGGTTTAAGGAAAGATGTATCTCCAACAGAGAGAGGGGTGAAGTCATGAGAGCTCTAACGTTTTATTACTGTGCTCTCTGATAACTTTCACATTTCACAGTTTCAAAGAAGCTAGCTTTTCTAATACATTCATTCCTCCTGAAGCCAATGCAGAAGTGCAAGAAGCTACAGTTCCTGAAGTGTGCACTTGAGGCTGGCTCCAAAAGTTGAGGAATCCTCATTAAGGCTCCTTCTCTTTGCCTTTTTCTAACTTAGCTGAAAGTTGGTTAAAACTGGCATTTTCAATACGGCGACCATCATCTTTGGGCTTTGGGACGACATCCATGTCTTACATCGTGTTTGATTTTACCATATACGGCTTTACATCCAATCAGCTTTGCACAGAAACAGCTGGTAGAGTAGGAAAGTCTTGCAAAGCTCATTTCAGAGCCTGTTTGTTCACTTTTAGCTCACTTTGGATGATAAATCAGTCGTTCTGCTTCCACCAGCGTCCATAAATAAAGTATGTTCTGCTGGAGTGAACACTGTTTGCATCTTTAGGTCTCTTATTCCAATGAAAACCTGCACAGAGAGGTCTTCTTGGCGAAGTTTGGCTTCTGGTAGAGAAAGAATTCTCAAATATTTTGAAGTCATTGACATGTGCGGAGGAATGGAACCACCCATCTGGCAGAACAATGCGAGCACGCGTCCAAGTCATTGACATAACTCCGATTACATAACATTCTATTACAAGAGTGTCCAAGCTATGCAACGCCAAGGACTCGGATTCAAAGCTGCACCCAACAGAGGGATAAGAAAACACGATTTAACACGAGACAACCTTGCACCAGATCTCTGAGGGCTGCTCAGCGTTAAACTGCGAAGTGCAAAGGTCATTCTTGAAGTGAGGCGGAACCAGCGCTGGCGGTGAAGTCATGGTGGCTTCCAGGATGAGGACATGCGAACAGCTGCGGCCGCTGACCTCGTCCTCTGGCCCAGCAGCGCTTACACAACCTCTATGTAACACTGTGAGAACGCTGGTTTGGCATGGAACGCTCACACTGCCACACGCCAGTGCAATGAAATGTGGAAAAATCCTGGTGATTAAGCAAGTGTGCATACCTCAGAAAGAGGAGGGTGTTATGGGAAAAAGGCAGTGTAAATCACCTCCATTTGACCACTTAATATCAAAGTCATTTCACCACCTTTCATCGTGCTCTTCAAACGCGACCAGAGCGACCGACCTGACTCATCCTGGAACCACTAAAGATGGAAAAGTCTCCCTATTTTTCTCTGTCATCCTCTTACCAGAATCCCACTTTTCAACCCCGTCTGCCCTCGCTGAGAATGCCAACATCAGCGTTTTTCATGCACACACACACAGAGTCGCACAAACAGGCAGAGTGCAGATCGTCTCCAGATGTCTAATTGGACGGAGACATCAAGAGAGTAACAATAGAGAAGTGGAGAGTCACAAAGTCAAGCTGCAGCAGATGAGAGGCTCGTGGCTGTCTGTTGAGATTAACGACTGCTGCAGAAATGGCTCACTAAGTGTAGAATCATCTTTTTGAGGCTTTCATTTTATTTACAATTAGTGGTGCAGGAGGTCACAGAATCCAGGGATGACTCCAGAAGAAGGTCTGTTTGATGCCTAACTACTGGATTCAACCCCTAAAGGAGACTTTTACCTCAGAACTGGTCCATCATGACGTTGAAGAGTCAAAAGGAAGGGTTATCTCTGCAACCAGTCGGCTCACATCGCAGGGAGGTTCTCACAGATCTGAATCTGAGACAATGAACTCTCCCAGCACTCCCCATTAAAGACCTGCATGGCTGGACTTTCTCTCCCCATGTCAAGCCCCCTCCAATTAAATCCATTCTGCTGCTTTTAAAGGCTTCCAACCAGAGATCTCATCCCCCCATTCAGGTTTCTACGAAAACAACAAGCCAGATGGAACCGCAGTCAGCGTACGCTTGTTTAGGCACAAGGGCTGGACCTTGTAGGGTTAGGCTGTACCCTCTACCTCCCCCTGCTTCCACCATTTAAATGAGGGAATTACGTTTGTTTTCTGCCATGTCCTCTTGACTCTTTGTATCATATTCAAGAATGACACAAAAACATCTTAATAAAAGATTAATTACATCATAAAAAGAGGGGAAGACTTCATCTTTAACAGGCAGAATGTAAATATGAAGCTGAAAAACAAGCACAGGCGTCAGATAGACATGAGCCGTCTGCATAAATGTCACCCTCTTAATGTTACACACCAAGAGCTTCATATAAAATTAGATCAGACCATGATATAAACTTTGGGCCGAGTCGGTTTATGAAGCTGAGTCAACTGTTTTAACACCCTCCAGCTGTGTTTCCCTCTGAGCTCACTCAACAACATGCCATCCTGCTTTCCAATGTGGGTCAGATCGATGAAAAACAGGCAGAGAGCTGACAACAGAGACATGTTGGATTGATGATATAAAAAGCAGGCGTACGGGTAATTTGAGCAGGATGTTTTCTGACAGGCAGACGAGGAGAGGGGAAGATACACTCCCTTCTTTGTTCGTGACGTGGCGAGACTGAAAGAGCGAGGGATGAGAGGGTGGATGGCCGGCTAGTTTGGGGGATGTTTGTCTCGCCGGAACAGATGTGGTGTCGTGTCTGAGTCCAGAGGAGAAGATATGATGACAGGATGAAGAGTAACAACTATCAGATATGTCTCATTATCCTGCCTGAACTTAATGAGGAGCATACTTCAAACACCAAGGCCTTCCAATGAACAAGGCTGTTAATCACTGCAAAGTTTGGCATTTTAACATTGGACCAGATGAGGATTCTTTGACTTTTGGAGCCAGCCTCAAGTGGACACTCATGGTACTGCAGCTTTCACTTTAATTTGAACAGCTTGGTAACCACTCTACAAAAGCTTCCTGCTCATACGGCCAACAACTGTTAGGTCACATTGTTGCATTCCTCAAAAAACCAGGCCTTTCCACCTTCCACCTGTTCCTAATCACATCAGTCACACCATCTTCCAAGTGACCTCACTCCATGACCAATCAATAACCACGAAACAGCACCAGTGAGTAGCCTATCCTCATCCTCCTGGGTGTCTCTCCAAGGGCAGAAAGACATTCCTTTGGTATCCAGGACCAGGGGACGTTCTGCACGGCATACTTTCAGTGACTTCCCAGAAGACGAAACCAGAACCACATGGTGGGATTTTTCTTAGAAACCACAATGTGAAAGGGTTTGGACTGGTGTTCACAAAAAACACCTACATTTTTCAGTCATCCGTGCCTCGAGTCAAACTCAAACATGCCTGAGTGTCACAAAGGTGTAAGGTCACATTCTTGACATATATTTTAATAAGGTAAATGTCAGCCTGAGAGAGTCGAACTGATCAATGTTGTTTTAAATGCTACATCGACCTCATGTCTCATGCATGAGTCGTGCTAATTCATTCAAGAATACTAATGTTGAATGGCATGTTATGCTTCAATGAATGCTACAGCTAATATGTCGTCTTGGCGTTGATTTCTCTGATTAATTCAAGTCATGTGTTCTTAAATTGAGAACTTGAAGGGGAAGAAAGAATTAGCTTTGTGGTTTCTGTAGCTGGAGAGAGTTTCTGCCAACAAATCAAGCTTCTCACTCTGATGGTTGGAGCTGGAGGACCGATGTAGATCAAACACAATGTGGGCGTATTGAAATTGGCCCGGTGTGTGAAAGAGGAAGCTGCTCCTGTCACCAGGGGAGGAGAGCATGAGTGTGTGTCTGAAGAAGGATCTCTCCTTCAGCAGGGGGGACCCTCCCTTCCAAGCTTTCCGCTTCCTTACCCTCCAGAGCTCCACCAAGGCCTCGGTGGTTCTGACGCCCGAGGAAGGGCAGTGATTCCAGGGCTGAGCTGGCCGATTGTTCCCTTTGTTATTCTGTCATGGATTGTATTATGATATTGGATGTATTGATGGGGTGTGTTTGAACACACCCTGGTTCTTACTGCCAAACTTCTGGCCCAACTTAACGAAAACAGAACCTTGTTTGGCGATCGTACGCTTCAAATTAGGACCATGTAGGAGACCTTAGCAGTAAAAACGGTTCAGTAAACAATGAGAATTAATTTCCATTGATATGTTGCTTTTAATAATTTTGCAAATAATACAAATTTATCAGATAAAACAACCAATAAAAGTTGCATTCATTTCCTTATTAACAAGCCGACACAGCATCAAGGAACAACTGGTACCTTAAACTTCATATTTTAAAGCCAGGTGTGATTACTCCTCAAGTGTAATCCTTTTCCTGTAGTCCTTCTTTTCACGTGTCTCTGTATTTTGTCATCTCAGTGGCATAACAGTCCTTTAAAGACCGGGCTGCCATGTTTGACGAGTTGTGAGTGAGCCTGTGCAGGTTTTTGACCTTGTGTGCGCTTGTTAGTTTTTATTTGGGTGTGTGAGGATGTGTTAACTCCCCTTAGAGCCCGCTGACAGGAAGAGGGGGAAGGAAATGACCCTCATCTTCGTCACAATAGGTGGTCATTCATTAACCTCTGCCTCGTTCCTATTGTTCAACTTCACACCCTCATCTGCCATGGCGAGCTGTCTTTGTCGGACTTCAGATGACTTCATGCTTATACATTTTCAGCTTTTCAATCTTCTTTATCGTCTGAGGCATTCTGCAGCATGCCCAGCTCCCTGACTGATGCATGTCTGGAAGGCGGTCGGCGCAGCGACGTAGGTGGCTGCGCGCTGATGGATTGTTCTGGATGAAGTGTGTATTTTTCAGGAAAACCCAAAGGGGGACGTGGGCGCTGTGGGAACAGTCACCTCTGCACCTCTCACACTACACGCGCCGCCTTGAGGGGATTATAAGTGTGTGTGTGTATTTGTGTGAGCATGTGTGCGTGTGTGTTTCAGGCTGTGGGAAAGGCAGGGACTTCACATTCCTGCTCTCACACCCAAAGAAACCAAGGACAGACTTTATTTTCTGTCTTTTATCTTCACCACAAAGGAAAGACGTTGAAAGTTTAGTAAAAATGCAGCTTACGCAACGCACTTCTCTGTGCGGATTTAACGTGACAGTTATTTGATCCAGTTTAGTCAAGAAACAAAAGGTTAAGGTGGCAGACTTGAAACCGCCAAGGTGGATTTTACATCTCCTATAATGCCTCAGTCCTCTACCTGTCATGATCCACAAAGCCTGTTCATACTTCTGCACTGCTGACTCATTACGCTGTAATAGCAATCGCTGTTGTGCAATTTCTATACTAGTTATATCGCCAGTTTCCGGTCCTGCTACATTCGTGTTACCCGAGCATCTTTTATCAAAGGAGCGGATCAATGTTTGAAAAGAAGAAGAAAAGACAGGAGACACAATCACAGGGCGGTCTGTGTTGTTTCGTTGCATAGTTACATTTTTGAGAAGCTGCGTGTCAAGCTTCGAAGTTTGGTATTCTCTGATTCTCATAAAAACGTACTTAGACCAATACTTTTGTGACATGCAGCTTGTATGCTAGCTTGCCCTTTTTTGTTCACGCTGTTGATTTGATGCGTTGAACCGTCTTACGTGCACAACCTGCCCAACTTTTTGTGTAACCCAAAAAAAGGATTCTTTCCTTTTTCATGTTTTTCCAACATTTTTTGACTTTGACCCCCAAATTAGGAGATTAGTTGAAAATTATTTGGAGAGCTTTGTGGTTAATAATCGTCATTGTCAGGATATGGGTATGAAAAATAAAATTTGAGTACAAAAACAGAGAAGAGGAGCTTTAACTCGCCACATAACATTTCATCAATTGCGTTCATCTGTGCTGCATTAAAGTAGAAAAACAGGAAAACCTCCTCTCTCCCTCCCTTCATCCATCTTCAGTTAGGCCTCCAGCCTAATGTCTACCGAGCTGTACTCAGAGACAGGCGGGGTCAAAGGTCAAGAGCGCTACCATCAGCTGCACTTGCACTTTCTTCCACAAGAACAACAGCGGAGTTTAAAAACAGGACGAATCCCCCACAGACGTTCACACAAAGCTTCCTCCTATAACATCTTGTGTTATGATAGCAAGACTGATGAGTGATCAGTGTGTGTGTGTGTGTGTGTGTGTGTGCGTGTGTGTGTGTGTGTGTGTGTGTGTGAGCATGTAGTGTTTACCAAGGGGGCTGACTGTCCACATGGCTTGTCAGGTGATGTATGTTGCCGGTTACCTGTGGTGCAGCTGCAGACTGTTATTGTGCTGCAGCTCAGGCCCCTGTATCTCTCACACTCACACACACACACACACACACACACACACACACACACACACACACACACACACATGCACCCACACACTTAAATTGGGGAGTGGAATTAAACCTAGTCACATCACAGGAAATTAAAATACTGTACATGGACTTTCACTTAATTAACTTGCAGGAAAAGTACAAGACAGTTACATAACACAGGAAACACAGAGCACAGTAGGTGTTTGCTCCCTGTGAGACCTCATAGAGTGGATAAACACAACACAAGCTCCTTAAACTACACAAACTCTGTGTATCACATCTCTAGCCTGCTTAAAGGATAGGCGTGCAGGATGCATGTATGAGGTTTCATATTGTCTTTCCCTGTTCATCCAAACTCTGAGATGTTACAGCCGTGAAACAGTGACTCAGTGAAGTACGCCTTTCATTTTTGAGTGAGTGTTATCAGGCTTTCAGAGTCTTGATGGGTGACCTTTTCCAACCTTCAACCAGGTGTTTTAGCAACTGAAATCTAAACCCCCTGACTTGACAACGGTTGTTAACTTTCACTCATAAAAGCAACTACATTTTTTTATCATGTGCATTTGTTTAAAGGCATAATCTGCCAAGTAATTCCACTTATAATGCACAAAAACGACTATTTTAACATGTTAAAACAGCTGTAAAAAGAGGTAGTACGATGAACTTTTGTGCCCCAAAATCTGCACATCAGCTCGTTTGGACAGCAAACACTGAGGGCAGCAATTTGGAAATCAGGACGGCACACCTGGTGACCATTACAACAGTAACATGTTTCCCTGTGCAGCATGGTGCCAAGCTTCGGGTAGAACAAGCACCCCTTGCGACAATATCCCCGCACAAACATTCACACGAATGCACAAAAACGACACAAGGCTCGTTTGGAAGCTGCCTCTGCGATTTGAGTCCAAAACAAGCTGAGTAAACTTCCAAAGAACACAGCAGCAGACGGTGCAGGACGAGCCGTGTGTTCTGTGTGACGGGCTGGTGTGTGTACCTGATTGTAGGAGCGTGAATAAGCATGTTCGTGCCTTTGAATCAAGAGATCACACACATGCTGGCAACACCGTGAAGTGCAGCAGGTCAGGAGTGTGTGTGTGGGCCCGGTCGGTTGATGTGGTCGGGGCCTGTCATGAGAGCGCTGTAGGTTTGCGCCGTCAGCTGTGCTTCATCAGGGAAACCCTTACCACCAAACCTCCACTTCTTCCTCCACCTGGCTCTTTCCATCTATTCTCTCTCGCCTTTACTTTCACCTTTACAAGTCAGCCCCTCATTTATCGGATCAACAGTCCCTTTAGGAAGCTGCAATTTAATGCACATTCAATAAATCAGTGTAGATTCTGCACAACATTTCAGTTCTCCAATCATCCTACCTTTTTCAGAGTCTGTATCAGGTATTTAATTTAGAAAACAACGCCAGTAAAAACCTGAAAAGGACCGGCTCTTTATTTTCTCTTCCCCGGTTGGATTTCTAAAACGCTCTCCTTTGATATTTTCATTTTTGTCTTTCAGCAAACGCTCATTAGAAAGTCACAGAACTTCAAACCCACAGACCTCCCACCTCAAATATTCATCCCCTTCCTCCCTCCGTTTAGCATGTCTTTATTCCCTCTGTAAGACTTCCTCCTGCACCCGCTGACCTCGGTTAATGTCGAGAAACCGTATCAACTCCTCGTCAACGTCTCATTCTGCATTAATCCTCTGCGTGCACATGCGAGTCAAAGAGAAATGTTCCTTTCCCAGTCTCCATTTCCCAGAGGATGTCGAAGGCTGTTTTTCTCACGGTGGTCTGGGCCGAGCCGTCAGCTGGCACGGCGTGGCATGGGCTGGCACAGGAAATGGCTGCCTGAACGCCGCAAGGGAATCAGGCCAGTTCCATTTCCTGTCAAACATCCTCCCAGAGGAAGGCAGCTCTCAAGACATGAGAGAGAAAATACACAGGAGTGGAAAATCAGAGTGAAACTGGACCCACAAATCAGAGTGTTAACATCATACGGGCAGCGTTTGATCTTTGGCAAGGTGTAGGAGTAGTAATGGTCAGCTCATAGTTCCCTATTATCCCTCTAGAACACTACACTCCCAACATGCAGGCCTGCTCATCGTACCTAAAGTATCTAAAAATCATCTTTTTGATAAAGCTTATAGTTAGAGCTGGATCAGGCTTGGACCAGCTAGAGAGAGACAGAAAATGTGACTCCTTGGGGGTCTTTGCTGCTGCTCTACCTGCCTTCGCTTTTCTTGTATGCTAATGAAAGAGATGGGAAGTATTCTCTCCTCGCCTCAGACTTTGGCACAAGTGGAATGCCGAAGTCCCTCTCTTTCATGTGCATACAGGAAAAGCTAAGGCAGGGAAGTGTGCTCTCCCTGCATCAGGCTTTTGCATTCCACATATGCATGTGAAAGAGCTGGGAGCTCCCAAAACAGAGTCATGCTGCCAAATATAACTTATTGCATGCAAATGATTAATTATTTTATCACTGGTGGGAAATATCTTTAATTAAAGTCCATATTCCCATAAAACTGAGGCTGGCAGGTCTGGCTGTTATGTGTATGAGAATGTGGAACAGCTCAGAACAAGATATAAGAGTTAAGTTATGGTTGTTTTTCACTGAAGCAGTATATTAAACCTCCCCCAGCAGGTAGACTCATGGTGTTGTATTTTTAACGGTCTTATTTTCCTCGCTGAATCAGATAACAGGACACCACAAATCCTCTCTGATAACCCGAGGCGTCTCTGAATCTCTTCCTTTCTTTCTGAAGGGGGGGGTCGGTGTTTGTTTTTCAGGGTTAAGCTGCATTTTTGTGGGGGTTCATACTCCGCTATCTCCTTCCACTGTCTGCGCCTCTGTCTCCTCAGATCATGTTTTCTGGATGCGGGCCAGACGAGACGCAGGGCAGAGTTTGCTTCTGCGGTTTTTGGTCATGCTTTCCCTCACACGGCATTCCAGACGGATCTCCTTACATCCACACGTTTTCTCTTCCCTCCCCTCCGTTCTGTCTCAGAGGGCAAATCACGCCATACCACAAATAAGCAAAGTCGCAACTATTTCTGTTCAAAGGGTGACACATCAGGATCTAGAAAGTGTCATCTGTTATTTCGGGGCTGTGAAGCTATCAATCACAGCATGATTACTGTAAGTAGATCTTTAGATTCAGACTGCACCGGGACACAAGGGACGAAACAAGGGAGCCACACATCCACGAGGAAAGCCGCTTTTGGTTTTATGATGTGTTTATGTCAAGGAATGCTATTCGACAGCTATTAAGAGCTCAGATAGGAAGGAGGCCCTTACATTCAGGAAAAGGAAAAAGAATCATAGAAAGCGTGAGCAGCTGGATTTCATAGAGGGATCAAGTTTAAGATCGATGGTTTAAGGGCTGAGGGGTTTTCCAGCTCACATCGACTGACCTAAGGGGCTCAGCTCATTGTTTGATGTTTATTTTTAAGGCAAGACTAAAGAGAACACTGCTCTGTTGTTTCTGACACAATGAAGGTCGTAGCATGAAAGAGAATTCAAATGATGAGCCTGTGAAACTTCAAAAAGTTCTCCCTGGCATTGAAGGGTCTCCTCACTTTGGCGGGAGGAACACATCCAAGGACAGCGGCGGGCGTCTGTTGTGTCTGAGGGCGATTCATCACGAGGAGGAAGCTCATAAAGAATCCTGGAGGGGACGTGAGGGGCGGCTGTAAATCTAGCAAAGCTGAAACGAGCTGCCAGCCAGAGCACTAAGTCAAACTTGTCTGTAGACATTTTCAGAAAACAGTGTCATGATTACATATTTGGTATAAAACTACTGTCCAAGAAAGACTCGACTTCTTGGAATCCTCAGAAGATGAACTCTTAGTGTTATGTTAAGTTATCACTTCATATCTTTCAGTCTATAGATACAGAGAGTTTTATGACTTTGCAGATGTCGAATGTGTCAGATGTTATCTGATTTCAGGTTGTTTCATAACCACCTTTAAAAAAAACCTTACTGGAGATTTAATGTAGTACAAGCCAAAAATGAGACCTGGATTTCGTGTAGCGTAAAAAATCTGCCAATCCTGTAAGAAAAAGTTACTTACATTTTGTTGTTCTTACTTAGAAACTTGGCAGGTAACTTGTTGGGTGAATGTTGCTTATTTTCTATATGAAAGACAAAGCAGATTGAAGAAGTTAAAGCTCAAAGCATTCCCTTTTATATTGCTCCAGTGTTTTCTGTTAAGAGTTTAATGAATCCGGCTGTGTGAACTCTATCTTTTGCAGCTCCTTCTGAAATGAAACACTTTTGCTTGTCATGAGTCAGAGCTCCAAAACAGCACAGACGCTTACATAAACCAGGTCCCTGCAGAGATGCTGAGGTTATACTTGACACGGACCCTCCCTCCTGTCCCGAGATCATCTCTCCTCTGCTGCTCTGACATCGTATAAACAGAATATGGGTCATAAATCCGATTTTTCTTCCTCTGGTCTGTTACGTCTTGACATCTCTTTCGCTACAACATTAGAATGATATGTCAAGGATTCAAAATGTCCCACATCAGGCGGGAAGAGTCAGCCAACAGAAACATAAACACATGCTGCACTGCATGACACTATGACCCGCCCACCTGCCCGTCCGTCCTCTTGTCTCTTCTTACAATCTGCAGATTTTTGCCTCGAGCTGTTGATCGCTGCCTTTATGTTTGTGTTCAGGCATCAGAATGTGCCATATGGGATGAGGCTCTGCTCCAGAGCTTGTGAATATTCCCGAATGAGACAATGACTCAGCAATTTACAGGTATGTGCCTTCATAACAGGTGGAACAAAGGAATTCTACAGTTGTTTGAGACAGTTAGATCGAAACCCAGCCAAAACAGATTTACTCTGTTGGATCCACGCCCGAGACACTCCTTTACTTTTACTGTCGATCAACATACTTATAAGGTCGCCAACTAATTACACACCAGCCTGAATGGAATTGATAAAATCATAATGACAAAGCAATTATTTTAAAGGTCATTCCACAGTCAACAGCATTTTGTTGAGTGCTTCTCATGAAAAGGGCTCTTGAGTGCATTTAAAATCTCTGTTACATGCTTCTTGTTTTGAAACTGGTCGGCAGAAACTTAAAAAAAAAAGTTTCAAACAGGACAAATCTAGTCAATAGAATGAGATATTTGCATGCACAAGTTATACTTGGTGGTATGGCAGGGAGAGCATCAGCAAAGACCCCCGGGGTACAGAGCAGAGCGAGCATCAGTGACAATACATATGACACTGGTGCCATATGTATTGTATAAGTTGTAATTGGCAGTATGGCTCTGTTCTTGGAGCTCACTGCCCTTCCACCTGCGTGCGTGGAAGGGCAGGGCTTGATGAACTAATGCTATGCTCAATATGTTTCTTCAACCAAATCACAATCCACTTAGCCAGCTTGCTAGCTAGTTAGCGCTAACAAGCTAATTAAGTCCTTACTCTTATCTACCATTTTCTGAACTTTAAGACGTTATTCAAGGAGTTCATCTCAAACTTCAGTGTGAGCTAGCTACATTTTAGCTTTTAACCATAGCAATAGCAACTGTCATGATACTTATGCTATGATTAAATGGAAGTCATGGTACAATACTGTATATGTAACCTCTATTCATAATGTTGACATGGTTCAAGGAGCATGTGCAGTATTTCCTCGTAAGTGTGCTGACATATTTTGGCTGCCAATACACTACATGTTGGGAACTACTGCGCTAGCTTAATGTCAGACATCCCTCTGGCATGCACACAACAAGAATCTGTTTGCATCCCGTGGTTACATGAAGTGTATGTCTGACTGAGATATAACTCAAACACCTGTAAGCCCTCAGGTGTGTGTTGGCTCTCCTCCAGCTCTGAACCATCAGATTTAGAAAAGTCTGACAGCATGTCAGGCTCGAGCACTCACTCGGAGCGAGGAGGCCTAGAACGTGTTCCCCGCTGTCAGGAGGGAAAAAGGGTGTGGGTATAATTACACCAAAAATGACTGTATCTTACTTTAATAATACGGCAATTACAGCTGACAGCTAAGCACGGACACAGAGGGAGAACGAGGGGATTTCCATTGTCCTCCAACAGAGTCTACTTCTATTAATCCTCATGCCATAATTCGACCATGTGGACTTTCTGCTTGAAATGACAAAGTTTGGTCGAAGGAGGACTCAGTTTTTGACAAGCTGCTGCCAGGCGAAGTTTGAAAGATATTTATGATTTAAAGTCAACAAAAGTTCACCGTATGTTTGTTGTTGTCCTCCAAAAAATGCCCCAACTCTAAATCTGACTTCTTCTATTTCCTCACAACACAGCAGGAACAATATTTCACAAGTAAGGCTTTGAAATCTCGTCTGGCAGCTGCTGACTGCAGTCCGGTCAGTCTGGGGTAGACGCAATCCTTAGTCGACAATACAGAGAGCTATTGGTTTGAAACAAACAATTTAACCACATGCCTAAATTATATGTTTTTCCCCTTTCCCTAGTTATTGTCCAAACCCAGTTTCCTCCACTCACTGCCTCTCTGAGCCAAGTAGGTTTCTGCAACACGTCGCTCCATCCTTATCCCTGCTCTGTGACCCAGACAGAGGAACGCATTGGTTCCTAATTTGCAGCGCTAAAGTGGAGCCAAACTTAATTACTTTGTGTGCATTGGAGGTGTTGTAAAATTTGTTCTTTTGGCATGAGGAGCTCTTTCTGAGTATGAATGTATGGAAACCTAACAGCACATGGCATTTTAATGACTTCATTCCCTCTCCAGGTGAATACCCACAACTAACGATGACTGTGCAGAATGACACAGCCAAATATAACCCTAAACAAATATCCGTATTGACAGTTTGGCGCACGAACAGCTCTTGTTTTGCATAACTAACTGGTTATTCTGGCTCCTCAGACACTTGATGTGTGAAAAAGAAATGCTCATTGAGCAAGCGGTGGGAGTCCTTTCCCAAGGACATGCCACAAAGTTTAACACCCGGCTCCGTGACTTGGATAGCTCCAAATATTTGAATGTTGAAATAAGATAGCTAGACGATACAGTGAACCAACTCTGAGCAGAGGTTATGTGATGCTGTCCGACTTAAATGAAACATAGATATGAAGAGGAGACAGAAAGCACTTCAATGTTACATCCAAGGTCAAATTAGGTGCTAAAATCCCTGAATCTGCTTCTACAACTAAGACGCTTTCTTAGATTCTATTACATAAAGATGCTGCGAATACACCATTACACTGATGATAATGAAATATTCAACAATGTGCACAAAAATTGAAGTTTCAACAGGTATGAGGAAGATGTTGAAACCACATTTTCAAGCATTGCTCACAGTGCGTTGCTAATTCAGTCAGCCACCACTTTGGTCGTATCTCTGCAGCTCTTGGAGAACCTGTCCTGACATTCCTACAAGTTGTTGTCTACCTTTGTTGAGAACTTCATGCGTCGCCTCTAGCTCTGCATGTCAGCACCCATGTCAGAGTTAGTGGCCCTTGCTCCCTCCTGTCTTAATCCTTGCTCGTGTTGTGTTCACCTTGGAGTAAAGCGTCTCCTGAATGACACAGACTTCAAAATAAAGGATTCAGAGTGAGAGAGAGAGCTGGTTATTAGAGCATGTTGGTCTTGTTTTGATGGGGCCCTGCTCTCTTATAACACACTGCTTTGGCCTCTATCAGTCTGCATCTCTCTCTCTCTTTCTCTCTCTCTCTCTCTCTCTCTGGCTTTCCCAGAAAACCACTGAGGTGAAACGGACACCGGCCTAATTGGGTTTTTACAATCACGTACAGTGTGCAGTGTGCGTGAACACACACGGCGCTTCAGCGGCGGTGGCTGACAGGCAGGTAGATTTCCAGCTCGTCTCTCAAGCTGCTTTAATGACTGTTTGAGCTTCTGGGTTTTCCACATGTGATTTATAGCATCACAGGAAGCACTTTAAGGACCATTTTTATGCGTTCCTGTCTTCATTCTCAAACATTTTCCCACATACCTTACAAAAGCATAAAGATGTGAATTTTATTTTAAAGTGCAAATGTTTGGACTCTCTTGCACCATTTCCCTCTTGTGCCTTCTCCATCATCAACATCCTCCAACGATGTCGTCACTTTGGACTTCAGGCAGTACCCCTCCTTTCTGATGGAGCTTTTGCATCCTTGAAAGATTATGAAAGTGTCTCTTTACATCCGGGAAACCGTCTTCTCCCACCAAGGACGCACTTCTTTCATCCGTGCAAACTCTGATTCCCTTACATTTCCTCCTACAACCTTGTCCGACACCATCTGATCCCATCTCAAGGCCTTCCCGCTCTCTCTTTGCATGCCAGGCTTCGGCCCTCCGATAAATTCCATGCAGCTTGCTCTGAGGATTTCATCACAGATATAAATAACGAGGCTTGGCAGCCAGTTCTGAAACGTGCGCTCACACATCCTCGGTCACGGTGTCATACAATGCACAGAAGTTCATTGAGTCCACTGGCTTGCAAGCAAATTAGCCTGTATCTATCCTGGCACTTATCCTCAGTGTGATAACAGTGAAGGACCTGCTAATGACCAATGTTCTGGACCTGTTCCAATCGCTGCTCTGCACCATCACGTCCACTAACATCCAGCCCTCACCCTCAGTTGGCCCTCCTAGTTTTCTGACCTTGCAGCCTTCCTTACTTTACTTGCAAGGCATGCTTTTTGATGCACTGGAAGCGTCGTCATCCCTCCTCTTATACCAAGTGGGTAAAGGATTCCTTGTTCTTTATGTCAAGCCTTGCAACAGCAACCTTGATGCAAAATGTGCAAAATGTTTGGCTACTCTTTACATAGCGGTTTCCAATGTCTGCAATATTGTGCAAGGGGTTCCTGCACAACATGACCTGCAGGCTAAGAGAAGATGTTACCCTGTGTTTACCCAGGCAGAGACGGACAGCCCGTGTGTGCTCACATTATAAAGCTGGAGGGGATCATCAACATGCCACAATCCTCTGGGATGACAGGCCATTAAGTGACACTACACAAGCTAATGTGAATCCCTTCATCATCATCATCATGAGAGACTCCCCTCCCTCCCTCTGAACCAGTTTCATTCCCTGAAATGTAGCTGGCCTGTACTCCAGATGATTCCCAGTAATTGTTCCAGATCCCGCCCCCTCTTCTTTAATGACAGCTTTTCCTCTCTGACTCCCAGACAGCAGCACATTAACATGATGTACAGTCCTATGGGTGTTGGCTCTGCCTGGCCAGCTGACCCATATAAGAGATGATTACATACACAAAGTCCTGGCATGGTATCTGAACTTAGCTCACTTGGCAAATGGCGGTGTGACACAGATCCTTCAAGTGCTTTAATTAGCCGATGACACGCTAACAGTGAGATAAGCCTGGTGAGAGCAAGTTGTCAGATACCATCAGGGCCTGTCTTGTTAACTTTATATGTTTGTATCCATGTAATGCGTCGACAGGGTTGGTTTTACCCAAAACTTTTTAAGCAAAGTGGACAAAGCCACTCAGCCATCAGCTGTTTATTTGTAGACTATAGGTTTGAAGCCTCAAGTTCAGCATTCTGACCCTTAATATGTTGCTTTTTTTTGGAGCCAGATAGGACTTGTCTTCTTTGGACATAACACCCTCTCTCCATCTTTCATCACTCTGGTGCCAAGGTTGTGAACGTCAGCTGGTCTCAGTCATGAGGGGTAAACTCCGCCCACTTTTGGGCCACTAAGTACTGGCCGATCACAGTGTCTCTCTGTCCTTCATCACTCTGGTGCCGTGGTTGTGAGCGACGGCTAGCCTCAGTCATGGGGGTTCCGGACCATCACTTAGCCTCTCCGTCTTTCATCCCCTTTCATCCCCCCTCATATATTGAGATCAGTACAGTAAGTATACAATGTGTGGCTGGTCAAAAAACAGGCTTTAGATATTGAAAATGTGACCTGGTGACTCCTGGGTGTCTTTTAGTATTATGTATTCATCAGTGATGATAGCCACACTTCATTGTAGGCCACTTTATGATCATTTTTGTACTACAGTTTGAGATGTTAATACCATGCTGTATTGAATGACACTTGAAACCAGCATTTGATACCATAAAGGCATTCTCACTTCACAGTTTTGGTGTATTTAATGGTCATATGTTTGTGTTTTCAGGTTTTATTATGTATGCTACTCTGGTAAAATGTTAAAAACCTGTTATCAAAGCCTGAAATCACAACAACAAACCTCTTCAGATATTTAACAACAGGTCTTTTATCCAAGTGTGACCTTTTGACTTCACTTTCCTGACATCATATCACCTGCCGATGATAGGAAACACATTTATTTGTTGATTCATGCCTAATGGTCTCACCACAGGGTGACGTGTGGTGTTACTATTTGTTCCAGGAGTGTGTTTGTCTGTTTGTGAAGTGCTTTCATGTTTGACAAAAGCGTGCCCCGTGAACATTTCTTTGTGCGAGCCACTCCTTTAACACCACGTATCACTGAAATCAAGCCTCTGAAATACTCACCATTTGACCTGTTTGGTGTTATCAGTCTGAGTGTGTTCTGTATCAGGTGTTATCAGTTTGTTCCTGCTGTCCTTTATAATGTCTGCTAAACAACGAACACTGCAGACAGTAGGTTACAGTCAACTCATGTCTGGTGTGTGCTCAACATGAGGTAAAAAGGGTCTTGTATTGACAACGTGGACCTTCCATTAGTACCTGGATGGAACCTGACACCTCAAAGGGCATTATCCTGCTTCCACCACAGCTGGTGTCATGTTTCTGTGTGTTTTTAAATCATAGTTAAAGGTTTTAACGAGCCATAACAAGCTTTCCAGGAAATTCTTGCTGGTCTGATCAATAGAAAAGGTTCTACTGTGATGGGGATGTTGTCCAGAAAGTGGAACCCATCCTACCCATGACTTAGTGTAGTAATAGGAATGAGTTTGCGGCGCATGTTATAGGGTTCTTTCCATTCCAAAGGCTCTTTATAATGCAGCCAAAAATTGCATCCTTTGCAGACAAACACATCCCATGATCCTCTGCACGCCAATTCAAGCAAGATGGCTACCGCTGGAACAGCCAAGCTACACTTTTTTAATATTTTTTGGGCCTTTTTGCCTTTTATTTGATAGGACAGCTGAAGAGAGACAGGAAATGTGGGGAGTGGGGAGTGGAGAGTGGAGAGTGGGGGAGGACATGCAGTAAATGGTCTAGGCTGGAATCGAACCTGCGACCTCTGCGACAAGGGCTATAGGCTCTGTATATGGGGCGTGTGCTTAGACCACTAGGCTAACGGCGCCCAAAGCTACAAACTTTTTAACACAACTGTTTGATTTAATCTCCATGGAGTTGCCGAACGAATGTTATAATGCCCTGGAGCTTGGAGTTGTCTTTGCAATGTCAGTCAAGTGTGTTTTCACTCCTTCTCAGCTCCAACGATCTGAAACCTTCCACAGCAGATATGCAGGACTCCTATGCATCAATGAGCACAGAGCAGATCTAGCATGACAGGAAGTCAGGCACCAAAACTATAAAGACAGCATGGATGCCTGTTGACACGGTGGCAAAAACCTGCCCACTTCACATCAGGCAATCAGGATAGAGCATTTACACAGATAATGGTGTATTTAAACACAAAGACCTGGAAGCAACGTCCCAAATTTGCTAAAAAATGAAAGGATTAATCAGTGAAGTCTGCCGTGACATCACGACATGACTCGTGCCTTACAAAAGCTAACCATTCGTTATTTCGTCATTTCATAATCCGCTGTGATTTACCCTGTCTTCTGTCCTCCAGACGTGTACTGCTGAAGTACAACACACCTCCTTTATGTCACACTCCTGTTATTTTTGGAAGCATGCCAAGTCTTCTGAACCGCAAACCACAATGACTTGCATGTTATTATATCACACTGAATCATTCTCACCCTGTAAGGCTTTACCTAAGCACTGTTAATAACCGGTAAACTCACCTGCATTACATGTGCAAACCAAAATTGCACACCAGAGCGCTGTTTCAACTTGTCAGGTCGTATTTATAGTCATGTTTTTTGGCTGTTGGACTTTAAAACTCACCATGGCACTGATAAGAATCGAACCCTCAACCTTAAGACTGCCAGTGCAGCCTCTTAACCGCTGCACCAAATCAACACACTTTTGAACATGAGCTCCAGGTATATTTGTCATGGTGCTTTGGCTTTTGGCCTTTAAAACTCACCATGGCACTGATAAGAATCAAACCCACGACCTTCAGACTGACAGTCCAGCCTCTTAACCCCTGCACCACTTCAACACACTTGTGAACATGAGCTCCAGGTATATTTGTCATGGTGCTTTGGCTTTTGAACTTTAAAACTCACCATGGCACTGATAAGAATCGAAACCTTGACCTTGTGACTGCTAGTCCTTCCTCTTAACCCCTGCACCACACTAAAACACTTGTGAACATGAGCTCAGGGTATATTTGTCATGGTGCTTTGGCTGTTGGACTTTAAAACTCATCATGGCACTGATAAGAATCAAACCCACGACCTTCAGACTGACAGTCCAGCCTCTTAACCCCTGCACCACTTCAACACACTTGTGAACATGAGCTCCAGGTATATTTGTCATGGTGCTTTGGCTGTTGGACTTTAAAATTCACCTTGCCTCAGGCAAGGATTGAACCTCCAACCTTGAGAGTGCCAGCCCATCCTCTCAACCACTGCACCACATCAACACACTTGTGAACATGAGCTCCGGGTATATTTGTCATGGTGCTTTGGCTGTTGGACTTTAAAACTCACCATGGCACTGATAAGAGTCGAACCCACGACCTTCAGACTGACAGTCCAGCCTCTTAACCCCTGCACCAAACTAACATACTTGTGAACATGAGCTCTGGGTATCTTTGTCATGGTGCTTTGGCTGTTGGACTTTAAAACTCACCATGGCAGTGATAAGAATCGAAACCTCAACCTTCAGACTGCCAGTCCAGCCTCTTAACCCTTGCACCACATCAACACACTTGTGAACATGAGCTCCGGGTATATTTGTCATTGAGCTTTAGCTGTTGGACTTTAAAATTCACCTTGCCTCAGGTAAGGATTGAACCTCCAACCTTGAGACTGCCAGCCCATCCTCTCAACCACTGCACCATATCAACACACTTGTGAACATGAGCTCCGGGTATATTTGTCATGGTGCTTTGGCTGTTGGACTTTAAAACTGACCATGGCACTGATAAGAATTGAACCTTCAACCTTTGGGCTCTCAGTCTGTACCACTGAGTGTCAGCAGCAACTGATTTTTGCAAGAATGTTTAAATGTTTGTGTGTGTGCATATATGCATATATATATATAGATATATATATATATATATATATATATATATATATATATATATATATATATATATATATATATATATATATATATATATATATATATATATATATATATATATATATATGCATGTATCTATATATATATATATATATATAAATAAATACGTAACTAATACATTTTTAAAACATTCTCTCAAAATATCAGTTGCTGCTGACACTCAGTGGTATAACCCCCCCAGTTTACTTGCTGTAGAAATCGGGGGGCAATGGCCCCCCTTCAGGATCCCCCGCATATGTGGGATTCGAACGTCCTGTCCGAGACTGTGCAATTCCAAACGCCCTGCAGTCTTCTGTACAGTTGTAATTCCCATACGCCACAAGGCACCGCATATCTGGGATTCGAACATCCTGTCAGAAACTGTGCAATTCCAAACGCCCTCCGGCCTTCTGTACAGTCGTAATTCCCATACGCCATGAGTCACCATTCATTCTCGGACTTTTGGTCAGGTCGTATTTATAGTCATGTTTTTTGGCTGTTGGACTTTAAAATTCACTTTGCCACAGGTAAGGATCGAACTCTCAACCTTCAGACCGCCATTCCAGCCTCTTAACCACTACACCACACAGACACTCCTGTAAACATGAGCTCCGGGTTTATTTGTCATGTTTTTTGGCTGTTGGACTTTAAAACTCACCATGGCACTGATAAGAATCGAACCCTCAACCTTTAGACTGCCAGTCAAGCCTCTTAACCCCTGCACCACACTAACATACTGGTGAACATGAGCTCCGGGTATCTTTGTCATGGTGCTTTGGCTGTTGGACTTTAAAACTCACCATGGCACTGACAAGAATCGAACCCTCAACCTTCAGACTGCCAGTGCAGCCTCTTAACGCCTGCACCACATGAACACACTTGTGAAAGTGAGCTCCGGGTATATTTGTCATGGTGCTTTGGCTGTTTGACTTTAAAACTCACAATGGCACTGATAAGAATCAAACCCACAACCTTCAGACTGCCAGTCCTTTCTCTTAACCACTGCACCACATCAACACACTTGTGAATATGAGCTCCGGGTATATTTGTCATGGTGTTTTGGCTGTTGGACTTTAAAACTCACCATGGCACTGATAAGAATCGAACCCTCAACCTTCAGACTGACAGTCCTTCCTCTTAACCCCTGCACCACACTGACACACTTGTGAACATGAGCTCCAGGTATATTTGTCATGGTGTTTCGGCTGTTGGACTTTAAAACTCACCATGGCACTGATAAGAATCGAACCCACAACCTTCAGACTGACAGTCCAGCCTCTTAACCACTACACCACATCAACAGACTTGTGAACATGAAAAAAAAAATGGAAAATGGTCGTATCCATTTTTATTCACACCAGAAAGTTTTCAGATCCAGACTCCAGCTACTTCAATTACTACCATCCATCTCACCACTATCATCTCTCTCTCTCTTCATCTCCCTCTATCCCTCTCTCCAACACGGTCTCAGCAGATGTGTGTCTGACATGAGTCTGGTCCTGCCGGAGGTTTCTGCCTGTTAAAGGAAGTTTGTAGGGAAATGAACACAAGATCAGTCCGCCTTGATGGTTGATTGCTGCTGCTGTTATTTGTCGTTATAGGACTTATATATTTTGCCGTTTGTTGTGCATTCAGGCGGTTTTCAAACTGCTTTTGTGCTGGAAACTATCAGCTGTATCTGGCAACGCTGGCTGCAGCTTGAAGTCAAACCCCCGGCCAGTTGCTGCACGATTTAACCATAAGGCCAAACCGGCATGGGATGTTGAGACTATGAGAGGTTTTTGAATCTCTGGCAACAACAACGGACGAGGGACCACCACGACAGACTGAAGGAAGAGACATTTTGCCGGGAAAAGGCAGCAACTCTTTGATTAACTGCTGTCGGCATCTCTGAGTGACATCACCTTTAACATCCTCATGTAGGTCGTGATGATTGACTTGGCACCAGCTTGTAGTCTGTCCAGTTTGTCGCTCAAACAATGGCACACATTTCTGACTCAGTGATTATAGTGACTATTGTAACAGTAAAGATCTATGAATGCTGCCGACTTGGTTACAAAATGTGCTTTTGTAACTCCTAATATTTCATATATCCATCATCTTTTCAGTTGCTGATCAATTCTGAATCAGTCAAATTTGAACAATGCTTTCATACTTCCTTTATTCATACCATTCACAAACTTAAAACCCAGCTTTGTGACTTTTTAAAAGCATATCAGCTCTCCACCCTCATAGTGACATCAGCACAAATGACTGCTGTCTCCATGTGATGAATGGACTGCCTCAAAGTCGGCAGCTCCTCCTCCTTCACCAAATACACCTGTGATGTCTGAGGTGGTTGGCTCAGTGCTCTTTAAAGGCCGTGTGTGACCATTGATTCGCATTCAAAACAAACCCAGCACACCTGACAGTCGGAGGCTTTCCTGCTCCTCCCAGCCGTCCTGTGAGGGTTTATTGCTCCTCCTGCTCTGCCTGAGTTCTTCCAGCCAACCCACGAGAGAGAGGACAGAGAGGAGAGCATCACATTTCTCCAGGTAGGTGTGAGACAATTATGTGTGTGCAACCTTTTGTTGGTGGAGGAGTGTAATATGATGGACAGAGAGCTACAGGACTGATTAACCTTAACTTTTCTAATACATAAAACAAAGAAACGTGACAGTTAAGTTAGTGCTTTTAGAGTAAATATGAAAACATGTTTCTGGGAATACACGTAATATCTCATTCATTGCCTGCACGTGTCACTACAGATAATAATCTTCCTTTCAACCGTGAAAACACGCAAAGCAGGTTTTCGCCCCCACTCCCCCTTCCATGTTCATCCTCCTCTCATAATTACCTGTTTGCACTTCTGTTAAGGGACTCGCTCCGTTAACACATGCCTGCATGACACAGCAAAAACATGAGTATCAGGAGTCGGACTGTTAACAATGGGAATGCGATACGGCTACACGCTACATGCTGCACCCCCTGCCAGCGCCAGATGTCTGTTTTGACATGTGTGAATCCCTGTTCACGTGCAGCACATACCTCGTTCTTGACTGCAGACCGAATATCAGAGTAATCAGACTGTGCATGGACAAATTCGATCATATTTACTCTGCAAACACTGACCTCTTAAGAAATGAGTTTAAAGAATCAGAGACCATCAAATAATAGTGCTTTTTTATTATTTTATTCATTAAAAGTGTTAAGATTTATAGATTAACCATCTATTTATCTAATTATAATCAGCATGTTATGATAACTTTTGACAGTTTTGTAAATTCAGAATAGATTAAGAGTATTAGAGTGTCTGTAGTGTACAAAATCATCACACTTGGACCTCAAACTCACTTGTTTTCATGCTAACTATGGGTCCCAAGACTTGCCACCAAGTCACAAAGATGGATGTTAAAATAGACTTTCTTTTACCAATTATCTTCTTTGGCTGCAACCAGAAGCTGACTGGGTGTTGAAGTTAACCTTTGTGTTGGGAAAACTCGACTTTTCTTTTACGCTTTGAGCATTTTACCAAACACAAAGATCCTCTACGAATCACTGAGTGCTCTCTTAACCACACATTTCACTGGGTAATGTTTAATATGTATTATCTCATTGTTAACACAGTGTAGATACACACAAAGTAAGTAATCCATTAACCTTCTTCACCTTCCTGTGCTACTATAGCGTGATGTAACTTCTGTAACAACACGTGTGTTCTATTTGTGGTCACTATTTAGCTGTCACAGACTTTATAACCCCCTGCCAACGTCGACCGCGGATGTTTCCAACCCTTTCGTTTGATCCGACCACAGTGCTGAGGCAGCTTCTTGCATTTGGCCAAGGCACTTTTCTGTCATTGGTGGCGGGTGTTTGGCCTGCGTTGCTCACTCGGCCTTGTTTGATGGTTTGCTGGCTGGGGAATCGAACAGAATCACTAAAACCACTAATGTGGGCCCAGTTTCCCCCCCCTAACAGGCCTGAACAGTCGCCCAGAATCCTTGCAGTTCAACTCTGTGTCGCACTGTGTACAAATAGCGAGCATTTCTGAGTCCAGAGAGCTGCTTCAGATAAGTGTTGAGTGTCACCCCCCTGTTATGGAAGTAGTAGGTTGTAATTGGAAACATGTGGGCCAAAGATGTTATCATCTGTCCCTAGCTTACATCAGTGTTTATTCATATCTGCTGAAACTCAAATGGATTTTCAACATCTTGAGTTTTGTTTTGGAGCATGAGGGCAGGAAACCAGATGAAAGGAATCACTCACCATGGTTACAACGGTGCTGTATCTGAGTCTAAGTCCAGGGTTAGAAATAAGGAGTCTAGAGTTTCCCAGTCAAACCACACCCAAGCAGCAAAACCCCAAAACGTCTGTGAAGCATTATGTAACACTTCATTTACAGATTTACAGCACGGGATAATTTCACAGTAGGAATAAGGTAAAGAGAAGAAGAAGGGGGGTGTGTCCGGACTTAATGACCGGGGTGGCTCAACTTAGGCACTGACTTATGCAGGGGGTGGTATGAACATCTTTAGGACCAGAGGTTGCTGCTTGGTTATAGTACAGGCCAAATAGCTGATATAGCCAATCAGAGTTCAAGTAGCCACCACTGGCCTTTCACTTGGACACGCCCCTGGTTGGAACCCATCCACACCTGATTCATACACTTAAGATTAATCTTGGGCTTGTTTTGACACATTTTATGAATCCTGTGCCTCCAACTCCTGGTATTTCCTGATTGTTTAATATAGTCACTCCCAAATGTGTTGTCTCATTCTCACTTGAGTCCCATACTGGACGGTTTCAGCAGAAGCTTATTGGGTGTAATATTTCCACACATGCTGGAGTCAGTTCAAGACCTGAGTGTCTCATGCATATGCAAAAAGAAAGCCACGTGCATCTGCATGACTCATCCAAGGCGAGGGCATTCTGTGGGTCATATTTAGAGGGATTGTCATGCATTACATTTTGCAGAAAGGGACTGAAACCGTCCTGCAGTGCATAGACGTCCACCAACAACACCCTCATAAATGTTCCCACCTGATCTTTTCACTGCCATGTTTTCGTGTTACTGGTCAGGAGACTCAAGGGGCCCTCTTACAAATCCCCAGTGGACTCCATTGTGGCCCCCAGACCCCCTTGAACGCGGCGCTTAACCTCCATTAAGCCCCTCCTCACCCAGGCGCATGCAACAGCAGGCGATGGAATGCAAAACCTTGCCAGAGAGAGCTGCCAAGTCAGCAAAGAGCACAGTAATGAAATAATCAAATCAGGCTTTAATGGAAGCGATGGCCTGTGATGATATAATTACCTCGCAGGTACCCCGCCACGATGTCATGTGCGCAACAATGGAGGAACGTGGGGTGCTAGTCACTGAAAATTAATCAGATTATTTTGCAGGCTTAAAATAGCTGCTTTCATTCAGTCAGTCCGTCAACATTGGAGTCCCGCAGAGTTTTGTTCGTGCTTTTATTCTGCACAGGGAGGGAAAACTTTGTGTTTGCCGTCAGCGGTGGCGGATGAGGGGCTTATTATTTGATGTTTCAAGATAATCCCGGGCCACATTCCTCCCTCGCAGCCCAACATGTGAAGCTCTGGGAGCTCCACCCAATCAGGTGGCTTTATGACTGGGCCATATGAAGAACTTCTGCACTACTTTATTAAACTTTAGCAAAAAAAAAACAGCACATGACAGCTTGGTATAAGTTTAACAGTCTAAAAATGAAACTGATATCATCTGTATGATGCAGAATATATCATAGCTGCAGCCGTGT
Source organism: Notolabrus celidotus (assembly GCF_009762535.1). NCBI lineage: Eukaryota > Metazoa > Chordata > Actinopteri > Labriformes > Labridae > Notolabrus > Notolabrus celidotus. Next base: position 3,571,961 of record NC_048295.1, on the reverse strand, counting down.
TGTTTTTAGCCTCCTCGCTCCCAAATTATAAAACCAGGATGTTGACCTTTCTTAGCACTGTTTGGGTTACACAAACTGACCACTGTACAAGCTGCTTTAGGGTTGATGCTGCTTTATTAGTCCCACATCCCTGACAAATCCCACGATATGATCATTTCTCCCTTTGCCTTATGCTCAGTGAGCAACAGGAATCTGGGTTTGTTTAGTTTGCCCACATTTGCCTGAGAGCCTCGCAGTCAAAGGCTGTTTGGACGAGGACGAGCCAGGGTTGCACTCACTTTTCTGTCAAATGATCCAAACGAACAGAGTCTTAATTAATCCATCTCATTAAGGGGCTACATAGACGGCTTAGTGAGAATCAGCGTCCACATAACAGAGGTAAGTTCAGCACAAGGACATTCAGAAGCTACTTAGTCTTTCTTTGGAATCACATTCTCAAACATCTTCTCTTTTCTTTGAGCTGTTTCCAACCGAGTAACTAAATAATCTATGACTCTCTTCTTCATTTACTTTGTGAATCCTTGCCTCAAGTTGAAATCAAACTCTAGCATTGATTAGCTCGATGCAACATCAATCTGAGCTCTTTTTGTGGGGTTCTTATAGAGCCGTGGAGTTAACCTTTGGTCTGCAGGAATTAGGACACACGTAGACTTTATGTACTCTATGTACGGGGAGTTGGTTTTGTAAATGTGCCACGAATGAAATCACCTTAATCTGTGTCCATGAAGGGGATTGAAAGAGGCAAGTCCAGCATGCAGACAGAAGATTGATTGTTGTACTTGACTTTTAGCATATTTTCAGTGCTACTTTGGGAATGTAAGGACATATTTTGGGAATAAATACAATGATTCTTATTATTTGCTTATTTCCCAAAAAAATAACCGTTGCATATTTCATTCTTGTACAGCTAAAGGACGAAATATGGCTTGTTTGCTTGTTGTTGGAGGGCAGATTTCTTTCTTTCTAACGTCTCAAACTGCATCCTGTTTCGTGCACAACTTTTATCACTTGTGCCGTATCTTGCAAATTGATCAGGTTTCATGTGTCCAAAGTGTCAGACTGTCACAATCCTAAAACTCGGCTTTTATCCAATGGTTGTGCAGACGCAAAAGAATGCTAACATGACTGCATGTTTTAGATTGTTATTGATCAGCATGCACGTTCGGTAAAAGGCGAACCAACCTGTCAACATTTGTCGTGGCATGAAACAAATCCAAGAGCTTCCGTGATGCATTTTTGGCAAAGAAAAGGCAACGCAGCTATTGCAGAGTCTGGTGGTACCATATTTAAAGGACGTTGTTGCATTCAATACAAATCAGCTTGTTGATGGTGTAAAAACAGCTTAGCGAAGTCTTGCACTTTGTCTGTACTGTAACCTTTAACTTGTGCAAACCGGTGCAGGGATTTGGATTCAAGGTGGGCTTGTTTCAACACATTTGGACTTGCAGGCTGGAAATAAACAAGAAAGGAACCCTTAATTAATACATGCAAGTTAGTTTGTGTACAGTCCCCTAGATTTCCAGTGAAGCCCCACAAATCTCTAAAACTGTGGTTACAGGATTCAGCCTCTCAAAACATTCCCATAAACTCTCCAGGAAAGATTATCAGCACCAAATATCAGGCTCACCACGAGCCTCAGGGGAGCCTTGTTCAGTGTGTACACAAGGCCAGAGGTTAACGTTAAAATGACTCCACTTTTACAGGGCATGCTTCTCTCCAAGGGTAAAACCACGGGAATGTTTACCTATTTAGGGCATGAGAAGTAGAGTATAAGATGAGGTAAAGAGTTATGATGTTGACCGCATCATCACCTCAGGAACACCACTTCAGTTTCAAACATTACATCTGACCTGAGGGTTCGAGCAGCAGATTAATGGGTCTGGTCGGACTTTAAAACAGAGTTTAATCCTCCAGATGTTTCATCATCTTTCTGCTCTGATAGCTGGTAGACTATAATCAGAACGATGGTCCAGTGTTGTCAAACATTCACACTGCTCAGGTGCCTTCAACCAAGCTAGTTCCACAGTTTCGACCTCCTCCAAGCCTCCCTCGTGATCATTATTTCACTTAATTCAAGTTATCTAATACTTTGTTAAGCTTTTGTTTGTTTCTGATTGGCTTCAGCTAGTCAGATAATCTGTGATACCAGGGATCAGCACGCCCATGTAGCCGCTTACGTACGTTGTGGGACAGCTGGGCAGAGGGTCCATGTAGTTCTTTGCGCCGTAGCTTGGAAGAACCCAATGGGTGATTGTCCAAGCTGCACAGGTTCCTCTCCCAGGAAACTGCCCCGGTTTCCTTTCTCTTGCCGAGATGTTGGAGCACCTTTTTGTCAGATTCCTGTGAGTGTTTTTCATCGGGCTGCTCTGGGGACCTTACCGGGAAAATTACTTGCTTGGGAACGAAAAGCAATGCACTACGTTCAGGTGTCAATTCTTAGGGGAAGGACTTTGGAGCTGGAGGGTTGGGCATCTCCTTACGGTTTTGCGAGAAGTGGGAATCTTGGCACCTCCAACTGGAAGGAGACCCCTCAGGAGACCCAGAACTCACCAAAGGGTCATCTATCCCAGGAATGCCTTGGTGTACAGCAGGAGGAGCTGGAGAACCTTACATGGCGTTAAGCAGAACTGAACAGAGTGATGGGTTTCTAGTTGGTAGAAAAGACAGACCAGTTGACACTGATGTTCAGCACTCTTCAGTCTTTTAGCAAAGCGTCTTATTCCCGTCTTCTGAGAGTGCGATGGAAAGTTATTTAGTCTCATGTTTGGGCTTTAAGTACAGAATGAAGACAGAGATTTGGTATTTTAGCACAAGGAGTGGAAACTAGGGTTCAAGGTGCAAAAATCCTTGGTTTCAGGAAAGTTGCAAGATCTTTCCCAGTACGGATCAGATTCAGCGCCAGCAAACAGTTCCTGGAGCCTCGGCTTGGTACACCCATACCTGACATGAGTCTCCACCAAAACCTGCAGATTGTGGGCCTATTCAGCTTCAAACTTTGGAGCAAGCCAAGCTATCACTTTCTTGGATTTTCCTGCCAAATTAAGGCTAAGCACTTCCTGACACAGACGTGGTGTTGGCGTCTCATTTTCAAAATAAATCCAATAAGCAGATTTCCTGAAAGTTTGAGTATTTCATTAACTTCTGGAAATGACTGGTGGAAGGATTGGGGTTGGGAGTGGGAAGCATCTTATGTGTTACAGTATCATTAAGTCACTTGTGGCAAACCTGTGCTGCTTGCTTTATACTCTTTCATCCTTTGTGCAACACAAACTGATAGCTTTGTTATCTTTGTTACAAAGAACACAATTGAGTTAAGCAGCTTTTGTAGGTGTAGCTGTTTTAGCCAGGTGTGTTTGTGTAACCCTGTCACCTTAGACATATGGCCAGCACCAAGGTTGGCTTACAGTCGATGTCCAGGGAGGTGTTAGGTGTCTATGCTGTGGTAAGATATCACTGGATTGGACGCCAAAGTGAACCCGACACCTTCCATTGGTTGGATGATCTCTTCAACGATGGTTTCACACTTTGGTGGAAGAGGCTGCAGTAATTTAGGGACTCCGATAACCCCAGTTTCCAATTCCCTTCACACAGAGCATGATGTTTTGCTTTAACAGAGCTTTAAATATCACTTCTAGATGTCATATCCATCACCTCAATTCAAACATGGTGGTTGGGTGTTTCAAATATTGCTTACTCTTACTACAGCTTGCATTTGGTTGACTGTTTGTTTTTATCACTGTAGCCAGTCCTGCATGTGCAGAAACAACATTATTTTGAATATAAGTATAGCTGCATGTTTGCATGAGGTTTTCTTGCATAAAGAGTATTCACACGAAGACCTCAAAGCAGATTTGATAACCAAACGTGATTTATTTCACCTCCCCTAACCTGCTGCATTGTTGCCACCTATTAAATGTTTTGAAACCCTCTCAGTTATACAAGAGGATAGAGGCAGTCTGAGGGAGTTTCACAATGCGTACCACTGTATATCAGTGACCCACTGCCTTTGTCCCGGCTGCCAGACACCAATAAAAGACGCCGTAAAGCATGCAGAAGTTGTGTATGCCTGAGTTACACACCGTGGCACCACGTTTACTGGGCTGCAGGTTTGTCAGGACGGAACAAAGAAGACTGTATTGAAGGACCCTTAACGCTGGGATTTTATTTGGCCCCCGGGACGCAAAGCAGAGACTGCATTCGGTGAGAGGATATGCAGGCACATGTGTGGATGAGGAATTTGTGCATTGTATGATTGCAAGACTTTTTACCACTTCCTGACTCTTGACCCTTGACTTCAAATGTTGTAGGAGGAATTTTTGCCTTCTAATGAGAGCGACTGGGTAAATCTGACATGGATTCATAGAGGCACCTAACTGAAGCTGTGCAAGAAATAGTGCAATTTTTAGAGACTCTTTTGCTTTGTGAATGCCAGGATTGAAATCACTGGGTAGCATTGAGAGTGCTATAATTTCATTTTACTACTTTTTTATGGTGAGAACTGAAAGAAAATCCACGTTTTTAAAATAACTTGTTGACAATTAGGTTTGGAACATTTAAAATAGACAAACATCCAACTTTTGCAACACATTTTTATCACACAGTTATTTTTCCTGAGTCAAATCTACCAGATGATTCTCATGTTTGTATCGGTATTAATAAACTTATTCTAAGTAGAGTATTTTGGCTCCAGTAAGCGAAGTCCAAAGTGAAACTGGCTGTTGTTTTCACCGGTAGCAGGTTATAGGTTAAAGGGTTAAACCAAAGAGGGAATAATTAACATAACAACATCATCTCGTTGTAAACTTTTATCAACAAAACCATAAAAAGTCACAGGGAAGGAGTTCAGCGTCCCTGAGTGAACTGCGGGAGTGAAAACAATCACATCAGAGGATCAGATTAACCTAGATTGAAAACGTTTATTTTTCCACTCTCTTTGTTTGACTTTATGTGATGTATTGTCTCCTGTAGGATGAATGTCACTGGCAGCAGCTCTCTGTGTCTCATTTGTAACTCATGAGGAGCTGAAATGTAGAGACATAACATCCTGATGTAGAGAACATAGCGTGTCAAAGCGTCTCCAAGGGTAGTGTCTTTTCCAGTAAAACCATCTTGTCCTCATAAGATCTGACAGCAGATCATATCAAACCTTCCAGGAAATGACTAAAGACTTGAGTGCTGTTGAGTATGAATAATCGGGTGGAGAATTAATCACAGGAAATAACATATCTGGATCTGTTTCTCCACCTAATGGCTCAAAATACGGACTCACTGCTCGCTTAACTTCGACAATAAAAAAGTGACTTTATAGACACTTTCTCTGGAGTCCTGTGCTTTAACATCAAGACACATTCAGCTGTAGTATCAGGAGGCATATTGTATGAGTAGCTGGCAGGGTGGCGATCACAGATGGTGCTAGAAAGAGCTACACATCTGCATAGAAACTGCACATTGCTGAGGGCTTTGGAAGACTTCATGCAGGACCCAGTTTAAGTCTTCTTCCTCTCTGGGAGCCCCGAAAAACATATCCGTCTTGCATCCCGGTGTGACTAATATTCTGAATTTGACATTAGTTGAGCCTTCGTCCTCCAAACTTAGCGCCTAGTTTCGCTTATGTGCAATTGCAGCCAGGATTCAGTTCCTGGAAATCATTCAGCTTTGTTAAGTTCTCATAAGCACCGCAGTTTAAGCATTACACCCTCTTTGTGAATTCAAATCCTCCGCGCTTCAACACAAGTACTCACAAGTGCTTATATCCACAAGTTAGATTACAATGAGCTCCTCTTTTTGCATGTGATTTATAAACCCACTAATGTAACCTAATATGTGTAATGCAATTTTCTGAATGGAGTCCAAAGTGCAGAGTGTCAGCTGGAGCCAGGACTTTTTACAGTGGCTATAAATGTTCAGCTGAATGAGCCCAGGCAGTGACACAGTCCATTAAAATGTGCTGCAAGTGGCCTAAATGGTGAAAACACTGAGTGCATTTACTGCAGTCCACAATAGGGAGTGAGAGGCTTTGGAAGCATGGATGATGAAAAATAGAGATTTGTTTAAACTATTTAGCGTCTGATGCAACACTAAGAAGCACAGTGATGGATTTGGCTTACTCCCTTTTCAATTTAAAAACCACAAACTCTGAAATGCAGAACCTGTGAACACTGAGTGTGCAAATCTACATCAAAATACACTTGAATATACATGGTTAATGTCTGCAAACTTGAAACACAAAAACATTTTGTTAAAATCAAGAAATTTAATGAAATGCAACAAAAAAAAACCCACTCACAAACCCAACATTTTCTTGAATTTCAAGATATATTTAATTAAATTGTGAATATTTCTGCAGTACATTAAATATGTTGGTGTTTTTTGGGATTGTTTTTGTGTTTCATTAAATATTTTTGCATGTAGAACATTTTTTTTTAAGTTTTTAGAATTATTTAGTTTTTCTATGACATATTTTTACATTTTATGCAATGTGTTTAGCATTTCATGACATACTTTTGAGTTTATTTAAATGTTTTTTTGCGTTTTTAGGATTATTTTTGTGTTTTATAACATACTTTTGTTTTTTTTTAGCATTTTATTATATTTCTTGTTTTTTTATAACATATGCTGAATGATTTTTTGCATTTCATTAAATATTTATATTTTTTTAGAAAACATTTTTGGAAGTTTAGTGAAACGTTTTTAGGATTGTTTTTTTTTTGGGGGTCTTATAACACATTTTGGAATTTTGCAAAATGTTGAATGACATTTTTTTCACATGTACCTGAGATGTTAGTGCACATGACCTCTGTGGGCCACCGTACAAAATGCCATAGTAAGGGCTGGTCTGGTTGTTGCATTATGGGGATGGGTTTCGAGGGGGTGTGTCCTCACAGTGACGTCACATTAGAGGAGGGTCTGGTGTGTTAGCGGGATGCTATTTGTTTTTAGTCAAGACGCTCTGTATTCCTCCCTCGTGCCTCATGTTTGGCATTATATCGTTAAGGTGAACAGACAGGAGGTATATAATGCTCTGTGTGGTTACATTACCTCATGATATCACTTCCTTGTGTGTGGTTTCGTAACGTGTTACTGTAACTGCTGGTGAAACTCCAGAGGATTGTACAGAGTGTGCTCCCCTCCTCATATTTGGAGTGCACCGGTCAGCAGCAGCAGCTCACACACAGAGCTGGAACAAACCATCTCAGCACCCGGGCGGGGGTGGTCGCATTGTAGAGACCAACAGGAAACGCAGAGGTAGGAAGCGTGATGTCGAATTCTCCTCATTTTATCCTTATTTAAGTCACACCTGACGAAGCTTTGAGTGTTTACATCAGGTATTCACAGCAGGTTATAATTAAAGAGCATCGTCAGACTTCAACCACGCCTGTGCTGGTGAGCTGTAACAGTGTTACATATCTATCCTTCAGTGCATTCATAACTGAGCCCATGTGGCGCTTCAATGTAACCATCTCCTCAGATCACGTCTGTACATAACGCTATCTCTGGCTTTTACTGTACCCGGTGTGGCAGCAGTATGGGGGTCACATGGCACAACAGAGGGGGGGTAAAAGGAAGAGTTAAACAAGGTCATGATCATGGCAACAAAGCAGACAACTTCCCCAGAAAGCAACCGGCAACCTTTTCTACATCCTACTGCTAATGCTGCAACACCTGCTTCTCTTATTGACCTACATGGAAGACAAAGAAGCATGTTTTGTTTGAGCTGCACCATGTAGTGTTTGTGTGAACTAAAAACAGAACAAATGTGGCTTTCTGGTAGGTAAACATGCAGATCTACAGTTTGAGGAGGCACTTACTTTAATAGGACACATTTATAACATATAATAGAGCAGTTTTTGCACCTTCCACTCATTTAAACCTCATATTTTAACATTTCTCTGCATGCATTCATCAATCAGTCTGCGCTTCTTCCTGCAACAGCTTCATCTGGAGTTAAATTATATTAATTCCTCAATCAGGAGCGAGCTGAGCAAACTGAGTCCTTGAGCGTGCTGCGGAGCAAAGATAACAGACACACACCCACAGTCGCCTGTCCTTGAGACACACACACATCACAGATAAGTGATGTTACCAAACCAACCGTCACAAAACACAACCGCATTCTTTGAGTACAGATGTGAGCGAGCTTTGCTTTGTGTTTTTTTTTAAAGTTTGAACTTGTTATAATCTGTTGTTTAACGTGTCTTTGTGTTTTCTCTCCTCAGGGGCGTGTTTGAATCTCTTCCAGAACCAGTCATGGCAGACAAGATGCCTCCAGAGCAGGAGAACCCGCTTCTCAACCACGCAGGCCTCCCGAACGGGAAAGACGGCAGCAAAGATGGCCTTCAGGCGCGAGGCCAGTGGGCCAGCAAGGCGGAGTTCCTCCTGGCGGTGGCGGGGCAGATCATCGGGCTGGGCAACGTCTGGAGGTTCCCTTATCTCTGCTACAAGAATGGAGGAGGTGAGGAGGGTTGAAATGTGCACTTCTTCTGTTTTGAGCTCACATATTTGTCTCGTCCCCTGAAACTAAAAGTGACAATCTCTCTATGTGTGTCCAGGTGTGTTCTTCGTGCCCTACCTGTTGTTCCTGGTCCTGTGTGGGATCCCCCTCTTCCTTCTTGAGACCTCTTTGGGACAGTACACAAGCCTGGGAGGAGTCAGCGCCTGGAGGACAATCTGCCCGTTATTCGGAGGTGTGCTTATCTCATCACGTTATCATCAGACTCTATCCAAACAGAGCAGGTCTAGACCGTACTCTATGTTCTATTATTAACAAAGACCCAACATCAAGACAGGATAAGATCCAGACCCATCTTACAGACAGGACTCAGTCTGATCTCATCTTAATCCACCATGAGCAGAGCACTTTGCAGCATTTAGCAAGTTACAGTGACAAGAACAAACTTCCTTTAACAGGCAGAAACCTCCAGCAGGACCAGACTCATGTTGGATACACATCTGCTGAGACCGAGTTGGAGAGAGGGATGATAGTGATGAGACGGATAGTAGCAATTGTAGCAGCAGGAGTCTTGCACGTCCACAGCAGCAGACATCCAGAGGAACCTACGGGACAAGAGAGCTCAGGGACTCCAGAGAGGTCTATGGTTAGTAACTTTAATGGGACAGGAAGACTTAAAGTAAGAGACAGGCAGAGAGAGGAGAGAGAGAGGGAAAGACAGGATCCCAGTGTGTCATGACAAACTATTTTGGTCACCTTGGTAGCTCTACTTCAGAAATAATGAGGAGGCTGATTTTTTTCAATGAATGCCGGAGCCTGTTGCTGATTGGTTGTCTCAGTGTTGCTGTAATTTCGGTTGGGTGGCACCGAAACACCAGTGCAAGTTAAAAGAGGAGGAGATGGGGGTGTAGGCTGAAAACAGACCCTGATTCTGTTGTAGCTCTGCCATTGTCAATTCCTTGGCTCTTCCACATTGCTCCCAAAATGGCATAATATTCGTGTCCGATTGTTTGGAGGCACCTTGCATTATTCACATACACACTCCTCGACCATGCTGTTAGTACCGCCGAAGAGAGGTAAGAGGTGGAATAACTTCACCCCATCATTCCACCTCTGTGCGTCACACATTGCGGATGAGGCATAAATATCCTGCCTTTAAATAGTTTTGTGTACGCGACATGCACGAAAAAACAAGGACAGCACACAGCCAGATTTTGTTTGGTGTGGGTTAGAGAAACCATGTTTTTTGTGTTACATTGAGACATGTGCACGCTCTTCTGCAAAGTCTGTATCATTGCAGACGCGTGCACGGGATGATTTAATGGTGGGAGGGTCCTCTGGAATCGTTAATTCCGCGAGGACGCTGACTCTGTCTCGGCTTTGTTTGCTCCTTCTAACTGCGTCTCTAAATGTGATGGATTCATGTGCATGTTTCAGAGGGAGGTATTTGAAGAACAGCACAGATATACATCCCAGAAACTTAGGAATGATTTGCAAGCTGCCACATGAAATGAAAGCAATCAACAACACACACTGACAACTGCAGAGTAATAACTGGATGTTAGTCCGTGGTGGAATGACTGCACGCTCGCCAACATCTGTCACAACTCCCTCTGTTTTCCTCTCTTTGTCTCCTCCATCTCTCCTCGTTGTATTCCTCCCTGATCTCTCTCAGAGCTGGCCCCGAGCGCTCAAAGCATTCCTACGTCCATGTCAATACCAAACACATATTAACAATCTGTCCACGATCGGAAAAAGTCGGCGTGCTGTGCCAGCTGCATGCGTGTGTAGATCCTATCCAGTCTCAGCTGTTGTACCAAAACAAGTCGAGTGTGCAGAAGGGCGACACGCAGCCTGAAAGCCAACAAAAACACACACTTCAGGTTGATGGTGTTGTTTTCATGGCGTCCCGCTATCTAAACAGTGTCACGGTTAAACATTAACTGAGCACAGGGTGGGAGCAGTGACACAGAACATGCTGAGATCAGTTTAATACCATGAGGAGGAATAAAACACTGTGTATGAATGTTTAGGCTTCACGTGGGAACCTGAGCTGAGAGGTGTTAATGATTAAACATAGGAAGGACTTCATTTGTTATTATTTCTATTAATAGAGTTAATGAGCAGCATCTGCTTAGTGTTTGTTTTCCTGTGAAGGCATGACGGAGGACTTTGACCATCCAGTCTGCATCCTCTAAAGACATTTTCGTGTTTGAATGGTACAATTTAAAGAGCAGCTGTTAAGCCTGGTTTCTACTTCTGTGTTGACTCTACGTGTGTGTGTGTGTCGCTCTGCAGTACTCCACCGAAACACATGAGGGCAGTGTGATTTGATATCCCTATTCTTGCTTTATCACAGCGACTCTGAGCGTGTTACATTAATTTAGAGCTAACACAAGTTGCCGTTGATCAGACAGCAATTATTACGAGAAAGAATAGAGAAGAGACGATGATTCCAGAAGTGCTGTAAATTCAGGAAATACAATGCCGTCAAGGGGACCAATCACAGGGCGTGCAGACCAAGCATGGTACATGATTTTCAAATATGTGAATATTCGTTCAATTAGTAAAAATCGAAAAGTAACTTTTTTGTACCTTTTGGACTAGATGGCTACTCAGGATTTAAATGTTTAGCTAATAAGTTATTCAGAGCATATTTAAATGCCTGGTAAATACTTCTGAGTGGAATTGATGCTGCAGCCTACACCATAAGTTTGTGTTGCCCTCTTCCAACGTAGAAGGCGTGCACCTCCTGCAAAATGTAACTATGCGTAAGAACAACGTGGACAGCAAGCCATGTGATTGGTGGACTAGGCGGCATTGTACTTCCTGCATTTATAACACTTCTGAAATCTCTGTACATCGGCCATAAAATGAATCTTGTGTGATCAACGGCAACATGGAGCAGCTCTAGATTAGCATAACAGGTTCGGAATCGCTGCGAAAAAGCAAGCAGGACCGGAAACAGGCGACCTGACTGTAATAAGGAGACCACACTGCCCTCAAGTGTTTCAGCAGAGTACTGCAGATAGATGCAGCTACATCACTGAACAAGTATGTTGCGCTCACGTCCACGTCGGCCACTGCTTCATAGAGTCAACGCAGAAGTATAAACGAGGTTTGACTGACAGACTGATGGTGGAGGTTTGTTCTCGCTGCTGGAAGCTTCATTTGAAATCCAAACACAGAGTCTGTTCATTCTCTGTTTTGGAGGCTTTCACATGATCTCCAACATGTCAACCGGGCAAACATGGTCGCCTCTAAAAAAGGCTTGCAGAACAGGGAGCGCGATTGTTGAATAACCTCGTAAAAGAACAGCCCTGAAGCAGCGTGCACGATGCACTTAAATTCAACTCATGTAACGCTCTAACTTTTCAGCAGAGGAAAGGGGACTTTCTTCAGCTACCTCTCAGAGCGGGACCGGGAAGTATTTCAAACTACTCACTCTGCTTATAAAAGACAAAATGTTCCTGTTAAACTAATTACTGTTCAATTCAAAGCTCCTCTAAAGCAGACCTTGGCGTTCTGTCTCTTCTACCACGCTCAATGACAAAAATGTGGAGTGTGCAGAAGCGCTGCCGGGTCCATATGGCCTGCAGATGCGCACACACACACACACACACACACTTTTCCACACGCACCAGTGTTTTGTTGACAGCTCTTAATGTGAAGGCATCCAGTGCAAGGACAAACTGCAGAACCGGGCTTTGTGTAAACATTTATTTGTACACAGACACAAATAAAGGCATGCTTCTGCAGGAATTCCTCACTTGTCGGCGCGGTTAATTCGCCATCATGAGATAAAGGCCTGAATTTCATTAGAGGAGACCACAATCGGCCACTTTGTCCGCCTTGTAACCCACTCAAGGCCTCATAAGAGCGTCATTCAATCTCAGTGAGGATTAAATGGATGTGGGCTGCAAGTCAAGTGGGTGCTTTAATCTGAAACTGGAGCGTAATAGAATAAGGGAAGGCTTTGAAGCAGATTCATTTGTGTCTGCTTGTGTCTTCCCTCTGCAGGTCTGGGCTACGCCAGCCAGGTGATGATCCTGCACGGCTGTGTGTACTACATTGTCATCCTGGCCTGGGCGCTCTTCTACCTGTGCTACAGCTTCCAGGCGGAGCTGCCGTGGTCGCACTGCAACAACACGTGGAACACCGGTCAGTAGAGCTCAGATACTAAACACACAAGTCCACAAAGGGAGAGCTGCCTTGATTGATTCATAGAGAGAGAACTATTGGCCGGATGTTTGATAATCACTTCCTGTTTATGAGTGCGTGTTGCTTTAAGCTAGTTCAAATGTGAAAAGTTTTGATTTTGGAACTGTCGGTTCCACATAAAAGCGGTTTCAAGACCTAACTTTGGGTTCTGGGAACTTGTGGCGATCGTCCATTTTCCTCCATACAGGATTATAATTTACATATTTTCATCAAGCTGTGTTTAAAACACTAGAATGACAGATTGAGACCATTAACTTGTTAAAAAAAAGTGTACAGAGGTAAGAAATCCACAAAGAAGTCCACTCATAGACCTCTATGGAGTGTCCCCCTCTGGTGAGCAGGGGGTACTGCAGCCTCCATTTTTCTCACCCCCCCTGTATCTCATAGTCTCTAATGTGGACAGGACAGCTTGTTAAGCTGTACCTGCTCAGGTCTGAAGTGTGTGTGTGTGTGTGAATGTGTGTGTGTTCTCATACAGAGTCGTGTTTCCTCTTTGACCACCACAACCAGTCAGCCAATGGGAGCAGTCTGCCTGAGAACGCCACCTCTCCTGTCATGGAGTTCTGGGAGTGAGTGTAGCCTCCTTGGTTCCCCCTGTAGAGTATTTGTTTGTCCGTACCGTGCTCTAACTTCAGCTCCGGTGTGTGTTCTTTGTGTGTGTTGTAGGCGAGAGGTCCTGCGGCTCTCCAGCAGCTTGGACGAGCTGGGTCCGGTCAGCTGGAAGCTGGCTCTGTGTCTGGCCGTCGTCTGGTTCGTGTGCTACTTCTGCGTCTGGAAGGGAGTGAAGTCCACCGGAAAGGTGAGCAGGAAACACAGCAGCATCCTCGCACTGCAGGAGGCCGACTGCTGCATCGGGAAATGACATCATTCGTCTTGTTTTTGAGTGAGCTCATAGATTTATTTCGGATGTTAAATGAAGCAGCTGCTGGCAGAGAGCTGGGCAGCAGTTGGTGAGGTGCGGCTGATCATGAGAATTTCAGTTTCTGCTTCAGGAGGCTGATTACGCCTTAATGAAGTGAGGCAGACATATGGTAATGGAGTCTAAGTTTTATATGAAACTGTCAGAAAATCTTCACTATTTAAAAGTGTGAGCATATTTCAAAAACAGGACCAGAAGTAAAGCTTATGAAAGGGAAGGATGGCCATTCTCCAGCCATATGAAGGAAGACTGATGTAACAAATGAAAGTCACTGTGGAAGTTATTTGATAGTTTTACCAACAGTTGTGGCTCATTCACTCACAAAGCTGTGAGTGTTGTTGAAATGTTCCATACTTTGGGGCACCATTTGGCTTACAGGTCAGGTCGCACACCCCATGAAGAAGCTGTCATTCCCTGTGTCCTACTCTATCCAGAGTCCTTAACTCCCACCACCCAACAAAGAAAACCCCCCACTTCTTTGGTACTTTTCCACACCACGTGCTTCAAAACAATACAGTCTTAATTGTGTGTCTCTCTGCTCCGCCCTCTGTCACACTGCTAACTCTCCCCTCTCTCCAAATTTGAAGCATCACAGAAGGTTCTCACGAAGCCAGATCCTCTCCTTTACTGGGGGTAGTAATTTAGTTTTTTATTGAAATAACAAACCTCTGAATGTTGGAAAAGTTAAAAACAGAGCATCAGTCTTCTTCTTCTATGACTGCTGAATGGCACTCCTTTTATTTTGTCAGACTTGTTTGTTTTGTCACTTCCACCGTCCGTCAACAGCCTCACAGACTCCAACTTTCCAGGGCTTCCCTCTTTTAGCATCTCAGCTCTGTCCGTCATCACAGACGCTGTCCTTCTCTGTTTCCTCTGTTCCCGTGCCGTCCTGACCACATCCCCCCTGCACGCCTGTGTACCTTCTAGGTGGTGTACCTGACAGCCACCTTCCCATACCTCATGCTGTTTGTGCTGCTAGTGCGCGGTGCCACACTGCCCGGAGCGACCCAGGGCATCATCTACTACCTCAAACCCAACAGCACTCGCCTGGCAGACCCACAGGTACACACTCATACGCACACAGTCGCACTTGATGTTTCTACACGACGTTAAAAACTCTCTGCTGGAGTCTACAGACATTCCTCCAGTCATTCTTTCAGAGGGTAAAGCAGCTCACACAGGTAGGGGCTCAGGTGAGTAGATCCAGCAGGCAGGACTGCTAACGGTGTTGGAATGATGTGCACGTAGTGTATGCGGCTTCTCTGTGTGCCTCGAAAGACAACAAGAGTTTATAGAGATCTATAAATCTCTACTTGGTCACCCCTCTTTAGCTTTAAGTGTTCCTATTGTTGCACAGAAACTGAATTTGAATAGTTAGAGATGAACAGGAAGCTCATAACTCTCAGACAGGAAGTCAGCTAGCTTAACAGATGCCCAAGCTACTGCATGTAAACAAGTTGAATCTGCACTCAGACGCCAAAGAGTACACAAAATATGTCACTCTGTTACTTTCAACTGCAAGAAATTGATCTGTGTTAAAGAAAAGCAAGATCCTGAAACTTGAGACATCTTCTAAAAAGCTCCTGTTGTCTCGCTCTTGTCTCTGTCCCTCTCTCCTCAGGTGTGGATGGATGCAGGTACCCAGATTTTTTTCTCGTATGGAATCTGTTTGGGAAGTCTCACAGCACTCGGCAGCTACAACAAATACAACAATGACTGCTATAAGTGAGACACTTTGTCGTGCATGAAACACACAACAGTATAATAGCCACACAGCGTCCCCTCCTTCACCTCAGAGCAGAGCGTACTCGCTGAAACGTAAAAGCTCACTCTGGTCAGATGGCTTCCAGAAGGAATGGCTGGAATGGACAGAGAAAACACACTGATACAGCCACACCTTAAAGAAAGCCCTCGCTGCCATGTTTCCCACACTCCAGTACTCCCACACACACGCAGAGAGAGCCAGGCACTTAACTCCTGGCTGGTATTTACAGTCACAGACCCAGTACAAGGCCAAAACCAGGATTGGAACCTCACTGGACTGTTGTGTGCCAATTTTACCTTACACACAACCACAAGTTTTCTTCCCTGCTGCAATGCTCAATCCTCTTTGTTCCTCCAGGGACTCTTTCCTCCTGTGCCTCCTGAACAGCGGCACCAGTTTCCTGGCAGGTTTCGCCATCTTCTCGGTGCTGGGCTTCATGGCTGAGGAGCAGGGCGTGGACATCGCCTCTGTGGCACAGTCAGGTGAGACAGAGGAGGAGACTCAGCAGGAGAGATGGATCTGTATTTGCTTATTTGTTTACCTTGTGCCCTGCATGTCCTCTTAGGTCCCGGCCTGGCCTTCATCGCCTACCCAAGAGCTGTCGCCATGATGCCAGTCCCCCAGCTCTGGGCCGTCTGCTTCTTCCTCATGATCATCATGCTGGGGCTGGACACGCAGGTGAGAACACACTCTGCATGACTCTCACTGATGTGTTACGAGTTGCATCATCACGTATAACTGACTCTTAACTTCCTGTATCGCTCAGTTTGTGAGTCTAGAGGCCCTGATGACGTCGGTGACTGACCTGTACCCTCACCTGATCCGACGAGGACACCGCAGAGAGCTGCTGCTGCTGTTCGTCTGCATCGTCTGCTTCCTGGTCGGGCTGGTCATGGTCACGCCGGTACGCACACTTACAATGGACCACGGTTTCTGTGATGTCGCTTTATAGGACGATAACGTGACTCCCTCCTCTGTTTTGTTGCAGGGCGGTTTGTATGTGTTCCAGATCTACGACCATTTCTCCTGCAGCGGGGCAAGCCTGCTGCTGCTCTCTATATTCCAGTCTCTGGCCATCGGCTGGGTCTACGGTACGAAACCCGGTTCTTCTTCCTCATCCTTTCTTTCCAATGTGCATTTTTTCTTCTTTACTTTCCCCCATGCCTGTATTTCCGCTCCTTTCCTTTCTCATCCTCTCTTTCTCTCTCTTCCTTTTCCCCTTTGCTTAGTTCCTCTCCTCCCATCTCCCTTTGTCTCCTTAACCTCCTCTATTCTCAGTATCTTTCCTTCCTTTCCTTCCTTTTTTCCCTCCTTTAATTTAAAACTTGTCTAACATGGGAAAAAAAAATCCCTCCATCATTCCATGTCTGAGTTTAATTAAATCCTGTTGGAGGTTATTAGTCGGACGGTAGGAACCCAAATTAGAAAATGCCTTAAACAGTTAAACACTTTTTCTCCTTCCACTAATGAAAGTAGTTCCTTGAATCTGATAAACCCGCCACACACTCCACTGGTCCACTTCCTCCCCTCCTTTTTGCATTCCAGTGCAAGTCAGTAGACAGTATATTAACATGGCTGCAGATACCCACTGTTGTAAGGAGACTGGCTCCAAGCCAGGCCCCCGTCTGTCTCCCGCGGGCCCTAAATCAGCCCCCGGGCCCCGTCGCCTCTCAGTCTCAGTCTGGCGGCCCCAGGGAGCCTCAATCCCAGCCAGACCCGGCACTCTGGAGCATTAAGACAACAGTGTTTGTTTAAGAGTTGGTATGTGCCTATGTCTATATCCCACATAGGCTAACTTTAGCTGCTATCAAACTGCTTTCCTCTGTGGTGGTAAATAATGGTTTCAAACTGAAGTCAGCCAAAACACCAAACCCTCATACCCGACTTCACCAAACCAAACCTCAACCGCCCTCTTCTTCTTCTTCTTCTTCTGTCTTACAGGAGCCGAGCGCTTCAGCGAGAACATCAGGGACATGACGGGCTACAGCCCCCTGCCCGTCTTCAGACTGTGCTGGAAATACTTGACCCCAGCTGTGTGCACTGTAAGTGACACCCTCCCTGCCGTCCTGCTTTCACACTGCTCAGCGTCTGCTTGTTATGAAATAGTATACACATCAACTCATGCTTTGCATTTTTTACAAATCCCCCCATGTGTCATATAAGGTCTCTATGTGTCGAAATACTGGAGTTATATGAATACATGTTTTTGTTTTTGTACCTTTGAGATGCTTTTAACCAAGCGTTGGGATTTGGGGATGATTGCTTTGGTTTCCTACGTCAGTAAACACCGGCATCCAGAGGAGCTTTAGCGTCTTGTTGATGTCTGCAAGTTCATGCTGCGGCAAGGGGCGGAGCTTGTTGTGGTTACACTTTAGTGTCTGGATGCTTGCATGCAGGAAAACAGCAACCAGTGCATCCTGGATTTCCAGTGCGCAGACGATACATTGGTGTATATTTCAATCTGTAAATTTGCAATCTGACCCAGTGTGCCTCTCTTCTTCCCCCTGCAGGCTACTTTTATGTTTTCATTGGTGCATTGGTCTCCTTTGAAGTTGGGGAAGGGGATAGTTGCACCACCTTGGGCCACCACCTTGGGCTGGATCCTTACGCTCTCCTCTGTCTCGCTGCTTCCCATCTGGGCCATCTACGCTCTACTCACCGCCCCAGGATCTCTGGCGCAGGTTACACCAACACTATTTAAACCTTTGATATCATATTTCAACATTCAAAAGTACGAATATCAACTCTCTGTGATTGTTTGACTTCCAGCGGTTCCAGTATCTGTGCAGCCCCTCCGACAAGCTACCCCTCGCCCTGCGGCACTTCCCCTCCAGCAACTCCTCGCTGCCGTACAGCTCGGCACTGCCGCTGACCGACAAGCCAAAGGAGCCGATCACAGACATAATCCAGGACCGTATGACCTGATAATGGTCAGTGACAATGAATTGGTCAGCCGATCGGGTGTGGCCAAGGGGAGGGTCCGGGTTAGCTGCTGGGTCCATGATCCAGCGGCTGGATCCTTGAAAAGGGAGGTCTTAACGGAGCATGGAGGCAAGAAGATCCAACAAATGGAGTTTGCCTGATAAGGAGGACATCTTTGCAGGCATTGGTTTCCCACAATCCACTGCAAACAGGTCCACTTTTAAATCAAACATTCAGGCGATCGGTGTATTTATCCAGACCAATGATCAGACTGAAGATGCTGCACGTTTTAATCACAGAAACGGTCACATTTTCTCCCCGGCGTTCAGCTCAGAGAGCAAAACAATCAAACATAGCATCTGTTATTGCTTAACTTTACAACCCCAGCCTGAATGCTACCTAGTTTCTGTTTTTAAGAAGCATTCTGCACAAAGCAATAAGTCTCTGAGGGTCCATCCCAGCTCGCTCTTCCGTTAAGACCTGCCCCCCCCCCCCCTGTTACTGGCTATCAGACTCTGTTGTTCTAAAGCAACACACACTCCTCGACCTAGACGACGTATCTGCTGAGATCTTAAGCTTTTCTTTGTTTGACTAACTGAATCCCTGTACTTGAGGAACCTTTAATCACAGCTCCTATAGCCATCCAGCATTACAGAGTGACTTAACTACCACCTTACTCTCTATGAGAGATCAGCGCTTTGGTTAGCACGCTTAGCTTAGCTCTTTATTTCCATTTTTAACTGATGACTTTAACATGTCAGACATTTTTTATACAGGGATCTGTCGGCTCTTCTTCTTTGTGTTTTTATCCGTGCTTCGCCCTCCGTGGTTTCCACATCACGAGGTTCGAATGGTTCATGACATGCCTTACACTCAGACCAAGTGGTGCTCATCCAAGAGTTAGTTTATCCAAATAGAACTGTTTACTGCCAACACACACGAAGCACTGAGCTCCACGTCTTGGTCACACTTCAACGCCGACAGAATCATTGAAATGTGTAGTAACTGCTTTGAATCATTATTTATATCATCGAGAGAGAGAGAGAGAGAGAAAGTGGGCTGGAACTTTTTATTCTTTTCTTTTTTAGCTTTCTTTTTTTTTCCAAATGAAGGAGAGGATTGGGCCACTCGTTTAGAAATCCTGAGTTAGATTAGAAGACAAATTAAGAATCCATAGTAAGACAATGTAAAGTAGTACAAGCTTATATTTAATCTAAAGCCAAAGAGAAAGATCGAAATCTCCATTGTGATTTTAAAGTTTCAAATCTGAGGCCTAAGAATGACTAATTCTGAGATTACAGTCAGAAATCTGAGTTTAAAGATCATGCAATTCTTATTCTGTGATTACTTTTGCAGAATAATAAAGTAGTCCCAGATAAATTAGTAACTACAGGTTTAAATTAGATTGTTATCACTGTAAAGACTAAATATGTACCCGTTTTCATACCAGTTTGAGGGGTAAAGGGTTAAAAGTGGTAAAGTCAGAATTCTGTGAATAAACACTTCAAGATTAAAGTCAGAAGTGTGAGAATAAAGTCTGGAATATTTTATTATTTTCAGTTTGCTTGTCAGAATTCCAAGAACAAAGCCAGAATTCTAAAAGTTACATCAACATGAGTCCTGTGGACGCTCAAGGAACTGCAGTTTAATATTTAATATTTAATATTTTAAGACTAGAGGTTGCCGCTCAGTTTAAAATCAGAATCAAAATGTAACATTTCTGGTTGTTTGTATGAATAAAGACAGAGGGAACATTTCTGCTAATCAAGTTTAATGTTTTTAAATTAAGTTTAGATTTAGATTTCTGCAATTACAATCACGAGAGTTCAAATCCAGATATCTGAGAGTAGAGTTTGAGGTATTAGATCATGACGTTTCAATCTTAGAGGATTACGTAATCTCATATTTAAAGTTGAAATGGTGTGGCCCCGATCCTTCTCCGGTCTAACGCACAAAAATCAAGTGCTGTCTCTGCAAACTAAAGGCATTACTTGCACTTCTTTGCACTGTACCAAAAAGAAAAACAAGCCTCACTAACCGAGATGGAAACGTGTGTCAGATCTGAATCAGCATGGGTTCATTTAGCGTCAAACGTTGCTGCTGCTGTTAAAAAAAAAAAAGAACAGCAAATATTTTTATTCTATGCCCGTGAAATATTTAAGATATTTAAGTAGGTTTTTACTAACTGCAAACTTTCCACTCCTGGAGACTGGAGGCGTCTTTAACTGTACCATGAATGCTGACATGCAGTAGAACTTTAAATCACCTGTATGTAGCGAGGGATGTTTCTGAAGAATGCAGTATGTAAATGTACATTTTGTAGAGATGTTCTCATGATTGTCTTTTATTACCTCCTTTACCTTTTTATGAGGATGTCGTCGATTTCACCGAACAATGAGACTACCTTCCTCCACGACGCTGGTTTACAGATTTCTTTTTTTCGAGTGCCGACTTTTTAAAACACAACTTCTGCTGTCCTCCCGGAGTCCTGAGAGGGTTTAAATCTCCGTTAATTTACCGCACTCAAAGTCAAGGACGGAGTGTTCCCTGCAGGAAACTACACTCATGAATCTGTGGGAGTAAAAAAACATCGACTGACGTTTGAAGATTCATAACATCCGAACAGGACGCAGAAACCCATCTGGTTTATTCTTTCATTTACTTGAAATTGACCGTAGTGTTATCATCTCTGTTTACAGGTGTATAGATGTGCCTCTTTATTTGAATATGGCCTTCTTTTGTATGTGTATCATTATTTTTAAATGAATATATACATTGTGGATAAGAGTTTGTCGTCTTTTTGTTTTTGTGTGCACACCTGTGGTCACCTGGGACACGTTCCCCCCAACGAGAGGAGAGGATGCACACGCTCACGAGGAACAAGCTCTTGTGATTGCCGTTTGAAGCCTTTTCATCCTGACGAGGAGGATGGATGGAGGGAAGGAGGAGAGGAGGGAGTTGCAGCGGGGGGATTGTGACACCACCACTTAGATGGAGCCGGTTATGTAAAAGCCTCGGCTTGTCAATTAACCGTATTGGATTCCCCTCCCAGCCGCCGCCGTAGGAAGTGGGCTGGTCCCGCGCTACACGTGGCTCTGCACGCGGGGTTCACACACACAACTTGTTTTGGTGGAGCTCGATACTGTATGCAGCCTGCTTTCGCACGTGATCCGGGTTACTGTGTAATTGTGTGTGTGTGTGTGTGTGTGTGTGTGCAGATAATGGGGGCGGTTTATGTCCATATGGTTGCTTTGGCACACATCTCGCTTTCAGATGACAGGGATTAAAAATGATCCAATGGCGCTCGGAGTATGAGATTCAAAGAGGAGAGAGGAAGAGGGAGGGAGGACGTTGTGGGAGCCAGAGTGTGTGTGTGTGTGTGTGTGTGTGTGTGTGTGTGTTTGTGTGTGTGTGTGATTGTGTGTGTGTGTGATTTCTGCAAAGCATTCAAAGAAGCTGTGGAAAGTTGTCAATTTTTTTGTGCTCAGGCTCGGTGCCACAAGTTTGCAGCTGCATCACACCCCCCCCCCCCCCCCCCTCCTCTCCCCGTATGTATTCACAACCAGATCACTGAGCGAGGAATTATCTGCATCCCTGGAACAACAACTCACCTCATCAAGAATGACATCAAAAGAACCGCAACAAACGCAAGGGAGACGAGGTCCGACTTGACATCACACTGCCCTGATCAAACATCCTCTCTCACACAGCCTCAGTTTGCTCTCTCTACGGGGCGTCTTCTTATTTTACTGCAGGTAATACACTTGACAGTTGGGTGTGAAGGAAGAAGCAGGCGGCAGCAGGGGTGGGGCGGCGGCGGGAGACTGGAGGACGGAGAGGGAAGGAGTCGGCTAGTGGGGGTGGAAGGGTCGTTGCATAACAAGTTGGGTTAGCTGGATTCTGGATCTGCTCTGCACCATGTCACGGTCACTGTGCTGAAATTCGGGGGCTGTATGTGCAGGTGCAACAAGTGCAACAGCGCCATAGCTAGACTAATGAAGGTACTCAGGTACAGAGGTAGTCGCACCCTCCAGGTGTGTCTGCAAAGTCACTACAGTCAAATTTTGGTTCATTACATCTCTTAGAAAAAAGCTTATTGAAGTCTCAGTTTCACTGTAAATAGTAACGGCCAAATTCCTCTGCACCAGATCTGATAGGTTTCTATTTTAGTTAATGTGTTAACTTCCACTGGATCCGTTCATGCCCCCTTATTTTACTGGTGCTCCTGACTGTTGAAAGCTGGGAGCAGGATCAATTCTGATGCATTTGAGGAAGTCAGGAAATCAAAACATCTATTAATAAATCCTCATTAGGTAGCCGGGTCTGCATTCTGCCTGCTTTTGCTCTCCGCACAGACTGCCCACATGATTCCTTGATACAACTCGGACTACAAACATACTACAATCAGAAACTAGAACACCCCTCATGCTCAGATCCAGACCCCGCCTACAGAGCCTACATTTTCATACATAATCTGTAAATAGAGATTACGTTGGCTGCAGCTCTCTGTGATCATTCTCCGGTGGCTTATTGGAATGCAGACTGCATCCTCCGTGTGTGGTGCTTCATGTGTGGATCGAACCACGCTTGGATTTGACAGGAGAGTGGAGGGGGGGTGGTGGCGGTGGCGAGGCTTATGATGGCAGCACACCGTGTTCTGTGTTTTGGCCGTGCTTCCGCCCACTCCCTGGCTGCATCCTACCACCCACGGTCATGTAGACGGGGCTTTGGGATTAGCTCTCCGCTTAAGGAGAGCCGACATGGGATCTCACTGCTTGTCGCAAGAAAGTTGAAATGTGATATCCGTTCTTAAGTCTTAAAGAAAAAAAGGAGTAGGGCTTCCTCTTGGCATGCAGACGCACACTTAGACCCTCCTTTGTTTGTGTCTGTAAGGTAATAGCTGCGAAGTGACTCAGCAAATAAGCAGTGTTGGAACTTTTAAGACTTTTAGAACAAGCCACTCTGCCCTTCTGGGAGTGTTTGTGTGAGCTATGCATGGCTAAATCGCTCCCAGCACACAAGTCTGACATCCCATTGGCAGCTCCTCTCACACCTTCCTGAAGGTACAAAAAGTGTTCACGACAGCTCTCCAGGCCGGCCCTGTCACACACCTGCAGACTCACACACACAGCGTTACAGCACCCACTGTATGCATGCTCACTGATTTCCTCCATCTCCTCCTCCTGCTGCTGACACACCATTAAATGTTTCACACGGGAACGGTGAGTTCCCACAACTCTTATTCTGAGGAATGGCCATGAATTATCTAGTTTGCTGAAACTCTCCTGTCGGACTTCAATTATTAAAAGAGTTAAAGTGGTGGAAGTGTAAAAATAACTGGTTTTTAATGGAGCTGTGTTGGAGTTAAGATTAATGGTGTTGGTTCTGGGTGCGACAGCGTGTGGAACTTTCCTGTCTGAGGGTTAATATTATGCAATGTATAAAAAACAAAAGAAGGGGTCGTTGAAGAGGAACGTTATATAATCAGCATCCAGAATCCTGGGGTTAGAGAGTCAATGTTTTAGGCATTTTAAGATTAGATTAGGAAACTAGAACTGAAATTTATTGGGTTTTATGGAGACATTTTCAAGTTACAGATACTGTATAGTGAACGCTTGGTTATGCAAATTAGACAAGGTGAACAGGACTTCTTAATTGTTGCTGTCATCACTACCTCTTCTGATCAGCAGCTTAGAGATGCTCTCAGGACAGGATGCTGCTCTCACATCTGTGCCCTCTAACTGTCATTATTCCCCCACTCTCAAGACCAGAGACCACACTAACGTTTTTACCACAGTGTCAACAGGCAGAGGAGGGATGAGACGGACTACTTTCTGTGGAATGATCTGGTGTTGCTTTCACTGGCCTTTTGGCCAATCAGAATCAAGTATTTAACACCTCCTGTGAAATGAGTTAAGATACTTGATGATCATAGATATTTAATAGCTCTATGTATACATGTGTAGTTCTAAGATTTGTAGCTCAGGTCAAAACACAGGGCTTAAAATCTTAATATCTCAGTTACAGCTTTCTAACTCAGTGTTTAAGTTTGCAATCTGAGACATGTTCATGGTGTCATTAATGTCCGTCCTGTGTGTTAACAAACTTGTTTTTCAGTGGATATCCTGAGACTGATGAAAACCCAACAAGCTGGCACAAACTGGTGAGCTTTTATAACAATGTTTCTGAATTTACAGAGAGTTTTAATCTATGATCTGACTGCTAGATATTCCTAATTCTACAGACTGCACCTTTAAGAGTTAAGATGAATGTTTAATAAGCATGTTTAGGAACTTGTTTGCTGGAGGAAAGGATGCTCCTGTCCTCTTTTTGTAAACATGAAAAGGTAACCTCTTGTTTTCTTTCTGCCTCCAGATAGTTTAACTCTCATTTTGAAGTCCCTCCAAACCGCAGAGCTCCTCTTTCCTCTGCTGAGGCGAGAGGAAATACTCCAGAGACAGCATTGGTCAGGTTTCTCTCCTCTCCTCTCCTCTCCTCCAGCACTTGACTTTACTCTGCTTTAAAGGAAGATAGGCAGAGGGAGAGCGGCTGAGAGGGAGAGGGAGAGAGAGAGAGAAGAGGGGGGGTGGAGGAGTGGTGATTGAGCGCAAAGGGGGCAGGACTTTTTCTCTCCGGGTCCTATTAAGAGCAAACTTTGTGTTTTTGTTCTCCAAGTTCAGCTCAGTGCTCTCCAGTCAGCACACACTCCCTCTCTCTCTCTCTGCTGCTCTTTTGCTTTCCATTTTTTCCTCAATGGTTGTGTTTGCTCGCCTGTTGGTCTCTGCTGTGTGTGTTTTCATGGGGGATTTGGACTCCGGGAGGATGCGCTTTTTTGAGGAACAGTTGCTGAAAGTTGTCTCTCCGGGCAGCGCGGGGCTCTTGTGAGTGGATACTTGGATGTTTGTCGTGTTGGAATGAACAATGGTGCGGCTGCTTGCTGCTCTGGCCGAGGGCATGCTCTGCTTTCGGCTACTGTTGCTGTGCGTCGTGGAGTTGCAGCTTGGCGCAGGGGTTTCTACTTTCCAGGGTTTTTATCTTCCACCTGCGAACGGGTCTCTGCTCACACCTGCCCGGAGGACGGACGGGGTCGTGCGTACCATTGACCGGATTTACCACGGAGGAGGGAAGGTGGGCTACCTGGTGTACCTGGATGGCAGCCGGTTTCAGCTGGACATGGAGCGGGATGAGTCTGTGCTGTCGCATCACTTCAGCCCCCAGTATGTGCTCGCACTGATGGGGGAGAGCCCTCCGCCGCTGAAGCGGGACTGCGTGTACCGGGGGACTGTGGACTCCAACCCGGAGTCTCTGGCCGTTTTTAACCTCTGCGGCGGGGGTCTCGAGGGTTTCTTCGCCGTGCAACACACGCGCTACACCATCACGCCAATCATCAGGGCAAAGGGACACGAGCACGACGCGCGTACCCTGCAGGATAAGGACGCGGAGAGCGCGCTCCACGTGTTCACGCGCGAGAGCTTCAGCTTCGAGGCAATGCGCGAGGGGCGCGAGAGCTGCGGGACGCGAGACGGGCGCAGAGGACGCCGGGACGCGTTGGGGAGACGCCGGAACGCAGGTGTTAAGGAGCGTCGGGACGCGGCGGCGGAGGAGACTGATGATGAGCACGGCGCGCGCGGGAGGAGACGGTGGAGCAAGTTTGTCCAAGACGCTCCGGAGCGTGGCGCACGGCACAAGAGGTCAGTGTCTCGCGCCAGGCACGTGGAGCTGCTCCTGGTGGCGGACGACACAATGACCAAGAAGTACGGCAAGGACTTGAACCACTACCTGCTCACACTGGCCTCCATCGCCTCGAAGCTGTACGGGCACGCGAGCATCGAGAACCCCATCCGGCTGACGGTGGTGAAAGTGACCACGGTGACGGAGAAGGAGAAGGGGCTCGAGGTGTCCAAGAACGCGGCGGCGACTCTGAAGAGCTTCTGCAAGTGGCAGAACCAGCAGAACCCGCTGGACGACGACCACCAGCACCACCACGACGCGGCGATCCTCTTCACCAGGCAGGTAAACAAAAGTCTCCTCGCCTTTTACGCACCCTTTTTACGCACGTCCACCTGTTCGAGGGGCGCGGGGCCGCCTCTGTGTAATCCCTCTGGATTAACTCCACGGTGCGATGCCAGGACAGCTGTGTGACGTAACGGTTTGTTTTTATTATGATAGTGCACGCGGTGTCAGCGTGTTGGCTTAACGCGCAACACAAACACAAACCTCTAAACCTTGAAATGCGCCTTTAAACGACAAAAACTGCAGATTTTAATGTAATTTATCCTCATATTTCCTTCTAAAATGTTTGCACCAGTGGTTATTTCACCTCAGCTTCTGCACAACCTGCTCCCCACATGTCCTCTCTCCTCCTCTCTGCTCTCTCTCCCACACAGCAAACACTCAAAGAGTCTGTATTTCCTGTGCCTGGTGTTTTTCTAGGCAGGCTCCTTCTGTCTCCACCGAACCCTCCCAGTCCCCTGACAGCCCCAAAAACCTTGAAGTCGGTGGGATCTGACGCTCCAACAAAAAACTCCCCTTGCATCTAATTATGCAGTCCTCCCTGCCTTCCCCTTTCTCTCTCTCTCTCTCTCTCTCTCTCTCTCTCTCTCTCTCTCTCTCTCTCTCTCTCTCTCTCTCTCTCGCTCTCTCTCTCTCATCACTCCAGTCTGCACATTTTTTCCCAGTTACTCCTCCAGCGTCTGTCAGCTGTCAGAAAAACAAACACATCCACCCTGTGAGAGGCCGTGCGTTCACCGAGACCACACTCATTTAGCTTTTCTCTCACCATCATTTTCTCTCTCTCTTCCTCCGGGGTCTGTTCTTTGGCAGCCGCAGCAGCTCCACGCTCAGCTTCACCTCCTCCGGGTGTGGCTTCACGGTGGTTAACATGTCAGATAGCTCACCTTGGAGTGCGGTCGTGTCGAAACTCATGCAGGGTCTTGTCGTAGAGCGAGGAGGAGCACGCAGGCAGCAGCCGGGGCATCACCCGGGGCATCACCCGGGGATCTCCGAGCATCTTGTGCTTTGGCAGAGCGCCCCGGTTGTGCATACCTGAGGTCGGCTGGTTGGCAGGAAACCTCTGAGCTAACCTGTTGCTGCTGCACCTGCAAGGGCGAGAGCGGGTGGAAGACGGTGCCATGCTGAGGTGTTTGGGTTTGGCAGGGCGGGAGAGGGTCAGGCGGGCATGGAAACAAGCTACACAGGTGTCTCAGAGCAGGAAGTAAGACCTCCAAACGACAGGAAGCAGGACAGGTAATGCTCTGTGGCGGTACTCGCAGCACTTTTCTGCCTCCCAGGTGCATTATTCACAAACCTGCCTCCTCACCTTCACTCACACACGTCTCACTTTCACTTGTGCTCATGCAGGTCTCACTGTAGACGTTACCTGTCTGCAGTAGAGGCAGCTGATCCCTCTAATATCATCACGAGGTGCATCCCTGCAGAGTAGCGTCCGCAGCCTCTCTGTCGCGTCAATAAGACACAGAAAGCAGACATTTAACTTTGACCTTTGACCTCTCCGCCTATTAAAGCCCATCTTTAGGATTCTGAGTGCTTAAATTGCCGTTACGTTACCTCGTTGGTCATTACAGCAGACAGATAAGCATTCCTCTCAGACTCTGCGGACCCTTTTCTTTACATATTTCAGAGTCTGAATGACAAACGGGTACAAAACGTTCTGGAGCAGATCCAGATGGCGCCGTGAGACGGGGTGTAATGGCTGCAACTTAATCCTTCAGGGCCCGGTCAGAGCGAGTTCAGTGGAAGTTCTTTTTTTGTGTCGCTGACAGGCTCAGGCGGTTACTAGAAAGGATCCCTGCAGAGATGGAGCCTTTTGTTGAGGAGGAAGAGCAGCGGTGTTCGCCTCCCTAGCTGTCGTATTGTGATGATGATGTTGCAGCGAAACTTGCTGCAAACATGCAGGTAGAACTCCTGATTTCATCACTGCAGTGTGCTGAGAGAGATGACACGAGGGATGCAGGGTATTGGATTTTTTGCCAATATTTTAACACTCATTGCAGCCGATCCATGTCACCTTCCATCATGCTCTGCAGCCACTTATTGCAGCTGCGTTTTGAGTGCAATAGTATTGTTGTGATCCTTTACCTTTGGGTGGTCGTTGAACTTTTGCAACTCTTCGAAAAACGTCCATGCAGCTGTCACATTGAAGCTCGTCGTTGGAGTGCAGAAACAGATATTCTTGCACTTATAACATGCATGCAAAGATGTGATTGAGGTTTCAGGTTTTCAAAAATGATCTTGTGCTTCCAAAGAAAGGTCCACCTCTGCAGGGATCCTTCTAAAATGTGGTCTGAGACTTTTAAAGACTATTCGAGTCCGTCTGGTGCAAAAAGAACTTTCAGTAGATGCACATTGATCGTGCACTGTCCCCAGAAACATGAAGTCGCAGCCCTTGTTGTCCGTTCTGCGGCAGCAGGCTCATGCAAACAACTGTAGCAAATACAGAACCACAACCCCAAATTATGCAAAGAGCTTCCTGAGTTTGCAAATATTGGAGCCCTCATTTGAGGAATATTCGTGCTGCAGTTAAACGGTACAAACGTTGAATGTTTTGATGCTGTCAGTCTTCAAAAACACGCCTGTTTCGCCCTTTCTTTCTTTCTTTCTTTCTTTCCTTTCGTCATTAATCATTTAGCAGGAGCGTGTCACAAAAGATCCCCGCACTGCGTTTAAAGCTGCTCCGAATCCGTCACTTCACAAACAGCAATTAGAGTTTCCATTGGCGGGATGCCGTCCAGGAAACGACTTATTTTGGCTGAGGTGGTTCACGCTATTCGTTGGAAAAGAAGAAAAGGAAGAAAGGAAGAGAAGTAGGTTATGTGTTGAGTAATTTCTCTGGAAAATAACTTTCTAAACTCAGTGGAAACTCAGCCGGGAACTTTGTGACCGGGAAGTCAGACCACTCCATTGTTTCTCGATGGGAGGAGGTGGTGCCGGCGTGGGATGGGGGGGGGGTCGTCTCTTTGTGGTCAGGTCCAATTACTCCAACACCCCGGCCCCGCAGTGAGCTGACCCGTGTGGCGGTGTCACCCTGTTCCACACATACCAGCACCGGAACAAAACAACAGGCACATTGAGGGGACTTGGGACGGTCCCGAGTGTATCTGTGGATGTTATGCATGGCTGTGTTGGCTTGGTGTGAGCGGGGACAGCAGACAAAGACCTACTGTAAGGTGGACTGAGAGCTGCAGAGACATACATGTTGCTTCTGATGCGACATGAGGCAGGAGCTCAAATATTTGGTCAGATGTTGCTCGTAGGCGTCTGTGAAGCTACTGAAATGCAGACTTTTCCCAACTGATTTACGCTGACGACTGTCTGTTCTCTCTCGCCAAATTAAGAAAGAAATACATGAAAAATATAAATATGATGATGTTCATTTCTGCTCTAAAGATGGGCGTTTCATCACGGGCGTTAATGGGGTCCAATGGTCTTTGGAGTCTCCCTCAAGTGGACATTTTTGGACATGCAGTTTTCATTTTTGTTGGAGAGAGGGATAGAGGGAGATGAAGAGAGAGAGAGATGATAGTGGTGAGACGGATAGTAGCTGGAGTCTGGAACGTCCACAGCAGGAGGAACCTACGAGACAAGGGAGCTCAGGGACTCCAGAAAGGTCTATGGTTAGTAACTTTAATGGGACAGCTTCAAGTGTTTTCTCTCGTACCACAACACTTTGAAGACCGATGTCAGATTATACTCTTACAGACACAGCATGTAAACACACACAACCCCACTTCCCCTCCACACGTGTTCAACACATGCCCGTGTCACTTTGCTTCCTGATGTGAAAGTGGGAATGTGCACATGTGTACAGTTCGGAGTGTGTTATCGTGTACATTTCCCAGCCCTCGCCCCCGTCACAGCTACTTCCTCTATTTGTTTTAACTCTTCCTGATATTTCACACATGTTACACATCCACTGGCACATGGAGACGACCTGCAGACAACTTAAAAACAGCTCTGACTTATGCTGCAGCTGGGAGCTCTAAATGCTTTGGCTTCACTTTTAGGGAGCTGTCACGTCGTGCATCCTTTTATACACGGTTAAATAGACGTTGAGGTCCAGATCTCTGCAGCTTGCTTCGCTTTAAGTTCCACTTGAATGCACAAGAGAAGGTTTCATCAGTAGCACGAAAATGAGCATGTTTGACAACCTGTTGATCAGCTGTTCGCAGCCCCTCTGGTGAAACCTTCAAGGACTGGTTTTCGTCCTTAAAGTCAGTGTTCCCATCCCACGGAGTTAAACTCACTCTGAACTCCTGCCTGAGGGATTTAAGTGTGTGTGTGTCTGAGTCTGGCTGTGCTGTTTGTTTAACACAAGCCTTGGCTTAGATTGCAAGTGATCCTGCTAAACACACACACACACACACACCTCGCTCTGATCGTCTCCTGACCTCTGGAACCAGCTCGCCACCTGCTCTCGTGTTATTTCTGCCAATATTTCTGTAACTTCAACACCCCGCCATCCTCTCCCTCCTCCGGCGTCTGATTCCTGAGCGTGTTTCTCTTCCCCTCCCTTTTTTTTCAAGCTCGTACAAGAGAAAAGAAAAACAGAGATGCAAGTCGACTTGGCACGAGGACACCTAATTATTTTCTTTTGTATTGTTTAATTTCCACGAGGAGATTCCCTCTTTTTTACTGTCTTCACCCTCTCGTGTCCCGTTAAAACAATGCAAGACATCTGCGCAAGATAGACTGGAACAAAAGCAGCTCTCAGCCCGGGAGGGTGTGAGCGTTATAAATAATGAAAATAGAAAGAGGTGCAGAGAAAGTCGGGGTGAAAGAGTGTGGGAAACGGGGAAAGAGAAACAGACAAACCGCTCTGTGCGTTCAAAACAAACAAACGTTCAGGGTGGTTCAGACGCTCAGCACATTTCTGCGTTTTGCAGCCGTGCATGCAGATAGTTTGACTCGCCTTTCGTTTGCTTCTTGTGCATCCAGAAGTTAATTGATGGGAGCAGGTACTCATTATCTGCCCTCCATGTGTGTGTGAGTGTGTGTTTCTGCATCATTACAAAGCATCATTATACACGTTTGCATCCCTTTACGATGTGCATGTGCACGTTTGTACCCTTTCTTACATGCAAGCTCTTATAGTTGGTGTTCTTGCATGTGTGTGTGTGTGTGTGTGTGTGTGCCAACCCAGTCAGTCATGTGTGTGAGCGCCAAACACAAGGCAGTCTGTTCCAAACTGGTCGGGCAAACACCCTCCCCAGAGAGCTTCTCACACACGACCCAGCAGGCCTGTCAGCACCGTTTAACATGACGATTCATCCTCACCATGGGACGTCGGTGTGTGTGTGTGTGTTTTCCCTCTCGTGTATACATCCCGAGTGTGTTCCCACATGCACTCCGCCCCGCGTGCAGCTCTGATGCGACAGCGCGATGACCTGATTGATCCGTGCACTCAGCAGGGCCGAGCGGAGCGCCCCGAGGCCTCCTCGGCATGGACATGTGTGGGAATCAAAACAAAGATCGATACTGTGCGCTCTGGCTGCCTGACAGACAGGCTGACGGAGGGATGGTGGAGGCAGAGGAAGGAAGCGGAGCATGCAAACATCTAATCTGAATAAACATATCAGAATCACTCGTCCAAGGAAGCTTGGGTTAAAAACTTTGAAGCTGTGCAGCTTAGGCGAGAGTTTCAAATCTTAGACAGCTGCAGGAAGTATTGTTTTCATCTCCTGAGCTTAAAGCACCGTCACACTCTGACCAATAATGACCTGTGATATCAAGTTCTGATGATGTGCCCTAAATTAAGTTCTCGTTTGACTAGTGTGCATTCTTTTTTCAACTATAAAGGATCGATCTTTATGTTTCCTCCCTCTTCCTCTTGGACAGAGTAATGATTCTATCTCTCTCCTCTCTGCAGGACCTCTGCGGCCATCACTCCTGCGACACCCTGGGCATGGCTGACGTCGGCACCATCTGCTCTCCGGAGAGAAGCTGCGCCGTCATCGAGGACGATGGGCTCCACGCTGCATTCACTGTCGCGCATGAGATAGGTAGGCATGGATACACAGGCTGGGACAGGCTCCTCTGTCAGCAGGCCTCCCTCGCTGATTAATATCATGGGAGCTTGGTGGGATGTCACCTGATATCTGAGCGCCGGGCATGTTTTCTTTTCTCATTCTTCCTGCGTGTGCAAACTCCCAACAAGTCCCATCACCGCTCACATTCTGCACATCGTGTCCTCCTCCTTCTCCTCTCGCAGGTCACCTGCTTGGTTTGTCCCACGACGACTCCAAGTTCTGCGAGGAGCGATTCGGCGTGAACAGCGACAAGCGGCTCATGTCGTCCATCCTCACGTCCATCGACGCCTCCAAACCGTGGAGCCGCTGCACCTCGGCCACCATCACCGACTTCTTTGATGACGGAAACGGTGAGCGTGGGAAAAACACACACTTTTCCCAGCGAGCAGAGTTTTATTTCTCCAACTACAAATCACAAGCATGTGAATCCACTTTGTTCAGCTGCTCTCCCACACTACCTCGCACTCAGAGCTGTTTACCAACAAACAAAGCTTTAATCCGTCTTAATAGAGAGTCATTTAGAATCCTATTAACTTCTTAAAGACTGCAGCGCAGCCAAACACAGATCACTGGCAGGAAACCAAGATGAGTCATACTTTTTATTCCTGCTCCATCAAATACTTTCATTCATGGCAGCCTGAGAGCGTTGTGGGATGACATTTTATTACAAAAATGCATCGCTCTCAGCAGAATTCATGCAGCAGCAGCATTAATCTGCAGCTTCAGCCTTCGTTTTTAACTCCTTCTTTCCTCCCACAGCCGAGTGTCTCCTGGACTCCCCTCGTCTGCCCCTCCTGGGCCCAGAGGAGCTCCCAGGCCAGAGCTACGACGCCGTCCGCCAGTGCCGCCTCGCCTTCGGCCCCGAGTACACGGTCTGCCCAGGCATGGACGTGTGCTCGCGTCTGTGGTGCGCTGTCATCCGTCAGGGACAGATGGTGTGTCTGACCAAGAAGCTGCCGGCTGTGGAGGGGACGCCCTGCGGGAAGGGACGCATCTGCCTTCAGGGGAAGTGTGTGGACAAGACCAGGAAGAGGCATTACTCGGTGAGACGGGGGGATGGGAGCACGACACAGGATACAGGGACATAGGAGATGAAATAAGTTCCTTTTTATGACTCAAAAACGTAGTTCCACATTTACAGACCCAGGGATTTTCAGCCCTCATCCTGATATATCATCTACTGATGAGTTACACAACCTCCCACATGACTCCTAATGTCCTCTACCTTCATCCGTACTGTTTCACAGTATTTGTGTTACACTGTGACACGTGGAGCGTTAAGAGATGGACTTGAAAGGAACAGGCAGATACTTAAAGACTAAAAGATGTGCGGTGTACTTCATTTCTATCTACTGACCTCTGCCTTTTGTTCTCCTGACTTTATTCAAACATCTAAATTGAATTTCAGCGAGTTGAAGCTCTGAGTCTGTTCTTGGCAGGCTGACGGAGAGAGGAATGAGAGCGGATATAATCTGTTTGTTTGTCACATGATACCTGACAAGTCTGACTGGATGCTTGGCAGATGACTGTACGTGTGGATCGGACCCAAGTGCTGACTCGCTGCCCCCCCTTTACCTCTCTTTGCTTCCTGCAGACTTCAGGGTCTTATTCCTGCAGTTACAAAACAAGGAGCTAAGTGGGAAAGCTGTTTCCACAGAGCTTCAGGGGTGTAAAGTTAAATTTGTGTCATAAAATGTTGAACGCTACCTCGCCAGTCATTTTTATCGCTGATGACGCACGCAGCCCGGGTGGTAAAAACACAGAAATAAGTACGTTACCTTAAAAAGTCCACTCCGGCTGCTCTCAGGGGAAGCATGTGAGCACTTGGATCACACATCCAGTCATGCTGTCTTTATAAGTGGCTTTATTACATTAGAATAGCCCTCCGTCTGTGTCCTCTGCTTCTGCTGAGACACGTGGAGCAACTCTCTTCATCCCTCTCTTCATCCCTCGCTCTGATCTTTCCTCTGCTGTCACTTCCCTTAACTCTTGTCTCCTCTTTTATCTCCCTTCTCTTGCATCATCTCCAGGCGTCCAATCACGGCAGCTGGAGTTCCTGGGGTCCTTGGGGTGCATGCTCCAGGACCTGCGGAGGCGGAGTGCAGTTTGCCAATCGCCTTTGCAACAATCCTCCGCCGCGGAACAACGGGCGCTTCTGCACGGGGAAGAGAGCTATTTATCGGTCCTGCAATGTCACACCATGCCCATTATCGAGTGAGTGACACAGCCTCCATTTATCATTTTCCCCTGTTTTTAATGCTAAGCTAACAGACTACTAGCTTAAATTAAATCGTGAATGGACACGTGTTTGGTATCATTTTACTTGAATAAACAAGCATGTACCAAAATTAGCCTTCAGTGTTTTTGGCCACATGGTTTTTTACAAGAATTGGAAACATACAAAACAAAGGACCCTTTATTTGAACAGTAAAAGTATTGTAGGAAGCAGTTCATCATAAAAAATCTTTTTCTGGGACACTTTTCTTTGGTTGGCATTGATCAATCTCCTCTTTAAACTCTTCCTCAGATAAGAGCTACCGCCAGGAGCAATGTGAGGTGCGCAACGGCCCCCAGACCGACCCTAAAGGGGTGAAGACCTTCGTGGAGTGGGTGCCAAAGTATGCAGGAGTCCTCCCTAAAGATGTGTGTAAGCTGACCTGCAGAGCGAAAGGAACAGGATACTACGTGGTGTTCTCTCAGAGGGTGAGTTGTTGGAGGGGGAAAAAAAAGGTGCAGTGAATTGGGCGTAAGAGAGGTGATGTGACTTCATGGCTGTTTCTTTCTGCAGGTGGTAGACGGGACGGAGTGTCGGCCGTACAGCAGCTCAGTGTGCGTGAAAGGGAAATGTATACGGACGGGGTGTGACGGCATCATTGGCTCCCGGCTACAGTTTGACAAGTGTGGTATATGTGGAGGTGACAGCACTGGGTGTATACGTGTTGTGGGCAACTTTACCAAGAGGAGGTGAGGAGAGAGGAAAATGAAGTCTGTGCATTATGCTACAGTCACACCTTTTATGGGAATACAGAGTTTTGTGCTTACTCTCCATTTTTTCTGTGAGGCTGTTCAATCATGTATGACATCTGTTTAGGTCTCAGTTGTTTAGACGTGCACAAGGTTGGGTGTCATATCCTTCTAATCTGACCTCCCTTCTCTCCCTGAACAGTAAGGGCTACACTGATGTGGTGAAAATCCCTGCGGGCTCCACCCACATCAAGGTTCGTCAGCACAAAGCCAAAGACCAGACCCGCTACACCGCCTACCTTGCCCTCCGACGTCCCAACAGCGAGTATCTCCTAAATGGCAAGTTCATGATCTCCACCTCCGAGACCATCATCCCGCTCAACGGTTCTGTTCTCAACTACAGCGGCTGGAGCCAGAAGGACGAGTGGCTCCACAGTATGGGTCCTGGAGCCATCCAAGACGCCTTGGTGGTCCAGATTCTAGCAACAGACGCTAAAAAACCCTTAGATGTTCGTTATAGCTTCTACATGCCCCGTCGGACAACGCCACAGCAGCCGTTAGTGCCGCTAATCCCAAACCCAAAGTCCATCCCTGTACAGATCTCTACGACAGTCTCAACCACGACGAGAACCACAACCACCACCAGCAGCACCACTACATCCTCCCAAGTTCCCCCTGTCCTCAACCCAGGGCCACCTACAGGTCCAGTACCTTCAACCCCAACCCCAGGACCTCAGTGGGTAACAGGATCCTGGATGACTTGCTCCAGGACTTGTGACACAGGCTGGCAGAGTCGGACAGTTCAGTGCAAGGACCCAGACGGGAAACTGTCCAAGGGGTGTCTGCTCGGCGCCCGGCCTTCTGCCTTCAAACACTGTCTGGTGAAAAAATGTTGAGCTGACGGGAGCGCAGAAGTGATTCGCAAGAGACAAGAAACAATACGCAGGAAGGAGTTCAATGTGTACCTCTGATGTAGGTCTCAAGTGCTGGATGTAGGACTACGGACCAATGAATTTAAGGACCATGAATGTTGGCTTAAAGCGCCTTGACCGGATACCCAGAGACCCCTGAGACTGATCGGCTTGGTACCTGGCTTTACGCCAAAAGAATGACCTGGAATCACAAGAGCTATGCAAGAATGACGGAGGACGGTGTCCGTTTGATGGCGAGGAGTCCGACCCCGGCATAGCTGAGGACTTTATTGCATGTCACTTCCACATGGACGGTTACTGATTGTCTTTACTTCAGCCTCCAAGTTCTGGAGGCTTTGTGTGTGTTGCCCTGTAATGGCATGCGTGTCGTGTTTTTTATGATACTCCATGTGTTCTAATCACTGTGGGGGATTCAGAAGTCGTACCCCTTTGTCTTTTGTCGTGAGTTTGTCTGAGACAAGAGCCCCAATGTTGGGAGGCACTCGATATCCAGATTGTCGTTGTTTTTGCTGTTATTGTAGCCTTGATCCACCGCTGTCGCTCCATGCTCCTAACTCCTCATTCGCATTTCCAAAGCCGATGACTTGTACCTCTATTTGACCAACGCCAACCGGGTTGTATATCCGGGCTGGTGCTCACGCTGGTTCAGAACTGGATGAACTCATGAACCAGCGCGGCATCTGTTTAGTCCCCTCACCCCTGACGTAAGCGGTTTGCGTTTCTAGACCAGCAAAGAGCTAGAGCTGGAGCTGATCTGGTTTTCCTGGTACCAGGTTCACTCGCAACCGGCCCTTTAACTGCCTCAGTCGAAAAGGGGTATGAGAGGACCAGAAACCTTTGACAATTAAAAATAGTAACTCATTTTACCGTATGTTGTCTTTGTTCCAATCTACGCCAACTTTCAAGAGCTGGAGATGCGAACAGTTCTGGATCAGGGCTGCCTACGTGAGACCTCTTTGTCTTAAATTGACTGAACTGTCCAGCTGAAAACCAGAAGGTGTGAGTCTCAGCATCAGGTTCTCAAGATGTTTAGATAATCCCCCGTAGAGCTCAGAAACAGCCGCATCGTGTGGTTGGATTTGAAAGGGAGCCTTCAAGGACAAAGTGACAAACGGCCAAAGTGACTACGACACTCCTTAAACATTAATGGAGGTCAGTTGTGACTCTTAAGTTTGGGGATATGCTTGATTTTTATGTGTGTGAGTGTAAAGTGTGTGTGTGTTTATGTGTGCATGCTAAGTGCTCGCACATCCATGTACCCAGGCCTGTGTTTAAAGCACATACAGTATGTACTGTGATCTCGATGCTTCCTCACTCTCAGTTCCATTTATATCAATCATTATGCTGGTGCTGGGAGGTTTATGGTCCTCACGTTTTTTTTTTTAGTGGCAGTAAATATCTATTTGTTTGTTTATCTGTTTAAGCAACAATGCTAATATGACAATGTGTGCCCTGGATACTCGCAACGACAGCAAGAGAGACACTAATGCAGTCATTAACGTCCTTTTTGCAATTCAACTCTCTCCTCATCTTCTTTGACGTTACTCGTTCTGTTCATCTTCTCTACATCCTGTATTTGAAAATGTTTGTTTGTGGGTTGTGTCGCACAAATCGCAATTCAGATTTTGCCACAGAAGAGATTATTTTAAAGGGTTAGCCCACCAAAAATACTGAAGAGTACATATAACCGGTTCATCTATCTGAGACAGTTTGATTTATATTATAAAGGTGCCTCCCTCAGAAGATAACAAAGTTTGATTTGCACAAACTCATAACTGGAAAAACAATGCACGAGTTAGATCAGACAATCATAGACATTGCTGTCAACATTTTCTGGCCAAGAATGAGTTCTTAAATTGATTCTGTTCACACTTTTTGTGACACGAATTCATTCGACTTAATGCTAAGCTAACAGGCTACTAGCTAAAATTAAATCATGAATAGACACATATGTGTTTGGTATCATTCTTCTCGTCCTGACCCGAAGAACATAAGTAATCATGTCAAACTTTTACTTGAAGAAGCAAACAAAATATTTCATACAACTAAGCTATATTAAGAAATCTGCTTTTTTGTGACGACTTGTATTGTATTGACTTTTTTAACACTATCATGCCATAATTTGACTTTTGAATAATAGTAATGAATTCAAGGTAAAGACATGTAAAAATTGAACACTTAAAAACAATGTTGAGAACTTGGTAATCAAGGTTATCTTACTTAGAAATCCCTTCCTGTAGCTTTTATATATATCTGGAACCTGTTCAGTTTTCTTGTGTGGCAAGCCTCAGACATTTGGCACATGAGCAGAAGAAAACAAAGCATAGAAAGTTTTCAGGTCAACATACCACTTACAAAATGTTCTTTTTCCGTTCCACACGTTCAGATTTATTTACACCATATAGACATTTTATGCAAGTTATAGGTCTTTCATATATGTGTTAGTAGTCAACCATATTTACACAGACATGTACACACATCAATGCAACAATCCATCATTTCCACAGTATTTGAGTATGTTGGACACTCACAAAGACACACAAACTCAACCTCCTCTGACTCCTCCGGTGGGGAAACCCGTCTCGCTGAACGACAGAAAAACACAGCACTGAACTTGTAATTTATTGTTTGTACAACTGGTATGTGTGAATAAAAAACAATGAGATGAGTTTTATTTATTATAGTAATTTTGTATCAAATTACTATTTAACTTAGGAATATGACTGTGCAGATGCATTCCTATGTAAGAATATAGTGTTTTTCTAGTCATCCACATGAATATATGTACATAAAATCTATATATTTAAATACCTTTGTGTCTGTGTTGTTCATTGTGTGCTTAAAATCATATTTTAGTTATTTTACATGTGTTAAAACTGGTGCCAAAAAGACACTACAAGCTAGTACCACCAGCAAGGTTAACATCCTCATGCCTGTGCTGGTTCCTCATTGCTCTGGTGGAGTGGTTATATGTCAGTTTAACCAGACAGTCTACATACAACTTTATCTCCATTTACTAGATCAACATACTGATGAACCACGCCACGCTTCAAGGCGACATCATCACCTGTGCTCGTTTACATCCAGGTAGTAGAGCTTAAGAGCATTGTGGGAGGCGTCACAGCTTAGACACAAGTACGAGCAACATTTCAGGCCTTTAATACTAAAAATATTAAGAATTTATTCACTTTATATACACTTCTCTCATTTTAGCTAAGGCCTTTTACAACCTTTGAAACACACTGACATCCTGGACAATGACACTTATGATAAATACTCAACCATGATTATAGCAAGAGGAGATTCATGAGTTAGGATGGCACGTCATTGAGGTTCAGACTGAGTCAGAGCTGATTTTACTCCCTCCAATTTCAGCTGAATCCCTAATTAATCCCTAATTGGAAATTCAATTAATAGTTGTGTAAGGTAGTAGCCTAAAAAGGCCACCAGGTGTCCCTGTTCAGCCAGATTGAGCAATTCCTGCTGTTTTGTATTTCGTTTTGGTCCCTCCTGGGACACTGTAGATCAGAGGCTGTTGGATTTTGGAGCAGACGTGATGCGTCATCCAAGCGCTCACATGCATCCCCTGGCGTCCAGTGTTTCTCTCCGCACCGCATCCCCACATCCCCAAAAACAACCCAACGCAGTCCCATGGGAGTGTAGAGAGGACACTACGGCTGCACGTGCAGGTAAAAAGGGTTACAGTTGTATCTTCCCTCTGAGGTCTGAACATTCACTTCCTGTCACCTGTGCCCAATTTGTCTCACCTGCTGCTGCTCACCGGCTTCCTTTGGTTTCTCCACTTCCACTTCAGTGTGTGGTTTGTGATTTGAATTGTTGCCTGCTCACCTCTGAACATCACTGACATGTAAGGTTATATGACAAACTTTGAATTGCACATGCTCAGTCATCACTTTGGCTGCATTTGTGTCCTCTCTATCCATGTCTGCATCATCATCCATGAATAAAACAGCCACATTAACTTCTTTATTATGCTTCATTTTTAATTTGTTACTCCTTATACCATCAGACAATATCCATGTTTTGCAGTCACAGACATGTATGCACTCATTATTGACGTTCTTTTAACATCACATGACGCAAAAAGTGTCCCTCGTCTTCATCATCCTCCTGACTCAGCCTCAGCACCCTAATCTCTTGGTCACGTCTGCCCCCCTGTGGTTGGTGACTCACACTGACTTTTTTACAACTTACCGAAAGTGATGCAGCTGCGCCCCCTGCCGGTTAGTCACGTGACTGCAGCGTCAGGTCATGGAAAATCTCTTGGAATCCTCCTTGACTCGTGACTGCTGTCTTCTGGAAAGTTCTGATATTACAACTCTCTTTTTCTGACCTGTTGCTCTTAAGGTGGATTTGTGTTATTTGTCGCTTTAGGAATAACCAGTGATGTTTGATCCAGTGCGTAAAAGTGACACATTATTGTTTAAATCATCAATAAGCTGTTAAAAGCATGTGATTATGAGTATTTAAGTCATATATGTGGAGATAATACACTTTCCTGAGATATTTAGAAGCTGTTTCTGAGCTCCCTCATTATTAAAAAGTGTTTTTTATATCTGATTTCACTCTGTTTTGATTTCTCTCAGTGAAATCCAGCCTCGCCGGTGATCTCTGATGAAGCTCCTGCGTAAACTCTTCCTGTGTGTTGGAGAGAGGGAGGACAGTCCGGGCGGGTGGGGTGAGCAGCCGGAGGACAGGGGCTCTGCTCGCCTTGAGTTTGACGCAGAGGCAGCCCCATGCAGGAGCCGCTCCACCTTAAGACCTCAGCGCCCCCTCTCTGCTCCCTCTCCCCGAGGAGCGGGGCTGAGGAGCCCGGCCACGGTGCACCACAGCCGGCTTGGCACGGGGGGGAGGTGAGTACGGCTCCTGGAGCCTCAGCCAGCACGGTATGGTTACCACTCCCGACCTGATGCCATCTCCCAGCTCCAGTTGCACAGACACTACAACACTGATCCTTATAATGCACTGCTGCCTGTCACCATGAGTTATGTTGGAATAAGGAAAAAGTTATGAAGTAGAGCTCTTAATGTGAAGCAGAGGTTTATTTTGGTCCCTTATTTTCAATGTTTACACCTCATGATAAAGAAAAACAGACTCATTGTGAAATGACAAACATATATGACAGAGGAACACACTCAGTCATGATATCTGCGGGCTGTGAGTGTGTGTGTACATCTCATGAGTCACAAACACAGTAAGCAGAAGAAAACACTCCTCTTCTCAGAGCTCCCTTCCCTCCACAATGATTGATTATTATTATGGCAACGCTCCAGGTTGCTGGTGCGTTTTCGTTGCGCACGGGATTTGGCCCCTCTCACATCAAAGGGCCCTCAGGAAAGGGGTGGTCCCGGGGCAGGGGGATATATAGGAGGGACCGGCTCTGTTCTGACTGCAAGGCAAGAGCAGAGAACAGACTAAACGGGCCAGCAGAGGAAAACCCTGCCCCCGAACTTAAAGACAGAGAAACTGAGACATCTGCTGAGATCTGGAGAGAAAGAGACCCGTTGGATTTACTGCATCCACATCCAGACTTTATTTTCATTAAATGAAAAGACTTTTCTGCAACAGTCAGTCTGCACATAACTTTTAACGACTTTTGCACTGGATTTGATCCTTTTTTAGATTTTTATGCTCGTGCGTAATTTGGGGAACAATTTTGTGGAAGTTCAAAGACTCAGAGATAGTGGAAAACCTTTTAAAGGATTAACTTGCTTCCTGGTAGAGACTTTATTATCAATAAATTTTCTCGACTGTCGGATTTCAAAGTTTTATGATGTTGCTTTTACGCGTTTCCATTGGTTTAATTGCCGCTTTGTGCGTCGGCACGGCGCACGGCGCCTGGGAGGAGAGCACCGTGGTGCCCGTCAGATTAGACCCCGTGGCCCGGTCGGAGAGCGAAACCGAACCGTGGCGGACTCTCTCCCCGGAGGAGAAGGAGAAGGAGGCGGAGATGAGGGAGTATCGGTTGGACGTATTTGGAAAGGAGCTGTTCTTGCAGCTTGAACCTGACCAGACCTTCTTGGCGCCGGGTTTTGTCTTCAGCTTAGTGGGGAGTCCCGAGACCGAACCCACGCAGGAACCCAAGAGTGGAGCGGAACCGGGGTGTTTCTTCTCAGGCACCGTGAACGGAGAGGAGCACTCCGCCGCTGCGCTCAACCTGTGTCACGGACTCAGAGGCGGATTCTACTTTCAGGGTGAAGAGTATTTTATCCAGCCCCTCAACTCGAGTGACTTCCAGGGCTCAGAGGAGGAGGTCCACAGCATCCGCCGGAGAGGCCGTGCAACTCTGGCTGAGGAGGGGAGCTCCAAGTGCGGGGTCAACGAGGACGAGGAGAGGGTGCCAAAGAATCTGGAGAAAGAAGCTTGGAGCGGAGCCGCTAACGCAGAGCAGACAGGTGAGCTGCAGGATCACTCTGCGCACTTTACGCACGTTTACTCTTTTAATAAACAACTTATTCATCACTTTCAAACAGAAACATTTGAACAGTTAAAACAGAAACGTGTCTTAATAACTGTAAAGAGTGTAGGGATACATTTCAGCATCAAGCACGTTGTCTTTAGAGTCAGTAGCTGCAGTTAATAAGCGCACCAAAGTGCTGTCAGCTGGAGTTGAAAATGTGCCAGGTTGCACAGCATGCGCAGTGCACTCAGCTACCTTTTTGACAGCGAGTTGGAGAGGGTGGGAGGGAGAGTGAGGGAGGAAACTTCTCCTCGGGGAAAGAGGAGGAGGAGTGACGGAGGAAGGGGAGGGGAGCCGCGGGGTTGGGGCCAGCCAGAGCCCGGCAGTACTGAGACGTGTTAGATCGCCTCCTGGTACAACTCGCGCCGGCAGAGATTTCTCCCTAGAAAGGATTTGCTCTCCTCTCCCTGCTCTCGCTCGCATAATTTTCCACCAGAGAAGGTCACAGTCGGAATGTAGACCCCGAGGAGGAGGAGCCGTCGGTGGTGTGACGCTGAGTCAGGGCCAGGCTCCTCCAGGCACATCCGGAGCTCTTTTTGGAGCATGAAAAAAAGCCTTTGTATCTATTTAGAGCGCTGGCTGAGTTTTCCAGGCTGCAGAAAGTTTCCAAAAAAACTGCCTGTTGTGCAAAAATGTCACAAGTTTCTGCTCATTAATATCAGGACTGTAACTCCACAGAAGTCCACATGGACCCAATTTGGTCTAACCCACTCTCCCTTCTTCCAGCTCACCACAGATCCCGGCGTTTTGTTTCCACCCCTCGCTACCTTGAGATCATGCTTGTCGCAGACCAGTCCATGGCCGAGTTCCACGGCGCCGGGCTCAAGCCCTACCTGCTGACCATCATGGCAGTCGCATCCCGCCTCTACCGCCACCCCAGCATCCACAACTCCATCAGCCTGGCGGTGGTGAAGCTGCTGGTGGTGTACGAAGAGGAGCGAGGCCCTCAGGTGTCGTCCAACGCTGCCATGACCCTCCGAAACTTCTGTCAGTGGCAGAGGCAGCACAACCCGCCCAGTGACCGTCACCCCGAGCACTATGACACCGCCGTGCTCTTCACCAGGACGGTAAGTCACACGAGGAGGAGACCAAAAACTGATCAGAGATGTTAAAAGAGGTGTCAGACTTTAATGTTGTGTCTTGTTTTCTGGTTCAGGATCTCTGTGGAGCTCACTCTTGTGACACTCTTGGCATGGCTGATGTTGGCACCGTGTGTGACCCTGACAGAAGCTGCTCCA
The DNA here is from genome assembly GCF_009762535.1 of Notolabrus celidotus. Taxonomy (NCBI): domain Eukaryota; kingdom Metazoa; phylum Chordata; class Actinopteri; order Labriformes; family Labridae; genus Notolabrus; species Notolabrus celidotus. Next base: position 3,528,025 of record NC_048295.1, on the reverse strand, counting down.
TCATTGAGGATGACGGCCTTCAGGCAGCTTTCACTGTGGCTCACGAGCTGGGTAAGAATCATAACTTCATGTTTTTGTGTTTTAAAAAGACATCCCAGAAAGTTTTGAGGTGCTCAAAGAGATGTTTTCATTTCAGGCCACGTCTTCAACATGCCTCACGATGATGCTCAGCTGTGCTCAGGCGTCAACGGCGCCCACTGGGGCTCCCACATGATGGCATCCACCTTATCCAACCTGGACCAACAGCAGCCGTGGTCCCCTTGCTCCGCCCTCATGGTCACCACCTTCCTGGACAATGGCCACGGTCAGTGCCTTCTGGACAAGCCGGTGAAACCTCAGGCTCTGCCCCAGCCTCTGCCCGGGACTGTGTACGACGCCGACCATCAGTGTCGGCTCACCTTCGGAGAGGAGTCGCAGCATTGCCCGGATCTGAGCACCACGTGTGCGGCTCTGTGGTGCACCGTGACGACGACCAACGGTTTGCTGGTGTGCCAGACGAAGAACTTCCCCTGGGCGGACGGGACGCCGTGCGGGCACGACAGCTTCTGCTTGGCCGGACAGTGTCTCACCAAGAGCCAAGCCGCTAAACACCAGGTAGGAACCAGAACTCTCTGAATGCCCCTGAGTTTGCTTCTGTTTGATTTCAAAGTTGTAACCGTTGTGTGTTTTGTGCTTCAGACTCCTGTCAACGGCGGCTGGGGCTTGTGGGGTCCATGGGGCGACTGCTCTAGAACCTGTGGTGGAGGAGTCCAGTACTCCTTCCGCTCCTGCGATACCCCTTTGCCCAAAAATGGGGGCAAGTACTGCGAGGGCAAGAGGATCCAGTACCGCTCTTGTAACACAGAGGCCTGCCCTGACACCAATGGTACGAGATCTTTGAGTCGCTAATCTGGTGTAAAATTTGAGAAATGTTCTGAACACTTTCTTGGAAGTTTAAGTTTTAAGAGGTTTGGACGTTTGATTTACGAGCTGTCGATCTGACCTCACTCCGTTTCTTCCTCAGGCCTCTCTTTCCGTGAGGAGCAGTGCCTGGCGCACAACGACATGTCAGCCCAAGTGTCGCTGGGTTCAGGGGAGGGTGTTGAGTGGGTGCCTAAGTATGCTGGAGTCTCACCCAAAGACCGCTGCAAGCTGGTGTGCCGCGCCAAGGGGACTGGATACTTCTTTGTCCTCAAATCCAAGGTGAGATTTGCTCCCATGCCAGATTTGGAGTCGTGTTACATCACTCTCTGGGGCTTAGTTTATCTTAAAACAGCTCCTGCTTGCTCAGACCTGCAAGTTGAAGATTCAGCTATTGTGCTTTCTGTCAGGCCTCGGGCTCCGGTCTTCTGACTCTTATGTAACAGTTTTAACAAGCAGCGCTCTAACTCCTCATCTGTCTCTCTGCTGCTTCAAGGTGGCTGACGGCACGCCCTGCAGTCCAGACTCCACCTCGGTGTGTGTTCAAGGCCAGTGCGTCAAAGCTGGGTGTGATCGTGTCATCGGCTCCAACAGGCGCTTTGATAAGTGTGGCGTGTGCGGTGGAGATGGATCAACGTGCAAGAAAGTGTCCGGCTCTCTGGAGCGTGCAAGGTATGCATCAATCCGGCTTTTTGTTTCACTCTGATTGAAGGTTTTACGTCTGTATCTGACCCTTATGTGTTCTCTTTCAGACCTGGTTACCAGGATGTTGTCACGATCCCTGCTGGTGCGACCCACGTCGATGTAAAGCAGCGTGCCCCCGGCAGCAGCCGCCACGATAACAGCTACTTAGCGGTGCGGCGCCAGGATGGGACCTACCTGTTGAACGGGGACTACAAGCTGATGACCATGGAGACTGACATCGCCTTGCAAGGGTCCCTCCTGCGATACAGCGGCTCCTCCGCCTCCCTGGAGCGCCTCCGCAGCTTCGCCCCTCTCCCCTCTCCCCTCACCATCCAAGTCCTGTCTGTCGGAGAGTCTCCCAGACCTAGAGTTAAGTACAGCTACTTTGCACCCAGACCCAAGAATGCTGCTTCAGCGTCCAACAACAACGCAGGCCGCCGCCAGTCCATCAACGCCATCAGAGAGGTCGGCGGTGCCGAGTGGACCCTGAGAGAGTGGGGTCCGTGTTCGCAGACGTGTGGCGGAGGCACGCAGCAGAGGGAGGTGGTGTGTCTGGATCCTCAGGGTCGCCCTTCAAGAGATTGCCCTGAGGAGCTGCGTCCTTTGGCGTCCAGGTCCTGCGCCGCCCAGCCGTGTCCCTCCTGGCTCCTCGGAGAATGGTCAGCATGCTCAAAGACCTGCGGGCGAGGCTTCCGCAAACGCCAGCTGCGCTGCATCGGGCACGACGGGCGCACGCTAACCCACGACAGCTGCGACTCCAAAGACCGGCCGCGACCCCTGCTGGAACTGTGCAATCAGGGCGCCTGTTAAGGACCGCCATCCTCCGTAAACCCAGCTCTTACTCAGACGTCCGATAAAACTCTCACTGCCTCTCCTCTTTTTTCAACGGACATCCTGAGAGGCCGATGAATGTTTACATCCAGAACCAGAGTGCTGCAGGTTTTCGCTGGTTCTCGGAGGTCAATGGGTCCACTTTTTTCCTTCCAATTCGGAGGCAGCAATCAGTCCACAAGTCCTCGCCGCTCGCCGCTGCGTCACGAGACTGATCCCAGCCTGTCAGAGCAGCAGTGGCACATCGTACCTCCCATCAGGAGGCAGAAAGCATGGACATTCCTGGTTTCCTAAAGGAGCATGCTGCTTACTGTGCCAATGCTTGTGCGTGCGTGAGTGTGTGAGAGTGTGTGTGAGATATTTTTAATGCATGTATATGATGTTTGTCCAAGCTGGGCTGGACACACGTCGGGGTTTTTTGGGGGTGGGGGAGGTTCTCACAGAGTATATAAGGAAAGAAATGAAAGAGAGGAGCTCATATGGACTCGCTCAGCCCATCAGGTATGGATTTAAGATAATGTTAACGTCCGAGTGTTTATGTTCAAACCGTTTATTTATCACAAACCTGTAGCACTTCATCTTTGGCACATGTAACACCCAGTTGTCTCCTAACGCCTCAGCCATATCTTGCCCTCCTCCACACCGCAGCCTTTAAATGAGGGAACTCTCCAAAGACCAAAGAGGAGTGTGTGTGTGTGCGCGTTTGTTAGTGTGTGATTGCGTGTGTGTGTGTGTGTGTGTGTGTGTGTGGAGACCTAAAGAGGGACTTGTCTCCTGCTAATACTTCATAAGTAAGTCTCTCCTGCCTTCCGCGAAGGCTCCTTGTTTTTTTTTTCTATCATGTGGTTTTCTTTTGTACAGAATATCCAAACATTATTTATTTTTGTACAGCCTGTTAAATATAACCATGTGGCTTTTTAATATTATTTTTTATTTGTCATTGAGATCACAGAAGGGAGTAGAGTATACAGAGTATTTATACAGTGTTTTATATATATAAATATATATATATGGTCCTAGGTTCATGAATAAAGTATCACATTGACTTGTGCAGCTTCTGTCTCTTGAGTGGTTTGTCTGATTCACGCACAAATACACCTTTCCAAATGCTGGATCCGAGTCGAGGCTCCTCCTAATGCATGCTCTCCTTCCTCTCAAAGTCCAAACACATGTCCCCTCGATTTATTAAAGACCATAAATTGACCCAATGACAGCTGCAATGGGCTGCAACCCTGCAATGAGCTCTCATTTCTTTTTTAAATGTCCCAAAATGTAGAAATCTCTTTGTTTATTCATCTTTCTTTGACATAAATCCAAACAAAAACCTTCTTTTGAACCATCCCTAACCTCGACTTTGACCCTCAGTCAAATCTAAGACTTATTCCATCACACCAAACATCAAACATTTCAACCCAAATCTGACTCCCATTGTCCAAAAGTCCTCACAGTGCAGCTCCATCTTGCATCTTTAAAGTGACTTGTTTGTAATTCATATTTAGTCCACTAGATGGCAGTATTACACAGTGCCATGTAATGTCCACACACACTGCCCTCACAGCCTGTCATGTTGCTCCTACATATTCCATGCAGTGCTTGATTTGTGGATAGTTCCTTAGCCAATCACAGTGTGCCACGTCATTTTAAACACAATATAGGAAGTGCCACGCCCCCTTTGTCTCATTTTAAATCTTTACCTTTCAGTATTTCAGACATGCTCTGTGTGTGCAGTCCTGATTTGATTCTGGACTTTGAGCTTGTCTTACAAAATGCAAAATAAGAAACCACTGCAGGTAGTTTTTAAAACTTGGTGTGTGTTTTTATGAGTCTGTCTGCAGAATTAGCGCGGGTAGAGTTCTGGGTTTTGAAGAAAGGGCGAAACCTTGAAGTTAAGTCAAGTGAAAGTTGTTCACATGAGGTCTTTGTCTTATTCTTTGGAGACCAAACAATGCCACCCTCAGCAAGCACTCAAAGTAATAGAACAAAGAATATTGTATATCAATCAATCTTTAGGTCTGGACCGTACTCTATGTTCTATTATTAAAAAAGACCCAACATCAAGACAGGATAAGATCCAGTCCCACCTTACAGACAGGACTCAGTCTGATCTCATCTTAATCCACCATGAGCAGAGCACTTGGCAGCATTTAGCAAGTTACAGTGGCAAGGACAAACTTCCTTTAACAGGCAGACACCTCCAGCAGGACCAGACTCATGTTGGACACACATCTGCTGAGACTGAGTTGGAGAGAGGGATAGAGGGAGATGAAGAGAGAGACAGATGATAGTGGTGAGACAGATAGTAGTAGTTGTAGCAGCTGGAGTCTGGCACGTCCACAGCAACAGGAACCTACGGGACAAGGGAGCTCAGGGACTCCAGAAAGGTCTATGGTTAGTAACTTTAATGGGACAGGTAGAGTTAAAGTAAGAGACAGCACCAGTCTCTGTGCTGTCCCCAGATCTGCAGCCTTCATGTGTGGCTCTCTATGTTTGCCCCCCCGAGGAAGATGATCTCCCGCCTTGTCGGCTCCCACTGCAGCACAAAGGAAACCATTATCCTGTAATTATGGCTGCTTAAGAACAAGATCGCCCATCTTTGTAATCTGCATAATGTGTCGGCAGGATAAACAGCTGCTGTAGGCGAGGAAGTGATTCACTGTAAATGTCAGTGTTATCTGGCCGCTGGATGAAACTCCGGCCTCCTTTTACCTGCTTATTTGTCCACGCCTGGGTCCCGTCATCACGGCTTTAAGGAAACATCTGGAAGGCGTTATGAATCATTGGCGCTCAGTGTGGGTGGCATTTTTGAGAAGTCAATTATCTCCCTCCTTTTGCCACCCTTGTTTCCCATAAAGTGTTTGTTTACACTCTGGATGACTGAACCCAGTTTACATCCTTGGAAGCAACAGCACTCACATCCGAGATTCAAACACTCTCCTGCAGAAAAGAGGAAATAAACCTAAAGAAGGACAAGAAATGAAAGCTGTATCATCCTTATTGAGCATGCATTTAACAGAAGAAGGGTTTTATTCCTCTGCAGTGTTTTTACAGGATGTTTACAGCCAACAAGAAGCTTTCCAGAGATGTAATTAAGCTCTTTAATACGCTCTTTATTGGTCCCTGCAGGTTAGCACAAGAAGAAGAAGGAGGTTGGTGGTTTACCCCTGCACTTTAAATCAACAGGAGGAATATCTGAGTGAGGAATCATCTTAGCATTCATACACTCATGCTCCAGAGATGAGCGCGTGTTGTTTTGGTGTCATCACAATAACCTGACTCTGTTCCTTCTCTCAGGTGGTGAGCAGCACGCTGTTTTCGCCTCAGGTCATCACAGTCTTACCCCTCCTGTTATCTCATGCAGGTCCTGATGTTACCCCATGAGGAGGAATACAGGAGAGTGCCAAGAGGTGGGATGCACATGGATGTCTCATGTCAAGTTCTCACAATGGAGACATCTGCTTTCAAACTACAGGTGACTGTACTCCTGACTTTATAGATGTCCAATTGGAGGAAATGTTTTTGTTCCAGAAGCTTAAGGTCAGGAGAATACAACAATGTGCTTACATAGTTAAAAATAAATAAATAATAATAATTTAAATAATTTAAATAATGATAAGGTGAGTATAAAATTAAATAAAATGAAACAATTAAATAAAATCAACAATGATAAGGTGAATATGAAATAAAATAAAACTAAATTACTTTGAATAATGATAATATTATTGATAATTTTAAGGTAAATATAGAATATGGATATTGGATAATGACCCAGACGCCCCAGGTCACAAAGTAGCTGCCATGTAGTAAAATGATGACTAACAGAGATCTGGTCTTATGAGCCTATTAGGTGTAAAATACATCTCATCCAGTTTCCCTTTAAAAGCTAAAAATAATTCTACAGGGCCTTTAAAGTCCCCAAAAGAACATTTTCATATGCTATAGGGTGCACAAGATGATATTTTGTGCTCCAAGTAAATACAGTTATTGTGTGGGAACAAGTCTTCAAGTATCTTGTGCATGCATTATAATCATCTAGTGTGCACATGTTATAAACAGGTACTTTTTTAGGACCTCAGGCTTGGTACTGATGTCTTTTAGCAGTGTCTTGGTAGTCTACCCACCCTGCTGCAGAATTCTTACAGGTAAAAATAACCTTATGGACGTAATTGATCTTATATCAGATGCTAGAGTTTGCTTTCATGTGTCATAACGAAGCTTTTATATTTAATTCATCAGTTTTATTACCAGATGAAAACCCCCCAGTGGAGCTTTAAAGACCCAATCATCGTGCGCTCACATGACGCGTCTTTTTCTTTAATATACAGCAGAAGTCTTTGGTTATAATGCTGCTGACTTCATTCCTCCCTCCCTCTCTCTCCCTCTCTCCCCGGTGTTAACTCACACAGGGTAATTTGAGTGAACGGGGGAGGGGAATAAAACCCGCAGCAGTCACTCGGAGGTGTGGAAACCTCGGAGGAGGACAGAGGAGACGCGCACACGTGGAGGAACAAACGGAACTTCACTTTGGAGGTACTGGAGCAGCTCGCTCCTGGTTTTTTTGAGGCGCAAAGATGGAACGGGGTGCGCGGAATAGGTGACTGAAAGACGGGAGTGTGTTGTCTTTGATAAGAGACTAAAAGCACCCTGGAAAGTGGACTCAAAGGGGAAGAGGAGGGTCATGGAAAACCCCTGGAGGAGGTGGAGGAGATGGAAGTTGTTGAGGAGCTCGTTGCTGCTTTGTTTATTCACTGGTGAGTTTTAATCCATCATTCATCCTGCTTTTGTATCTTTTGTTATGTTTATACTCATTAAATGTAAGAAAAATAGCTAAGTTGGTGTAAAATGTAAAGAAAATCCTCTGTGATGTGTCATTAATCCACTTTATTTTCATTCAAGCTGCGTATTCCTCCCAAATTCATCCCTAAATCATAAAACCTCTGCTCACTTTTAATCCAAGTTGCGTTTTCTTTCCATTTGAGCTCCCTGGAAAACCTTGAATCCACAGTACAGTTCTTTGCTAAGGAGGCTGGGGTAGTGGTGTGTGTGAGAAGTGGTTGGGTTTGGTAGGGTGTGTGTGTGGAGAGGGGGGGGGAAGACACGGTGCCATTGTCTCTGAGTGTGTGGAGAGACAGGAGCCAGGACCTCTGTGGACCACCCAGACAGAGCAACACCAGAAGTCTGCTGCTGGGACCTCCTGGAGGCATTTACAGGGAGGTGTAGGAGCTTTAATGCCCGGGGGGGCGTAGTGTTTAATTAAAAAGTTGACCTTTATAATCAGATACACATCCATCACACGTTGAAAAGCCTGTTTTGCAGTGAAATAGTGAGCACAATCAGTCCTTTTTTTGGGAGTCACAGTAATTAAAAGGCAGCACCCAGCTTCCTTTCTTTAATTCCCCTCTCCCCGTGCCTGGAAATGTGAACACACGCCTCCAGGCTCACATCATTTGAGCGTGAGTGATCGCTGACAGAAAGCAGATCCACAGAGCTTCCTTTCTTTGCTGTGTGTGTCTCGGTTTTGAAGTGTTCGAAGACGCCACAACCTTTGAAAAGTACCCACAGCTGGAGAAGAGAGGGGGGAAGCCTTCAGAGTCCCGTGTGGTGGCAGCAGGTTGAGACGAGTACACAGAGCAGAGCAGCTGTGTGTGCAATTCTTTAGAATATGGAGGCTTTGGCTGAGGTACATTAATCATACACGCAACAAAAGTGTGTAATTTATCCTGCAGACGCCATGTTTGCTCCCAGCATGAATAAGCATGTTGGATGTACACTTCTGCCCCAATGCAAGGGAACAACACTCACACTTTGTAATAAATTCAGTGTATGCGAGTCGTCATGCATCGGACAGTTTAGAGAAACCTTCATCGCACTCTGGTGCCACCAATGTGTCTGGTTCTGCCTGAGGTTTCTGGCTTTGCTTCCTTGTGGTGGATGAAGGTTCTATCTAAAATCCCTGCTTCTACTTCCCCATCCTTCACTTCACATCAAGTTCTTTGAGATACATTACTCAAGCTCCAAAAATGCCACTAATCCTACACTTCCCAGAATTCAACTTGCAATTGCTCTCTGTGTACAATTTTGTCAAACCTATCCCGGTGACTTCCCTTGTTTGTGGATCTAAGTCTTTGAGCCTCAGGCTGGTCATTGAAGTCGTTCCCAGGGTTGGGTTTTGGAGTCAGATGTGACCATATTTGGAAGGAAGTGTGAGAGGAGAGGAAAGGGAATGGGGTGGTGGTTATCTTAATAGTTTCCCATGGAATGGGATTCTTTTTATGGTTGTAGCCAACTACAGCTGTTTATTCATCACTCTGACAAAGCTAAGAGAGCTTGTGAAGCCTAACTTTTGATCAAGTGGTCACCAAGGACTTTCTTATCTAACCGTAAAGTTGCACACGAAAGACACTCAAATGCTGTATTAAATGTGCAGGGTTCTGGCGCGGGTTCTCCTGGAGCGCTTTGGTGTTTTTCCACCTCTGCATTCGTCTGCACCAGCCTCAGTGTCAGAATCCCGCCCTCAAATCAATGCACCAGATAATGAGAGAAGAATCTGAGAGGCTGCGGCTAAAAATTCCAAAACATGGGACCTCTGATGCTGGCTTTATTTTGAAATTCAAGATAATCTTCTGCTTTGAAATCCCCCTTCAGATTAAAGTAACCAAGTAAAGACACAAACTCATAAGAACAGCCGTGTTATGATTAGAAATGTGCTGATCTTTCAGGTTATGTTGTAGAAACGTCTCTCAGTCTGCAGCCTGCACAGTCTGATTCAGCTGGCCGGCCATGCAGCTCATCTGCTGCCTCAGTAAGTCAGCCCGGACGTGGAAAACTAAATCAAGCATGTCTTGTTTTAACTAAGGAAAATGCTGCACCGCTGTCACATGGCAACTGTTGCTCGCATGCTCATAGTTTTGGAGATGAATATCAGCAGGAAGCTTTTTCTGTCTGTTTGTCACGAATTCAAAGAACAGAAAAACCAAAGTGATGTGAATTGTTCTTTCTCTCTTCAAATCCCTGCCTGATAAGACCTAAAAGAACTACAAAGCTTCCTGTCGCTGCTGTAGGTGGAGACTTATTTAATCCCTCTGTGGTTTTATTTTGCCTCCTAATCCTAAAGATTAAAAACCTTGATTACAATAATACATGCTAGCAGGGGTGGCAGGATTTATGGGAACAGAGGCGAAGGTCCCCATGTGAGTTCGCTGCAGAGACCAGTTATTAATTTTCCCCAGACTCTCCGCAGGTATTGATTGCTTCTTCTTAAAACAGGTAAGTGCTTCTCGGGCTCTGTGCTCTCGCAATAAATCGACTGTGTTCACACTTTTAAATCTAAAGGTATAAATAGAGGCGTCTGGTCCGGGGTGTGTGCTGTGAGGATTTAATGGAGGTGGTTTTATAAAGTTTCCTGGACATCTTGACCTGATTTAAGAGCGTTTTAAGAGCTTTTTTAATATAAATGACGTCTCTACAGCTTCAAATATCCACATTTTGCCTTTAACCTTTTGTTTCCTGTGCTGACGTTTTTTTAATTCAAGCTTTCACCACTCAACGACTGTGTATGTGTGTTTCAGGTGGCAGTGAAGCCCAGTGTGAAGGCTGCATAGAGTACTGCTGCGATGGAACGCCGCCTTTCTGCTGCTCGTACTACGCCTACGTTGGGGACGTGCTCTCGTAAGTTGTGTAGAGTACTAACGTGGGTTCTTCTGGAGCGCTCGCCATGTTTGTTTTGGTGTTCTTCCGCCTCTGCATCAGTCTGCCCCTGCCCTATCAGATCACTGTGATAATGACGTTAGAAGTGTTTTATTATTCTTAAGAAGTTAGACACAGGATTGGCAGCATATTGACTGAAATTTTCAAGGCTTATACGGGCCTACACGAGTGTCTGCGTTAATGCTTTTCTCAAAGTTTCCAAGTAATCCATCACTTCCTGTCAGCTGGAGCTTATAAGAGTTAGACATTAAAGCCTTTTGAATTACGTGGGACCTGAAAAATACAATCCCCATGATTTCGTGCTGCATCAAACTGTTATTGTTTTGATTAAAGGCCCCTGCAGTCAAAATGACTTACTGTGCCTTTAAATTTAGAGCTGCAGAAAAAGAGAGTTTAGAGTATTATTCTCTTATTGATTTCTTTTCTGCTTAAAACTTTGAGAAACAGATTTTCTGATGGTGTTTGCAGCCTCTGTGCTTTTCTTGGTCTGGTGGTAAAATGTAAATGAGACCAGACCTCTGACTCTCACACCAGCTGTCTTTAAACGGTGACAGAAGACCCTTCAAAGGATCTGACCTTTCACCTTTATTTGCTTTGACTCAGCACAGCTGTTTTAACACTTTCACCCAGTTTCAGGCGTCTCTTCCCTTTGCCTTTTCAAACCACTCTAATATTCTTCATGCATCGAGTCGATTGACTTTTTGAAAACTTTGCTGGCTGCTCATGAAACCAGCCGGTGCTGAAGCTGACTAACGCTGACTCTGAAGACGTAAGCAACCTGCTAATGATGACTGCACTTCTATTTTAAAGTGCCAATTCGCAGACTCCTCTGCAGCGTGCACACGCTCTGTGACACAAACGCATCACACAGCTGAGCTACATCAGATGCTGCGGTCCATCTCCATGGCAGCTCCTGAGAAGTATCGGTAGCGTGTCTGGTAGAGACAGCTGCCTCCCCTCACACTCCACTGGGTGGCTCACAGTTTGTTTGTGTGTGTGTGTGTGTTTCAGGGGAACTGCAATCTCTGGTATCGTGTTCGGCGTGGTGTTCCTGATGGGGGCGGTGGCGGCCTTGTTCTTGTGTGTGTGCATGTGCATGAAGAACGGGAGGGGCGCACGAGTCGGCGTGTTCAGCACCTCCTACATCAACACTGTGACCCAGGGATACCCAGGTGGGTCTTAAAGGGACAAACACACACACACACACACTTGTGAAGAAGCAGAAACTTGTATTAAGCTATTAAAACTGAAATATTATGAAGTATTGTTCAAAATTAGAAGTGATAAATAAGATAATTTAAAATTAAAAGATATAAGTTAAAGAAAATATTGATAGGAAATCCTTCAAAATAAAATAAAAGCAAGACAATAATCTGACAACTCTTTTTAAAGGATAAAATATGAGCGATAACTTCTGTTTAGTGTCCAAACGTATCCTAAACCTAGACTTTTATCACTGTGACTGATTCCTAAAGTGAAAGCAAAGTTCTGACTGTATGTAACATGAGTAATAATGCCTCTGTTACCACTCCTCTGTGATGCACTCTCATTCTGCAGCAGTGTCACCTTATCTCTGCCCTCAGGCGTCCAGATATGAAAACAAAAAAGTGAAAAGGCGTCCTCTGTAACGGGATCCAGCGTGGCCTTGAGTGCAGTGTCCATCTAGACACAAAGAACGAGCTGCTTCTTTTCAAACCGTCCTGCTTTTGAAACACTTGAATGCACCTCCTACATGCTCCACATCTGTTACAGCCTGTGACACCTGTGTTCCCACTTTGTACTCGCAGGTACATTGTCTGCAAATCAGTCTGTACTCTGAAGCTCTCCGGCCTGCAGGAATGCTGTTTTTTTTCTCCTTCTCATCATTTATTTATCACGTTTCATTCTCCCCCGTGTATCGTCTTCATGCTACACTGGACTCGCAGTGTTCGCTGTGCCCTGCAGCTCTGATCAGGTTTCATAAACATGAGGCGCAGACACACTAAGCCGTGAAACATGGGTGTATTCGTATGCAACAACATGGGTATGAATTATTCCTGTGTTTCGACAGGTTGTTTGGTATTCTATGCTGTTATTTTCCAGTTGCAATGTCAGAAAGCTTTATTATTTACTGCAAAACATACAGAAAAATCCAAACAGAGCAACATGTGAAGACGTAAACCTGAGCTTTACTTCTCCATCCTCTACAGCGTCTCTTCTTTGGAGGGTGCAGTTCCTCCGTTTAGCCACCAGATGGTGCAACAGTCTCATGAAATGCCTTGTAAAATGAGGGCAACACTCACCTGTGAAGTTTGCATTTATTGTATCATCATCATCCTCATTCTTTCTCCTCCACAGGTCCTCCGCCTCCGTACACCTACGACTACGAGATGTACCCTTCTTCCCTGCACCCCCCGCCTTACACCCCAGCTCAGCCCCAGCCCGCCAGCTACTCTCCTCCTCCTCCGTACCCCGGCTGCACCCCCAAGTGAATCTGTGGGACAGTTTAAAAGAAATGCCTGGTTCTTACTCCCCTGGAGAAAGGTGTTCTCACAGTTTAAAAGGCCCTCTGTAAGGGGAAAGTGGGCCAGTGCAATATATCTCCACAGGCAGGAACTCTCAGCATCATGCTGCTGCGGTTTTCTGCACAGCTGTAGACGTGAGGGGGAAAGCACACAAAGGCATCCTCACAGCAGCCAGACTAGCCAGCTACTTGGACTTTCCCCCGTTAATATCCTACCTGTGCACATCATAGGTACTGCGCTGCTTTGATGAAGGTGAAGACACCTTTTTCAGCATGAAGAGGGAAGCTTACATCACTGGAGGAGAGGAGCGTTTCCAGGACACGACAAGGACTCTGCTTTATGAGAAGTGAAGGCAGGTGGAGATCAGGTCTGGACCTGTCATGTGTAGACACAAAGACTTGAATAGTAACTGCATAATACTGACTTTAATAGTACGAGCAACTTGAAATAATGTGTTTAATGTAAATGAAGTGGGTTTTATTGCCTTACTTGAAACAAATTGAATTAATTTTCAACCTTTGCAACTTTATTGAAACTTGTGAAGCATTTAGCTTTTGAACTGCTGTTGTAGGCGAATAAAGGTTTCACATTGAAGTGAACTGACCTTACTGTTATTCATAGTGGTAAGAGAGTCAGAGATCTTAATCTCAAACACACTCTTTTCTCAAAAGTGTAGCTTTTTTGAGGCATTTTGAAAATTGTTCTGCATAAAAAGTTTTAGAAAAGGGTTAAATCAAAACTTTATGACTTAAATTTGTCAGGAATATGACTTTGAAAAGTTATAACAGAGATTTGCAATTTGCAAAAACAAAACAGACGGGTTCTTTTGGGAAGAATTTGGATTTTACTGCAGGAATCGAACCTTAAACGCATCATAAGAAGTTAATTATGACTTAATTTTGTCAGAAAGATGACTTTAAACATTTATAACAGCATTGCAAGGTGCATTAGCAATTATTAAACTGTTACAACAGGATTATCACGTATGTTTTCAACTGGAATATTGGCTGTGACAGAAAAGCGTCGGAGTTTGATACAGGAATTTATTTTCCCGGTATGACCCTTACCGGCTTCCGTACTTATTAATTCTACTGAATAATTAACGAGATTTAATTTTATAAATAACGTGTCAGGTGAAATGGTTATCCTGCCTTACTGTTTCAGTGATTGTTTATAAATTAAAAATAATAAAATGTAATAAAATAAAATATATGATTGTAACGGTTTTTATTTTTTATGAACGTATGTTGTGTTTGATGACAGATTCTGTGGGTAACGGATTAAAAAAAAAAGCGTGTGTGTCTGACAGATACCGTTTGTGCGCGTGTGTATACGCGTGTGTGTGTGTGTGTGTGAGTGTTAATCCCACTCCTCTGTGGTCAGGTGATCCGGCGCTGAGCAGCTGTGCAGCCTCGGTCTCGCTCACCATCAGACAACGGGAGTCACCGGCGCTGCTCACACACTCAGCGTCTCAGCTCTGAAAACCTTACACCGTTAAAGAGAAACGCTGCCTTCAGGAGCGTCGTGTCAGAGAAACGACATGGGGGACCGAGTAGCACTACTGCTGCTGGCTCTAGCGGCTTCGGCTCTGGCTGCTGAGGTAAGAAAAACCCTGTTTTTGAGGCAGAATGTGGAGAGTTAACACTATGTTGATGTAAGCTAGCGACCGCTACACCGGAAGCACGACTGGCGTACCTTCAAAATTGGAGCTCTGGCTTTGGCGTAGAGGGGAGAAATTAGGAAAATAGACACTAGATTGTTCAAATAAAATCACATTTATTGATTTAAAAACAACAATGTGATAATGTAATAGCTTTGTTGTGAATTCTGCAGTTGACTGTGCCGTGTTAACGAAACACCGATGACCGTTATAATCTGACGCAGCTTCGTTTTCCCAGATAATGAATCAACATGTAAATAATTTATATTAAAATTAAACTTTTTTACAATCAAAACTTTGAAAATCTAAAATCTTCACTTAAATAAGTTTTTAATAATAAAAAAAACAATACACGTATTTCGTAGTCGCTCTTATTTTGAAGGTTTCAACCGGAAGCTAGTGCTGTTTTTGCATCGATTGTGAATCCCTAGATATGTTGAAATCACAGATTTCTCGCTGTTTAGTGCAATATAACCTTAAAATGTTTATCATTAACTGCTTTCTCTATTTGCCTGTTTGTTATAAATGCCCAACTAACACGAAACACACCGAAAAAGCGTCTTAATATGATATAACACCGCTCCGATGCTTCGTGTTGCTTTATTCATGCTTTACATGCTAAGCCTCTATGTAAATGTGATTTATTGAGATTATATGACATTATAAATCAAGTGTATCACCTTTAAATGTAAAGATAATGCTATAATCTGTCATCAAAAGCTAAAAGAGGTAACCTCCCTTTGATTTGAGATGTTTAAAACGATGTGCAAGCATTTTATTTCCCTTTTATGCTGCTTAAATGGCAGTGAAATATTCAAAAAGTCACATTTTGCTGTGTTTCAGTCAGAGGTAGATGTCCTTAATTCATCACAGGGATTAAAAGAAAGCGTATTGTCTCATTTTCCATATCCCGAGGGCTATATGTGAGGGAGTGGGCGTGTTTTGTGAATTAAAATAAGTAAATAAGACATATATCTCCTTCTTTGTGAAGATTTAACACCGTGATATGATTTTAAACTCACTAAATGGACATGTGATGATGACATTATCATTAAAACACAAAGGATCGTGACGTTTTCCTCCTATATTTGAGTCAGAGGGCAGAGTAGAGAGGAGAATAGAGAAGTAAGATGGCGGCGGTGCACTGCAGCATTTATGGAGAGAGGGTCGGGAAACTGGGAAGCCAACAGGAGCTTAGACTATCATTGTTGCCTCTCCAGCCCTTTTGTTTGTCGTTGTTTGCTTTTGTATCACCCTAATAACATCCAAAATAAAATATGCACCTTAAACAATGAATATAGTGTCACATAATGGCATTTTTAAAGCGTCTTTGCACAAAATATCCCTTTGTGAGCACACAGTTATCTATTTTTAACACTTGCTCTTGTGTGAATGAGTCACTTAAATGGAATAAAGTGTATTTTTAATGTCAAATGTCATGTTACAGTCATCAGTTGTGACATTTAGGGTGCTTTTTGCTTCAGTTCCTCTTTTTAATAGGGGCTTTTTGTAGTCACACTGATTTCAATGTGTGATTCAAACACCACTGATGTGTCGTACGGAAGTCCTTGATTTCACAAAGCTAGTTTTCCCCTTGTAACAGAGTCATTAACGTCATAATCTGGAGATAACTGCTTGTTTATTCATCATAACTGTCACATGTTTCATGCTGCCACTGCCCACGCTATCAAGGATCATGTTTACTCTTTGCATTGTTCAGTTTTAACATGTGTTTGGGAATAAAGTGACAAACTGTGTTAACCAACAATGGTTTTTAGAAGTGATTTTGAGCCCATGCAGTGATTTCCACTACAGAGTCATGTCTGGTCTTACCTCTATAGAGTCATGTCTATTTTTAATGCAGTGACTTCCACTACAGAGTCATGTCTGTTTTTAATGCAGTGACTTCCACTACAGAGTCATGACTGTTTTTAATGTTATGTACTCTAGGTGATGAAAACAGCTGGAATAACTCGTTCTCTCATTAAATGGTGTAAATAAACGCTGTGTCCTCTTGAGGTTTCCTTATTGTGGCTTTGTTGTGAGGTAAATCACACATTCTTGTAACCACCAGTATCACAGTGTTTAAGATAGGACCTGCATTTGTGGTCGTGGCGCAGCTGCAGTTCAATACAGTCTCCAGGATCTCTTGTAACCATTACAGCTTGAATGCATGATAAATATGTTACTCGTGAAAGGTCAATAGTGCCAAACAATGGCTATTATTCTCCGTTTAGGCCTCCCGTTCCTGCTGTCTTGGCCCTCTGTGCTCAGCCTTTGTTTCTTTTCTCTCTCCTTCAGATGAATCAGGTGCACTGTGGCAGCTGACCTTGTTGTTTCCTGCACGTAGCCAGCTGTAATCAGCGCTCTTGAAATGAGTAGTTTGGGCCCTTCAGCGAGCAAAGCGTTGGCTTTCTTCATAATCCATTGCTTAGATTACTTAAAATAATCTCAGAGTCTTGTGTTTACATTACGAGCTTCAAAGGCCGGAGTGATGAAACGTGATGGAAGAAGTTGTTTAAATTGTCAGGACTAGATTAAATCTACTTGAGAATGAGATGTTAGAAGTTTCTGATCTTGTCAGAGCTTATTTATAGCCTTCACACACACTTCTAAACACACACATCTAGGAAGCTGCTTCTTCTGACTGGCCCACAGTGCGGAGCGTGGGAGTTGGATGCCAGCCTTTGTGTGTTTGTAAATCCTTGGGAAATGGCTCTTGGATGGGTGCAGGCGGTCTGTTTGTGTGCATACTGCAGTCTTTCAGCTCGGGGCGGACCAGCCCTCTCCCCTTATTAGTGAGTTTAATGCCATTATGCCTGTTGGCATGCCAGTGTTTCTCTCTGGCACCTTCTCCGCTGCTCACGCTGCAGTTTCAAGTCTTTGAAGGAGAGATCCACCCGACACTTAAATCTTTCCATTTTCTAATTTTATTTTTTATTGTAGCTACTTTCGCCTCCCTCAGCTTTAACTTCTACTTGAGTTTGTAATTTGCATTTTCCAGAGAGCCTCTCGACAACCACTGAGGAGTGAGAGTGTGAACTTTGAGCTTATCCCAGGGCTTCCAGTGTACTTGTAGACAGATAAACAACATTTCTATGCATAAGAAAAACAGCTTCTCAACCAATCATATCTGATTGAGATCTATGAAAGGAAATTATGTATTTATGTAAGTCAAACTACAAACTTTCAAACTCAGGATGCAGGATATGGATCTTTTTAAGCTGGTACCGATAACCGATAGAATGTAGGTAGACTTAGAGAGCAATCACTGCTTCTTCTTGATCTTCTACCTCGGACTAAAGTGGGTCATAAAGTTCTGTAAACTCAGTTAATTTTGTCATTAATTATTCCCTCAAATGCTCAAGTTCAGGTTCTCAAAAGCTCTAAGGCACTCACCGTTTATCTGATGCTGATGCTAATGTTAACTGCGGCTACTTGCAGGATTTGTTGAGTCATATCTTGAGGACTCTTTCTAACCCTTGCAGCCGATGTTTTGCACGCTACAGTCGTGTTATCTAGTCGTCTAAAAAAGTGAAAACATCCACACCGGTAACACCAATTATACCCTTTTGTTAGCTGGTTTCAGCTGCATAGTTCTCCAAATTAGTAGCAGGCAACATCAAGCTATTCTGTCCTGTTAGTGTGCTGCATGCATGAGTAAGATTCAACCAACCCTAACCCTAACCACTTGGACTTTATGCCTAAAACTACCCCTTAATATTTGTAAGCTGACTTAGTCCCTAACCCTTAGTATTTGTCAGTGGACTTGGTCCCTAACCCTAACCTTTGGGCTTAGTCACAATTTGTTCCCTCACCCAAACCCTTAACCTAACCCTAACCAAACCCCGGCTGAGGTATTTGTGATTCTGACATCCAAGGTTGCAGACGTGAAACTCCATTTAAAAAACCAAATGTTTAAATGCAGCTTCTTTGTGCACAGACAGTCTTCTTCTACAAGTCTACATCATGAAGTAGTCATTTCGGCCTCTTGTGACCTGATTATTGCGATGAAACCGCAGCTAAACGGGTAAATGTGTGTTTGTTCAGCTGCTGGCTTCCCCTTAATGCACACAGCTTCAAAGTTAGCTGAATGAAATGAGATTTTTGACATTAGCTGTTGGATGCTAACGCTGTCCCCTTTTTGTACATTTCCAGCGATACTGATACAACAACCCTAGAAACAGGCGAAGCAGGCGCCAACGTACAAGTCCCTGCAGGAGCAAGCGTTAGTCATGCTCTTCCAGTGCCTGTCATTCCTGATTCGGGTAAACAGAGGATATTATCAAACAACAGGACTGGATGTCCTCTTCGTAATGAGACATGAAAGGATTTTGTCCTGATCACTCCCTGTTTTTTTTTGTTTTGTTCTCTTTTGTTGTAATCCTTCATTTGGAGGCCTGAAGAGCTGGCTGTAAATATCCCCTGTTCCAGCGCACATTGTCCATCTTGGTTGTGTCAACAGCAATAACAACAAGCAGCGCTCCCAATTAATGCTCGCCCTGTTCCCCCCGTCTGTCCTGGAGAAAAGAATTCCTGACCTTTTGATACTGTTGTTTCTGTTGTCATGGCGCCTGGAAACAGAGGTGACGCTGATGTGTTTGCTGTCTGCTCCTCTGTCTGTTTAATGAAACTGCGGTGGAGGATGCTACCGCTCATTCTGTGCGTCCTCTTATCAGTGTTTCTGATGTTTGAAAGGTAGCATCCCCCCTTCTTTGTCAGGAATCTCATACGGCTGATTTCGATGGTAGCGGAACCTGGCCTCTGAATGAGTCCTTTGGATTGAAGCAACAAGGTTTGATTAGATCCAACACCCGTCAGCTAGCAGATTAATCAGTTTCCTCTCTTGTTAACCGCAGAGAACATTTTGATGTACAGTGGAGTCTGAGTGGAGAGGTTTTCACACACAGCTCGACGCAATTAAAGGCTGAAATGTTGGACGGTGAACAGATCTGGAGGGCGTGTGGGTCACTGTTCTGCAAATGAGTTTTAGAGAGTTTGAGGTTCAGGTCGTGAGCCCAATTCTCGGACTGTCACAGAAAGAAAAGCAGCGCTGTTGACACAATACTGCTCGATTTTAAAGTTTGTAGAAGTTCCTCTTCAACATCTCCACGTTGGACCACAAGCTGTCCTCAGAAGTGAGAACTACCAGTGTGTTATAGTTCTCTAAGAAGAATAATCTATAAATATTAAGCAGTCACTGAAACCCAACATGAAATACTTACAAGCAAGTTTTGATGCCTGAAAATGACCAAAGTATCATTTTTAGATGATTTTTGACAACTTAAAGCAAACAAGACCATCAGAGGCCAGATTGATTATTTCTTTAATTTCTTTATGGTAATTATTGGTTGCTAAAACCACTACCAGGGGGGTAGGTGTCAGGGTCAGTATGCCATTTTACAGCAAAGACTACCAATGAATGATATCAGCAGCCAGGGTGTGATTTTTTGTTAAAGAACACAACATATGACGATATTAGCAGCAGATAAGAGGAACCCTTTTGTCCAGAGGGGGTGCCAGAATCAACGCAAATAAAAAGTTACTTAAATGAGCTTTAATTATGTCTACATGCAGGCTTTTGGAAAGTCTAACACAGGACTTCCACCAGATCTGTGCCCAGTCAATCTCTGATTTGCTACCACCGACCTTATTGAGAAATTTAAGAAGACGCTGCCTGTTTCTAATTACCCGTGGTCTTCATTTTTGAAGCGTAGGGCTGCTAACCAGGCCGCCATCTTGGATGAGGTCACCAAAATATGACTACTCAGTTATTTAAAGTCAGCCTCCGTATGCCCGCCTCATAATTGGATCTAATAGTTCAAATATCCACACCCCCCGTCTTTACTGCCTGATTGTCTTCAGGGAACACGACATTCTCCCTCCCACACCTCCCATTAGAGCGTCTCTCCCGCCAGGCAGCCCCATTCATCACCATCGAACCACTATTTCCATCTGTAAATATCAGCAGTGCGCCACCAAGACACACTCTTCATTCCACCGCTGCTGAGTAAGCAGCTGCTGGTACCGAATCTGAATAATAAGCCGGGAAGCACGCCGCCCTGACCTGCGCAATTACTCAAGAGCTGCACCCAGCCTCTTCTTCATCCACACGGAAAGCCTCCATCCGTCACGCTGAGGCGTCAGGCCGCGGCGCTTTTACAGCCTGGTGTCCATCACGAGTGTCAGTCGAGGCTGTGATGTGTTTGTGACCTCCCACCTTTCCTCAGATGTGACCTCGGCTGAAATAATCTGACCAAGGCTGATGTAATCTCGATTTAATCATGGATTTGGTGGCACAGGCGCGACATTATGAGCATATGAAGGATAGGCCTGAATATAGTGTGAGTGTTATGGCGCGTGGATGTGCTGCAGTCTGTATATATCATCATATATCACATGACTCAGACCAGAGGTGTTTGAGTAAGTGTTGCAGACGATCTAATCGGCTGCTCGCGGCTCATTGTGCGATGAACCCGGAGATGTCACAGCAACACGTCTGCGTCTGCGAGGTCTGACATTTCATCGGGTCGAGCGCTTTAAGGCTGGGTTGAAGTCGCTCCGCAGAGTGTCTGTCTGACAGCGTGTTTGGTACCTCTGAACTAAAAATACCACGCGGGTGAAGTAGGTTAGAGAAAGCGTCTTCATGAGTCTATTTGAGAGGACTGAAGTCTGACATTTTAGTCACAGGCGCTTACATTTTGCAGGGAGTGGGTGTATCACAGGGTCAACGTTTACAAGACTGCAAATAGATTCTGTGTGAGATGATTTCCCATAAAAATCTAACACAGGAGCTGAAGCAGAGGCGGCTGTTTGGACACAGCTTCCCTTTGGGGTGCAGGAATTATTGATATCTGTGGTGATCAAGGCAGGTTCATACTTTTGCTTTGATTTAACTCATTCATGCAAGATAATCTCTTTAAATGAATCCTCAAAGAGCAGGCATGTTCGGATGTGCAGCAGCAGAAGGTCAAGGCATGCATCGGACTCTGGAGTCGCTTTATTGACACTGCAGCTTTATGACACATCACAAACTGTCTCTCCATCATAACCTCGACAACACTTCCTCTCCCTCCTCCCCTCTAATCTTGATAACATCTTTTTCAATATCGCCCAGCTCTACATCCATCCCTGTTAACTTTATGTCCAAATGCTGACTCATTTCAAAGATCCTCAAAAAGCTTCCTCTGTCTCTCATCCTTGTTTTCACTGGATGATCTCACCGCCTCACTCCATCCTCACTTCCCTCTCCCCATGGGTCCACTCTTCTTCCTGGGTGTTCAGGGTTGCCATAGCTCTGCGGTCTCACCCAGGTGCTCAGTGCCTGGACTATAATTGGGCTGCTGTGTATTTTTCACCCACTCCCTTCCTCCCTCTCTCTCTCATTTTTCACAATCACTCTGAATCGCTGTGTCATCCACGCAGGGTGTTACTGATGTGCCGCATGCCCTCAGCTCGGGATTCAAAGTTCACAGGGTTTATAGTACCTCTTCGTATCGGGCGACACGCCATCAATTGTTCATGATGAGTCCTCTCAGAGTCCAACTGTGAAATTGGAACACTTGCTTAAAATGCCAAGTAGTGCGGTTGTGTGTGTTTGTGGGCGTAAATGAGAGAGTAGTGAGACGCAGATTTGCGTCAGAAAGCGGACGGGTATTCTTGACTCTGCTCTGCTATTTATGGATCTGGATCCTGTTGGTCTCCATGAGAGAGGCAAACTTCCTGTGTTTGTGTAGTCTGCAGATCTAAACCTCTGAGGCTTAGGTTCATGTAAGTAATTAGGAAGCATTTTGAGACAGCAGAGTCTAAATCTGCTCTGTCTTTTTGGAGATACAGACTCTACCTGATCCAGTTTACCTGCTCACGCTGTGTGAATGTGTTGCTGTAACGTTAAAGGCTGGTGGAAGGCACACTAGGAGGACGAATTGATGCCCACAGAATCAATGATTACATGTTTAGTTGAGCAGAAGCTTAAATATTGGAATGTGTCCTCCCTAAATTGTTGTGCATATTCTGCACAGGCCCAACCTCATCTTCCAATAAACTAGTTTCCAGTTTGCCAATCCATGACAGTGCAGCATAATGATTCCAGAGACACACACCCATCAGCACCCCGGGGCCTGGATTTCACAATGACTCACCCTGATTAAGAGAAACCTCAACTCCCAGTTAGTTGTGTAATAATTTCAGTGTGTCTCAGAGAATCTTTCCTCTGTCTTGATTGCACATCATCTGAAATCGATGCTTGCTAACATGCCGTTGTTTATTTTGTGCTGGAGTCTGATGCAGATGGCTAATTATGAGGAAGCATAATTACTCATTTTCATTTTGGGAGAGTCAACAGAGTCGTAATCAGTGAATGAAGACGCTCCTGCTGCAGATAATGAGTCTTTCTGCAGGGTTGACATCTTTGCATGCAAGCGGAGGGACTAACAGGAGGAGGATTGTGCATTTCATGACGTAGAGAGATGATGCAACATGATGCAAAGAGGTGGAGGTGCGATCTTCAGATTCCAGGTGGGGGAGGCCTTCTGGAGATGTTGAGGAGCATATCTGTCGAGTAGGACGCGTTTCCACACACTGCGAACGCTAAACCGTAAATCGTGCTGCAAATATTTGGGTGTGATTGTAAACAGATTGCAGCAATTTCTGGTCCCAGCAGCCAAAGTTCATAGTGTGCTCACTGTGTGTGTGTGTGTGTGTGTCGTAGTGTGTGTGTTTGTGTTTGTTTGAGGATCACGTCTCCATCTGTGTGTGTTGGCCGTCCTCTGCAGGATGCCTCCCAGCTGGACACCAGTGAGGTCAGAGCTGGTTTAGCAGACGGTCAGTAAATGAGGCAGCGATGACTGTTTAACGTTCACACACACACACACACGCACGCACACACACTTCCTCACGAAACCTCATGATGAAATTCCTGCTCCCAGCTGACTTGGATAATGCTCTTGCCTCAGGTTGCTACAGCGATGACAGAGGGAGGTCATAACTGGCTGTTCCCTCTGGCTCAGTCTCCATGGTGATTTTAACTAAAGGAACCAGCAGTCCCTCCATCACGTCTAGACAAATTAAGTGGGCAGAAGTCAGAACTCTTCTTCTTTACACACTTCTAATCAGATTTGAGACAGATTTGTCTGAGATGCTAATTCCCGAGGAACTCCCCCCCCGAGCCGGAGCTTAATCGCGTTGAATATGAATGAAGATAAAGTGTCCGACAAACGGAAGTTTTCCCTCGCAGACTCATCGACGGAAACTTTTGAAGATGAGTGAGAGGGGAGAGACGTGCAGGCACATGAAGGGAGCCCGGAGCTGGTGGGTGTGGTTGAGGTTGGACGTGAGGAAAATCAGCAGCAGGGATGTGCAGGATCAGAGTTTGGAAGGCTTCTGAAGTGACAGGTTAGAGGCGTGGAGGACTTACAAGAGACTTCCTTTGACTTTCAGACTTTATAGAGAGCTGAAATGACCCCAATCAGAGAGATAGCGCCTTATCACAACACGCTTTTACAAACAGAGCAGGTCTAGACTATTCTCTGTTAAATTATTAACAAAGACCCAACATCAAGACAGGATAAGACCATGAGCATTGCTCCTTGCAGCATTTAGCAAGCTACAGTGGCAACTTCCTGTAACAGGCAGAAACCTCCAGCAAGACCAGACTCATGTAAAACACACATCTGCTGAGACCTTGTTGGAGAGACATGATAGCGGTGAGACGAGTAGTAGTAGTAGTAGTAGTGGCTGTTGCCGCTGGAGTCCAGCACGTCCGTATCAGCTGGAGTCTGGAACGTCCATAGCAGGAGGAACCTACGGGACAAGGGAGCTCGGGGACTCCAGAAAGGTCTCTCTTGTTGTCTAGTCTTAACATCTGATTCACAAACGTGCTCTCATCACAATCCGTTTTGAGAGCACCCAAGATCGAGACAGGATAAGATCCAACAGGCAGAAACTTCGAGCAGGACCAGACTCATGTTAGACACACATCTGCTGAGACCGCGTTGGAGAGAGGGATAGAGGGAGATGAAGAGAGAGAGAGAGATGATAGTGGGGAGACGGATAGTAGTAGTTGTAGCAGCTGGAGTCTGGCATGTCCACAGTAGCAGGAATCTACCAGACAAGAGAGCTCAGGGACTCCAGAGAGGTCTATGGTTAGTAACTTTAATGGGACAGGCAGACAGAGGAAAGAGAGGGAAAGACAGGATCCCAGTGTGTCAGTCTAAGCCTATAACAGCATAACTAAGACCTGGTCCAAGCCTGATCCAGCTATAACTATACGCTTTATCAAAAAGGAAAGTGTGAGGCCTACTCTTAAAAGTAGAGAGGGTGTCTGCCTCCTGGACCCTGACTGATAGATGATTCCAAAGGAGAGGGAGTTGATAACTGAAGGTTATACCTCCCATACTACTTTTAGAGTCTTAAATTGATTGACTTCTAGTACCAGACGAGAGAAGGTGGATGTTTTTGAGTATGTATGCACAAAATTTGAGGTTTCGGCTGGTTTTGAAACTAGGTGCACATTTTGTTGTTTACATCTTTAAATCTCCCTCCATGTGTGTTTGAAATGCATTCAAACTTAAAGCCTAAAAAGCATTTGCCTCTCATCACATCAGGTTGACCTTTTAAGGCGATCAATATTTATCCCAGACTGCCTTCGATCTGTTGGTATAAGAAACGTCTGAATGAGCACGCCGTGTTTCTCAAGGTGCTCGAGTTTCATCATCGCCTCCCTTTCCTTCACCCTGGCAGCTCCGCTCAGAGGATGAGCCCACTTTTTAATCTTTTCTTTCACAGATTCAGGGCAGAGCCTCAGTTTTCCCTCGGTATTTATTATTTTTTGGCGTTGCATGTGCTCTGTAATTGAACCTTTGGCTGGCAGCGAGTGTGAAGGAAAGTCCGCCCTGTAATCAGTGAAACACTTCCCCTAGATCTGCTTCCCAAACATTAGGGTCAGATAGTGTTTCACACACACACACTGCGCTGAGTGGGATGCAAACACACTTTAAGTCCAGTCAAAGACGATCTGAGGGTTTAAAGTAACAGCAGGGCCTGCCTGCCAAGGTGATTTGTGCGTGCGCGTGTGTGTGTATGTGTGTGTATTCCTGTCACCTCGCCAGTCTTATCTTATCCAGCCGTCACACACCCTCCTCGGCTCAGCAGACAGATTCCCACAGTGATGCAGCTTGTAAACAACCCACAGACGACCGCGCTGCCGCTCCGTTTGAACACTACTGATTGATTACTCACTGAGAGGAGAGCGATGTCAGTTTATTGAATCACATAACATGTTATACCCGTCATAAGTGTTTCACTACTGCAGAGGACAACACAGTGACACCTTCATGTTACACCACGATCAACTCAGGCTGGATTAGTTCAGTGTTCTTAATGAAATCAGATTTATTAATCGGAGTGGTTCACACAGCAAACAATCGGTGTTATAACATCCAGTAATCCCAAGACAACCTATTTTTCACATATTTAAGATTATATTTTAAAAGCACAAAAATATTGTATTTTAAACTATACACAAAATAAAAAGGAGGTCACTATATTTGTCCTGCTACAGACGCACGTGATGAGTGAGGACAGAAAGTGACGTCACATGTAGATGGTGCATCGCAATTCCCTCTTCGTCTCTGTCCTGACTTGGTGCCATGTTTGTACCTTCCAGTCTCATTGGGGTT
This sequence comes from Notolabrus celidotus, assembly GCF_009762535.1. Classification (NCBI taxonomy): domain Eukaryota; kingdom Metazoa; phylum Chordata; class Actinopteri; order Labriformes; family Labridae; genus Notolabrus; species Notolabrus celidotus. The sequence continues at coordinate 3,502,064 of NC_048295.1, read as the reverse complement.
CAGGGTTGTTGCATCCTCACTATGTCTACAGGATCTTCCTCTCCTCTCCCTCCTTCTGATTGTGTGCCTGAGCCACTGTTCCAGCTGACGTTATCTCAGGTGTGGTACACGATGTCCCCGCCTGGACAATAAGGTCTTGTCTTATTAGCAACTAGCCTGGACGTATCCAAAGATGTGTGTCAGAGAGAGTGTGTGTGTGTGTGTTTGTGGAGCTGTGACACATCCCGCTCTCCAGGGAGTCTCCCCCCCCTGGAATGAGGGTTGATCTAAGTCGCACTCCCTCCCCTTCCTCCACCTTCACCCAACTCCCCTTGGCGGGTCTGGGCCACTCAGATAAGACTGTACAATTAATGGCACCGCAGGACCGGCGCCCATGGGGACACTTCAAAGATTGTGTGTATGTGCATGTGTGTGTTTAAGTCCCTCTGTACTTATTTGTAAGCGTATGATGCAATATTTCTTCCTCTGACAGTCCTCCATTTACATTTAACGGGTAATAAACCTTCTCCTGCTTTTTCTCTCTGCTTTTTAGAGCTGCTGATCACATCTGCCAGTGCGCCAGCCATAAGCGGGTTCGTTCGCGCATTTCAGTACAATTTATGCAAGTGTCTTCACACAATGACTCCGAGATGGAAATGGTGAGGCAATTTATGTATAGGGGAGGTTATTAGCGCCACGCACAGAGGGCTGTGTAGCTACATAGACGGATGAGAATAAATTGAGGTCCCTCTTCCCTCGGATGGCGGAGAAGTCACAAAGTTTTCCGGGCAGAGTGAGGAGCTAATTTTGGTTTTCTACCTCAGCAGAGAAAAGCAATTAAGAGACAAGACTGTAAAGGAGTAGTGCGACTTTTCTGTTTCTGTCAGCTATTATGAGAATGTGAAGAAGTATCTGACTTTCAGGAAACTCAGAGACGACTACACTGCAGAGTGCTGATGTCAGACAGAATTTTGAACAACAAGAAATCACAACAATCGGGACGTAAGACGCTGAAAACGTTGTTTTTTTGGCGCTACAAGTGCAGAAAATGCTGTTAATGGACACAGGCCCTTATAAGTAGAGTGGCTGAAAACATACATCATTTAGAAGTCACAAAAATGACGCTCTAATAATTGGGACTGGTCCTTTAAAGTAGAACATATGATCGCACACACATGCCGATGAGGCAGAGATCATGTTGCGTGTCTTATGTCAGCCTGGATGTGATTTGGGTCGCCGGTTCCAGCTGTGGAAATAGGTCACCTGCCTGAGATAGGAACTGTGATTTTGGATCACACACACATTTGGATGTTTCATGTGAGCTCGTCGTCCTCTTCATAACCCCTCCTTGGGGCTGAAAACCACTCTACCAAATTGAAGTAGCAAATAATCTCACTTTAATCGCTCTCTGACATAAACTTACATTGAATTTCAATACATTATTAGATTGTTTGTTTGCCTGTTGAGTGGGTTTTTTTGTGCTTTTGTGAGCTGCCCTCTGGGTAAAACAAATTTAATTTCCTCCTTGAATTATTATGTGGATGTCGAATGCTTTAAAAACCAGCGCTGCATGCCAAGCATCGACAACTAGGACATGTGCGACCCGTTAGATGAGAGGGGAAGTCCGGTCAGGTTGAAAGTGGGACATTTTAGAAATGTTGAACTGAGTGAACAACAAATAGGTACAAAGTCTTTTTAGATGCACCAAAAAAGAATGTTAGTGTTGGTGTGCAAGGATAGCATTTGTTTAACCCACAAACACTTGAAATTCCCTAATGGAGGCAGAGGTAGAACAGCAACTCCTGTATTCTGCAACATATAATTAATCCATCTCAGTAGGGAGCATGTTTTGTCATGTTGTCAGACACTTTGAATAATAACTTGAAGCTGCTGCAGTGATAGAAATCAATGGACTCATTGTGTCTCCAATCATGGGAGTTGCTGGTCTGCCGCTGACTTGTCCTGTAAGTGTTTTATTGTGTGATTTTGGTATTTGTGATGATTAGTTCACATCAAACACAATTCTTGTCTAACACACAGCAAGACACTAAAATACTAATTGATGGAGGCAGAAGTAGACCAGCAACTCCCCCGTTTCCCAAGGTATGGTTACTTTACTTAGAAGAGAGCAGTGCATCGTCTGTGTTCTGGATTCACAAAAGGACAAAACGGTCTCTCTCAGCGGGGATCTTTCTGTGTGATATCTGAGCCTGTCGGTGATAAAAACAGCTCTGTTGAAGATTCTTGCTCCCTCAGATTTTGTCTCAGGCTGTAAAGATGTGTTATATCTGCTGGCTGAAGCAATCTCCTTGAACAATTTCAAAATAGCTTGGACCCAATATTCATTAACATATAAAAAACATAAAAGATAGAACCAGGATTCTTAAATACTTTAATTTCCCTCTGAGTCTGTCTCCTCTCATGGCTGACTTCACTGTGGATACAACACTAACAACACAGTCACGAATCTCACTCTGTGATAAATCTCCTTACTGTGGAATTTGCTGTTTCCTCAGCTGCAACGTCTAGGTCTGCTGCTCTCATTTCTGTCCGACTGTAGCAGTATTTCATCAGATAATTGTGATTAATAAAAGCAGGAAGATGCTGGAAAACATTTTTGATGGATCACTGCTTGAGTTGCATCACTTATAAATTCTATTAAAGGGGGAATTAGCACGCAGAGCAGGATGCGAGCGGTTTCTGCTGACTTAAATTGAACTATTATCTGGAGGTCAATCTAGTATAACACCAGGCTTCTTTTCCCTGGGCTTACTCACCATAGCTTGCTGCAGTGATGGCTATCATGCCAGATTGAGACCAAAGGGGGATATTTCTCCTGACCAGGCTGCTGGCCTAATCCTCAGTGCCCAGATTACTACTCCTCCCTCCCCTCACTGCAGGATGACCGGCTGGCAGAATGGCACAACTAGAGCTGAGATCGGATAAAGACAGAGGGGGAGAAGGAAGGAAGGAGACTGCTGTCCTCTTTATAATGCTAATTTAATCTTATCTGTATTTATCAGGATATAGACATTATTAAAGCTGCCTGTTTAAGGAGTATTCTGATAATTGATTGACTCTCTTGATGGCTTAATTTTTCTAAACTAAATAATGCAGATCTGTGCCTTTGAGGGGGCTGCGAACTGAGCTGCCAGCGCTGATTTAAGCTGAGTTCTTGGGCTAAGATTGTCTCAACGTTTGTTCAAAAAGGAGCCACATTAACCTCAGAGGTCCCATCTCTCCCCGAGTAAACCTCATCATGCTGGTGTTTAATTTGTAAAAGTACGAAGCTTCTAAGTGACGTTAAGGGCACTCATGATAGGGAGTATTTGCAGAATGTGAGTCCCTTATTCCTGCTGTATAACATCCTTGAGAGGAGTCTTTCATAATTCTGATGTAGCAGTAACTGACCTCACCATCCCTCTTCTCTAAACTACCTCTCCCTGACACCAGAGTTTCCCCTCTCCTCTCTTGATTTCCTCCATCCTCCCTCTCCCTGTCTCCAGCCCTCCATCCTCACATCCTTTCTGTTTTTACGGAGCGCTTGACCTTCTGCTCGAGCCCCCCCCCCCAAGGCTTATTGTCCAATTCATCTGTTCTCCAATCTCTTCCCGTCTCGCACCATTGTGGTTATTGTTCCTCCTCTCACTTTCTCTCCTCCGCCATCATCCTGGGACTCTGATTTATAAGCTTGTAGCAAAGCCTTGGCCGTTGCCTCCCCTCCTCTTTCTCCCCTCCCCCTCCTCTTCCTCTTCCTCTGCCACCTCCTCCTTCAGCAGAAGACAGAGCGGTGGAAAGATAGCATTGGAGAGGCAGGAAGAGCGAGCGATTGGCGAGGATATGATTTGCCATCCAAAGGAGGATGACACAAAGAATTTGAATGTCAGCGAGCAGTTGGCACAGATTTGCCTACCTTTGCCTGAAGCAGAGAGGAAGCTGGTTTATCTCTCTCAGTGAGCGGCAGGGAGGGGCCAGCGGGTGGGCCGATAAGGTCAAAATGAAACTGGGCATCCAGGAAGTCATTTAATTAAAAGATAGCCCCAACGCAAACGACTTTTTAAAGATGATAGGAACGTTTTCGCGGGCCACGTCGCCGTGGGTTTTACTATTAATGAGCCGGGTTCGCTCTTTGTCACACTCACAGGTGGCAGTGTGGGAATCGAACCCTTAATAACCCTGGGAGGGGCAGATGGTGCGGTGTCAAGGCTGATGGCCTCCAGTGTTAGGTTGCCATGTGTTGGTGCTGAGGAGGTCTGGGGGGTGAAGGAGGAGGAGGAGGAAGAGGTTTTAGCCACTCTGTGTGTGTGTGTAGGATTTGCTCTTTGCTCGCGGCTCCTCATGGCGGCCTGTGAGGGATGTGACCCACTGTGGAAGTGTCACCCGATCTGTGCTGTTTTTACACACATTTGACTTCAGTAAACGGAGCTCGGAGCTGCCTTTCGTTCATCCTCAGGGCTCAGCAGCTGCAAATTACAGGCAAATATTGAGGCTGAGTTTTGTTCTGTGGGTGGAAATGAGCTCAGAGATTAGAAACAGAAGGCTAAGGTAGAGGGTTTTCACCTGTAGTCAATAACTTAAAAAAACACTTGAGATAACATGCTGACACTAAAGCAATGACCATAGTGTTCCCCAAGCTAGCTTTCTCTACTTTCCCCCTTCCCAGCAACATTTCTCATGATAACATCTGAAATCTCTGGCATTTTACCTTTCTTTTTTCTCTTTTAAAGCACCGAACCAAATGTTCTTGTGAGGGATGCAAGGATTTACACACTCCAGTACAAAAGACTGAGCTGTGTTTGAAGCAAGGACTTAAACTTCTTAACCATTAAAGTAATAAATTAACCATCAAACCTGTCCTCACACTGACTGAGAGACACAGTATCATCATGGCTTTGTGGCTTCACAGGCTGTAGATCATTAACGCCCCAAAACCAGCCGCATGACTCAAGCTAACCAACTGCATCCCTGAATCATCCCGTCTCTCCTCTCTGCGCCTGTCACTGTGTGTAGCCGTCTCGAGCGGAGTGACATTCCCACAGGCTGCGTGCGGCGTGCAGGAGATGCTAACTGACAAGTCGTATGCTGGAAAATGAGCAGCTTCGACTTCCCGATGGAGACGGAGAGAGCGAGTTCATAAACAAGATGCTAAATCCATCATGTTCATAATATAGGACGGGGAGTGATCTGATGTATCTTTATTGGCTTTACTGTTATAGTTATTACCCATAATGCAGTTTGATGCATGCTTCTGATGCTGATAGCTCAGGTGCTTCTGCAGATGAAGACCCAACATCTCTGCAACAAAATCTGCATTTGTTCATGTTATTAATCAGCTGAAACAACCTGAAGACGCTGAAAATCTGACTTTAAATTTAAATGAAAAAATGATTTGATATTCATTGTGATAATTATTGATATCGACTGATATTAACATTTTTAGTGTGATGACATCTATTTCAATATCGCCCAGCTCTACGTCCATCCCTGTTAGCTTTATGTCCAAACCCCGTTGCTGACTCATTTCAGAGATCCTCAAAAAGATGCCTCTGTCTCTCATCCTTGTTTTCACGGGTTACACTCCCCCCTCTTACCGGATGATCTCACCACCTCATCACTCCGTCCTCACTTCCCTCTCCCCATGGGTCCACTCTTCGTCCCGGGTGTTCAGGGTTGCCATAGCTCTGCGGTCTCACCCAAGACTATAATTAGGCTTCTGTGTATTTTTTACCCAAGTTTAAATGATCAATATTGACTGATATGAAATATTTTGTCGCGATAACATCTTTGTCAATATCGCCAAGCTCTACTCTGAAGTTGAAAAAAGTGAAATGATGTGCTCTGATTTGCTGCACGTTACTCCCACCGCTCCAAACTGATTGCAGTCTTCATAAGTGTCTGCTTTGTGTCGCTCTGTAAGGTTGGATTTCATCCCGTGGTACAGGTGTTGATGTTATTGCATTCAGCTCATGTTTGCGTCCCTGGCACCGTTCCTCTTCTGCAATAGAGAATGAACTAACAGCTCCAGAGAGCTTCTTCTTCTTCTGCCAAGTGCATAAAAACAGTCAGCGAGTATGAACGGCAAACAATAAGAGCAGATGAAGTTTTCTCTCCCCTGATGCAGCTAAGAGAGGCTAAATCGATCGAGTCTTCAGCTTCAAATGCGTCCAAAATGAAGCCCCCCGTCGGCGACTCTCACTCTGAACGAGGTCTTCATGCCCCCCGGCTGCTTGGAGAGAATCAAGTCTGCAGGACAAAATATGCTATCCATCTCACAAAACAACATTTGTTTGCCTGCCAGGGCCTTCAAAACCATTAACAAGATTAGGGAGAACACAATGGCATCAGTCCCTCTCCTCCCTCCCTCTGTCTCCGTCTCCCCCCCTCTCTTATTCCCTCCCATTTTGTTCTAGCTCATTTGCTAGTACAATGCAGACATTCAGTGGTTTGTCTGCACCTCCTCTCCTGAGGGAACTTCAGCACCGAACCTCCTTATGCATGCAGACACACACACACACGCTGAGGCAACACACAGGAGCTTAAATTAACACTAAAATTAATACATTCATGTTTGCACACACACACACTCTGACACACACACACACGCTCCTTATGCCTGCAGCTCACCCGCTCCTGTGCTGCACTAACACAGAAATGAATCAACACAGGGTTATATAAACACTATGCTGTCCTGGAAAGCCTGCATGGGCGCAGAGATGTACAGTTCATCCATAAATGGTGTTGCAGCAGGCGTTCGAGTGGGCGTGTGTGTGCTTGTGCATGAACGTTGCAGACAACAGGGGGCATATTTGATCGCTCCCGGCCTGTTGTTTCAGGCAATTTGTTCATCTGAGGCTATTGATTTTTGTGTCCATCACTGCTTTTGCAATCGTTTTTATTTTCTTTCTGCAACATTTCCAGTCTCCCTAAGTCAGCAGAGGTTTGCACGGCAAGGGTTAAGAATAAAATCACAGGAGCATACATCAAATTCAAAATGTGGAAGCTGCTTGCAACCTAAAGCCATGCAAAATGATTAGTGGAGGTGCAGCAGCGCATCTGTATGCATTGATTTATTGATTCAGCCTTCAACAATTCAATACGATTGAGACATGCACAAAGATATCGATCCTTCTTCCTCACATATTCAACCAACCAAAGAGCTCTTCAGCATCCTTACATCCAGTCAAGTGTCGATTAAAGTTGCTTTCTTAAGGCCCAAACCTCGACTAGAAACTCATCAGCCTAGCTAGCTAGCACCAGATATTAGTCTTCATATTGTAGGCCCAACATCCTCGTCCTATGTTGCACTAGCTTCGTAGCTTCCTCCAGTGACGCTTTGGACGTTGCATGCAAGCGGCAAACTCCAGTCGTAAAATATGAAGCCCATGTGGAAGTGCTAAAAAGTGCAGTTCATCGAGCATCCACTAGAGGCTGGCTGCAGACACACAGGAAACCACATACACACCCATTCAAAATAGCAGCAGAAATAATATGCTCAATGAACTACAGTTTTAGCACTTTTGCCTCATATTTAAGACTGGAGGTTGCCGCTTGGTGTTGACGTATTTCTGCTGCAGGAAGGAAATGTGTGACAAAGTATTTATGGCTTTGAAACATACATAAGCTTCTGTGTCATGAGTCTGCAGGCTCTATGTTGTTTCAGAGTGATATGAGGACGTTCAGCGACCGCTGGAAATGAATAAGGCCGCACTCTGAGTCTCGAGAAACGCCCGAGCAGCAAGAAAATCAGTTTTTATAACAAGGGTTTTGAACAGTTGTAAGGGTTTATTTTCACCCAGACTTTCGCGGAAGCTTAATGAGACGCTGAACTCGGTATCACATTTACATTTTCACTATTTAATCAAAATTTCCAGAGGCTTTAATGAAAGCGAGAGAGGAGAAATTCATTCCTACCCTACTTTCGCTAACACCTCGTCTTTTGGCTCTCCTCCTATTCTTCTCCCCCTCCTCTCCTCGTCTCTCTCCCGCTCTTCTAATCTTAAACCAGCTCACCTCATCTTACTTTTCATCTTGCACGCTAATCTCCTCTCCTCTCCCGGCGCCCCCTCCCTCTATCTATCTAAGTAATAAAATTTAATTGCATCCGTCTTGCGTTTTTCCAGCACAAGTGCTCGCTGAGTTTAACATGAGTGGTATATCTCATTAAATCTTGTCTCTCCCTGTCTGCCTCCCCCCCCTCCCTCACCCGTAGGTGCCTACAGATGTTTCTATGGGTCTGTTGGCAGAGCCCCAGGTGGCCATGTTCTGCGGTAAACTCAACATGCACATCAATGTGCAGAGCGGGAAGTGGGAGCCGGACCCCTCGGGCACCAAGAGCTGCATCGGCACCAAGGAGGGCATCCTGCAGTACTGCCAGGAGGTAATTTGTGTGTGTGTGTGTGTGTGTGTTTGTAAGTTTGTGGGAGTATGGCCTTGGAGGTTAACCCGACAGAACCTCCACTTTTGACACTCTCTTTGGAATCAATTAAGTCAGACGCTGCACACTCAGATTAATCTTTGAAGCTCGTATAAATCTTTACTGCAATAAAGCCCTAAAGAGGTGGAGACCAAAGCAGGATATAAGGCTTTAAAGTGTTAAGTAAGTGTAGCAAGAAGAGGTTGTTTCTTCATCATCGCTTTCAGCAACTGTCGATCCTCAAAAATGGCTCCCATTGGGCCACATAAGCGATGATATATGGAAACGTTAAACTGTAATTACCCAGTGTTTATTTTGTTTTGAGTGAGCAATAAGCCGGGTGATAAATCTTTACGGTTGCGACATTTTAGTTTGGATTTTTGGAGGTTGCATAATTTACAGTGGGGCTATTAAGCGGGTCCTAAAACAGCAAATTACAATGATGGAGCAGGTAGCAGTGCAGGGACTCACGTAAAGAGAGTGTTGAAGGAGGAATAGTTGTTGCTGTTTTTTTTGTGTGTGTGGTTTTGAAAGTTTCAAACGTAGGAGGTGAAAATATGACACAAACCTGCGTGAAGTGTCGTGAGGCTGAGGCGTTTGTTATTGGGAGAAGAAGAGCACGGAAAAGTGAGTGGGTTAGTCTGCAACAGATTTGTTTTTGTTCACCAAAATCCCCAATTTGGCAGGATGACACGATGCCAACAAGCTGCTTAAGTCCATGTGACTTCACTTTAGAGCTCTGCTTGGCTTTTAATTAGCGAGGGTAAAGCTAACCGACCCAAATGCAGAACAACAACACCGCGAGCCGCTCTGTCGTGTGACTCCTGTGGTGTTCTTCCAGCTACTGCAGTCTCCTCCAAACATAAGAGCACGTTACTTTGGGGAATATTCCAGCAGTGCTCTGTAGGCTATCACTGCATAAGTGCACTGTGCAAAGACAAGCTGTCTGATAAGAGGAGGTGATGCATAATGAGATTTCTTTGGAAAGCCTGCAAGACAGACTGAGAGGGAGATAAGTTTATCTTTGCATTGTTACAAACCCACCGATAACAAACAGCCCGTCTCAGCTTATGGCTTTAAACATTTTGAACTCAAATATCAGAAAAGAAAAACAGAGATATGGAAGAACTTTGCACATCTGACAAAGACAAGCACACCAAGAAGTATTATCTGCATCCGGAGAGGCATGAAGGCAGGAAACAGAAGAGGAGGTGTCATGAAAACGAACGAGAGGAGATGCATTTGGAGAGAGATGACACGTAGACTCGGAGATATTATGCAGAGGCAGATGTCATGCATGGCTGAGGAGAACATCGAGGTAAACACGGTGGGCTGTGCAAACGGGAAAGGCTGCAGAAAAAACATAAAGATCAAAATATCCTGAAAACAGCTGATCACAAATTTCAAAGTAAGGTGGCAGAGTGTGGTAATTAAAGCTGCAGTGAGGAGCTTTCAGAAACACTGGAGTTAATGCTGACGCCTCTGTGTGAGATACAAAGCAAACAAGACATCAGCGAGAACGATGAGTAGTTCTCTAAAGTCTATTTTTAACGTCTGATTCACAAACGTGCTCTCATCACGATCAGTTTTTAAAAGTCAGTCGCTATGTTTCCCTGCTTGGAGAGATTTCAGAGGGTTTACAAAGACAGGAGAAGATCCAGTACCATCTTACAGACAGGACTCATCTTAATCCACTATGAGCAGGGCACTAACCAGCTCTAACTATAAGCTGTATCAAAAAGGAAAGTTTGAAGTCTACTCTTAAAAGTAGAGAGGGTGTCTGCCTCCCGGACCCTGACTGGTAGATGATTCCAAAGGAGAGGGGCCTGATAACCAAAGTCTGGACCTCCCATACTACTTTTAGAGACTTTAGGTAAAACGAGCAGGCATATGGGAGCGCACTGGGTTCAAATCCAACCCCAGGTGTCTCTTTTCGGCGCTCTTTTCATGCCTCTCTACAAATTCCACCATCATGTGCTTCAGCCTTACCTTTTATCTAAATGATCTAAAGCAAGGTCAAGCTTAAGTACTCGATTTGCACAGAAGTTTTTTACCTCCATGTCTATCCGCTACAAAGCACCAGATGCAGCCAAATTGTCCAACACTGTGCAGCGATAAATGGAAAACCTTGGGGGACACATGAAAAGACTCATCATATAACCGTCTCGGCTAAGATAGGGTTAATTCCATTCTTATTGCTGCACAAGTCCAAGATATCCTTGAGTAACAACCCCTGCAATGGTACAAATGAGAGGCATAAAGAAAGAGTTATCAGCTGTTCATATAATTTTGTGCAAGGAGAGAAAGGGCCAGCGGCGGCGGCTCAGGAGGTAAAGCAGGTCATCCACTAATAGGCAGATCTGCAGTTTGCTCTCTGATTCAACGACTCCGCATGTCGTTACGTCCTCGGGCGAAACACTAAACCCCACATTGCTCCTGGAGGTTGGCTAACGTTGTGTAAATGTGCATTAAAATTAGGACCAGATAAGCCTCGGCCATCGGTGTGTGAATGTGTGTGTAAACGGGGTAAATGGTTCGTATTTAAAGTGCTCTGAGTGGTTAGAAGACTGGAAAAAGGCGCTATGTAAGTGCAGTGCATTTACCATTTACCACTATAAGAGCCCAGGAGGAAGCTGCATGGGCGAAAACACTCATAAAATGGACAGTGTAGGAGTTAAACCCGGTCAAAAATATCTGGGAACAAGTACAAATGCATGTCAGACAAAGAGAATGCTTTATGTTACCTTTTGTTGAACCGCAGCTAAAAGGTTTTTCTGGGACTTAAAAGTCTCACCCAGAAGAATAGCCGCTCTCTCTTTCTCCTGTGTTGCACTATGCTGCCTTTCTGATCCATAAATCTATGTTTGCAGGTGTACCCCGAGCTCCAGATTACCAATGTGGTGGAGGCCAACCAGCCAGTCAGCATCCAGAACTGGTGCAAGAAGGGCCGCAAGCAGTGTCGCAGCCACATGCACATCGTGGTGCCCTACCGCTGCCTGGGTGAGCGTCAGACACGTTTCAGCGAGTATCATCAGTTAGCATGAAGGCAGGTGTTCTTTATGAATGAATTCTGAATATGAATGTTTGTTTTCTGCTGCAGTCGGAGAATTCGTGAGCGACGCCCTGCTCGTTCCAGACAAGTGCAAGTTCCTGCACCAGGAGCGCATGGACCAGTGTGAGAGCCACCTGCACTGGCACACAGTCGCCAAAGAGGTACGACGATCACACACACAACACAAACATATGACACGCTGGTGACAAGCCAAGCTCTCAATCGGCTGTCTTCTGACAGCGATAAAACCTTTAGGTGTGACAGGGAACTTTCTCTGTGCGCTCATTGTTTACAGTCAAGTTAGCATCTTGAGAAACAGCTAAGTGAAACCCTGCCCCTTTAGATATGTCTGCAAAATAAATGCCATCATCTCTTGGTGCATTGCATCCCCCTGAGTAGCACCAATTGATCTGTTTCTGGTGAGTCTCAGCTTCACTGTAAATAGTCAGATTCATCCATGCAGATGCGTTCAAGAAGGTCAGGAAATCAGATGAGTCTGCAAATGAAATGCTATTATTTCCTGGCTCATGACACTCCCTAAAGTAACGCCTATAACCTGTTTCTTGTGAGTCTCAGTTTCACTGTAAACAGTAAGTTACACAGAGGCTTCACCCTGGCTTACCTCAGTGGTATTAAAATGTAAATGGAGATAAATGAGAAGCAGGAGCAGCTGCTGATGTAGTCTTTTGTCTGTGTCTCTTCAGTCCTGTGGAGACCGCACCATGAACCTCCACGACTACGGCATGCTGTTGCCCTGTGGTATCGACCGTTTCAGAGGAGTGGAGTTTGTGTGCTGTCCCGCCGAGGCCGAGCGTGATGCCGACAGTGCCGAGCAGGATGCTGATGATTCCGACGTCTGGTGGGGTGGAGCGGAGACAGACTACTCTGACAACAGGTACACACACACACACACACACACCATACAAGGATAAATGAGGGCAAGGCTGCAGCAGAGTAATACATCAGCACTCAGATGATCCTCCACTTTCATTTCCAACATCACTGCCAGGATAAAATTTCTCTCCTTGGAAGCAAATTGAGGCTCGGTTATAATTTAAAATCTCTGTCCTTCCTTCCTTCACATTCATCCTCCTTCCCTCTTCCTCCATCACCTTCCCCCCTCCGATTCCTCCCCATATGTCTTGTCTCTGTCTCTCCTTCCCCTTCATTTTCCTCCATCCCTCCATCCCTCTTCCTCACCCAGTATGGTGCGGGAGCCCGAGCCAGCAGAGCAGCAAGAGGAAGCCAGGCCATCTGTGGTAGAGGAGGATAACCCGGAGGAAGAGGAGGAGGAAGAGGAGGAGGTTGTGCCGGTGGAGGAAGAGGACGAGGAAGAAGAGGAGGAAGAAGACGTGCTCGACAACGACCGTGACGGAGACGGCGAGGAGGACGAGGAGGCGGTGGGGGAGGAGGACGAGGAGGAAGACGAGGAGGAGGGAGATGTCGTGGACTTGCTGGATGACGACGCTGACGAGCCAACCACTAATGTCGCGATGACGACTACAACCACCACAACCACCACCGAGTCCGTGGAGGAGGTTGTCCGGGGTGAGGAGCATGTTTCACACAGATCCTTATTTTCTTAATCATCAGGGAGCCTTGGGGGCCTTGAAAAGCCTTGAAAACCTTCTCATTTTAAGGAGGAACAGTAATCACATGACAGGCGTCTCTACATTAAGATTAATGCGGCTCCAGTTTGGCTCGACAACATAAAAAACATGTTTTTCCTTCAGAATGTTTCTGCTTTGCTGATCACAATTGAACATCATGTTCCTCATGCATTAATTTCCTGCTGTCGTTTTCCTTATTGAGCTCATTTATCATCTCTGAGCTTTCATTAGCTACGATCCATTAGGACGGGGATTGGTTGTTCCAGTTTAGCTTCTTCGTTGTGGCGAAAAATTGCTCTTAAGAAAAATTCCAAGTAGCATTATCAATACTTGAACCTGGCTGTCTTTACAAGCCCTGCCTCTGTTATACAATATTTCATTTTTAAAGCTACTGTGAGGAATTTTATTTAGCTGTTTACGCCTCTGTATGAGCTAACAGCAGTGAGATTGACTGCTCTGATTTGATGTTTTTACACATATACATGACAAAATTAGCAAAAAGACAAATGCACCACTTTGTCCACAAATCAACACAAACCAAAGCTCCTCACAGGAGCTTTAAAATGTGTCCCTGAACTTAAATCTCATATTTTCAGGTGATTTCCTGTAAAGAACCTGATGAAAACCTGAGCCACTTATTCAGCCGTATTCTGACAAACAGTGTGTATGTCTGTATGTGTGTTCCCAAAGATGTGTGCTGGGCCAACGCAGAGACAGGGCCATGCCGGGCCATGCTGCCCCGCTGGTACTTTGACCGCCAGGAGGGCCGCTGTGCTCAGTTTATCTACGGCGGCTGCGGGGGCAACAGGAATAACTTTGACTCAGAGGAGTACTGCCTGTCAGTGTGCAGCAGCGTCAGTAAGTCCTGCAGACCAGCAGCCGAACCGCAACCAGCAGCTCACCGGCTTGGTTGCAAGTTGTTGTTGTCCACCTCTGGTTTGTCTCTAACCCTCACCTTAACTCGGGACTCCTTCACAACACAGTGTTCCATCAGAGGAGCTTCAACCTCTACTTTTCCCTCTAACCGGGTAGCTCTGGTGCCTAAATCTAACACACCTCTTCAGAAACCAATGGGTGAGGTCATTAAGACTAACCCATATGTCATGATTAAGTGCCGATTCTTAGTATGTTTATTGCTAGTAAGTCCTACTGCATTAAAAAAACAGCACTGCATTAAAAACAGACATGGCTCTGTAGTGGAGGTCACTGCATGGGCTCAACATCACTTCCAAAAGAGTTTGTTGCTGCGTCCACAAATGCAGATTTAAATTGCTTAATGCAAACAGGTAGTCAAATAATAGGCTAGTAAATTGCCTCCTAGCAGCCTTGATGGCCTCAATTGGATTAAAGGACCATTCCCTAAAATATTGAATGATCTGGTCTGATTCAATTCAGCTTAATACTGTAGCGGCGTCCTAATTCAGTGGTAGCATCCGTCCTTCCTCTTGCTTTTCCATTGTGTGCAAAAACTCACGGGATATTTTGGCCTGCAAAGGATATGTAGGACAAGATTTTAGGCCGCCAACAAGGGATGACCTTTGATGCAACGCTGTGATGCAATCTGTCTTTAGAAGGATGCATCCCTTGAATTGGGTCACAGCTTATATGATATTGATTTTATGGACAATCAGCAGATTTTTGTTTATGAAACAAAGACCGATGAGACTTAATTTGGTACCAGAGGGAATTAAAGTGATGATATGGACACAAACAAAGCCTCATGTTTGTAGTTGAACTAAGGCGTGAGGTATTAAGGTTTCACCTCCTGTTGAAGGCAAAATAAGCTTCATTCTCTCATCCCTGTGAGCTGTGTTGAAATGCTGTGTTTTCAAGGAGTCCCCTTTTTTTTACCCGCTGTCTATTAACCGCCACTCAAACGTTGCTCGCTTGGTGTGCTCCTCTCCTGGACTCCCTGTCAGCTCTGTCTCTGACTAACCTTTACTTTTATCCCCCACCGTCTGTGTGTGTGCGTCTGTCAGACAAATAAATGTGTTTGCACTAAACACAGACTTTACCTTTTCCCGTCATCCCCATGTGGATTCTTAAAAACCTGAGCGTCTGTACTCTCCGTCTGCTTGGTGGTGGATTCCTTCTAATTTCCAGTGTTGGGTGTTTTATGAAGCAGCCAAGGCAGAGAGGCATTTTGTGTGAGCCATGGCAATAAAAGGAAATCCTGTATTACCGCACGGCCATTATGGATCCTGGGGGAGCGGGGTATTGGGTTATGTTTGTCTGAATACCAGATTCAAGTTGAATTTCTATTAAAATACACCAGTGAGACAAAACAATGCGCTCTCATAGGAACGCTTAGATACAGAGAGTTCATTTTCATGCACAATTTGCTTCACAGGCTGATCCACATTCTGCAGGTTTTCCTCTAAACTTGTATCCCTATGGGGCGGGGGGGAGGGTTCGGTGCATGTATGCTAACAGCTTTAATTTCTATTATTACAGCTGTTTCACGGCATCATCTTATATATTCCTTAACATGAATCTAAGCTGTGAAATCATCCAGGCAGGAATTACTGCACAATAATCCTCACCTTGCTGCGCATCCTCCCCGACGTGTCTCTCTCTCTTTCTCTCTGTGCTTTAATTCATCACATTCACTGAAAATGGGATCGAATTACGCCGCCGCGATTTGAAAAAAATGTGAAGGTAGCAGTAAGGAGAAACTCATCAATACATCATTACACTCTCAGCACACACCTGCCTTCTGCGTCACATTGTTATGATTGATTACAAGTGGAAACGGTGGAAATGAGGAGGACAGCTCGATGGTTTTCACACCCAGTTGTGTTTGGCCATTAAAATTTTGCAATTACAGAGACTCTAAAAGAACCTTTCTTTATTTTCTCGACGCTTCCTCTCACAGAGATGTGAGTGTGTTTCATCTCCAGGTGATGTGTGTGTGGAAGGAGGTCTAAGCGTTTGGCTCTGATGCTGATTTCAGTGACCTTGCTTGATGAATGTGTGTGTGCGTGTCTCCTCTCCCATTGTTGTTCAATCAATCTTTATTTATATAGCGCCAAATCACAACAAACGTTAACAAAGACTCTTTCCAAATAGGTCTAGACCGTACTCTATGTTCTATTATTAACAGAGACCCAACATCAAGACAGGATAAGATCCAGTCCCATCTTACAGACAGGACTCAGTCTGATCTCATCTTAATCCACCATGAGCAGAGCACTTTGCAGCATTTAGCAAGTTACAGTGGCAATGGCAACCTTCCTTTAACAGGCAGAAACCTCCAGCAGGACCAGACTCATGTTAGACACACATCTGCTGAAGAGAGGGATAGAGGAGACGGATAGTAGAAGTTGTAGCAGCTGGAGGAACCTACGAGACAAGGGAGCTCAGGGACTCCAGAAAGTTCTATGGTTAGTAACTCTAATGGGACAGGAAGAGTTAAAGTAAGTGACAGGCAGAGAGGGGGAAAGACAGGATCCCAGTGTGTCAGTCTGAGCCTATAGCAGCATAACTAAGACCTGGTCCAAGCCTGATCCAGCTCTAACTATAAGCTTTATCAAAAAGGAAAGTTTGAAGCCTCCTCTTAAAAGTAGAGAGGGTGTCTGCCTCCTGGACCCTGACTGGTAGATGATTTTTAGAGACTTTAGGTATGACGAGCAGGCCTCCATGTTGGGAGCGTAGCATTCTGTCCCTTATTCTTGCACTTTTGCAACTTTATTCCTACAATATTTAGACCTCACTCTTAAAATCTCACCTATTTTGCGTCTTTATTTGAGCACTTACACTTCGTCATACATCACTTATTATAAAACAGAAATCTGACTGTGGGATTTTAAACAGAGGGATTACTGGATTACGACTAAGTGCAGTGTTTACATGAGATTACGTTTTGGTTCATCACAGATAAAAAAGCAACAAAAAAAAGCAACATATCCTCCTGAGTTATCAGTTATCTTATACATGCATGGTCCTCAAATATAATCTGATGAAGTTGTTATGAAATAGATGCTGCAGATGAAGCACGGAGCACTAAAATCTTCACATACGTTTAAAGAAACTCAACCAATGTTATCGCTGTGAACTGAACCTTTAAACGAGGCTAACCAGACCCTTGTCTCAGGTCAGAGGGAAAAACACCGTTGTTTTCCAGTTCTGTGCAGTCATGCGCCGCCGTCAGACATAACCAATTTCACATGATGAGCGACCTTCACGCCTGCACCCACAGGTTCTCACACACACACACACATACTTTGGAAGCACACTCTGGAAAGATAATCAACTTTCCTCTGATTAAATTCAAGTTTCACGCTATCTGTGGTCCAATTATATTCCTCACTGCTAAGCCGAAAGTGGAGTCTGTGCTTTTTAAACCCACAGGATGAATCCAGCGTCTGAATGACGTTATATAAATAAAAGAGGGTTTTTTTTAATCTGTCTTTAACAAAAGACTCCAGGTCATCTGAGGCAGTCACTTGTTTGCTTTTGGAGGATGTTGCCTTCCAGCCACAGCCGCTTTCCTGTTTGCTGTCTCTCCCGATTTCCCCTCTCACCTTATTAACCCAATCTGGACTTGGAGTGTGTTTTGTCTCTGAGGAAACACAGCCTTAAACAGAGTGTGCAGTAAAACTCACTGCCAGCATCTCTCTCTCTCTCTTTTTTTTTTAATACAGTTCCCACAGCCACGCCCAGCTCCCCTGACGCCGTGGACCACTACCTGGAGACGCCTGCTGACGAAAACGAGCACGCACACTTCCAGAAGGCGAAGGAGAGCCTGGAGGCGAAGCACCGCGAGGGGATGTCCCAGGTAGAGAAGTAGAAAGGGACTCAATGAGGAGTCTTGTTTCAACTAACTGAAGCTTCTACCTCCCATACTACTTTTAGAGACTTTAGGTACGACTATAAGGATGCACTGTGAGCGGCGCAGGTGGTCTTTGGAACAATGATGCAGCAAAGTGGAGCTAGTCCAATACCTTTTCTACCTTTACTGGTCCCAGGTTTAAAAAAACGGAATCCCCCTTTAAGTCCTCAGCTTGTACTCGTGTGTGAGTGAGCGTGAAGGAGCAGGGAGAGAACAGAGATGTTTCTATGAGCAGAAAATGGAGGCAGAGAAGGTGTGTCAAGTGAACCAATAGGTGTGGCGGTTAATCCCCCTCGGGGCGAGGCAGCTGAGCCGATTGGACTCTAATTGTGTTCTTTAATCAAACGGCTCGCTCTCCTGAAGAGGGCCAGATGGTCCCACACTCCGTTTTCACAGCTTTCAAGGCTGCAGATGAAAAAAACGCCGTAAAGCTTTTATTGCTTTAAAGATGTATTTTTCTCTCTGGCGGTTTGTGAACCTCTTCTTATAGCCGTGTTTGGTTCTGCGTGGGTTGCTGTAGGCGCAGCGTCGTCACACACACAACACTCAGTCATGTCTCAGTGAATAACTGAATTAAAGAATCAGGATGTACAATCATCTGAACAAGATGTGACTGAACAAAAGGAGCAGAATCAGTTTGTTTGGGGGTTTTACGTCTTCCTCTTCCTCGTATCATCGCTCTGAATCTAACACATGACTCACACACACTGGAATCGTCTGATTTCATGTCATCACAGCCGTGTAAAATGTCAGATTTCCCTCCGTCGGATCCACAAAGAGTAACGAGATGTTTCACCGGAGTGTAAAATCAACCTGTGATTGAACCTCTGGAGGGATAAAGGAGATTGACGGCTGTGATTAATGTTTTCCTCCTTTTCTTGTTCTCAGGTGATGAGAGAGTGGGAGGAGGCCGAGAGGGAAGCGAAGAATCTCCCACGTGCTGACAAGAAGGCTGTGATCCAGGTAACACATGCACGCACAGAAGACAGGAAACAAACCACACCTCCTGTGTTTTTATGTCCTTTAATTCAATGTCTGTGTGTGTGTGTGTGTAGCGTTTCCAGGAGAAGGTGGAGGCTCTGGAGCAGGAGGCAGCCAGCGAGCGGCAACAGCTGGTGGAGACGCACATGGCCCGGGTGGAGGCTCTCCTCAACGACCGCCGCCGCCTGGCTCTGGAGAGCTACCTGACCGCACTGCAGCAGGACCCGCCCAGGGTAGGTTTTCAGATCCCTGTCCTGGAAGTGATGCAGATGATTGACAGATTTTTAATAACAGGAACAATCACAAGGAGAGTTGCGCTTCCCTCTGAGGTTCACTGCTGCTCTGACGACTCCAAAACATCCTGTCAGAAAGTTGTCCTGTTTTATTTGAGACATTCAAGTACAGGAAGTGTTCTGGTTTCTCTTTAAGCAGTTTTAACCCATCATGCATCAGCAGGCTTTGCGGGAAACAGTCTGCATGCTGCCTTATCCTCCTCCTAAGATCAAACCTGACGCTTTCTGCAAATTTAAGACACGTTAATTGCAAGAAAATTAGCTCCTTTTTTGGGCTCTTCCTGAAAAAAGAAGGTGAGTAAAGCCTCCGTGTGACTGCTATTTACAGTGATGCTGAGACTCGCTAAAAGCGGACAACCAGATACCACCTCGGGGGACGTGAGGAACCCAAAAATTACTGCAATTACTTTTAGAAATATCTAAAGATATCTAAATCTGAGCACACAGACGACCGCAAACAACGCAGGGCTCCAAAAAAGGACGTTTCAGCCGTTTATCACTAACCGCTAATGGTTCCAAGACTCATATATCCCCGTCAGACGATAACTTTGGAGTCCCGAGGTTGAGTCAGATCTCAATAAAGAGCGTTAGCTCAGTGCTGGTGGACCTAGAGGTTGAAGCACAATGTTTTGCTGCAGGTTTCCTCCACCCTCCACTCCCCCACACGTCCTCTCTCTTCAGCTGTCCGACCAAAACAAAGTCAAACATGTCTGAAATCTAACTTGCAGCACGTTCTGTGAAACAAAACGACTCTTCATGCAGTCTAATCCGTGTAGAATCAGATAAACCCTCTGATTGTGATCAGCGGAATATTTCCTCCCCTGATTGATTTGGGGGATTTGGATCAACAGGCTGTTTTTACGAGTTTCTTTTGCTTGGGATCCAGACTGTACATAAATAAACCGGCCCA
This sequence comes from Notolabrus celidotus, assembly GCF_009762535.1. Taxonomy (NCBI): domain Eukaryota; kingdom Metazoa; phylum Chordata; class Actinopteri; order Labriformes; family Labridae; genus Notolabrus; species Notolabrus celidotus. The sequence continues at coordinate 3,481,995 of NC_048295.1, read as the reverse complement.
TCCTTCCTCGGCTCTGAACCATCTGTCTTCTTCTCCTCCTCTATCCGTCTCGTGATTTGCAGCCTCGCCACGTCTTCAGCCTGCTGAAGAAGTACGTGCGTGCCGAGCAGAAGGACAGGCAGCACACCCTCAAACACTTTGAACACGTCCGCATGGTGGATCCGAAGAAGGCTGCACAGATCAGACCTCAGGTAGAAACAGACACACACGCACACACATGCAGGGCTCCTCTTCTGCAGCATGAAATCACTTTAAATGAAGAGCAATGTTTACAAAATACATAATGCATCCTCCTCTGTGTGTGTGTGTTTAAAAGGTGCTGACCCACCTGCGTGTCATCGAGGAGCGTATGAACCAGTCTCTGGGGCTTCTCTACAAGGTGCCTGGTGTGGCCGACGACATCCAGGACCAAGTCGGTGAGTTCAGGAGGGGTTTGAATCATGCAACTGGTGCGAGCATTGTGCGTCTAATAACGCCGCTTCATACTTTTCTCTGCTCGCCAGATCAAGATTTCTCCAACACCAGAGTTTCTTATTCACTCGGCTGTTGGATGAATTACTGAGTTGATAGTATATATAAAAAAACAGACACTTCAGAGACGTTCTAATGTTTAAAGAGACGTATAATAAGGAGCTCATCTGACAGACGTAAATCTGAGAGAGCAGATAATCTGAATCGTCACAAGGCCGTCCTGCTGACTCTGACACGAGCGATACAAGAAAAGACAAACTGTCCTCATTGTGCTACATGTAACAGAGAGATTGAGTGCTCCGAAATCCAGCCTTCAAAAAAGCTTCTTTTTTTTATATAGATAAAGACATGGGATCCATTTGGCCTAATTCTTCTGTTCAGAGTCAAATGAAACTGTTTGCTGGAAGATAAATCCTCCCTCTCCCTCCCTCCCTCCCTCCCTCCCTCCCTCCCTCCCTCCCTCTCTCCCTCCGCTGCCTTTGCAAGGTTTCTGTGTATTTTTCGGGTTTATTGGAGGTGCATGCGTCACACAGCCATCTGTGTTTGTGCCTCAGAGACTGTCACAGACTGTGCTGACCGGCGAAACACACACAAACACACAACCACACACACACACATGCAGGAACAACAGCAGAAGAAAAAAGGACAGTTCAGTCAGAGCGAGGCGCCGGCTCTGTGAAGAAGCTGAGCTCGACAACATTTCTTGGAAGCGTTGGAGTCAGAGACATTTGAGCTGGCAGACGCTGAGGCGGTGTTTAAGAGGAGATGCATCTTTTAGGGGAGGCCAGAACTGATGTGCAGTCTCTGTCACGGCCAGCAGGGGCCGCCTAAAGGATGGCCAAGCTTCTCATAGGATTCAAAACCTTAGTGAATGTTTTTGTTCTAAAAGACGAGTTTAAAAAAATGCTCACTCCTGCACAATCATAAACCATGCTCTCTCTCTCACACGTGTGTTTGAATCTTCCGTGCAGAGCTCCTGCAGAGGGAGCAGGCGGAGATGGCCCAGCAGCTGGCCAACCTGCAGACGGACGTGAGGATGAGCTACGGGAACGACGCCCTGATGCCCGACCAGGAGCTGGGAGACGGACAGACCGAGCTGCTACCCCAGGAGGACACGCTGGGCTTCGGAGGAGTCGGATTCATCCACCCCGAGAGCTTCAACCAGCCCAACACCGAGAACCAGGGTGCGACGTTACACTCGACTGCACCTTTAAAGCCTAGGAAATCCACTGTGTCTGTTTTAACACGTCTTTGTGCTGCTTTCTCTCTTTCTCTCTTCAGTCGAGCCGGTGGACTCTCGCCCCAGTCTGGACAGAGGTATCCCCACACGGCCAGGTGGGTGTAGCTGAAGCTTCAATACTGATTAAGTAAACCAATCAAAGGTGTTAAAGTCATGCACATATCCTCTAGATTTTAACACCTTGTGCACGTAAGCAAGCTCCGTCCTCTTGGTCCTTTCTTCATCTTTGTAGGTACGATAATAAAGGTGTTTTTCGACCACAGGAACTTTACCCCTGAACTACGTGCGTTTCGACCGGTGAACCCAGGGTCTAAATTTAGTTCAGGGGTAGATAATCTCCTCCCTGAAAAGCCCCTGCTTGGAGGGCAGTACTTTTCAAAGGGCCCAGGACTCTCGGGGGGCGGGGCCTTTAATGCTGAACATGACTGATTGGTAGATGAACCGCAGTGTTTTTATTCCGCCCGCCGTCCACAATAACATCACACACATCTGTGATTCACTTGATTTAGCAGCTTGTAACAGTAGTCTTCTCTCAGCCCACCGCGAATGCTTCTCTCCTGGTGTTCCGTTTTAAAAGTGACCCTGTAAACTGGAGACCTTCAGCTGAACGTGTCAGTGTTTGTGGAGTTTACACAGCTGTTGAAACACAGAGGGAGTTCCTGGGAATGCAAACTAGTTTAGTTTTTATTAAGATTTCAAAATATCCTCATCAGATATTTAATGATCGTCTAAAGACGTTTATGAAGCATGCATCCGGCTGAGTCTCCAGTTAACATGGTCGCTGTTTAAACCAAAACACTGGCCGATCTCTGCCACGGCTTTTTGAGTTCAAAAGGATTTTAAAGCCGTGTTGAAACGACTTTGCTATTTGCGCTTATCTCCTCTCCCGTGTTGATTCAGTGAATCCATCTGTGATGAATGGCATTCGTCTTTGTTTTACTGCCCTCTACTGGTCTGGCGCTGTAGTGCATTTCCTTTTTTAATTTTTCAGAATTTAAGAATTAAATCGACATTGAGAGCAGCCAAATTAGCACCTCATTCTCAACCTGGCAGCCCAAAACCAGCTCCTCATAACGTCCCGAAACTGCTGTAATCATCTATCAGTCCATTAATAAGAAGAGCCCTTTAAGGCGGTGCTACAGCGCATGCCCTCTCTCATTACCGCTGTTTGTTCTTCGTGCAGATAATCAGATTTACTGGAGGTCGTTGTCATGAGATCATATATTATCCCACGCTGATAACGCATCCTTTGTTGACTCTTGTGCATCTTTGCCAAGGCTGTGTTCGCTGTCACAGTGAGTCCTTTTGTGTCGCTGCAGAAGCACTCCCCCCTCCTCCTCCTCCTCAACCTCCTCCTCCTCCTCCTCCTCTGTGATGACCAGTGCTCCAGCATCTTTAAATAGAAACCTATTAAAGTTAATGTATGCAGTTTGCATGTACACAATGATGGAGTGTTGGGAGTCTTTGTTGTATTTATTATGAGGGCTGCGTTTATTTATTGATGCTGCTTTTTTCACTTGCAACACAAATGTTTCCCCACAGATTCAAACGGACTCGAAGTCGAGCTTTAATGTAACATTCAAGCTTTTATTTCAAACTCTAAATCCACCAGTTTTTAATAAATACGCAGAGATGACGGAGATAGAGAGTCTGCACGTGGATACGAGCGTACACAACAGTGACGTGATTCATGACGCATTCAGATTGCAAGAAGGGAGAGTGATTGGTGTGGCATGAACACATAGATGCATTATAGATGAATATATATGTGAGTGTAGAAACATGTGTACATGCATGTGCAAACTGAAGATATTGATTCATGCAGGAAAGAGCACAAAGGCCTCTACAGTCACAGAAATGCTTCCTTATTTATGTTCGAGGAGCGCTGGAACACAGCCTCTCTGCAGCTCTGGAAGTTCTCCTCCCTCTCCTCGACACCTGTCTCATGAAAGCGATGTTCCTCTGTTCTGCATTCCCCGTCGTACAGAACATATTTGCTCGGGTTACCTCAGGCCGCCTCTCAAAAATACATCAAGACTTGTTTTCGAGGCAGAGACTGGAAGTAAAATCCTCTCTGCCATTATTTGAACACAACCAGCTCCACTTGACCCGAGCAAAGGCGCCAGCTGTTGTTCTGCAGCTGCACTGAAGTGTTTATGCTGCAGATGTACGCGATATATTCAATTCATACCGCCGCTTAGCTGTCGGGCGAGGTTTGATTCCAGCAAGTGTGTGTGTGCGAGGAGGAGAGAGCGTCACCATGTATAATAGATTGTTCTTTTCCTCCTTCCTCCTGCCAGTGACTGGAAAGAAGATGGAATCTGTTCCCGAGCTGCGGATGGAGACAGAGGACAGGCAGAGCACCGAGTATGAAGTTCACCACCAGAAACTGGTAAACAAACACACACAGACACTCAGACTCAGACTTGTTTAAGATCTGCTGAATTATGGATGTGTGCAGTCAATAAAAGTAGAAACAGCGGCACCTGCAAGTGCTCTTACAGTCAGCTCCATGTCTCCACTTTGTCCTCCCAAGGTTGTCACCATAGAGACAAGTGTCCTCAGAGACGGCTACCGTAATGCATGCGTCACGCCTGTCTGCTCCTCTCCAAAGCCCACTGTTCTCCTGAGCGGTCTATATCTGCACATATGTTCCCGGTCGGCCCCAGGTTTCTCCTCCGAACACCACAGGACTCTAACCCAGTTCTGCATTCAAGCGTTAATCTCATGTGGTATTGTAATTCCAGCACAAAAACCCTCAATCCACCCTCAGTCAAATCCAAATCCGCGTACCTTATTCCTCTCACCTAACGCCTTTAATCTCTTAATCCCTACATTTTATTACGTATCACATTTCTCACGTTCACAATGAGCAGTCAGTGTGTCCTCCTCAGCTCGCCTCCTTAATTCGATATACAGCGTAACCCCAATCTGCGTTCTGCAGGATTAATCTGGAGGAGCCTGAAATTAAGTCCCCACTCTCCTCTGTGAGATGTCAAGATGTGTTTTTGTTCGATTATCCGCTCTTCAGAGGTGTTTCAAAGTTCGTCCCGGCTGAGTACGTCTCCACCGCCGCCTTCAAAGGAGCAAACATCAGCCGTTGTTTTTCTCCCATCACAAGACGTCACTCTCTTCTATTTATTTTAGTCTCAAAGCTGCATAATCCGCGACTCCACTTTGAGCCTTTATTTGTGTTTCATTATATATTATTTCTAATCATGCGTCTCAGCATTGTGCCGTGCAGCTGAGTCATTCTGCATCAGTTTTGCTTCATGTCACACTCCTCTTTTTATAAATCACCTCGCAGCCACAGGAAGAGCTTCTCCTCCAGGATGTTTTCCCTCACTCACTGCCTTCGTAATAGCAGGATCTTTGTTGCCCTGCAGCTATTTTTGAGCCAAATTGGTCTTTCTGATGAGGCTATTTTTACAAAGACCAAGAAAGTGAATGTTGGGTAATGTTGTCATGCGAAGCAGTGTAAAAAGTGAGCTCTGGAAACAAAAAGAAAAAGCATAAGAAGAGGAAAATGTGACCAAAGATGAGCTTAAACATCTGCCAACACAACGAGTGAACACCACGTATCTCAAAGAAAGAAATTATTGTCTAAAGGGGAGAAACTACTCTCAGCTTATTTTGTCATTTATTTCTGCAATGTGCCAACATTTTGGAGGTGCTTGCACCACCCTTTTATAATAAACAAACCTAAAAACAATCACATCTCCAAAAAAAAGGAAAGGTTAACTGTTGCAGGACAGGATGTTGATCCACTTTTCCCTCTCAGAGATGGTTGGGGTCCAGTAGCTCCTCAGGCTGCTCTCACATCTGTGCCCTCTAAATGTCATTATTTCCCCACTTTCTTGGCGGCCATGATGAGAAAAACAGCAGATAGGAATACCTTAGGATAAAAATGTAACATTTGTACACTTTATTTAGGATGTTTTGACTGATCAGATGTCACTTCCTGCAGCAGCAGCGGTTAGAGCTCACCGGATGGAAGAAGTGACGTGCTAAATCATTCCAGAGCTCAGTCAGCTCTAGGTCCTGCTGCGCTGGATACTCAAATTGCCAGCATTACTCAGCGGTGTCGCAGTCTCACGGCGTTCGTAACACAGTGAGAGAAAATGCCCTCTGACAGATCACCTGACTGCTCTCTCCTCCATCCCTCAGGTCTTCTTCGCCGAGGACGTCGGCTCCAACAAGGGCGCCATCATTGGGCTGATGGTCGGCGGTGTGGTCATTGCGACCGTGATCGTTATCACTCTGGTGATGCTGAGGAAGAAGCAGTACACCTCCATCCACCACGGAGTCATCGAGGTGAGAAACAGCTGACCTGTGGGTGTGACGCTGCATGTGTGTACAAGCTGTTCTATAAGGAAGTCAATCTGTCGGATGCTGTGTGTGCACGTGTCACTGCACGCTGTTTCTCAGCGTATATCTAACGTATGTATGAGGGAGTGTAAACATGTCAGACAGAGCCTTCAGACTCAGAGCCTGGATGTTAAATCAGATCTGTTTGTCTCATAATGTGATCGATACCTTTAAACATTCATCTCCTGCTTTCCTGCTCACTAATTATCTTCATTTGTCATTTCCAAACTTTCTCTTGCTGTTTGAATTAGAGAGATAATGAGATAGGTAGAGAGATAGACGCACCTTATTGATCCCAAACTGAGAAACTGTGGGGTTACAGCAGCAGCTTATCAGAGCAGAACAGCACAGAGGAGATAAATACTCAGATAAAGAGTAAATATGAGCAGACATCAGGAGATAGAGGCGTGAACATCAAGAAGAAGAACTCACATGTCACTAAAGCATTAAAACCACAGAGTTCTCTATTTCTTTATTCTTGGTGAAAAGTCTTCCTCGTGTAGTTTAATTTTATTACAGTAAGATTACTTCTTTATTCCAGAATATTTACGACTTAAATCTTGTTAGATACGACTTTAATTCTCCAGATTTTCTACTTTAGATGTTTAAATTGATTCATTAATTTATGGGCTTATGCTGGTAAAGTAAAAACCTTCTTTTCACTCAACTCTTTGTTCTCGTCAATCTGAACCGATCACGTCTTCTGAAGCTCGAAACGTACATGGTCTTTACATCTCTGCTCACCATACGATCACAGACATATGTCTAACCCCCTCCCCTCTCTCTCTTTGGCTCCCCTCCAGGTGGACGCCGCCGTCACCCCCGAGGAGCGCCACCTGTCCAAGATGCAGCAGAACGGTTACGAGAACCCCACCTACAAGTTCTTCGAGCAGATGCAGAACTGAGGAGAATGTTACATGTTACACACACACACATCCTTAATACACATACACACACTCAATCTCCTCCTATTCCATCAAACACCTTCACCCTCTCCCTCCTCCCTGAAACAACTCTCCAAACAGCAGCGTGTGGTTTTGATGCGGGCAGAGGTTTTTCTTGCCTGGGCGGACTCTGAGCCGGTTTGTAAGTTTGTTCACTTTGATTAGAGAGTCGGCTTCACGTGGTCGCTCCGTGTACGAGGACAGAGGCCCCGCCCAGTGCTTTAAAGAAAGCCTCTGTGCAGCTGGTTCAGGGTCAGTTTAGTGGCTTTATTTGAGTTGGGATGGTTTTCAGTGTGTAGGTGATCTGGCCTCTGATCAGCATGACGTTTGAGACGCTGACTTTATTTATAAAAATCTGCATTTTTAACCGTAACTCACGTGGAGGAAACTTTCCACTCTTATTCTTTGTAAGTCTTAAAAAAGAGATGATTTCTACAAATAGAGCCGGTTCGTCCTCACAGTCTGCACCACTGCTGCACTCACTCTACAGTCTACACTGGAGTTAAACTAAGCCTCCTCCTCCTCCTCCCTCTCCTCCATCCCTCCCTCCATCCTCTTTTCTTTGCGCATTCTTATGACAGCTGGGCTGTGCTACGTCACACAAAGCTCTTACAGATATCCGGAGAGGTGGATTTTGTTGCTGACGACACGACGTGTTCTGAACGAGCTGTTTTTTTTTTTATTTGAGTTTCCTCTTTCGTTTTCCAGTTTTGTTTTTCAAAAAATGAATGAAAAGCGGGTAAAAGAAAAAACGAGAAAAAAAAACGTCAAACTGATGTAAAGTCCTTTTTTTAAATTGCGTGTAATGTTAACTGAAGTAATGCCGAAGTCTTAGCTGTTCCTATGTAGTGCATGACAACAAAGACGACAGGATTTGGAAAAAAACCCTAAAAAAAACGATCTTAAGCTGCTCTCTCTCTCTCTCTCTCTCTCTGTCTCTCTCTCTCTCTCTCTCTCTCTCTCTCTCTCTCTCTCTCTCTCTCTCTCTCTCTCTCTCTCTCCCTCTCTCTCTCACGTTATAGATTGTCATTCTAGCAAGATTGTACATTTAGTATCTTCTCGTGATCACGTGACTTCAAACAATGATGAAAATATATATGACTCTAGATGAACGGGCTCTGCTTTGATATGATGTAAAATACACATTTAAAAAGAGATCTGTGATTTTTTGAATTAAGTGTGTTCACGTTTCCTCTGTTCCATTTTTAAAAACCATGTTCCCGAAGCGACACAGGGGGGGGGCGGCTTCATCCCTTGTTTGTAAATTGTTCTGATTCACTGAAATATATTGTGTTCAACCCTCCCTCCCTCTCTCCCTCCTCTCTTTTAATTTCTCTCTCTGTTCGATTCATGTCGCTGTGTTTTCTGAAAAGGGCATGACGTGGGCGTGAAGGTTACACTGAGTGGAGAAGTACGAAGGGGGGGGGGGGAGGGATGGGTTAGGATTATCTCTGCGTACGTGCGTGTGTGTGTTTGTCATTTTCAGTCTGGTGTTTCGTCCAGTTGTAAGCCAACGATGTCTCCTTTTTTGTTTTTTTGTAATCATTTTGCTGTCTGCTGTCTGATAGAGCAGGTGGAGTAGGGAGAGGAGGAGGAGGAGGAGGAGGAGGTGGAGGAGGAGGTGGGGAGGAAATGACTTGCAGTTCCGGATGGATAGCCAGCCAGGCAGGCAGTCTGTATATATAATGGATTTTCACCCCCCTTCCTCCCTCCCCTCCTTCGCCTTCCTTTTCCTTTCCTTTAGGCACCCTCACCTCTCTGCCGTTGACGCACACTTGACTCCTCAGAGGCGGAGCACTGTAGTCTGTACATAGATATGACGTGTTCACCATCCACGGAGCCGAGAGCGAGTCTGGGGCGTGAGAAGCAGGGATCAGACATAAGCGTGACCTCTCACTCTGTTTCTGAATTTCATGGCAGTAGGATATGAGATGGAGTGGCAGGTGAAGTGTACATACAGAGGCTGCAGCGGGTGGGTCCTTGGTTTTCAGAGGGTGCTCGTTAGAAGCCCGACAGAGGGCAGTAGAGTAGAAGAGGAAGCAGGATTTTCTTTCTATTTTTTTTTGTTTCTGTGGATTATATACATATATGGTTTTTGTTTTCCACTGTGTAATATTGTGCAGGCCATTTGCATTGACTGGGAAAACGCTTTCTACACTGTATTCCATAATAAAGTTTTGAATGTACATACAGACGCCGCATCTCTGTGTTTCTTTCAGACACAAGCTGGCATCCCCTGCGTGGCTCAAAAACTCAGTTTGCGACAGGTCAAAGGTTAACGTCAGCAGATTATCAAGTGAACTACAACCCAAAGAGGCTGCTTTTGTGCAGAAAATAGGTAATATTCTCACTAAATGATGCACAAAACAGCAACTTTTTCGAACTTATCACACTTTTAATCTTCCTTTTCAGACACTCTGTTTTCTTTTAACCCTCATCTACCTTCAACTTTATATTAATTCAGTGTTTTTATCTGTTAATATCATGTATTTTTGATGCTGCCATGTGTTACTCTCACAAACTAGCACCAGATTTCCATCAGCATCAATAAAGTGCTGAGTCATCATCAAAATAAATTATGAATAAAATGAAAATGATTTCAACAATATACATTTTTAAAAAAGTTTAATAATTTAAATAAAAATAACAGCAAAGACAAATAAAATGATGTTTATAAGACAGTTTCTACCCGAGAGCCATCACAACAATAAACACCCACAAACAGCTGACATAAACAATCCCCTCATGTGCAATATATATATTTATAACTGGTATTCATGTCAAATGCAATACCAGGAACTGTGAATACTTTTCATATGTGCAATATAACATACCCAAGTACCTCTTCTCCTGACCTGATGGTAAATATTCAACACCTGTTTTATATTATTACTATATTTATATTGTCTTTTATACATATTTTCTACCTATTCTATTCTTTTCTATAAGTTGAAGAATAAGGGCTTTTGTTGTCAATGGTATTCTTCTACATCCATGACTTAGAGGGTGAGACATCATTGAAAAAACACATTTGTTTATTTTAAATATATAAATGTGGATTTATATAACATAAGAATTTCAGGTATGTCATGAGTTATTATTTAGATAGAGTTTCTGAATGATTTTTTGTAAGGATCTTATATGTTATAATTGTTTGAGGGGGTGATAAAGTGATTATATATATGTTTTCAATAAAAAGGACCACCAAGTGTAATCAACATTCACCGGATACTTATTTGAACGCCCTTTAAGAGATAGCCGTCAAATAAAATGGTAATAAATATCTTCATTACGTTGAAAAGATTCGACTTAGTTAGACAAAGTCTCTCTGAGATATTTCGGAGTCACTCGAGGTCAACCACAGTATGCGCAACGCGGCGCAATCTTGACTCCCTCGAGCCCCTCCTTCTCCTCCGAGCCATCCCAGAATGCACCGCGGCGCCTCAAGCCCCTCCTTCTCCTCCATCCCACAAAGCACCGCGGCACTTCGCATTCGGATCTCGAGCTCCAAGTGTCAACCCCCAAGGTGAGTACTGTGTGCTAACACAAAGGCTAACTAACAGCCCGTGTAACGCTGCTTATCGCTACTTTTTATCACTAAACACGCATGTTAGCATCTATGTCTCCGTGTTTGTCCGCGTGACTTCAGCGTAAAGACGACGGTTAGAGTCTACTGAAGGTAGCTTAGCTTGTTAGCGCTAGCAGTCAAATGTAGCTAGTGCTGCACAGAGCGAGCTAACGAGCTACACATGGTTATTTTAGAGTTTGTACTTGATGTGATACAGCGACAGAGTCCTTACAGACTCACTTCATTGTGAAGATACAGAATTAAAAGTGAAATGAAGGTTTAATCTCATTGTAGGGTTTAATTTGTTCCAACAGTGGACGTTTAAGGGTCAAGCTGTGACGCGAAGGGTCCGGATGTTGCCAAAGCTCAACGCTGTTTTAAATCATTTAATCCACACGTATTGAGCTTTAATGCAAATATGTACTGCATGCTTTGTGCAATATGCTGTTGTATATTCCGGGATAGTATTTGGGCTTGAAATTCCCATCATGAGTGTCTATACTGTGTGAATCCACTCCTGTTTATTGGGGCTGTAGGGGGTAACAGCATCCTGGCTGAAGATCCAGACTCCTGTACCCTGAGGAGGTTTTAACTCATTTAGAAAAGGTCTCAGTGAGCTGTAAATGAGAAATAAACGACCTCAGTATTGTAATGTGATCCCGGCCTACACATTTCCTTTTAATAAGAAACAGAGTCACAGCTTAATTGTCCTGATGATGTCATTACTCCTCCTCCTCCTCCTCCTCCTCCTCCTCCTCCTTCAGATGGCACTTCACCGGCTGTACCACCTGTCCTCCCTGCTGCGCTCCGCCGTGAGCCTGACCCTGCGCAGGAACATTGGCATCTCCGCCGTCCTCTTCAACAAGAGCAAGGAGCTGGACCCCGTGCAGAAGCTGTTCCTGGACAAGATCCGGGACTACGCCAACAAGAGCAAGTAAGTCTGAGTAATTGTCCCTGCTTGATGTTATCCTCCCTGTGTCCTCTGTGTACATCTCACCTCCTGAATGTAATCTGATGGCTTTTTCAGGACTTCTGGTGGCATCGTGGAAGCTGGCCCGGCCTACCAGAAGACTGTGTCTGAAGAGGTGACCAAACTGCAGAGGCTATATGGAGGAGGAGACCTCATCAAGTTCCCCGAGATCAAATTCACAGGTTGGTTATATCACTGATGCCTGTTGTAAAAAAATAGAATGTGATTTAACTGGCTTCTTTGAGACTATATACTGCTAGTATAGTAGGTGGTTTTGAAAACAGCCTCTGTGTTATCACCACATCGTATTTCACTTAACTACAACAACAAACTGTCATCATGAGCGGAGCCAGGCCTGAGGAGGAGGATAATCCTTGGCTGTTTTTGAAACCTCCTACTATACTAGCAGTATGTACTGATTTGGTCTAAATTCAGGATGTAGTAAGTGAACAAGAGCAAAATCTGCAGTATGCCAAAACTCCACGGATGTCGTGTTGATTCAGGAACATTTCCCAGTATGCATCAGACCAGTTTGCCTCGTGTACTGTTTCCCACAATTCTTTGTGTGAGCAACGCTGATTTTATTCTGAAGATCTCAGGCTTTCCTCCTAATGTTGCCTCAATGCTCGGTCTTAAATAAATGATCAAGTTCAGTCTTTGTTGAAGTGCAACATAGAAGTATCTTGTAACATTGAACCTTTGGTGGTTGTTTATGTACGAGTAAATAAAAATGGAGGATACCAAATGATCATCTGTTTTTGTAATGACACTGGAAACTCTTCCTCCCTCGTGAATGTTCACTCCTTCACCAGTAGAGGGCTGCATTGAGACTCTGACTTTGCCACATGATTTTCTCATTCCGTCTGAAATCAGGAAGTTTATACGGCGTCATCTTCTCTTCACTTTAATCTCAGTGCTGATTGTTCTCTAATTCTTTTTCTTCTTTTTCAGAGCCCAAGCTGGAGGAAGGTGCCAAGTGAACCCCTCTCCGTGTTGTAAATCTCCTACATGTCACCAACAATATGTATATTTAATAAAAAGAGTGGATTGAGTACGGTGTACTGGTTTTCAATTCATCTCACAACTCATGCAAATATCATGACTGAATGAAAGAGGTTTAACTAAAGACGTGGAGCGCTGTGTGTGTCTGTGAGAGTGAGAGAGAACGCCACGATAAAGGACAGGTAAGCTGAATTCAGAGTGATTGGGAAAGATTTGTAATTGTCTGACAGTAAATTGAAGCCCAGGACATGACACATCTGTAACAAATAAATGTAACTTTCAATTTGAAGAGAGAAATGTTGTGTTCCCAAGTCCTGAGTCTGCATAAGGAATTTCCAAAGTCTACAGGCAAGGTTTCGCCTACCTTTCACGACATTCACCTGTTTTAGTCATATTTAAATGGCACTAACTGTTTTAGTCATGTTTCATTTTACTACATGGCAGCTACTTTGTAACCTTGCACTATGTTCTGTCTACCAGGTCATCATATATGATTCATACCCACAAACTTGTCATATTTAAATCCCTCTGAGTTTGCTGTTCATAAAAACCTGGTGCAACTTTATCTGAACATTAATGAAGTAGTAGAAGTGTACCTGTACATATCTGTTATATTTACTAGACTTTATTTTATTGTATGGTTATTTTGTGGTGCAGGGGTGTAGAGGACAGACTGACAGTCTAGAGGTTGAAGGTTCGATCCTTATCAGTGACTCAGTGAGTATTAAAGTCAAAGACACTCTTAATTGGATAATTGATGTTTTTTTGAGGTGTGGTTGTGAAGTCAGAATCCTCAGAATATTCTTTTAATGCTTCTATAAGTATTTCTAAACAGACATGTAATTCACTGCATTGGCCACATGGGAGCGCCACATACCCAGGACGTGACGTTCAGGTGACGTTCAGGTGCGTAGACCGTGCTTAAGTTACGTGCCTCACAGGAGCTTCCGGTTCCGGTTCCTCCACACTGACTGACTGACGCACGGACACGCTTCTTCCGGACCACAACGGGAGTCTGCAGAATGACTAACAAACGGCGAAAACACACAGCAGAAGGTGAAAATGCTGGAAACTAAAGACCCGGACCCGGAGCGTGCAAGGGGGAGACGAGACGAAGGTGAGATTGAGGCTGAGACATGAAGCACGAGGACGCTGAGCTGCCAGCTAAGGCTAATGCTAACACACATCCGGACTTGTGAAGG